>NC_077232.1:98723944-99323944 GCF_027887165.1 Monodelphis domestica
AAAGAAAGAAAGAAAGAAAGAAAGAAAGAAAGAAGGGAGGGAGGGAGGGAGGGAGGGAGGGAGGGAGGGAGGGAGGGAGAGAGAAAGAGATGAAGAAAACAAAAAGTGAAAGAAAAAAGAATAAAAGAAAAAAGGAAGGAAGGAAGAGTAATTTTTCTTCTCAACTTAAGTTACCTCATCCACAAAGTGGGAATAATAATTCTTACACTACTTTCCTCTCATAGGGTTGTCATTAAGAAAGTATTTTATAACTCTGGACAAACCATTTATTTCTCTTTCTCATCTATAAAATGGAGATATTCATGGAAGGCACCTTCCTGACAGGGAGAACAAATATGATAATATAAATAAATTGCTTGACATGCCTTACTGTTCTATGTGAATGTCAGCTGTGATTAATACTGATAAACCTAAGTACGTTATAAGTGTGAACTATTATTTTGAGGCACTAAAGTAGGGAGCTGATATGCAGATATAGTAAATCTTAAACTTGTTTTGAATAGAGATAATTTGGGAGGATATGGAGTTGCTATTTGCTTATGCTTTATCTGGCATTTTATCTGGCTACCTTACTGTACCATTGGTACTGATCTCCTCTTGTTCATTCATATATGTCCATATGTGGTTTTTATCGCCCAGTAAAGATTTCTTTCAGGTTCTCTCCCTAATCCTTTTAGAAATGAACCATGACCACTCTGGGACCTAATGACAGGACACAGATTCTCTAATAGGCTTTTGAAATCATTCTTTCATTTATTGATAGTACAGAAGGGGCAGACTACACAGGACAGCATCCTGCCTCCAGACACTCATTCATTCAATGTAGCATATACAGACTATTGCAAAATACAGTCCTTGTTAGAGAAGCTAATCCACAACTATGGAATAATGTTAACATATTTCAACTTCCCTATAGGACTTCTAAGATTTGAAAATAAGCTGTAAAACTATGCTTGGGCCTCAAGTCCCAGGGCTAACCCTGCAATCTCACATAAAATTTATTACTCTGAACTATAAACTCACAAAGAGATTATTTTCCTGCCCAACACACCAAAAAACAAAAACAAAAACACAACCCATTAGCTGAAATATTCATTCATTTGGAAATAGGCAAGTAGTTTATTCATTCTGAGGACAGATAGAGGTTTAATAGATGAAGCACTATGCAATGAAAGGAGGGATCTTTTTCCAGCTGAAGGTTTCTGAAAAAAAAATAAGAAAACATAAGAGAAAAAAAGTTAGTGTCATTCATTTCTAGTTTCTCTCATTTAACTGCTCTTTAGAGACTCAGAGGGAGACTCCATGCTAATTAGGTTTCTGGATCACACTGTCTACATTTCCTCTTCTGGAAACTATCCCAAGAGGTAGTAGGGAAAGTGAGTAGCTCAGGAAGTCTGAGGTGAGGATCCTCTGATTCTGAAATCTTTTGATTGGGGTTCAGGAGACCTGGCTTTGAGACACTCACCTTTTCTGGATTTCAATTTCTTTATTAGAGGAAATTGAAGTTCCTCATCTATAAAATAAAGGGAACAAACTAAATTCTGCTTCTGCTTAAGTGAATGCAAAACTCCTAGAATAGAAGAATCTATTCAAATCTGTTACCTGATACAACAGTAAAGGTAATGGGAAGAATTGGACTAAGTCAAAATACATGGATACCCAAATTGTGTGGTGCAAAAGATAGAATCTGGAATCAGAGGACTTTGGGTTCACATCCTGGCTCCATTATTTGCTCTCTTTTCCCTTCACTCATTCCCTTCTGCTTCCTGACTTCCCCTAAGATTCAACTCATCTCTCATTTTCTGCAGGAAACCTCAGTCTCCCCTACCCACCCCCAACAGCTAGTGCCTTCCATTGGTGATTGCCTTCCAATTATCTTGACTATGCATTTTCCCCCAAATTATCTCCCTCATTTGAATGGGAACTCCTAGAGAACTTCGATTATGTTTTTTAATAATCATTATAATACCAAGTATTTGTATAGCATTTTAAGTATTGCAAAGTGTCTCTTTTCACATATAATCTCATTTGGTCCTCACAAGAACCCAGAGGGGAGAGACTTATTTTTTCCCCTCTTCTAGATAAAAAACTAAGCCTTAGAGAAGTTAAAAAGCTTGTTAAGGCTCAGACATCTAGTTAGTTGAGACAAAATCTGAACTTGGTATTTTTCTGATTCCAAATCTACCCAAATGCTCAGAATTAGCACAGAGTTTTATACGTAGTGAACACTTAATAAATCCTTGTTGCCTTAGAGTAAATTAATAATAATCTGGGTCTCTGGTGTCTGATCTGTAAAATGAGAAGATTGGATTAACTGCCCTCTAACATGTTTTCATAGCTCTAATCCCATGTTTCTTTGATCCTTCACTGGCCACATGTGAGATACTGTGCCAACCTGCCTCAGGTAGGTCCAGAAACACTTGGCCCACTTACCAGGCTTGGGTTGTTGTGAGGATGAAGAAAGATGAGGATTAAGAAAGCATTCTACAAAGCTCAAAGCACTCTTGTTATTCTATATCCTGAGAGACAAAAGCTTTACCTTCAGGGCTGTGTCCTTAGCCCAGAAAGATGCCAATGATGTAAGAACAGATCTTGTGCAAGGGCTCCCAGCAGTATTCTTTCGCCATTCTCCTGGCCTCCTCCTCTCTCCGGGCCTGCTGCCCTTGTTGGGTTGGCTTTGCTGGAGGTAGGGCAGTGGGCTTGGCTTTCCCAACCTTCTTGGCAGACACTTTGACCATCTGGACTTCCTTGGAGTCTTTTGGGGGTGTCCCCTCCGACCTGAACCCTAATTTTGAAGGCCTAGAAGCTTCAGACTGCAAGCTGGAGAGGTGAGCATCCTTTAGGCTAGAAGCCTCCTGCTTGAGCTGAGCCTCAGGTCCAGCACCTTGGCACATTGGGGGCCTCAACACTGGGGCTGCCAGGCAGGGCTCACTCAGCCTCCTCAAGCCCAGAACCACCTGACTCCAGTAGAGAGTTGGGTTGCTGACGAAAGCCCCACATAGTTTAAGTTTCCCACTGTACTCACACCAGGAGAACTGGCCCTGGTTCCTGCATTCAAGCCTGAGGTGGATTTCACCCTGATCACTGACCCGCATAGAACATGCATCTTTGCCCTTTGTCTGAAAGTGAATCTCTTCCCCATGACTGATTCTCTTCTGCTTTGGGGTCTGTCCCAAAGCCCCAAGACAACATGCCCCCAGGAGCAGAAGGCAGGCCACGGATGGCATGGTGAGGCTCCCAGCCCAAAGCAGACCTTCAGCAACTCAGCCCCAAGCAGTGAAGGAACCAGAAAGCCGGGTCAGCCTCCACTTAAAGGCAGACTGCACAAAGGCCTCTTTCTCCTTATTCCTGAGTTGAATCTTCTGTGAAAAACCCAACTGTGTCTGTAGTGCAAAGCCAGAGGGATAGTCAAATGCCAACTGTGTTCCCTCCCTGGTAGGAGGAGAGACACTTTTCTAAGTATATCCAGAATGGTATAATTCAGCGGTGCCTATGTGTCTCTAACACACACACACACACACACACACACACACACACACACACACACACACACACTACATCAATATTGGGATGAAGGGATGGAATGTTTTTCCTCTTCTGAATGACTGTTAGCCTTTTTTCTCAGCTGGTTTCTGAGTCCCAGGTCTCTAAAACGAGGTCGCCCACACAAGATGCTCATTAGGGTATTTGAGGAAAATATTAAAACTGACAGCATAGTTCTAAGCCCACCTCTGCTACCCTTCTTTCTCCTGCCTGCTCCCATTGCTGGACAACCAATCATAGACACTTCTCTCCAGACGGGCACATATCCCTGTTCACCCTCCACCACAGCAGCAACAGCACACAAAACTTTGCATGTGCTCTCACCCACTTTCTGAACTCAAGTATAATAGTGGGGTGGTGGTAGCTCCTCCTGCCAGTGGGCTTGGGGTCAAGTAGCAAAGCACCCAAGTCAGAGATTCCATGATTGTGTAATCCAACTGTTTCAAGATGAGCCAGGTGTCTGTTGAAACAGCCTCAGGAGAGACAGTTTGATTAATGCTAGTAGACTTTGGCATTTCTTTTTATAGTTTTAAAAAATTAATTTGAATTCTATTCAGGAATTATTTGGAGAATATTTATTGGAGCTCACCCTGGTGGTAGATGCTGTTGGGATGGAAAGTCATGCAATTCTGTATGACATCCATGTTGTCAACTACTGATCTCTAGATTTTCCTGGTCTTTCTCTACCTCCATTACTCTGCCATCATCCTCAAGAATGTCAATATTCATATTGATGACCTTCCTCACATAATCCTCAGCTCTTATGGCCACTTTCTGTATCCCTGCCTCTGCCTCACACTGGCATGGTCATATCTTGGACTTAAAAGAATAGGAACTTTGAAATTCTACTCTGGCTACAAGTCATCCTCACTAATCATCCCCTCCCCCTCTCTCTTTCTCCCCTTCCCCAATATAAGAACTGGAAAGGACCTTAGAAGCCACCTAATCCAATCTCCACATTTTCTAGATGAGGAAACTGGATCCCAGAAAAATTGGGCAACTTTCTCAATGTCAGGAATTAGAATTCAAACCTAGGTCCTCTGATTTCAAATCCATTGATTTTTTTAATTGTACAACATTTTCTCCAATTGACACAAAATCATTTTGCATTCAGATTTAATTTATTCCTATAGAGCCCTGATCCATTTTATTGTACCCAATACTCTTTCATCTTCTGACTTCAGTTGTGTCCAGATGCAGGCTTGACCCACAATCTTCCATCCTAATGCCATGTCCCTAGAATTTCTATAATCTGTTCCCTACACACACCCCTGCCCTATCCTCCTTCTCAATTTTCTAACATTCCAAAATTCCTAATCCTCATTTCGGAGTCATCTCTACCATGCAATTTCTCTGCTCTCATTACCAGGCTGGTAAATATCACTGAAGAAAAAAAACTTAACCAGCTAATCTTAGCCACTTCAAGTTTATGATTCATAATCTCAGGCTATCATGACTGTTGGACAACCCTACTCTTTTGTCTATTTTTATTGATTGTCCAATTTGTTCCCCACAATTGCCATTCCATATTTTCCCCTTATTTCTTCAGACCCCAAATTACATTCTTTACCCCCAAATGCACAGCAGATGACTTAACCTCCTTTGTCACTGAGAGGATCAAAAGCACCCCATAGAAGCACTTTGTTTTTTCAGTGTTTTGGCTTCAACATTCACCCTCTCCATTTCCTCTTACTATGTATCAGGCACTGAGCTAAGAAACAAAGATAAGAGGACAGAGCCCAAAATAAGAAAGTAGGCTTTGCTCTCAAGAAGTTTACATTCTAATGAAAAAAGACAACATGTGCACAAATAGACACCTGCTCTTTAAAACTAATCCATCTACTTTTGCCCTCTATTTCCTCACCTACCTTGTTCCAGCATCATTTCTTTTCGGTTTCTTAAACATTTTCAATCTGTCCCTTGTCATTTTCTTTGAGTCTTATAACAAGTCTGGGTGGTATTTTCTATTACACATATAAGACAATTGAGAGTGAAAGAGATTAAGTGACTTATCTAGGATCACATGACTAGTAAATGTCAGAGGAAGGATTCAAACCTATACCTCCTTAGAAAGTCCACATTAGCTCTTTACTCACTGGCAGAATGGATTTGACAAATTTACCCTAAAGCCAATGGACATTACACAGTTATCCAGATTCTTAGCCCCAATCACTTTCTCTTTTTGGGGTGCTGGGTCATTGACTACCCTCTGGGTTGAAACCTGTAGACCATATATTTTTACAGCCTATTTTTTTTTTTATAACTCATACCTTCTGCCTTAGAATAAATACTATGTATTGGTTCTAAGGCAGAAGAGTGATAAAGGCTACCCAGTGGCAGTTAAGTGACTTGCCTAGGGTCACACAGCTAGGAAGTGTATGAGGCCAAATTTGAACCCAGGATCTCTCATCTCTAGGCTTGGCTCTCAATCCACTGAGCTACCCAGTTGCCCCCTAATACCCTATTTTTTAAAAAACGGAATGAGTGTATAGTTAGCCACAAAATTTTTACTTCCCCATTACTTCTTTCTCCCTCTTCCCCAGGTCAAGTATTTAAGCAAGGTCAATTCACTATATCTACTATAAGATTGTAAGGATGAGTCATTTGCTCACATTCTGAGTCTCATGATGAACCAGAAAAGCACTAAGGCTCCATCTTTTTCTTTGCTGAACAGAATCTGACCAATCAGATTTTTCTTTTCACTGCTAACTTTACAGAGGACAAAAATGAAAAGCTCCAACCCTGGGGGAGCTATAGTCTAAGAAGAAGCATTGGAAATTTCATTCTACTAAATAAGAAATATAGGATCATAGATCTAGTACTGGAAGGGACTAATGAAGTTGCAACTGGTTTCTTAGTCCCAATTTACTAAAGCACCAGCTTACTGGATTGTTAGCTCCTCTGTTGTGGAAACCCAACATAACTGAGTTTGGACAAGAAAATGTGTCACAGTAGCACAAAGATCTGCAAATATAGATTTCCATTGAAATTGAAGGAAAGGGCGGAGTTTGTTCAAATCACCAAATATTTGATTGCCTCTCCCTTTCCCCTATGCAAATTCCAGCTATTTCTCATAGTTCAAGTTGAGCCTGCTCCATGAACCCCTCCCCAGCTGCTCTAGTCCACAACCATGTGTTCCTTCTCAGACCCAGAGACCCTGACTGGAGCACTCATTTGGTTTGTAAATAAGAGAATGCCTTCTACTGTTCATATCTTGTCTCAATTGCCTTGGCAAGTTCCTGTGGACCAGGAATTATATTTAATTATCTCTTGCATTCCATAGGGCTATGCCAAGGTTGGTACTCAATAAATTCTGCTTATTGTCATAGATTGAACCCTGATCTTGGAGACAGAAGATTTTGATTCCAGAACTGAAGCTACCTAGAGCCAGCTGAGCAAGCTTGAGGAAGTTACTTAACTTGGCTTCCTAGGATTTAGATCTGGAGAGGGCTCTAGAAATCAACTAGTCCAATTGTCTCATTTTGCAAAGGATGAAACTGGGCCTAGAGAGATGTCGTCATCAGCCCTCCTTTTGAACTAAAATCTAGGAACTAATAAATGAAAAGAGTTGAGAAAGAAGACACAGGAATAAAACACATAGCAAGACAAGATTAAGGGCACAAACAAGAAATGCATTTGAACCAAAAGGACCTACAGGCACTGTTTCTGCTCTTTGGATTCATTCTAAGAAAGTTTAGGTCCCATTCTTCTAAATCATTCTTTTCCCCTCTGAAGTCCTATTTTTCATTTGTCCCATGTTCCCCAGTCAGCCTTGGACTGTAGGACTTACAAGTGACCTTCACACAGCTGCAAACCAAAGTATTAAAATCTCCCGGGATGTAGGTAGTTTGTTCAAATAGCTTCCCAGTGAGGCAGCCTGCATGGCTTCTTATGACCCAGGATGGCCATTCCACTCTGCCCATATGGAAGAGATTCCACACTGCCAACTACTTTCTCTTAAGCCAAGAGGATTGTAGGTTTTTGAACTGGAATTACCTCAACCCATGTCTCCTGTGCCCAGGCCTTGGACTGCAGAAGATATGCAGGCCACACTGGACATTTCCCATGGCTCTGTCAGGGGTCATTTTCCGGGTGACTTAGTGTTGCAAATCCTGACCCCTTGCTTTGGCCATCTGTTCCTTTGGCATCACAAGGCTGCTCTCTTTGGGAAGAATCAAGGGGATAAATAGGAAATATAAGAATAAATGATTTCAAATTGGTTTCTAGAAAACCTTAGAAAGGGAGCCCATTTTTAACTAAACATTGTGCAATGGACAAAATTTCCAGCCATACAGATCCAAGTACACAAACCGAATATGCAAGGTAAAGTATGTGTAGATAAAAAGTTTGGGAAGTTCATAGAAGAATCTATTCATGCCACATCCTGAGTTCCCATGTCCTACATGCAGCATGTGTGAGCACACAGGGGATTCTTGGCTATTCCAATTTGGTCTAAGGAAATTGGCAGGAGAAACTGCTAGGAGCCACATACTTCCATGAGCAGTCCAGGCATAACTCCCCACATCTCACCTTCTCAAACTGTGGCTTTGGAATAGGTCACAACACACTTGATTGACTGGTGCAGACAGGACCAGCCTGGGCAAATAATTGTAACTGGGATTAGTCATGTACCTATTCCCACCCTATGTAGGATCCTTTAGAAAATCAACATGCAACAAAGTGTAAGTAGCAGTGACGCGCTTACTACAAATTGTTCATGTTTATGTAGTGCTTTGTAATTACGATGACTTTTTAGTCCTCACAACCATTTTATGAACTAGATAGGTCTAGGGTGAGAAGACAGTCCCATTTTAAAGACCAAACCATCCTCACCATATGAATGCCACATGCATTCTCTTCTTTTCTAAGAGTATCATGACAAAAGAAGGATATTTGGAATCACAGGATCTAAGCTAGAATAATAACTCTTCTACTTACTATCCCTTTGTGACCCTAATTGAAACATTTAACTTTTCTAGGACCAATTTATTTATCTGTAAAAATGAAGATTTGCCTTCAATGGCAATGACAGCTCAAAATCCTGTGGCCCTCTGGGTTGAAAGCCTTTTCTCTAGTTAAAAGTCTAGCTCAGATGCTGTTACCTCCTCATCTTGCATTTCTCCTCAAAGATCTTTTTTTTTTCCTCTTCACATTCTACAATGCAGCATACTCACTTGAACATGTATCATATCCCCAAGGAAAAACAACCAAAATAAAAAAGCCAGACTTTGATGGTAATGCACATTTGTTGCCACTTTAAGAATTCTAAAATATTATTGTTACACAGCCCTTAGAAGCAGATAATGTAAGTTTTATTGGCCCATTTTATAGATTAAAAAAAAAAAGCTTCAGAAGGATTAAGGAACTTGCTAGTGATTAAACACTAGTTAGGAAGTTGTCCAGGTATTCTGACTTCAGGTCCAGGACTCTCTATTACATTTCTCATTGCCTAGGCAGAAGTCACTACTTCAAAAACGGACAACTCATTTAGAAATAGAAGATCTGGCATATTTGTTTTAAATTCTTCTCATTATCCTCTGGGCAACTGTATTTTGTGTGAGAGGTCCCCAATGTAGGCATCTCTATGAGAATCTGCAGGTGTTTTCAAGGCCATGTGATCAACCTTTTTTCTTCTTTTTAAAAAAATTAATTTGTCTTATTTGTGACATTAACATGTTACATTAAAACACAAGGCACCTCTCTCCCTCCTTCTGCCCCCATTAGAAAAGACATCATATGACAAAAAGATATATCAAGATCAATAGATATAACTATATTTTGCCTCTTTAAAAATTAAATTTTATTTTTTCCATTTCATATAGAAAAAAATTTTGATAATGGCTTTCTGACATTTTGTGATTCAGATTCCCTCTCTCCCTTCTCTCACCCCAAGAATGTAAATAGGCTATTATAGGTTATACTAGTGCTTTCATGCAATATATATTTCCATATTCATGTCATGACTGAAGATATAGCAAATATGTAATAAAAATACTCATGAAGGATTTATTTCCCCAGGATATTGTGCTTTGATTTGTAATCAGACTCTAACAGTTCCTTCTTTAGCTTATGGATTGCTTTTTAAAAATTTTAATCATGAGTCCCTTGGGGTTATCTTGGAACTTTGTTTCACTGATAAGAGTTAAATTCTTCACAATTGATCATTAAACAATATTTCCATTACTATATACATTGTTGTCCTGGTTCTGCTCATTTCACTTCTCATTACTTCACATAAATCTTATTCGTATCCCTTGACCATTTATCAATTGGGAAATACTTTGTATTTTTATAATTTGGTACAGTTCTCTATATATTTGAGAAATGAGATCTTTGTCAGAAATACTTGCTAAAATCCGCCCCCCCCCCATTTGTTGTTTCCCATATAATCTTGGTGGGTAGAGAAATTTTATAAATTTAATGTAATCAAGATTATCCATTTCATTTTTCATAATGTTCTCTATGTCTCATTTAGTCATAAATTCTTCCCTTCCTCCTAAGTATGTATGTCTTACTTATTTCTATTTATTAGTTCTGATTGACCTTTTGACATGAGTTAATACTATTCATAACTTTGATGGTTCCTGGACCCAGGTAAGACCTTAGGCATTTTATAGCACAAGATGATACATGAGTTACTACAGGGACACAGATACCACAACCCTTACCCTTCAGGAGAACCCTAATACATCCAGATTATCTAACTCTTCCCCAGATTATCAATCCCTTCAGGCCATAGTTTTGCTTTAACAAAAAGAAGTCTTAATTGACCTCTAGCTCTGCCATTATTTTACCCTCTCTGTGCAATTATATGTCTAAATACCAGTCCAGAGACCTAGGCATTTCTTGTGTTTAGTTGTACCCTCTAGGCAGTGTTGGAGTGAGAAAGAAAAGATCCATCCATCAATCCACCCATCCATCCATCCATCCCTTAAGCAACTAGCATTTGCTAAATCTACTATGTGTCAGGCACCATGATAAGTTCAAGAAGCCCAAAAACAAAAGTGAAAACAGACCCTGATCTAGAAGAGATTATAGCCCAGCAAAGGAGGGAACATGTACATAGAAAAATGTATATAAAATTATTACAAGGTCTTAGAGGAAGGGAAGGAGGCACTAAAAGGTGGGCAAATCAGGGAAATTGCTTATTGAGCTGAGCTTTGAAGGAAATCATAGATTCTGGGGCAAAGGAGAATAGGGAAGTTCATTTTAGGAGCAGAAGGACAGACAACACAAAGGCAGACAGAAAATGTAATGCCACGTGTAAGGACTGTATTATAGGTTAAAGGGCATAATAGGGGAGACTGGAATGGTAGGATGAGGTCAAGTTGTGAAATGCTTTAAATGTTAAACAGAAGAGTTTATATTCATATTGGAGAAAGCTGGGTAGCTCAGTGAAGAGTGTTATACTTAGAATCAGGAAGACCCAACTTCAAATCTTAACTCAGACACAAATTGGAGCTAATAATAGCATCTATTATTGTGCTGAGGGCCAAATGAGATAACCTTTAAAATACTATATAAGTTCTAGCTACATTCATTTGATCCTATAGGAATGGTGTCCTAATTAAGCTATTAGGAGGAACATTATCTTTGCACTGTAAGATTTAAAATAATATATGGCTTAAACTGTAATAATTAAAATTAGTTGACTGCCATAAACTGTGGCAGTTAAAAGAGTGGGAGCCATAAACTGTTAGATTTAAAATGGTTGAAGGCCTTAAACTGTAATAGTTAAAAGAGTGATGTTGTAAACTGTAGTGAGTTAAAATGGTGGAAGATATAAATTGTGATAGATATAAGAGAGGGTGAGTAAATTTGACCGCAGGAAATATGTTTCACTACAGTGTCTTGGTTTTTAAATCAAATATAAGGTGGTCGCCAGGGAAATATTCCCAATTATTCAAATACCCAAGTCAACTGGGTTTTATAGAGATTTTAATTAATACAAATGTGGAATTAAAGAAAAGAGAGAAAGAGAGAAAAAGGAAATAAGTATGAAGGGCCTTAAGCCAACATGGCCTAGACCTGAGTCTTAAGAGAGAAAGATCAGTCAGTCAGTCTTTTAACACTCACCAAAAGGTCTGTCTAAGCAAGGATTCTAGTGACAACAGGCCAGCTCCATCTCAGCTGACTTCACCAGAGAGAGTTCCAGCCAGAGACTGTTCCAAAGGGCCTCTCTCCAGAGCCTCCAGAGGGACAGAGTCCCCTCAGAGGAGCTCCAGTAAGACTTCCTTAGAGATTGTCCTCCAAGAGCTTCCCTTCTCCAGAGCCTCTCTCAAGAGATTCTTCCCGAGCGATCCTCATCAGAGATCCTCCAAAAGGATTTTTCTCTCAAGAGATTCTGCTTTTTCTTATATAGGGGTTTTTTCTCCTATGTCACCTCCCCTAAGTCCTTACATCTACCAATCACTGTAGACGTTTTCCAAAGGACTGCCCATCTGAATTCCTTCTAAGTCGACTAATCTCCTCAGTAAGTCTGAACCAGAAAAAATGCTGCTGTGTAGACTAATCTCCTCAGTAAGTCTGAACCAGTGAAAACACAGCTGAGTCAACTAATCTCATTAAGAGAAAACTTGCCCAACCCTTTTAGGTACCTAGCATCTCATTGTATCAATTCTAAAAAACAGGCATGGCTCAAAGAACTCCTTGCCTTATTATAAGCATGGGTCCAAGTACTTTCATTGTTTAGCAAGGATTTTTCTCCCCTAAAGCAGTCTTAAGTATGGGTGGAGTTGAGGTCCTCCCATAGCAAGGATTTTTCTCCCCTAAAGCAGTCTTAAGTATGGGTGGAGTAGAGGTCCTCCCATTTCTGATCCTGACGAGTTCTCACATCAAAAAGGGGAATGTTTCCCAGTAGGGAATTTGTTCCCATGGAGGATTCCTCAGTGTGGAAATTTTTACACAAGTCTGAGAAATTTCAAGATTTACAGCACCCAACAGTTCAACTTTGTGATGAACCTTTCCCAGTCATTTATTATCTTGCCATATACAACAGAATAAAATACAATTGTGTTAATGTTGATTCTGGACCGGACCGAGATTTTGAACCCAACCAATCCTATATGATTGAATCACCACATTTGATATAAAGTACATTTTAATGCCTTTTCCCTTGTTTTCCACTGCTCATTTTTAAAAATAAGGAATATTGTTCAAGTTATGTGTATTCACCTATTTAAAGTATTACCTTCCCATCTCACAAATATCCTCATTTGATAAGTAAGGGCTGTCCTATCAGACAGTTGGTGTGACCAAGATTAGAGTTTAGAGCCAAGATTTTATCAATTCAGTGCAATCAAATGTCCAGTCCACACCAAAAAAAAAAAAGGAAGACTGTGTTGGAAGCCAGGAAAAGAGAAATTAAATGTATATTAACCTATGATGCTGAGTCAGAACAAGAGAAGAGTTGCCATAGTAATGGATATTGTAGAAGAGTAAGGGTACAGCATAGATTAGGTCCAGTCTAAAGGAATTACCAGACAGAAAAAGAAACAGGTTGAGAGTAAAATATAAGGTTTATCCAAAAGGAATGAGAGATAAGGTAAAACAAAACAAGGTGAGAACAGAGCTATTCATTCATGATCCAACTACATGCCGTGCTCAGTATATGCTCTAGCAAAGTGTCTTTTCAGTGGGTTTGTATCAGACCATGAAGTCTTCTTTTAATAAAAATCGGTATTAATTGCTTTTATATCATCTGAACACCTCCCCTATCCTGAGAACTATCCCTTATTTAAAAAAAGAGAGAAAAGAGGAGTTCAGCAAAATTACTACATTAATAAAATCTGAGCTTATTCCATCTTCCACATTCATAGTGTCACACTTTTGCAAAAGAAGGGGACACATTTTTTTCAATTCTTTTCCATTGTCAAACTTGGTCACTATAACTATATAACATTTACTTTCATTCTCTTGTGCTTTCCATTTACAATGTTGTGGTCATTAAATATATATATGTATTTATATACACGTACATGTGCACACACATAGTTCTGTTTATGCCATTCTTCATTAGTTCATGTCTTTTCATTTTTTTGAATTTTTCACATACATCCTTACTGTGTAGTAAAACTCTATCATACAAATATGCCACAATCAATATGGCTATTCACCAATTGATAGGCATCAGCTTGGTTTCCAGCTCTTCCCTACCACAGAAAGTGCTGCTACACATATCTTGGTGGATACTGGATGTTCCGTTCTGCCTTTAACCTTTTTGACATCTATCCCTATAAGTGAAATCTCTGGGTTCAAGATTATGGGCACTTGAGTCACTTTTTCAGCATAATTCCAAGTTGCTTTCCAGCATGGTTGGACCAATTCATCAACCCACCAACATGCTTCTCTTCAAAGGGTAATGCTGTCATAGAGTAGATGATGCTTAGTTAGGTTTGGAGACTTGTCAGAACCTCTCACATTCTGCGTCTTGCTACATAGATTTGACCTAATGACTACCTCTTCAAATAGTCATATACCAGTGTAACTCTATTGGGGAATGATTACTTGATTATATTCTTGGTCTTTTATTCATTCCTACTACATGGATGTCTGATGGAAAACTTATAAAGGAAGACCACTGCTATGCAATTGATGCATCGCCTATCCCACACTAGCTTAATAATACAACTGTCAGCACTTACAAGAATTTCTTTTTTGTGTATTTTTAAATCTTCCACCCAAATCATAACTACTTATTGTAGTTTTTGGCCAATTCCATCATTATTGAACTTTGCCTGGCAAGTAAGATAATTTGGCTTCAAATCAACTCATTAGTCTAAGAATATTTACAAAGAGGAAATGCCTACAGACTTGAGGCAACAGGAACACATGGCTATTGGCAGTTTCCAGTTATTCCCCAGGCTTATTTGAGAGGCATCGATGATGATGTTTGAAGTATTGTGGGAATTAGAGGGGACCATAGAGGTCAACTAATTGAACCATTCTTTATTTACAGACGAGAAAGCTTGATACTAAAAGAGAAGTGACTTGACAAGTTTGGAGCCCAGATCTTTTTTGACTCTTAATCCAGCTATTTCCAAGGTACTGTGCTTCCAGGAAACCTGAACATAATATACACTCAACAAAAATTTGAATTGTCCAGATGGCAACATTCATATACAGTTTTTAATATTATTTTAAAAATAATAATTAGCCATGCATTGTGGTGCATAACTATAATCCTTGCTATTGGAGTGGTTGAGATTGGCAGATTGCTTGAGCTGAAGGGTTCTGAGCTGCAGTAGGGCTAAAGCTAATTGGGTATTCACACTAAGACAGGAATTAATGTGGTGAGCCCCTTAGGGGCAGTGCCTCCAGAAGGAGTGAAACAGCCTACGTGGGAAATGAAGCAAGCCAAAACTTCAGTTTCTGTGCCAATCAATGGTGGGATTTGGCTCATGAATGTGGAAGAGGCATGAAGGAAGAGAGAATTTACATGTATGCAACACAAGAGTAAAAGACCTCAGCTGTCAATCAAGGTGAACATTCCAAAATAGAATGTTCCCAGGAAAGTGAGTTGGAGCCTGGCCAGGAGAGGAACTGAGAGACTTCCTTAGCTTCTGGATGAAGAGGGAAGATACTGAGAACTGATCCCTATTAGCTTTTGTCCTAGGCTGAAGGACCCTTGGGGGGCTTCTGGAGTTAGGCTGAGAAGAAATTAACTTTTGTTAGTGGCTTTGTGTAATTAGAAGAAGAAAGAAGATTTAACAGTTGTCCTTCCATCTCCCTAATAGACTTTTGTGTCACAGTTGTGACAGGACTGACATTTCCCCAAATCCTCCTAATCCTCCTTATAGATTAGGGACAACCTCATCCCTCTCACCTCAATTTCCATCCTGTCCTATTTTTCACAATAAACCTCCTTACCTGAGAAAGAGAACAAGAGTATCTTCTCTAGACTTCACAGTTCACCTTTGAGTTACATAGAAAGGTGGCTGACTAACAAGGGGGAAGGGAAAGGGAGGCAGGAGGGCGTGGGTGGAAACTGGGAGGTGAAGAGAGGAGGAGGGTAGGAAATATCTTGATCTATTAGTCATCAATAGTGATCAACAGGCAACCCCAGAGTACCTCTCTAGTAGCATCTCTCTAGTCAAGCCAGAGTATCCATTTACTACAACCAGAAATGTCTCTCACACATTATCTATTTCTAATACATGAGTAACTGCTGCTCTTCTAGGTTGGGTGACATAGATATCCAACCTTTAAAAAAAATTAATGAGAAACTGGACTTGGGATACTTTAAGATGAACGGTACATTGCTTTGTACTATACATTTGAAAATAAAAGCTTTGGGTGAATCAATTACTAACTACCTCAGGGTCAATATTTATGGCTCCACTGTCCAATTCTTGTTTTTTAAAATTCAAAATCATTTTATTTTAGGTCCATTGAGAAATAAAACAAGATGCCTGTCATCTTAATGACTTTGGGACATCATATAAACCATTAACATATTTATCATATCAATTTAATGGTGTTTCCAGTACACAAATACAGACAGGACTCTGCTGGTATTTGATTTAGCAAGGAATAATTACTGACTTATTTTGCTTCTCTGCCATCAAATAAACTATACAAAGGTTCAATCCACTCAAGGCCCCATCTGAATGATTAGAAATTTCAAATCAGGATATGAATTAGATATGCATTTTTAACTATGGGATTATAAACTGCTAGTGCATAAAGAGCTACTATGTTTGGTGCAAACTCATCTTTCAGTAGGGATAAATTACCATAAAGAATTTAACCCTTAAAATTTTTCAAATCAAACAGTTTAACTTGAAATAAATTACTTTACAATTATTTTCTTTTTAAAGTCAAGGACTGGTTTAGAATACATATGATTTGTTTTCAGTTCAAAGACCCTAACCCTAACCATTACAAAACAAGCAATATGCTATCAATTATACATGTGAAATCATGCAAAATATATTTTTATTTTAGCCATGTTGTGCCCCTTCCCTCCAAGGCAGTTAAAATAACGTGAAAAAATTTTTTTTCAATTTATTGTAGGGTCAGCTAGGTGGCTACTCAGTGGATAAAGTCAGGCTTGGAGATGGGAAGTCTTGGGTTCAAATGTGACCTCAGACACTTCCTAGTTGTGTGACCGAAGCAAGTCACTTACCCCCTCCCCCACCCCACCCCCAATTGCCTAGCCTTTACTACTCTTCTGCTAGGAACCAATACACAGAATTGATTCTAAGACAAAATTTAGAAAAGGTTTTTTTTTTTAAATTTACTATGCCTTATTTTTAATGTAGTCTAATATTATATCAATTTTTTGGCTGTTATGTCAAACTGTTGGAACCATTCAGAAAGGATGATTTTATCTATCATATTTGTATCCTCAGTACTTAGTACAAAAAGGTCCTCACCTGATGATTAATACTTGTTGATGCATATTGAATTTGTATTCCACTAAAGGCTCTAGGTATTGTTTATGTAAACTACTGTCTAGTCATGCCTTTTATCTTATTCCTTTACAGGAAGCGTTTTGAACCCAACTATAGGATTTTCTATTAAATGGTATTCAATTTCATCTCAAGAAGATTCAGCTCAGATGCTGGGAACTCACATGGCCCGTCTGAGCTCCTGAAAAACTTGCTGCTGTGTTTCTAGGATCTTTGCTTGGGGTCAATAACATTCAAGGATGTGGCTGTGGACTTCACCCAGGAAGAGTGGAGTCTATTGGACAGTTCCCAGAAGGAGCTGTACCTGGAGGTGATGCTGGAGAATGTGCAGAAACTAATCTCTGTAGGTCTTCCAGTTCCTAGAGAATATTTTACCTCCTGTTTTGAGAAAGGGAAAGTACTGTGATTGCTAGAGCAAAAAGGGCCCAGGAGCTCATGTCCAGAGGCAGAGACTAATTTTGAAGTGAAGGAGATGTTTACAAAGCTGAGGCTTTTTGTGGAAGGATCTGGCCCCAAAGAAGCATGAATGCGGATCTTCATGACTTCATTTTGATTTTTTTTTTGCTTTAAAATTGCAATGTTTAACATTATCCTTTTAGTTGTAGTGCTTAATATTAGACACAATGGCATCTGTAGAATAACTTCAGTCTAAGGATGAATACAGTTCATAAGATTGTGGGCAATAAGAGTACATTTCATATAAAGGCACAATAGTTCTTTCAGGGATCAACAAATTGTTACATTATTATTGTAAAATAAAATCAGTGCCTTTCAATGCTTTTTGTCGTTTTAGAGCTCGAAGAGACCATTCGCAAATTATTTTGTAGAGACCCTCTCATTTTAGAGCTGAAGAAACTGAGGTCGTGACTTCATTTTGAAAGAAATCTGTGACTCTGAAATCAAAGTAAATAAAAATCTAAAGAGTGGCTGTAAATTTGATGTAACTGCAGAAAAATTCAGCCAATATTCAGTCCTAAATCAGTATATGAAATTGTCTTCAGGAAATTAATTTTGCCAGGATGGTGAATACAGAAAATGCTTTCCTGAAGAAGTAGGACTTGTTCAGTCAACTGAGAAGCCTCCTGAAAAGCCCATGTATCAAGGTAATCTAGGAGGAATGGCCTTTGACTGCAGTTTAGACTTTATTAGACATCCAAAAAGTAAACATGCAGAGATGGTTTCTGTGAATGATAAGGGAGACTTTCAGTCAAAACTCTGAGCTTGCTATACATCAAATAATCCATTTAGGAAAGAAACTTTGTGAATGTCAACACTGTGGAAAGTCTTTCATGAAAAGGGTCCAACTTGCTGCACATCAGAGAATCCACACTGGAGAGAAACCTCATGAATGCAAACAGTGTGGAAAGACTTTCACACGGAGGAACAGTCTTGCTACACATCAGAGAATCCACACTGGAGAGAAACCTTATGAATGTAAACATTGTGGATAGCTTTTCACACATAGGAGCCATCTTGCTGCACATCAGAGAATCCACACTGGAGAAAAACTTTATGAATGTAAACTCTCTTGCTGAACATGAGAGAATATACACTGGAGAGAAACCTTATGAATGTTAACAGTGTGGAAAGGCTTTCCCAGAGAGGGGCCATCTTGCAGTACATCAGGGAATCCATGCTGGAGAGAAATCTTATAAATGTAAACAGTGTGGAAAGACTTTCACACATAGGAGCCATCTTGCTGCACATCAGAGAATCCATACTGGAGAGAAAACTTATTTAGTGGGATAAAATCCTGCAATATTCTATATAATACATTTTTCAATATTAGTAATGTTAGATTGGAAATTTCCTATAAAAAATTAGTGAAAGTTAGGTGCCCTTCTCAAGGGAGATACTAATCTCTCCTTATGAAGAGAAATCCCCCCTCCCCCAGGAACTTTTTCATATTTACTTAAATGTCTGTCTTGTATTCACTATTCTAATATGGCCCAAACTCCCCTTTTCAAATTTTTTAAATTAATGGTTTAAGAGTTAAGATTGCCATTCCCATGGGAAAAGTCTTAAAACTTACAGCTACAATTTTAACTCTTTGTCCTAAGTGTTTCAATCTGAAAGGCCTTGGTCATGTCTAAATTCTGACTCAATTTAGAAATTGCAAACTTAAATGCTCCAATGGGTTCAACAATGCTGAGAAATGTAAGGAGGGTAGAACAAGTGTGTAATTAGAATATGTTACCCTAAAAAAAACTATGATTTCCAGCAACTCACTCTCTGTCCTTACATGCTGATATAGAGAGGATATAAATTCTGTAGAGTTCCATCTCTATCTCTCTTCTCTTCCTGTGAGGGCAGCTGTGGAAATGGGACTTTTGAGAGGTAGAAAAACTTAAGTCATATGGTTCCCTTTTGTTAGATAATAAACTTTATAAAATATAATACTTGGAGTATTAAGACATTAATTTAAATCTTACAAAGTTTCTTATCTGCTCATTTGAGCAGGGATACAGACCCTGAGATTCCACTCCACACATTATGAATGTAAAGAATGTGAAAAGGCTTTCACCAACAGGGGCCATCTTGCTGGACATCAGAGAATCTACACTGGAGAAAAACTTTATTAAGGTATACAATGTGGAAAAGTTTTCACACTGAAGAGAAATTGTATGAATGGCATCAATTTGGATAGGCTTTCACATAAAGCCCTACAGTTGCTTCATGCCAGAAAATCTCCACTGGAGAGAAGCTTAATAAGTGAGGTTGATCTTATAGTTGCCACTTTTTGATTATTTAACATAAGAGGACCCATACTTGAGAGAAACGTTAGAAAGATGACTTTAGGCCCTTAGGCAACAATCATCTCTTCTTCCCAGATGAGAATTTCTTTTGGATAGGAGTCTTATTACTGTCCTGATAGAAGACAATGAAATGGAGAATCCAGAGCTTGTTCATTATGAGAAAATGTCTTCTGATCAGACCAGTTCTAGATGGATTCCCTCTAAGAAGGCTTTCATCCAGAGATCATCTCTTTCTTCATCAGAGAATTCACAGTGCAGAAAAACTTAATGAATGTGCTCATCATGTATGTGTTTTCCTGAGGAGGGTGATGATTTTTACTTATAAATCTGAGGAACCACCCTACAGCTATTAAATTAAAAGGACAAAAGTTGAAGGAGAAGTGGGAAAACTGAGATTAACGAACTATTGAGTGGAGTTGTGAAGTGGATAGAGCAATTTTGAACTATGTCCGAAGGGCAGTAAGAAACAAAAATGACCTATATGTATTTTTTAAACCCCCAACACTTAAAGCTGCTCTTTTTAGGGTGACAAAAAGTAAGAAGGAACTTATAAATTGGGAGATGGCTGAGTAAATTGTGGCATATTATTTTAATGTAATCCTATTGTTTTATGATTAATGAGGAGGAGCTGCAAAAAAACCTAGAAAGACTTGAGAACTGATAGACACAGCAATACCAGAAGAATCACTGAACATTATGACAGAAATATTGAATACAGAACAACTATGAATTGAGTTATTCTCAACAATACAATGATGCAAAACAATCCCAGAGGACTGATAATCAAAACTTTTATCTGTTTCCAAAGAACTGATGAAATCTGAATCCAGACCAAAGAAAACATTTTTCACTTTTTATATCTTAGTTCTTTGTTCAAGTTTAAGTTCCACAGAAGGATCAATATGGGAAAATGTTTTATATGATTCTACATGCAGAATTTATGAGATTACTTAACATCTCTTGGTCATGGGAGAGAAAATCCAAGACTCAAAGTTTGAAAAAATATTGGATGTTGTTTTTACACATAATTGTGAAAAAATAAAATATTAAATGATGGGGGAAAAAAAGAAGATTCAGCTCATTGTCTCAGCCTGCTGAAATATTTTTGGATCCTACACCCAACGTATTAGCATCCCTTCTAACTTTGTGGAACCTGCCAATTGTATAAGCATGTTACTCATATCTTCATATGAATATAATAATAATTAATAATAATGATGAACAATAGTACAAGACCAAGGACAGATCATACCAGACGATGTTCTAATGGGATGAGTGGATAAAAAATGTACCATCTCATTCATTATTTGAAGAAATTTCATAGCATATACTTTAAGTGTATGTGTAATATATTACTATTTCCAATTTATGCCTTAAAGAGATTTTTCTGTATTTCTAGGGCTGGGCACACAGTAGATACTTAATAAACGCAGGCTAAATGGAACCTAACAAATTTAAGTTTTTACTTGTAAATCTTGTTGTTCCCCCCACAAATGAATAAAAACAATTGTCATCCACAAATCAATTAGGCCATATTATTTTTATTGGAATGAGTTGGGGACATCATTTTTTCAAATGAAAAATATAACTCTTAAAAAAACTCTGACATTCTGTATAATTTTATACATGTGCTACATTTTGCCTATCTGAAATGTCTTTTCTGACCCAATGGGTAAGTAATCTAACAGAAAAAATTCAGAGCAAACAATCATTATGCATGTTCACATATTTTTTGGATCTCTTCCCAAAGAATTATTTATCATAGAAACAGAAAAACAGGGGATCTGGAAGATAATAGTACTCTTCTGGCATCATGTCTATCTGAAAATTGTGAGCATTTTCCAGGTGGTCTCATTTTAATAGCTGAGTCATTTAAAAACCATACAAATTATTTTTGTGGTCAAATAATCTTGAATCTCTCAATTCCATTCCAGGTGTCACTTCTAAGAGATACAGCTTCAATTTTTTTTTCACCCAGCTTCACAGATCAGAGAAACTGATTTAAAATCTCCTCGAGGGGATACCTATAAAAACATTCCAGTTTCCAATGACCTGAAGAAACTAAGCACCCTATATAGCTTTAATTTTTTAAAATCACTATGAAACTGGTCTGATTCTCAGACTTATCTTCTGTGTATTCTTTTCAAAATGATCTTAATGGATCATTAAAAGAGTAGAAGAAATACCCTGTAGGTGGTAGGTGGGCCCCAAAGGACATACTGTAGAATTCACACACACACTTTTAGTGAAAAACGGATTTTTCAACAATACCGACAGTCAACACCAATCATGCTGGTATACTCGTTTTAAAAGTAAATCACGCAATACTAAGGTTTTTTTAAACACTCATAAGACCGTAGTAATAAAAAGAATATATATACAAAATTGCTGCATATAAAATGTATTTTAAATGTAAACATTGTCAGTTTAATGCATTTTCCATGTAATAAAATGAAACAATCACACATGAGCAGTTGTTCCATGAAAAATCATTAAACAGAGCCAATAAAAAGGAATGGGTGATTTTGAGATAGAAACCCAGTGTAAAAAAGTAAAAACCAAAAACTAAACACCGCCCCCCCAAATTTAAAATCCAGTGGCATTAGCCTTGAACAGTGGTCAACCAGTGAATGTACCAGTGATAGAGCTCTAGTCGTGAAATGCACCATGTGTTAGCTCATATCAGAGCATTCCAAGTCATGTCATATGGTCTGTTGATTTAAAACTCTGTGACTAGGAAGCCATCAAAAACCATACTGGCTTTGAAAGGTGCTTGTAGATCCCCAATATAGGTAGAATTCTATATTTTCTTCCATGTAAATATCTTGAGGCTGGAAATTAAGGATCAAAAACTAAGTTAAGAAACAATTAAAATCATCAAAATAGGTTCAATGTAATTCAGAATCCTAAATAAACCCTTAAAACAAATATGTAACAGACTAATGGTTTGGTACCTGGGGCAAACAGCACAAAATATTCTCAACTGACCTTTGCAATTCATTATATGAAAAAACATAAAATAATTAAAATGACCTTTACTTATAGATTTCAACACTACTGAAAAAAATTTATTGCTATGATACAAAACCTCCCAGTTAAGGAAATTTCCTCTATCGATGGAGATTGATACTTTTTCTGAATTGATAATCTCAGGGGGCTGCCTAGAGCATCTGTGTCAAACTCACATAGAAATAGGGGCCAGTAAATGGTACATAGGCACTCTGGAAGCTATATATTGACATAGTTTTAAAAGGCAATACCACCTATGTTTTAGTGCATTTTTTATTTATTTTGTTAAATATTTTCCAATTATATCTTAATCTATTAGGTGGGAGAACACTGAGCCACAGGTGTGTTTGACACTTTTTTGTACTAAGCCATGAAAGAATTGCTTCAAGGTCATGCAGTGTGATTTCAGAGGCAGACATAAAACTCAAGTATTTCAGGCTCTATGGCCAGTTCTCTATCCATTATGTCACAATGATCTCAACTAGCCCTGGACATATATAATGTTTAACAGGCTGGCTGATTTAAAGGGTAAAGTTTCTATCATAATTCACCACATATGGCCAGGTTCTAGAAACTAAAAATTGATTCTGCTGGAGTCACAAATTATTTAGTGTAGAAATTTCTAGCTTACCTCATCCAATTTCAATCTCTTCTACCACCGTCCCGTGGCACTAAAAAAAGAAAGGAAGATGTAACAATCGTGGAATGGGGTGTTATAGAACAACCACAGTAACAAGGAAAAGAAGACCTAAAGCCTTCTAGGACAAACCAACCTCCTGAATACCAGTGGCAAAGAAAGCTTCTTAAATGTTTAAGATGTAATGGTATCCTTATAGTAAAGTCATGGAAATAAAACATTGTCATTTAAATCAATGGTTCCCATTTAATGGTCTGCAAACCCTTTGAAGTTTTATGTTACAAATCTATTTTTCCTGTGTAACAAGAAGCATGTGCCTCTCTTTAGATCTTACAATTATGACTATAGAATATAAAATTTAACACAAAACTTTTAAGGACAAAAGTTATCACTAGAAATTGGAAGTACTTAATAAATCTAAAAGAATATTATCAGGAGATCCCTGAGGACAACAATCATAACACATTGTTGTAAGGGGTTCACAGAACAAAAAATTAGGAAACAATGATCTAAATGTTTCTAGCATTTTTTACTGATTTTTTAAAAAGTAAAAACCACTAAGAAATTGTATTAATGTTGGCTCCTTTGTACACTGTCAGGTACAGGGGAAAAAAAAACCCAACACTTCCCTTAAAACAACATGTAGGGAAAACGTAAACTAGCAAAAGCTACAAAAAGAAGAAAGCCAGGAAAGAATTGCTCCCCAATAGGATGTTGATTTTTTCCTCTCATTTCTCTAAAGGATTGAAGGCAAACTGTATTTTAGAATAGACTTTATAACAGACAAGAACCTGTGCTTGAAAGCAAACTAATGCTTAATTTCTACTTTATAGTCAGCCTAATGATTTAGAGTCCAGTCATTTGAATCACAAGCTAATTATGGTTGTCTAAAGTAAATCTGTCCTGCTAATGCATTACTCAGCTCAAAAAAACTGCAAAAAGAGTCTCTCTTTTCTAGTCACCAATAATAAAAAATTATAGCCTAAATGTAACTTGAAAAATGTCTCCCAAATCTGCTTCTCCTCTTCATTCACTGTCCTAAGCCCCAAGTTTATACACACATATACGGATATACATTTATGTATACACAAACATAAATTTCTTTCTCACTAGATTTCTTATCTTTCTCCTTACTGTACTCCAACCAATTCTTTGTATAGTAATACAAAGTAACACAAATGCCTATTTTTGGACCCCAGAATTAATGGGTAACAACAAAGCTTTCAGAAAACCTAGAAAACTCCAAGTCCAGTAGCCCTAGAAACGCACTAGTAGTGTGATGCTGGAAAATCACTTAACCTCTGTCTAATTCTGTTTCCTCAACTACAAAATGAGAAAAATAATAGCACCCATGTTCCAGGGTGGTTGGTTGTGAAGATCAAATGAGATAATATTTTTAAAGCACTTAGCACAATGCCTGGCACATAGTAAGTGCTAACCATTATATGTTGTTCCTTTTCCCTCTCAGATTAGTACCATTTGATCTGTTCCTTCTTAAAGTAAATAGCCCAGACTTGCTATTCCCTTCAAGCCTCAGTGGTTTAGGCAGAAGCAACATTCTTATGCCCAAAGGGCTTTAAAAGAATGCATGCCCTTTGATCCAGTCACACCACTTACTAGGTTTGTATCTCAGAGATAAAAAAAATGGTATTGGTTCTGTTTGTACAAAAATATTTATAGCTTCATTTTTTGTGGTGGCAAAAAACTGGCAAATGAGGGGTTTCCATCAATTGGGGAATGGTTGAACAAATTGTGGTATCTGATGGTGATGGAATACTTTTGTACTGTAAGGAATGATGGACTGCTTGACTTTTATAAGAAATGGAAAGACCTCCATGAACATTATACACAGTAACTCAAACACTGTGGGACAATCAAATGGTATAGACTTTGCTACTAAAAGCAAATTTAATAATAATAATAATAGTTCCCACTTATATTATGCTCCACACATATGCATCCTCAAAAAAGCCCTGTGAAACAGGTATTACTGCTGTTTTGCAAAGGAAGAAACCAACAGTCACTAAGATGAAGTGACTTGTCTGGGATCCCAAAACTACTAAGTATTAAATGTAGGATTCAAACTGAGGTCAACCTTGACTCCAAGTCTAGTTCTCTGTCTTACTCTTCCACCCCACCTTTGTAAAGGGCATCACAGACCTGTTTTTTTTTTCCTTTTGGGAAATTGTATCCCTATGTTTGATTTATCTTGCTGCAGATTCAGTTCCTCACCAGAGACAAATTAAAGTTACTGAGAAACTATATATTAAAAAACCAGGGGAAATCCAACTCTCTGCTCCCCCCATTCTTCCATCATGGTCCATAAAACTGAAAGTTCTATTCTGAGCCATCAAAACATCCCACTAGCTCCATAACATAAATTCAAAAGAAGTTTTCAGAACCCATCATGCAACAGTGTTTCTGTTAAATTTTATGGGACTTGGTAAGCCCGAGTGGCTTCCTGCAAGAATGTTTCTCACCAAAGGACTCCACTTTCTTCCTTTCCAACCTTGAACACTTTGCTACCAAATATGTTCCCGCATGTAATATGTATCTCTCGCTTAAAAACACTATCATAAACTCATGGAAACGTCCCAGAGGCACAAGCTTCTAAAGAGAAGTATTTAAGTTCATTTTGTCAAATTCATTTCCATTAAGCATCATACTCTTCTCAGAGGAGAAACCTTGGCTCCACAAACTCCCCAAAGGCTCTGTGGATAGACTTCAAGGAGTTTGTGAACTGGAGTGGGAAAACAATTACACTTTTATTTTCACTAACTTCTAGGAGAAATTTAGCATTCCCTTCAATTATTTAAAAAAAAGTTTTTCTCAGAAGGGGTCCATCATCTTCACCAGAATGCCAATGGGGTCTATAAACAAAAATCTTAAGAAGTGCTATCTTAGAGTGAGTTATATATGAGGGGAGCTGATGTTCCAGACACTCAATTCATCTCCAGATTGCTCCCTTCATTTGAATAAAGTTCTAATGGAAGAAGAACCCATGTGGCTAACCAAGACTGCCCAGATGATAGATGGTTCATTTTCTAAGTATTATCACGACCAGAAAGTAAACTGTTCTTTAATGACTCCAAATCTCAATGGATTTCACTCCCTGATTTGTACTGGAGAAGAAAATGACTTGAATTTTTATCATCAAAATTTGCTATTAAGCATTGGGTGTGGAGGGGATTTATTTTTTTGTT
Source organism: Monodelphis domestica (assembly GCF_027887165.1). NCBI lineage: Eukaryota > Metazoa > Chordata > Mammalia > Didelphimorphia > Didelphidae > Monodelphis > Monodelphis domestica. The sequence goes on from NC_077232.1 coordinate 98,750,505, forward strand.
ATAAATTTTTTTTCAAGATTATTTAAGAAGAGACCAAGTATCCAGGGTCCAGTGTTTTTTTGTTTTTTTGTTTTTTGTTTTTTTCCCCTACAGGAAGAAAACTTGAAGAGAATGTCAGCACTGTGGCACAGAGTGGGTAAGCCTATATTTCTTTCAATGTATGTCTGTGATCTCAAAAGTGGCTAATCCTTCTAATGATACAGGTTGTAATCTGTCCTTGTCTGTCCACCCTGTGAGATTCTAACCCACGTTATTTCCTAAACCTAGTGCAGGAGGCTTTCCTCCATACCTCCTGGACAATGTGCACAGTAAGGAAGCTTGAAAGCTGTCTTTCAGAAGGTCAAATGATGTGGAATTCAGAAGACTTGAGACAGAACCAGTATTTACTGCAGACTAACTCCCATACTCACAGACATCAATTAACTCTTGCATTAAATGAACTGACTACTCTTGTCAACACTAGTTTCCAAAATGGGCAAAATAATTCTCTAAAATTGACCCTGTAAAAGTCCGTATAATGTGCACGTTTTAAACAAATAAAGGGATTTCTCTTGGGGCAGCTAGCTGGAGCAGTGAATAGGGTGGGAGAGAGATTCATCTTCCCAGGTTCAAATCTGGCCTCAGATATTTACTAGCTGTGTAATCCTGAGCAAGTCATTTCACCCTGTTGGCCTCAATTTCCTCATCTGTAAAATGAGTTGAAGAAGGAAATAGTAAGCCACTCTAGTATCACCCAAATACACAGCTTAAGTGAAGGAACAACAAAATCAAGTGATTTCTTGCACCCTAAATTTCAGAATAATTACTCTGTCTTCTTACCCCCGTAGCAACACCACCATTAATTGGTGGGTGCTACATTTCAACACAGCTTTTCACTGAGTGATAAAAATGAAGCACGCATTCTGTGTCACTGCTAATGACAATCTCCCTCTGTTGCTATTACTGTAACTATAACTATTAGATCCCAAACTTCAAGGTAAAAGTTCCTAGAGCATCACTCACAAATGTTTGCTGACACGTTCAACATTACAGAAAACTCTAGATTACATGTTTTTAAAACTTTTCTTTCAGAAGTCTCTGGTCAAATATGCTCTGCATTATCTGTCTCTCTCCATGGCAAAGCAGCAAAAAACAAACTCCACGGAGGTCTGCTGTATAAACTGAATGAGCCTCAGCACAATGTGACTCAGTGATTGTGGAGTAAGAGAACCAAAGATTAAATAAAACATATGCATGCACTTAATCATCAGTGGCCTTTCACCTGCTCTACCTGGCCCTTTTAAGATGACTTCATTCCGTGGTATTTTATAGAATTATTCATTGTTTTCTTGACATACCCAAAATAAGTGAAAGGATTACCAAATCTAACACAGTAAAGGGCACAATTGAAAAGACCAACCACTTAAAACAAGAGTTGTCATGCAAAAATAAAAGGGGGTGGGGGAGGATTTAAAAACAAAAATTTTAAGAGTGATTTTATGCATGCAGAAAATTTAATTGAAGGATTAATACAATACACAAAGAGCCAGGACTACAAGGCATGCAGTTTCGGATTTTCATGTTACCTTGTCATAACAGGATTGTGAAGACCATATAAATGATCTTTATGATAACCATAATTACCATTTTCCATACTGTAACAAAATAAATATACCAAAAAAAGACTTATGTTATTGCTAAGATGAAGAGTGACAACATGGATTACAAAGACAATGTAAATGGCAATGGAGAATATGTAAAAATAAGCTAATGTTGAAAGGTCAACTCAAAGTCAGCATCCTTTAGAAACCACCACCAAACACCCTAAACAACTACTTCTGTACATTAAAGATAGATTATATATATTATATATGCATATAAATCTGTTTTTAAGAAGCTTTATATTTACTTTATTTTCATCTGGACCTGTTTTATCATAAACCTGTTTCTTATTAATGAATGGTCCAGCACTGAGCAACATAAATTCCCCCATACCCGCTTTATGACAAAATTTTAATAAATACTGTTTAAAAAAAAAGTCTTACTTTTTCATGGGTATAGTTTCAACACTAAAAGATATAAAAAAGGGAAATAATTGTTATTTTAAAAATTCTCATGGAAGTCACAGCTGCTTTCCCAGATTGCCTTTCTACTGCAGTAGAATGGATATGTAAAAGGATGTGCAAACTTGGAGAGAAAACAGGCTGAGGGGCACAATGGGTGAAATTTAAAAAAACACACAAAGAAACATAGTGTTTAAGTTTACTGGACAGTGATGGGGGGGAAACATATATGGCTAAATGAAAAGTAGTAAAAACAGTTATCATAAAGTGAAATGCCAAGTCCCTGAGACAGAAGAACTGTAAAGAAGAAACAGAAGATTGGTTAAAGAAGGCAAGGAAGTGAAGGAGAAAATAATTAAGGCAAAGACCACTGAAGAGAGCAATATTTAGTGTGCCTAATAATTGTTCACACTGGGGAGGCAGCTATTAACAAGAGTAGCCATACAAGGCCATCTCGGTTGTAATGTCAAAGGAGATTACTTGGCTGGGGGTGATGGGGAGACTTTGAGAAATCTTTATTTTAATGTCAGGTCCTCATTCTTCCTTTAAGTACTCATACTTACTCATCATACACATCTTCTGAATCCATTCGACGATAAAATTTGGATAGCTTTACAGCAAAAATTATAGCAGGAATCAAAAATACTGTGGCAGCTCCTAAGCCAAACCAGAATGTGTTCTAGAAAACAAAAGGCAAAATTTAAGTTATGTATCATTTGAAGCACAGGAGTGATAAGAACAGTGGATTAGTTACATTAAAGTTCCTAGGTTCAAAACTGAGCTCTGGTACTTAATATCTGGATAACTTTGGGGAAGTCGATGGTGTCCTCTGGGCATCAGTTTTGGAATTTGTAAAATGACAGCATTGGTCTAAATAAAGGGTCTGAAGCCCCCTTCTAATCTGTCCTTCACATACCTGCCAAATGATATTCCTAAAAGCACAGATATGTTATGCCTCTCATCTACTCAAGAAGTTCCTATGACTCTTCTTGCTCCTAATATAACAAACTTTTTTTTTTTGGCTTTTAAATGAAAGGTTCTTAAACTGGGGCTTAGAGATTCCACAGAGTCCCATGGATTGATCTTAGGAAGTCCATGAACTTGACTGGGATGGGAAATTTTTTTTAATTTTATTTTTACTAACCTCTGACTGAAATTTAACATTTCTTTCAATTATGAATGAAAAAAAAAATTAGGAAGGGGATTCCATAGGCTTCACCAGATTGCCGAAGGGTAATGCCAAAAAAAAAAAAATAAAAAAGGATTAAGACTCCCTAGACTACTATATCATACCTAATTATCCTTTTCTCTCTCAGAACTCTATGAAGCTGCATATTGCTAGTGGAAAGAATGTTGGAGCTGGGTTAACATCACCTGCTAAGTGTAGATGTCTTATCTTACCTACTGAACAATGGGCACTTTATGGGCAGAAGACCACGTCTTACTGGCCTTCCTTTTAGTGATATAATCTGTATATAACAGGGAATTAAGTGTTTATTGAATTAAATTTTATCAAATCACAATCTTCTCTTACAAAGTCTATCATCTATCTATAATACTTTATATGCATGTGTTTTCTCTGATAGCCACAACAAATATAATACCCCAAAAAGGTTTTATAGGAATGCAGGCATCTGCCAAAATGAATTCTTCATGTGAATGACTAAAATAAAGACTTCAATGGCTTCCTCCCCCTCCCCAACCTCAAACTCCCAAAGTTTCTTTTCTTCAGGTCACACATGCACAGCTCCTTGAACAATTCCTCACGTGATGGTGACCATTGCCAAAATATTCTGATCACTTCCCCTCCATGTGCACTAATTTGTCAATGTCCTTCTTTACATGATGAGCCCAGGATTGAAACCCAGCATCCAGATGTGATCTGATCAGGGCAGAGGACACTGGGACCTCTATCTCCCTTTTTCTGGGTACCATTCATTTATGAAAACAGCTTTAAGTCTGCATGAGCTTTCTTTGGCAGACTTCTGACACGATCCATTCACAAAAGGGATTACAGCCAACTGAAAATATCAAGCCCTTTCACAAGAAATCAGGTGGCACCCATTCCACAGGGCCAGTATTTGACCTTAACTGCAGAACTTGACACATATTTCCATTCTATGGCATTTTATTTGATCCAGCTCATGAAGACAAGAACATTTTGCCTAATAATTCTGGCCATGTCTCCTAGCTTTGTGTCACCCATACTTCTGACAATCATTTCCCTTTGTTTTCAAAGAATCAAAGATTTAAGAGTTGAAAGGTAACTCAGATTCCAATCTCCTTATTTTATGTAAGAGGAAACTGAAGCCTAGGGAAGCTTCATGATTTGTCCATTATAACAGGAGTCCCCAGGTTATTGGACTCCAGACCCAGTACTCTTCTCACTGTTCCACATTGCCTCCTCAAGTTATTAGTTAAAATGTCAATCAGTATAGAATAAAACAGAGCATTTTTTGACATTTATTTCCTGACATGTTAAACTGAAAGAAGGCAGCGGCAAATAGTAATTGCTCCAAAGCACTACAAAGTTCTAAAGAAAGTTCCGAATCTGGGATTAAGTTATGGTTACCATAGTTTTAATGCCAAGAACATTTTATGTTGCCCTGATTCTTTGAGTAAAAGAATTAGCCAGGAACTGTTTATCCATGCTTTATTATAATTGATAGGTACTAAGGATAGCTTACATTTATGTGATATTTTACAACTATAAGCACTCTTCCCATATTAGTTACTTTGATTCTGACAATCCTTGGTAACCAGAGCAGGTGTTATTACCTCCATTTAACAGGTGAAGAAACCGAGGCACAGAGAAAATTACATGACTTTCCCAAGCTTACATGTGCAAGTATATTTGGAGTTTGGAATCACAGAAAGTTAGAACTGGAAATAACTTTACAATATATTTAGTCTAACTAGTGTGTAATTGGAAACCTGTTATCCTAAAAACTACATTTCCTGGGAGGCCACTGACTTCCTGTTATTACGTACTTCCTGTAGATAGGGGATATTAGGCAGTGGGGTGGCTGATCCCAGCTATCTTTGCTTCTTGTCATGACCATGGTTGTGGTAAGTAGGGATTCTAAATAGACTGATTAGCCATGGGAATGTGGTTTTAAAATTTTGTTACCTTTTTATTCCTTTATTTCTAATGATCAATAATAAATCTCTTAAATATAACATTTTTACTACTTGACATTAATTTTAATTTTTACACTAGATAGAATACAGTTGTCCTAACTTGGAAGTCCATTCCCTCCTCCTGCATTGTAAAAGACAACACAGTCTTTCCTAACCATGATACAATTAATTTGATTACCCAATCATTTTGGATTCAGGGGAGTTTACTCTAACAAAATTATCCAGAATCTTAGCTTTATTTCTGAGATAATATTTGTTTAAAATATTAAGAAATGAACACACACACAGTGTTATAGAATTTAGTTGTTCACTCCTATCTGACTATTTGAGACCCCATGGATCACTGCTATCTATCCATGAGGTTTTCTTGGCAAGGATACTAAAGGGGTTTGCCATTTCCTTCTCCAATGAATCCAGTGTATCTTTGTCAGGCAATCAGAGGTTAAGTGATTTGTCCAGAGTCACACAGCTAAGACGTGTTTGAGGCTAGATTTGAGCTCAGGAATTTCTGACTGCAGGCTTAGCACTCAATCCACTGAGCCACCTAACTGCTTCCTTGGCTTACAGAGGTTGAGTTGCCCAGGGTCACACAGTTAGGAAGAGTCTCAAGCAGATTTGAACTCAGAGACTTCCTAGCTGTCTGATCCTGGGCAAGTCACTTAATCCTGTTGACGTTAGTTTCCTTATCTTTATGGCAAAATATTCCAGACTCTGTCAAAAAAACCCAAAATGGGATGAAGAATTGGAGGTGACTGGAAAATGACTAACAACAACAAAACTAAATAAGATTTTTCCTTGGAAATTGGATAATACCAATGAAAAATGACTTGGGAAACTACAGCAACAAAGTTGAGTCAATATTTTCAGACAAAAATCTCTTACCACAGAGTTAGTTATGTAGCTACATAGAAACACCTCCACAGCAGTATCTACAATGTTGGCAAGGGGTTTGCAGGTTGCCACATCCATGGTGACCTAAAGAGGGAATTAGAAGGAAAAAAAATGCTTAAAGAAAAGTATTTCCAAACTTGAGATTCCTCTTAACCCAACCCAAACCTTTATAATAATAAAATTCTGGCTTTAAAAACCTTTGCAAAAATGTATTAACAACTTCCCAAACTTGTGTATATCGACAGAATCCTTTATTTATAAAAACAATACTACCCCTCGTATGTTGGGTGGATTATTTCCCAGAAGTCAAGAGAGATCTGTCCTGAGTCATCTACACTCTGCTGTTTCCCCAAAAGCTAAACAGTCATAGGACAGATAGCTTATGTTTAGAGTACAGCTTATGGCCAATGGATCAGAGAGAAGCAAAATGGAACAGTTCAGAATCAAATCCATGCCACTTTCATGTATGCCCCATCATTTTGGGGGCATGATTAAGCCCACCTCCCAATACTTCTTGTCCTCCTCCAGAGGCCCATTGCCACCACAACAATACAAACTTATTACCATCATCTGGACTATTTCAAGAAGAGCCACTTTCATGCCTCCTACATCGTTAATTCTACTGCCATATTATTCCTTATGTACAGATATCCCCAAGTTATTGTCCTGTGTAAACTCTTTCATGACTATTATTTCCTTAATGAAATTCACAAATTTCACAAGAGGAAAAAAGCATGTACAAAAGTAAAAAAATTGATAGAGTAAGATAAGTTAAAATAATGGCTACAGAAAATTTTCTTATGAAAAATCTAGGCTGGAGAGATCATTTTCATTGGGGTGGGGGGCAGAGGAAAAAGTTTCAAAGGTCTTTATTGAAGGAAGAGAATTCAACAGAAATACATGGAGAGGGAGCAGCTGGGTGGCTCAGTGGACTGAGAGCCGGGTCTAGAGATGGGAGGTCCTGGGTTCAAATCTAACTTCAGATACTGCCTAGCTGTGTGACCCCAGGTAAGTCACTTAACCCCCATTGCCTAGCCTTTACCAATCCACTGCCTTAGAACCAACATTATTCATTCTAAGACAGACGGTATGGACTTTAAAAAAAAGAAAGAAATACATGGAGAGTCAGTATTGGTCAAAGTCTAAAAAGGTAAATTGAAGTCAGATTGGAGAAGGACTTGAATGCTAGAATCAGGCAATAGGGAGGAACTGAAGGCTTTGGTTTTTTTTTAAGTACAGGTGTAATGTGATTACAGAAGCATGCTTGCAAGATTACATACACCAAAGAACAATATGGAAGATAGTTTGGAGATAGAATGGGCTGGAGGCAGGAATATAAGTTAAGAAGAAAATTAAAATTATGTCTACATGAGAAGAGATGGGGACTTCAATTAGAGTAGCTCCAGTATTAGTAGAGAAGAAAGGACTGGTAGAGAAAAATGTCTTGGGAGACAGATAGACAGGATTTGGAAACAATGGATTTTGGTGGTGAAAACCAAGAGGAAAAGGTAAAAGAAAACTTGTGTCTAAGATGATGGGGAAAGTGATGGTGCCATCAACAGAAACAGAAGTTAAGAGGAAGGACAGGTTTTAGATGGAGAGTGATGAGTTCAATATTGATGATGAGTTGGAGGTGCTGGCAAGATATCTGGAAATCTACTGGAAGTAGCTAGAAGAGGGACTGGAATAGGGTATGTAGAAATGGAAGTCACCTACAGAGAAGTGTCATTGAAAGCAATCGAACTGGGTGGGATCACAAAGAAAGAGAAGCTAGAGAAGCCTGAACCTGGAGTTTAATGTCTTCCAAAATGTGATAAAATCCTTCCACTGAATTTCCAGAATCCCACTGTTCTTCCCCTCTTGGAATATGAGCTGGTCCCAATGTACTCTGTGCATATCCCATGCTCTTCTGCCCCTATTACTCCATTATTCTATATGCCTGGAACATTTGGCCTCCCTCACCTGATCCTTCATTCATGCTCCAAGTCTCACATAACACTTGTGAATTCATTGTTCTGATCCACTAGGATGGAAACAGAATACAGTGAAGGGCTGTGTCTTATTTCATTTTTGTGGGACTATTTTTAACATGGTTCTTTGTTCACATGTGCGTCAATCACTGTAATGTCCAACTAATTCAATTAAAGAGAGGAAACTTAAGATGAAGGAAGTGACTTGTTCAAGGTCACGCAGCCAGTTGGCAGTAGAGTCTATGGTAGAACACAACCACTAGGCTGGAAGTCTAGCTAAGCTGAAAGCTTTTAAAAATCCCCAACACTGGAGACCAATCTAGGCAAGCAGCTCCTAATAAAAATTCTCCAGGTGTGATGGAGTTATCAGCACATGAAGATATAGGTTTGAGACAACCTTTGGGTAACAGCCTCTTTCCTTACAACAAGTAACCTCACCAAGGAATGTAAAGGGGGAGGGGGGAGATATAGCACTGCATAGAATTAAGTCAAGAACATCATTCCTTTTTCACAAATCTGGTTTTTCTTCACATTCTGCTAAGTCTCTCCCCTGTTCAAGGAGCTCCAAATTAATTTTATTTGCAGCTAACCAAGTGATAAGAAAATTCACTTGTTAATTTTACTGTTTAGGCATCCGAAATGATATGACTGGACACTGCCAGGCTCATGAAAGATGGCGCACTTACCGAATCTTTGACCCATTGAATATACCGTTCAAAGTAGCCTATGATCACATTCATGTACTTCTTAGTTTCCTAAAAATTTGTAAAATATAAAGTTTTTTAAATATTTGTAACTATATATTCACCCATAAATACATATTATATATTACATATATATTAAATGTACACAGAGACACATTTTAAAAATAAAAAATATTTACCTCAATAATAACAGAGGAAGCATTATTGTTAATGAGGAACTGAGCAGCATTCACGATGGAAATGACCTGATTTACTTTAACCTAGGAAGAAATTATAATAATAGCACTAAACCATATAAGGATATAGTTAAGATTCTTATACAGATATGTAAGATTAACAATAATAGCAGCTTAATAAGTCATATATAAATTTTAAAGTTTAAAAGGCTCTCCCCTGATTTGGGGGGCATGCCTGCACATGTATTACCTATATCAAATTGCTTGCCTTCTCAATAAAGGGGAAGGGGGTGGAGGACATATGAACTCAAAAATTTAAAAAACAAATGTAAAAAATGATTTTAATAGAATAAAAATTTTAATTTAAAATGTTTTAAAATAAAAATATTTTATTATATTTTAATAAAAATTTTAATTAAAATATTTTTTAAAAAATAAAAAGCATTTTCTTCATTTCACTGAGCTGTTGTTAGATAACATAAGAGTTATCTATCAATACTTTCCAAATAAGGAAACTGAGGTTAAAATAACTTGTCAAAAGTCACATTTGAAGAAAATGTCAGAGTTGAGGTATGAACCCTGTTCTCCAAATTCCAGGGCCAGCCCTCTTTCTCTCAGCAGTGACCGGAGAAATTGTTTAATCTCAACCTTGTCTTTACAAATGAGGAAAAGGAGGGGGAGGGATATCTGATCCATGTTTCAAAGGCAGTTTGTGGCAGGAAGTAGACTGGCATCTAAATCTCCTGACTTCTTTCAATTCCATACCCTTTTCCATGATTCCATTCTGCCTGTGGAACCATTATCCATGTGAAAAATGGAGCTTTGAACCCCAGACTTCATTTCCCAGAAGTCCTTGGTAGTTCCCAGAATTCCCTAAAATATCATCCTGAGTCCTCACCTGAGTGCAAGAACACAATTGGTATTTAAACTGACTCTCCGCCTACTTGACTCTCTCCCTGCTTTCGCTTCTAAGCACATGCATCTCTCTACCAGGCAGGCAAGATGTAGGTTGCACGTGCTTTTCTTATTTTGTATTTTCTTTATTTCTTAATCTTTAATAAACCTCATAAAAATACTATACTTTTGACAGAGAAACTAATTTTAATTTTAACACATGACAGCTACAAAGAATGCTAAATGACAGCATTGACTATTAGCACAAAGACATACAGGCTGGAGGGGCTGGCCAGGAGTGGCAAAACATCGACATAGATCATTCTGCACTAAGCTAAATTGTGGTCTCTTGGCACTCAGGCATTTTTGAAATGGATGGAGAAGATGAAGGGTCCAGTCTTTGGCTTTGGAAAACAGATGCTCAACTGGCTCAGATGAACATCTAAATCCATGACTGTGACTCCATCAGTGAGTAGAGTGGTCTATGGCAAATGGGTTCATTGGAGGTCTTTTATGATAACTAAAAATTGAGAAGATCTGTTCTACACCACCAGGACTGCCCACTCTACTGAACTACACTCCAACACCCTGAGTTGGTCATAAAATACTGCCAGATAGTCTTTCATTTTCCTGCTATTGTTCCTAGATACTTACCAATACTTGTATAGAAGCTATTTGTCTGGAATTTAAAAGGAGCTGAGGGCAAAAAGACTTTTATTTATCTAAAATGTACAACAAAGTAACTCTTCTCCTTAAACTGGATAGAGAACATTTTAAAATATTAGAATCTCCCCCAAAGACAAGAACAACATATAATAACAACTTACCATAAGTTCAGTTGCTGTCTTTTGTAATAACCTGATGCTCTGATTTAAAGTGCTCTGGGAAATAAGCAGAAATCACATTTTCCACATCATTATAAGAGACAGCCCAGTCCCTTGTTTTCAGTCCATCACTATTCTGATTTGACAATAATTGTCAATAGGCATAAGTCACGTTCTATGAAAAGCGCTAGAACTGATAACAGAATGACCTTACAAATTTCCCTCTAATACAAGAATTGTCGGAAAATAAAAAAAATAAGCAATTACTTTTGGATAAATTAATTAGAATGAAAAATAATAGTAAATTATAAAAAGCTGATTAGTAATTATTGACTTTATGAATTTAAAGTATCTCTTTTTTAGTATTTTGGGTGCATTGTATGTACATGGGAGGGAGACAACAATGAATATAAACAAAGGAAAAATATAGGGAGACAGAAAATTGGCTAATGAGCCTTGTCTGAATTTTTCTAAATGAAAGTATAGTTAAAAAATGAAACTTAAAGATCAAGATTTTTTTAAAGTATATTAGCAACATAGTAATACAAGCTCATTTCTTTAAATAGCAGTCCATTTTAGGTCTGCACTAATGGATATGAAATTCATATTCAAAATAGATCTCCCCAAACATATCCATGCCTGCTAGTTCTATTCGTTGGGTATATACAGATTAAGATAAAACTTCAAATAACTGAAGATAGTAACAACACCTTTATGGATCTCCTCGCTTATCTCTCTCTTCCCCTTAAGTATTCCTCATCAATCCTTATATGACACTTTTTCATCAAATTAAATACAAGAAAAATGTATTAAGCATTTGTGATGTCAGTAAGTCAGTAAGTACATTAAGCTATGGGTAGACCAAGACGAATTGAAAACCAATCTCTGACCACAGTTCCATTCTCCTGGCAACTACTTGGCTTTGACCCAATGAAATCAACTGGTTGGTTTTGGTCTTGGAATGGTTGATCACCCTTCCTAAATAATAGTTGATCCCATAATAGTTGATCCTCTATTCACCTAACAATTATTTTCCTAAAGCTCAGATTTAACTATTACCCCAATCCTGTCAAACACCCTTCAGTGGCTCCCTATTACCTTCATGATGGAAAATGGAAAAAATCCTCTACTTGGCTTTCAAAGCTACCCTCCCTATCTTTCTGGTTTTCTTGTCTTTTCCTTCCTCCTCATACTCTATGATCCAGCGATACTGGTTCACTTGCTGTTCTTCAAACACAACACCCATCTCCATAGTAAAAACTTTTGCAATGGCTCTCCCTTATGCGTGGGATGCTCTCAGCATCTCCTGGCTTCCTTGCCCTCTCCCACCCTCAACAATGAGTTGAATTGAGTGTCTTTCTTCTGAGATTGACACTCAAGTTATTGAGTATAGATCTTCCAAGGACATAGTTGTTCACCAACTGTCTCATCTCCTCTAATAGAATGTGAGCCCCTTGTGGGCAGGGATTGGTTTGTAGCCATTTGTAGTGCTTATCTTTATCTTAGGTGCTTTTAGCATAGTGTCCAGCACACAAGTGCTTAATCAATATTTGTTGATAATGAGGATCATGCCCATTTGTGAAAGATTCAGTTTCTCCAAACACTTCATAGCATACACATAATTATGTTCAATTTTATTAAGGGGAAAGAGGTAATGGTGACAATAAGGACAAAAAGAGAATCAAAAACAGTGAAGAGGACCAAAAAAATGGAGAAAGACAACAATGATTCATAAGGTTATCTATTGTATAAAAATAAGGCACTTACCCTGGCTTTAACATATTTCTTGACAGTCAGTTAGGAGAGAAAGAATTGGAAAATAAGTAAGAGCCAATTTGAAAAGAAATATAAGCATAAAGATGGACCCACAAGGCATTCTTACAACAGTGGAATTTTTAAAAGGATGTACCTCACTCACACAAATAGGAACTCAGACAAGGAAAGTCAAAGTAGAAACCAGCAAGATGGCAGAAGCAATGGCTATTTTGTTTTCAAATGTCTTCAAAGTTTGCAGACATTTGAGTAAAGCAGTCAAAATTTTTTTTAAAGGTGCATGTTTGTAAACACTAAAACCTAGCTTAATGTATATGAAATGGAAACATGCCATTCCTCTAATCTAGAGATGATTTTATGAAATGGATTTTTGGCAAGGAAAAGAAAATGACAATAGTGAGCTATGTCTTAGATACTCATGTTTACCATTTCTTGCTCCATAGGGATCACATGTTGATGATGGATCATTCGAATGTTACTCGCATGCCCTTTCAGGGCATTTTCCAAAGCTCCTTTGGGCTAGAAATATTGTAAAAATAACTCACGATCAGTAGGCACTTTAGACTTCCTAGGAAAAATAACATTAGTAACACGAACTGATCTGGGAGCATGGGATGGACATGCATTGCTTCATTTAGAGGGATCAGCTGGGGGTGTAGACAGATCCATTTGGAGACTGATTTTTAAACTTTTCTGGTTCATTTGTTTTTACAAAAAGTGAATGGGTAAGGGAAAGAAAAAACAACTGCCTAGTGAATGGAACCCCAAATCAAGGATGCTTATTCAACTTCTCTGCTACCCTCTCTCCATTTAATGCTCCTTTGTTATACATTCTACAGGGTAATATTTAAAATACCAAGTCTCTGGGCTCTCTTATGCCCTTAACATGAGAACTCATGATAATTTTTTCAATGCTTTTGGTAGAATTACATCAAATTCCCATTCTCTGCCTTGCCTGAAGTCAAACGGATTTCAGTAGGATGTGGTTATAATAATAACTCTTTTTTTTATTTGAGGCCTTAAGGTTTGTGCAAAGCTTTTTCTTTGATAACAACTCTGGGTGAAAGAGAGGACAAATATTATTATGTCCATTTATACAAATGAGAGAACTGGGATTCTGAAACTTAAGTCAAATGCTTTTCCCCAGAGCTATAGGACCAGGAAGTAAGAATGCTGGGATTCAAACTCAGGTCTCCAGACTTTAAGTCCAGGTTCTCTTGCTCTATATCACATTGCCTCCCTCTAATAGTAGCAACCTGAATAAAGTGACAATATTTACGTCTTCCTTCATAGAATCAAAAATAATGCTACAGACATTCTTATCTAAAACCTTTATTTTCTCACTAAGATGCATCCCTGATTTTTCCTGCTTAAGAGCCCAAATCACTTGCACTATGCTTTGGGAGCATCATTGTAACATAAAACCTGAGTTCTAAAAGGCAAACAATGAAAATATGCAATGAATCCATGGAGGCTCTCTACAACGAATGGGTGAAAAAGACCAGTAAAGCACCTAGTGGAATGCCAGCATCAATACAAATTTTCAAAAGCATCAAGCCTCTCGTTTTTTTCTCTATTGCACACATTGTCAAAGCAAAAGTGAAAATGGAGTCATTAATAAAATGATGTATGCTTGAAGTTGTGAAAGTTAAATGGGCAAATGTTGAAGATTAACTATATATCAACATGCACTTATGAGTCATTTTTAAGTACTTTTTGTTGTGTTGGAGGAAATCTACTTTATAATACTGAATTCCCTTCTAGAATGGACCATATTAATCCCTCCTGTGGAAGACCTCCACACAAGCCATTCCTAAGCTTTGTTGAAGAGGTTTTCCGAAAGTTCTATTCCAGAGTGGGGGACATAATGTGGTAGACAATTCCCTCTTTTAAAGGTCAAGTTCCTCCAAGAGTGGGGCCTGATTCATGCAATTCTCAAGCTGAGATTCCTTAGTAGGAAAAGTGGGAGTCCAAGGGTTGTTCCACATAGAATGAAAATAATAAAAATCTTTTGCATTTAATGTCTGCCAAGCAAATTACATACATTATCTCATAACAGTTGTCAACAAGATATCATTCAAATCAATAATTTAGCCTTACCAACTGTTCTGCTCTTGCTTCTAAGTCATTGGCAAATGATAAAAGATCCACTTTTGTTATACTTTTATTGACCTGAAAAAGGATGTCGGGAGATTCAGGTGAGAAAAGCAGTAGAAATATTTAATTCACCTGTGAATGAATGGGTGAATGAAAAAGTACTCCTTAATAAGTGCGTGCCAGACATCATGCCGACTGTTGATAATACAAAAAACAAATACAAAAACGCAATAGTTTTGGCCATTGGCCAACAAGGAGCTTACACTGTACCGTATATGTCATTCAAAGAAATTAAGCGACTTCTTTGGAGTCACCTAATTGATAAGCCTCAGAACTAGAATTCAAAGCTGGATCACCAGATTCCATATCCAGGTTTGAGCTATTTTTACAGGTCAGAGAATCTGTATCATCATTTGTAAAAGGCATAAATACCTTCCAAGTTTTAATTTTCTTTAAAAAATGATTCAAGAATATAAAAATCTTACCTCAGCCAAATAAGCTGCAAAATCGATTCCGTCTATTCCTGAGTAACTGAAATTCATGAGGTTCTCTTTTCCTACTTCATCCAGTAAAACAATGCTGCTAAGGTTTATTTTAATACTTTCAAATTTAATCGTTAGATCTTCGGTATACTGTTTTAAAAGTACAAAAAAACAGAGGAAACAAATGAATTTATTCTGCTGAGATTTGGAAACTGAATTCTTTAAAGTCCAAAGAAAAAAGCATTATTAAGTTGATTTCAAAAGACATTTATTAAAAATCTCCTGAGTGCATGGCTTTAGGATAGGAATTGGGGACACAGACAAAAGCATAAACAGTAGACAGCACCTAACAATGGGAAGAGAGCAGGATTTAGTTAGATAAAATGGGTTCAAATTCTGACAGATCTTAGGGGCTAGTTACTACAGACATGATTATCCCTATTTGACCAATTGTCAAATTGAAGTTTAGATATCTTAATAACTTGTCCAAGATCACCCAGGCTAGGAAGTGCCAGAGATGGCTATCTGAATCAGGTCTTCCTGACTCCAAAAGTCCAGGGAAAGAATTCTGGTCTTGTAATGAAAGGAAGAATAGTCCTTTACATGATGATTAATCTCTCTCAGACTTGGGGAAGGGGAAATCATGTACCAAGAGACTCCACTGTTAAGACCATTTATTACTAGTAAACCCACAAGGGATGTTCTGCAGCATATGAGAGATAACTTCGTTACATGGAGTAATATGTCCATTACACACTGAGTTCTATTGACTTACCTGACTAATGGTCAGAAAATTGCTGATATTGTAGAATTTATCAAGTTGCAGAGAGGTATAAATGCCTTTATTTTCCTTGCAGTCACTATAGGAAATAAACACATCGATCATATTCAGAAAGGCAGAGCTGGTGCTATCTCTGCTTTTGCTGATGATTAAGAGCAGATATCTGACATTTCTAGTTCTTGGGTTGGTTTGTTTTTCAATCTGAGAAGTGAGAAGGGGTTCTTATTTCCGACGTCAGGAAAACCAAGGCCCATGGATACCTTTCCCTCCAATCTTGGAATTATACCCAGACATTCAGTCAGTATTGCCTCCTGGATTTTTCCTGGTTCCTTTCCAATATAGATATAAGCAACAAATGGCCATGGAAAAATATCCTAGGAAACAAATCTCCAAAACTCTATAAGGAAGAGTGGAAGGGATCAGAATATTTAAAGCAATAAGGAAATGTTTGATTAGAAATGGAAGTAGGTGTATCCTTCACCCAGAAGAAAGGGTGAGAGATGGGTGTCCTGAGTAATAATTAATAATATATATTGTATAATTTTATATAACTTATATATGACATTATAAATAATATTGTATAATAATAAGCTTTAAGGTTTGTAAAACACTTAGCATATACTCTTTTCATTTGTCCCTCACTAGAACCCTCTGAAATAGGTGCTATCATTATCTCCATTTTTCAGGTAAACAAATTGAGGATAAAAGACTGAGACTTGCCCAGGTCACACTGCTAGTAAAATCTCAGGCAGAAATTGAACTTGGAGGTTATCTCAAGTCCAATACTCAATTCTCTAAAGGCTACCAGCACATTGGATATAGGGAAGAATAGGACAAAACCCAAAGGATAAGAAGGCTCTATGGATAGAGGGAATCCCCACATCAGTGAGAAGGCAGAATCTTTGAAGCGTTATGTAGCTATCAAAGACTTCTCTCCATCTTCCCTTAGGACTGCAATTCTTCCCCTATTCCACCTCTGCTCCTATTTTATTTGGACCTAGTACAGATAAAATTAAATTATACGGACTGATCATATCCAGGGAAATCTATAAAACCAGCATTAACTTTCCAAATCAAGAGCAATATTCCGTTATATGACCCTGAGCTAGTCACCAAATTCTCTGTGCTAAAGTTTCCTTATCTGTAAAGATGAGTAACGGTGGCCAAAGATTCACCTCCCAATTGGAATCACCCACTTGAACTATATTCTTCTCTCCTGGTGTGACACCCTCATCCTACCCCTTCCCACAGTCTCAGATCCTTACCGCTCTCCTGTCTTCTTCTGGAAATCCTACCCGGGATGCTACCAGTGTTGGTGAACTGGGACAAATCACTTGATCTCTCCGTAATGCTCTCAGACTATAATTTTCAGAGGGGGGCTGACCTGTGTTAGTACAGGGATTTTCCTTATCTAGCTGTTCCTCCATCAAGAAAAATCACATCTCATCCTTATACATATTTTAAGATTTCATATTTGATTTCTTTCCTCATTAGAATCTGTTCATAGTGCTAAGTATACAAAACTCAAAACAAACAGGCATTTCTCTGGGTGAAGTAATGGGTGGGATACTTTTAAGATTAATACTTTATTTAATGCTTTGTTTAACATTTTAATGTTAATGAGTGACAAAATGGAGCACACAATGAATTCTCCATATTTGCAGAAGACAATAGGCTTTTGCAGGTTGTTAAGTGCTCGTTCAATGAAGATAGTTGTAGCAAGGTCTTATAAGACCTTGTGAATGGGGAGAACAAAAGGACATGATTTTCAATGTGTAAACTAATGCATTTAAGGAAAAGAGATACAGAATTGTGTGTTGTGGGATTTACACTACCCAGGAAAGAGTTCTAAAAATGCTTATATACTGTCTCCTGGTTAATGGTCTACAATGAACTTTCTTCAGAACCTCGTGAGATGGTTAGTGCAAATAGAGTTAATTCCTATTCGACAGATGAAGAAGAAGGTCACAGAAATGAAGTGACTTGTCCATAGTCATACAGCTGATAAGTAAAAGAGCTGAGATTCAAACTCAGATCTTTTGATTACAAATCTAGTTCCACTTCCAGAGTAGAAGGCAAAATGGAGCTCTGGGGGTATGGAGAAGAGCCACTAAAATAATGAAGGGATCGTATAAGGAAACAAACCAACACGAAGGCAATGCTCTCAGTCTGAAGACAAACAAATAAAAGCACCATCATATATCAGACTAAAACTTGCAAGGATGATTTCTTTACCTATAAACTTGTTCAAAGGTGAGATTCACATCAGGCTTTTGAAACAGGCGACCCGAAAGAAAGCTACTCCATTGGTCATTGAATAAATAAGGAGTATCCAAAACCTAGAATCCAAAAGGCCTCTTATTAAGAGTTTCACATTTGAAAGCATATAGGTAATTACGTTAATAGGAAAAATAACCTCAACATTACCCCTTCCTCTTCACTTGCTTTATATGTGAGGCATTTCAAAGACTGCTTAATTTTCCCATTTTACTCTTCCAGATCTTTGCTTTCCAGTTAAAAGGTAAGAAATGGATCCTAAGACTAGTATGGATTTTAAATACAGGGTTCTACCAAGAGGAAGCATATCCAATAAAACACCAGCACCTTTACTCAGTACAGGAAGATGCTGACATGCAAGAGTAATTGGTTTGTATTCCAGTATAAAGCCAAAAGGATTTAATTGAACAAAATAGTCTCTAGGATCTAGTTTCTGCTAGTACAGTCAAATAACTAAAATATCTTTACTACAACCAGCACATTTAATGGCATAATTAGCAGTTGTTTTTTTTCTGTAGGGAGAGAGCTAAAACCAAATGGGAATAAAGACTCTTTAATCGAATATTCCCTCTCCTGATGGCTGAAGAAGATCTTTGGTATGGATTTCTGCTTCACAAAATACTTTTTCTTTTTTTAAAATTTATTTAGAATATTTTTCCATGATTACATGATTCATGACACATCCCTCCCCCCCCCCCCCAGGAGCTAACAAGCCGTTCCACTGGGTTATACATGTATCATTGTTCAAAACCTATTTCCATATTATTCATATTTGCAGTAGTGATCCCCAATCATATCCCCTTTGAACTATGTGATCAATCATGTTTTTCTTCTGCATTTAAAACTTTTTCAAATATAATTTATTTATAAATTGATTCTACAAAGAAT
This sequence comes from Monodelphis domestica, assembly GCF_027887165.1. NCBI lineage: Eukaryota > Metazoa > Chordata > Mammalia > Didelphimorphia > Didelphidae > Monodelphis > Monodelphis domestica. Next base: position 98,769,445 of record NC_077232.1, read on the forward strand.
GCTCATTGTTCTAAAGGACAAATACTACTAATAAATGCAGCTTATTTTATTTACAACCAAGAATCTAAACTAATTAGTTCCTTTCTCTTACTGACATAAAGGCCTTCAATTCATTTGATTAATCACTTCCTCCTATCTTCTCCTTTATAGTTTTTGCCTCTTTGCTCAAGCCCTGCCTCCTATCCCCCAAGTCAAACCCCTAAGGAATTGAAAAGTTTGCATAATGGCATCAAAATACATAGGCACAAAAAAACCCATTATTAATATCTTTACCTGAAAAATAGTCCTTTCTTTAAAGGGTTCACAGACCAATTTTTCTACATTTCCGCCCAAAACAAATGTGAAAACCACTACGATCATCAATGCCCAAGAAAACAGGAAACTGAAACCAACTCCACTGGAGGGACAGAAAAAAAAAAAACCAACACATACCCCAATCATATTTTAAGATGCACAAAATATTCATTATCTTTGAAAACAATATGTGAAAACATGGATTTATGGACTATAGCTTTATATAGGTTGCAAGTCAGTCCAAACCATTAAAGAAATAATCTCCCCTTTGAATGCAATCAAGCTCATCTTTGTTCTCCATATGGCCTTAAAAATTGGTGAATTTATGCCTGTTCTATCAAATAAGGTATTAGGGTCCTAATGTCAGATATGAATAAGTGTTATCTGATGACATTCCTAATAACTATGGGATGCTTCAACATCAAAGGTTTAATTAGAGCAAACAAACAAAAAACTGTCTTGTGGGTTATATTTATGGATAGTTCATTAACATTCATTAAGGCATGGATGAAAGTTAATGGTAGAAATGGAGTTCAAGGTAGGAGGTCCTGCATGTAAGGGAGAAAGTCAAAGTTGATCACTTCTAGGAGATAAGAGCCTAGAAGCATCTGGAAGAGTAAAAGTCATCAAGAATTAAGGAGAAGGAAAAGGAATAAAGGTGGGATCAACACTAACTTGAGGAGTTGATTCAATGGCTAAATTGGGCACATTTCAATCCAATGAGGCTAAATTGGGACATTATAAAGAACTCTTTCCTCTCCAGGTTTAGTGGCACCCCTCTTACTCATATGGGATCAAAATGGGGGGCAGATTAGGGGAAATGTTCCCCTCTCTCCTCCCAGTCAATTCTGTGTCCACGTTTGCTATCAAGGATTTTATTATTATGAACAATTTGCCATTTCACTCGGTTCAACTCAGCATATAGGCTTTTAAGCTACAGCTAATTCTTTTTTTTGCAGGTACCTTTTTGTTCTCTCTACCCCTCCAGGCTGAATTTGATAGGGGAGTCATATCACCATTTCCCTCCATCCTCCCCCCAAAAGATAGAAGAAACTGCGGCTTAAATGTTGCCACAACTAAATTCACTTCTTCCTTCTGGGCTTCAAAGATCATTTGAATAGTTTTCCAAATGAAATAACACATTTTCCTAACAATTCTAATTAGTCTGATTATCCTGACTGCGCTCACCATATTTTCTACTCCTGCAATTCTCTGGTTCTTTACCAGATGTCTACAAGAGATGCATTATGTCTATAAAACAAATAAACGCATGAGTTGTGTTGAGGGAACTGACACAAAAGACAAGGGATCACCACCAAACCCTCAGGATCACCTGAAATAAACTTTGCAATAACTTGGTGTTAAAACCCATTATAGACAATGAATGAATTAAATTAATTAAACTGAAATTAAATGAATAAAAATACTCATCTATTTTTGGGGTTAGTATCTCCCTCTTTGTTAATCACAGAATATGTTACATAAACTACAGGAATAATATATCATATTAAATCATATATAAGGGGGGGAGAGAGGAGAGAGAGAGAGAGAGAGAGAGAGAGAGAGAGAGAGAGAGAGAGAGAGAGAGAGAGAGAGAGAGAGAGAGAGAGAGAGAAAGAGAAAGAGAGAGAGAGAGAGAATATTTTTAAGCAGAAGGGGGGGGTGGCACTTGTTTTCTGACCTGAATGTCACACTTTGCTTTTATCTCTAACTGTAGTTTTGCTGGGCTGGGTTTGAGATTTTATGAAAGGTACACTCAGTGACTACACAGCAATTTAATTTCCCTTGTTCAAATCACTTACAAAAATGGAAATCTAATTCCAATGCTGCTTTTGAGTTAAGGGACTTCAAAGTATAAGGATTTTAAATAGCAAACTCATAATCAATAGTTCTCTAAATATGGTTTCAATTTTTGGATCCAATAAGCACATAAATGGACCTTTCCTTTGGGAATTTAACATCTTAGATTTAAGTGAATGAATATATGTCCTTGCTCTCAATTTCTATTTTAGGGAGGCAGAGAAAGAAGAGTTTCTTCCTCTGCTGGACCCTGATAGCAGTCTGGTTCATAGGAAGATTATAAAGCAAGATTCTACTGTTATTTTCATTTCTCCTTACTCTCTTCCACTCCTCATATCTAATCAGCTGCTAAGTCCTATATTTCTATACTTATTATATCTATCATATTTGTCCCCCTCTCCTTCCTCTAGCACTGCTGCTACCCTGGTGCAGTTCTTCATCACTTCACACCTAGATCACTGTAATAACACAGGCTGGATGATCTTACATTTTTACCAATTGAGTTCAAAACCTGTAACTACACATTTAGAAGAATCTGAAACTGGTTGGGCAATTATCTCCAACTTTTAAAAATGTAAAAATATGTGAATTTTTAGAAGAGACAAAACGATATCAATTGGGGCAATAATGTTTTTAAATGTCTTGCTATTCACTAACAATTAAGGAGACTGACTGAATGTCAATGCATGTTTCAAATAATCTTTTTGATAAATTCAAATTATTTTGATCGACTCCTTTGTAAAATGATTAAATCATCACTATTTTTGACCTTGAGATCTGACTAATCAAGTACTCATACTAGCAAGTAGAAGCAGCCTCATTTCAGCCTTTTTTTAGTATTATCCTTAATCAAGCATTTCTTTGAAGGCATTATCTTAAGTCATTTGTATGTTTCATAATCATTAATTTAGTTAAAACTAAATAATGTAATCCATAAATCCATTTAACCATGCCTTGTAAAGTACAATATACAGAAAACAGAGCCATGGTCAACCTCTCCACTTTGTGGCGACACCACTTTTCTCATAGGATACCTTGAATATTATCTGTAACATGGGAGATAATCTGACATATAGACCTAGTGAGGGCATCTCAATTTCCAAATGATTAAATCAAATATTTAAACTTAATTTCTTCCTTATTTCAGCCAAAAAAAAGTAAACAGAATTTCTAATATTTTCTTTCCACATTGAAAGGATCATCTTGTTTGCTCCCTTCTTCCATAGGGTTCATGAATCCCACTTGGAGATCACTAGCTCAGATGCTCATTTACCCACTGGAAAGGTACCCAAACAAATGAAACTATATATGAAAAGCTGCACATTTACCTTTTAGATCCATAATTTGGAGGACCCAGAAATGGGCTTTTGGTTTCTTTATATTATTAGATTCTATTGTAATAATATAATGGAGATCAATCCATTTATCCTTTCTTCAACCTGGAAACTCTGGACCACTTCCCCTGAATGTGTTATAAACAAAGAAACAACTCACGCCATTAGGAAGTTGCCTCCAGTGTTTGATACACAACCACGGTTGGTAGGAGTCGTGTGCTTGCTATAACCACAGGCACCACATAATAATCCCAGGTAGTAAAAGACCAGAATCAAGACCAGCAAACAGCAGATGATTAAACAACCCAGCCACCTAATGGAAATGACAATCAATATATGCATAACATAGAATTTGCACATTATGCAACAAATACTGGAAACTGCAATGGGAGAGGTCACTTTCTTCATTAAAGTCTTTTTTTTTTTAACTCAAAACTGCCACGGATGTTCACCTATATTTTAAAAAAAATGTATGTCTTTCCTCAACCAAGCCTAATTAAAAAAAAACTCTAGCTCCTCTCAAAATATAGCTCAGATGCCACGATCTACAATTCTTTCTCATTCCTCAGTTGTTAGAGCTTTCCCAAAATTACTTTGTAGTGACTTCTTTGAAATTACTTATCTAGTACATGCTGCATTTCCCCAGAAGAATATATAAACAATTTGAGAACAGGAGCTAGTTTATTTTTATCTTTGAATCTCTAGGATCTTGAAAGTAGAAAGTACTTAATACATGTTTGTTGACTTCAATTGCATCAGATGGAAAGTGGTCCCATAAGCAGGTCCTAGAGTGAGATGGAGAAACTCTTTATTTTGGTGTTGCTTTTGAGATTTTCTACCTGGTTTATTAGAAGGTATTGGATTAGTATTGATTGCAACACACATTTTTCATGCCACTTTATTGGGGTCTAGACTTCTGATTTTATCAGTATAGAACAATTCTATATGAGGAGAAAGACTCATCCACCACTGCAAATCAGCAATGTGCCTCAATTTACTGTCATCAAGAGTTGACATGGGCTCCAAAAGGTCAAGTGATTTGTCCAGAGCCAATATACCAAGATGGGGCATTGGCAGGTCTTGAAACTAAGAATAGCCTGACTCCTAGGCTAAAACTATTCACTGATCGTTGCTGCCTCTCAGTCAATGAATATACCTTAAGTGCTTATTATGTGCCAGGGAATACTTAAATAAGCTTTCTTTAGAGACTATTAATAAATATTTCTTTTAGCCTTGTCAAGTCTTTTCAAGGTCAACGCACATTTTGAGTATTTTTTGCAATGCTTAGGAAAAGGAGCAAAGGAAAACTAATTAGAAGAAACACTAGGCTTCTTCCCAAGGACTTTACCTACAATGCACTGCAATTATAGGAATGAACTTCAGGAGCATTATTCCATTTTCTAGGGTGGAAAAAAGATCCAGATGCATTAAATATTTAGAAATGTTATGAGCATCCTAAATCAGGTGCCCAAAGAACGTCAATCTCCATTTTACAGAGATACTGTCAGTTTGGCTAGGCGTTCTAGAATAATGGATGTTCAATTAGTTTTAACTGGCATGCCCACAAGCTTTAGCAGTCTGTCCCAGCAGCTGAGGAGTCTTCAAGAATGGGAGATGTGCAATGAAATATTTGAAAACAGTGAAATAAAACCAAATGAAATCACTTTAACGCTATACTGCCTGGCAGAATGTCTCACTGAACTACTTTCTTAGAAAATGTGGCAGAGCATATAAAGTGGTCTCAGAGCTGGAATTATATGGGTTCATAGCTGTGTGATCATATAAAAATACCAATCTCTCTGAATCTCATTTTCTTCATATAAAAATAATAGCTCACATTTATATAGCAAGTTCTCTGTGCCAGGCTCTGTGCTAAGTGTTATATAATTATTATCTCATTTGAACTTCATGATGCCAGGAGGTAGATACTATTATTATCCCCATTTATAAATTGAGGAACACAACATTTAAGTGATTCGCCCAGGGTCACGTAGCTAGTAAATAATATTTGAGGCTGGATTTTAACTCAGATCTTCCTGATTCCAAGCTCATGCTCTGGCTATTGTGCCACCCAGTTGTACTATTCAAATATAGGATAAACCAAATAGTTTCTGAGGTCCCTTTCCATGCTGAAATTCTTTAAAAATATGAAATTTTCAGAAGACTTTGCTTCATCTTCACTCGAGAATTTCTTAAGTCAATTATTTCTGACCATATAGACTTAACAACTACCAACCCATTCCCTTGGTAGGTGATTTCCTTACACATAAATGTCCAGAAAATCTAGAATTTAAAAATCCGTGTACCACTGAAGGTCTTATCTACTTTACCATCGCCAAGACAAGCACTCACCTATAGAAATCATATTGTTCAACTAATGGGAAATACTCTTCAACGTACGTCTCAGTCTGAGTAAGATAAATTACGGAATCTGTTAGTATCTTCTGAATAGGAAGCTTCTTTATTAAAATGGTGATATTTGTACCAATGGAATCCAAAACACTTTTGACATCTGGAAATAAACACATCTCTGTTGTAAAATCATCGACCTGGAGGGGAAATGTTTCAGAAGCAAAAAGAAAAACACAAACCCATACCAATGCTGACTCCCCAACCCTCCTTACTCACATGCTCAAAACAAAACCAGGTGCTCAGGAAAGAATAAATATGCCCAGACCATCAAAAAGTGGCTACTTCACCAAAAAAAAACCACTATATTTACACATAATGAGATGAGACAGAAGGTACAATCAAGCCAGAGTTTTGGGGGGGTTTTGTTTTTTCCTATTTAATTGAATAAAAGATGAAAAGTTCTTGGAGATGATGAAATTGTATTTCCTGCACGGAGGAATAGTCCATCAGAAGCAGGTAATTTCCAAAGACATTTCTGGATAAATTCCACCAGGTGACTTAATTCTGAGATGAAACACAGTCTTTTGGAGTCTTTGACCTTTTCTCAGGGTGCAAAATGAAGCATTTAACTCACATTCCATTACACTTTCACCACATACTCAAAAAAGGCTCAGGACCTCATAGCTGAAAAAACCTGCCATTTCTCAGAAACTGAAATGGGTTAAAGATGTATCCAGTGATGAGTCTGGGCCAATCATGCCACACCACAGAAACATAAGCTTTGAGAAAGGGGAACGAACTTGAAACTCTAAAGTTGGCTCACCTATCGTCCTCTTTCTACCCTGGTAGCTCTTTACCCCCTCCTGATCACTGACACATAACTACTATGGCCACAGTTTTCCCAGGCTAAATGTACTCAGTTATTGTTGTCTGACAGAAATTAAAGTTGGACCAGGGAGAAAGCTTATGTCAGGGGTCCTTAGTGTAGTTTGGGGCTTCTGGGAGGCTTTGGAGGTCTACCATCTGTTTCTGACTTAAGGGTAATTACTAAGACAGAAATAGAGGTTTTTTTTAATGGATATAACTAGATTCTTTCTCTTTTAGGAGAATGCATGTTCCTCTCATCTTCTGCCCAGAATTAATCTTTCCTTCTAATGATGAATATTTTCCCCCCAAAATGTCAATACATAAATAAGTTCCAAGATACAAGCTGTACTAACACTGTGATCATTGTGTAATTTTAAAGCACTGGGAACAAGATCATATAAAGAAGTTGCTAAGAGTTTAGGGATAGTATCTGGCCCTAGAAGCAACCCAAGAAAGAAGTAGCAGATGTCCTTAAGAGGAGTGACTAACTGCATCTTGTATTTTATCTTTCATAGCACCTAAAATACACCATAGAGGGAATGCTATAAACATGGCGACTCATGGCTGATTTCATAGACAAGCTTTGAACCATACTCTGAACTCCAGTGACCTAACTCTATCCTTGGTGCTTTGGCACAAAATCTATGTCTGTAGACAGAAACTAATCCAATTACTTTTCATTCAAAGCTTTTCTTTTTAGCTGTTTTAATGACTTGTTTCCCCTATATAATGGTGTGACTTTGGACTTGGTCCAATGCCACTTTTAGTAAGATGGTCATTATCATCTCATTCAATTGTGTGTTTACACTAGGGCCTAAATACCCAAGACTTTTCTCAGGAAAATTAGTCAATTCCAGGTGGAATCTACTCAATGAAATTTGAAATGGCCTTCTGAGAAAACTCTGGCTTATTTTCAGACAACTCCACATGGTACATGTAATTTATCACCCACACTGTGAATATGACTTGACAACACTTACAAGGAAGGGCTGTGTATATTGGTGGACAGGTCCACAGAGGAAGCAAAAATTAAATAGAGATTAGTAAGCAAATTTATATGAACATTAGCCACACATATAGTCTTTAGACTATAGCAGGTTAACAATAACATTGCTGTTGACATGTCTTGAGGAAGCATGAAAAGATTTCCTTGAAAAATACCACAAAAATCATCTATAATCTATACAATGGGAGAAAATTATTTTAATAAAGAGTGTTACTTTAATGGAGAAATTTCACAAAAAAAGTATTTTGTAATATAAATATATCTAAAGAGATAGACTATTTCCACAACTCGAGTGTAAGCTCCTTAATGACACATAGCATGTATTTATCTTTGCAACTCTCCTAGCCCCTGGCACAGGACTTTATACACAGTAGGCACTTAATCAATATCTATTGAAGGAATCCATGTTTTAATGGTGCTTTGACAGCAATCCTAATAAAGGAGGCACTGAAAATATGGTTTATAGTTTTTGCAATCAGAATGATTAATCTAAGACATATCTGTAGAGACAGATTGCCTCTGTAAAATGACCAGTCTCAGTTTATCACAGTAACACCAAAAATAATTAATTATAGTGTACTTTCTTGCTTGTAGTGACAAGCAACCATATCCTACTGGAACAGATTTCCAACTTTTAAGACCTGTAGAATTGTTTTAAAATTTCATCTGACTCTGGAATTATTAGGAGGAATTATGTGTATTTCAAACACCATCTCATCAGCACTGTAGAAAATAGAAGTTTTTCTTAAAAAGCTTACAGGAAAAAAATAGTATATGCATAAGCTATCTAAGAGTTAACTAGTGGTATAAAAACACAGTTACAGATGAGAAACTTTGGGGGCAAGGGCGAGTTATGGCCATAGAAAAAGGATTTAAATAGGATATAAATAGAAGGATAGTGCTAGAATTTAATGCCACTTGGGTTCAAACGTTGATTTAAATTATCACCATTGTGTGTCCTTGGACAATCAGCCAAATGACATTACTATGAAGTCTGTCATAATGGCAAAGTTTGACAGGAGGAAACATGTGGATATACTCCATAAAATATTAAACTGGAAGAAAAAGTGAAATATATATATATATAACAATTTTGGTTTTGCTGATAGCTACCATTCAAGTGAAAGAAGATTAACATATCAAGAATGTCATTTTCTGAAGATTCAAGGGCCAAAGGGACACCATTTTTCTAACCACTTCTTTAATTAGAAGACCTGGATAGAAGCATGTTTCAGATATTGTAATGCAAGCATCAGCCACACAGATGGAAAATTATTCTATGCTTTATCAGTCTCACCTGACAGAATATTCTTGGTTTGATTCTGCACCAAATCAGGCGTATCATTAAATGCTGCATAGCCCTAAAATATATGTTGGGGGGAAAAAGGTGGATTCATACAATGATAAAAAAATTAGTTCATACTTATTCTCAGCCTTGACAATGACAGAAATGTATTATCTGATTTATAGACACAAATAACACCAAAAACAAACAGCTCCCACTTTGCCCTTTTAGATTTTTTTAAAATAACTTTCTAGCAAAGAACTTGAATAATGTTTTTCAATAAGAAATTCAGAGCAAATATTAGCTTACAAATCCTCACAGCAGCCTCAGGAAGAGGGAGCGACTTAACTAATTCAAATAGAGGTAGGGTATAAGATGTCTTTGTGGAAATATATTCCCGAAAATTGGGCCATAAAGTGAATTTCTGAAACATATTTTCCAATTTATTTCCAGTGTAAAATTGGAGATCTGTTCCCACAGACAGCTTAGAGAGATGGGCTAGCCTTAAAACAATAATAAACTTTACTAGTCAAAGTATATATGATGTAGTAAAACTTGAGATTAAAAAAAAAACCCAGCCTTTTTTAAAGACCTTTTTTAGGGGTCTCTTTTAAAAGTCTGTATATATATTTGCTGGATTTCTTAATTACTTATTAAGTCTCTCTGGGTCAGTTATTGGCAGTTCAAGTGTTCATTTAGTATTTTGGTAAGATATATATATATATATATATATAAGCTATTTTATGGTTCTGCCAAGAGGGGTATCATAGGGTACGAAAAGGATTACTATGATTTATTTTTTTCACTAAGTGTAAATTTTCATATATTGGATTTGCCCTAAGCTAAGCATTATCAATGTTTGAACATATTTATGTACATGTCATATCCTTTACCCATCTTGCCCATTTGAAATTAGGACTTACATCGTATCTTCCATGACACTCCTATTTTGTTGTGTCTGATTCTATGTGCCAGTACTCCTCATTCTCCTAATGAAATGATCCTTCATCTCCTATGTGTGGCCATCTACCAGATATCTATACAGTCTCCTCTTCTCTCTCTACATTTTCACCCTTAATGGACTATTCCAGCTGGTACCACATTTCTCACACTCATCCTTTGTACTTACTATCCCTTAAGTCTGAAATTTATTCTCTCCCCTACCCGCCATGTCCCATGGTTCCTCCTATGGAAAACTTTCCTTGATTTCCCACTTCCCCTCCACCATATATTACCATTCTGACCCTCTTCAAATGATATATGATTGAATCATCTGTAGTGCCTTCACTTTGCATGTCACTTAATAATAATGACAGCACCAGCTGACATTTATCTAGTGTCTTACAAAGATCATCTCATGTGGTCCCAATAGAAATCCTTTCCCCTCTTACAATAAAACCAAAATATTAAACTGGAAATTAATTAGAAAATATGATTCCACATATAGAAGTTACCTCCACAGTTTTAAAATAAAGCCCCACTCTAATGCAAGGAGTACATCTTCCTTTTTCTGTGCCTGTAGCACAAAAGTCTAAACTCTGGCAGGTTCTACCAGCCTGGAAAAGTTTCAAATCCATTTCCAACCACAGAACCTCCAAGGTCATGAACACCCAGTTAAGTGGTTACTTGATGATAAATTCTCTGATCATGGTAACCCAAGAAACAAAAGGTATAACAGTCATGATTTGGATTATGTATTGTCAACCTATGTATTTTGTATGTATGTGCATTTTTATTTTATTTCATAAAAATTTATTTAATTAATTAATTTAGAATATTTTCCCATAGTTATATGATTCATGTTCTCTCTCCCCTCTTCCCACCCCCTCCCATAGCCAATGAGCAATTTCATATGTGCATTTTCAGAAAGAGGACTGTAATAAATTAGAAAGGAGGACTTGTTAAGACACTGACAAACATCTATGAGCAGAAAAAAGGGCAGGCCAATCCTAGAGAGCAAGGTCTATCTAACAGGGTGACTCTCCTGAATATTGCAGTAGTACTTACAAGATATTCAAAGCCCCAGGGAAAGTCCTCTAGCTCACCAAGGTGATTTTCAGTGTCATATTTATGAGATGACATGGTTGAGAATAGCAAAGAATACAAGGTAATGCTGGGACGCAACAGGCAGCAGTGAGAAAGAATACCTGCTTGGAGATCATAGTTTCAAGGGAGTCCATAGAGGTATATAGTCCTTCATTCATTTAACAGTAAAGAATGACATTATCTTGGAGAAAAAACCCTCTTACCTCTTAACATTTCACCATTTCTTTTCTTGCCTCTCCTTCCATTAAATACAGTTCTATCATTCAAAATTAATCAGGATAAGCTACAGTACCTTCCAGAAACATACCTGTTGGACCAGACTGGTTAAATCAATTTTAAGAACTTCATTGACTTTGGCAAGCTGTGAGGTCACTGGTAGAAGCTAAAAAGGGAACAGAATTTCCATCCCCCCCAAAATGTCAAAACATGTAATAATATTGGTAAATCAGTCATTCAGGCAGTAAACAAACATTTACTTACTAAACATTTGCTATGATAAGACACTGTGCCATGGGTTGAAAATACAAAGAGGAGCAGAAACACAGTTCTTGCCCTCAGGGGGAGTTATATTCTAAATGGGGGAAGATGACATATAAAAGGGAGCTAACCAGCAAGATTAGTTTAAAAAGATGTTAATGGGAGGATGAGGAGTAGCAAGGTTGATTGTAAAGATACAGACATGTGAGATCAGTAGGAAATCCTCAAGGAGAGAGTTTCTCCCACTAACTTGAGTTTTCTTCAGTTACTTAGAGCCATTGGCAAATAAAGGGATACAGTCACATTTAGACAAAGAACTCAAAGCCAGGATTTCCTGACTCCAAGACTGACTTTCCTAGATGTTTTTAAAAATTTCTTCTGTACAAGTGTGGGTAAAAAGTTTACATGCCTATAATCAGTGCTATTAGGGAGCCTGAAGCTGGGGGGCTGAAGCCTATTAATTCTGTGCTGCAATGGGGCTGAAGCCTGCAGAATTAAACCTGGCACCAATATGGCGAGCCCCCAGGAGGTTCCAGGCTACCCAAGAAAGGATAAGGAAATGTAGAAGCAAGATCAGAATGGTGAGCAATTAAAAGTTAGGGAGACCGATATCAAAAAACAGAATACATCCATTATGTAAAAAGTCCCTATAATTTTCTTTAAAAAAAGGCTCCATCTGATAAAAGCTGAGCTTCCTCTTGTCCATATTCACCACTTGACCCAGCACTGAATTTTAATGCAAGAGGTCTACATTCACCTTATTCTCCCTTGGTGCCAAATCGAAAAGGAGCCCAGTGGATAACAGCTTCACCCCATAAGCTACTTTTCTCTTAGGGTGTTAAGGCTAAGCTTGAGAAATGAAACTCTACCATTAGAGACGAAAGAGCTTTTCTTACCCGACTGAAGTTGGCGTTGATACTCAGCTGGTTTAAGGAATTTCTAATAGCATTGCAGGTAGAGGTGGCCTGAGCCATTGAGCAGGAAGCATCACTGAGGGTATTTCTCAGATTCTCTTTGGCATCTGTCAGGTTAGCACTGAGACTTGTGGTACCCTCCTGCAGGATCTCCAACGAAGCACTTACATTTTCTAATGCCTCTCGGGTTTCTCGGATTGCTGTGGACACGACACACACACACGTATATTCTTTAGGACACAGGAAGTCATTTAGATGATGAATGACAATCAGTTCTGCGGCCGCCATGATGTTGGCGATTATATAGCTAATGATACTGTTATGAATTTGGATTACTATTTTATTTTAAGAAGCAATCAATCAGAGATATATGCCAGGCGGAAAAGGCAGGGAGAAGCAAAGAGGCCATGAAGAAGTGGTTTCTCTTCAACCCTGGCATGCCAGGGACTTCCCCTCAGATGCCCAATTTGGGTTTGAACCAGGAGATAATGGTTAGTACCAACTACAGGTACCTGCCATTACAAGTTAGTAACGTCATCCTGACTGCTTTGGATGAGCCTGGATAGACTGGAAAACATGGGATTTGGGTGAGTCAACCTTAGAGGGATCACACTGTTGTGTTCTTCAAGGAGTTTTGTCTCAAAATCTTAATGATCCATCAGTGTCTAAGGCTTCGCCAAATAGCCTTGATTAGAAGTCACCTAATCCATCTCTTTCTACTACTCTAGTAGACTGAAAGCCCCTGAGGACAAAAGGCATTTACTTTTGTTAACTCTCTATAAATGATTGATTCAATGGATTGAGAACCTGACAAGCCCTACAAATTCCAAATGATTTGGGTCAAAATTTACACTGAGAAATACTTTACCTAAACCCCCCCCCAAAAAAAAATGCCTACACTTCCAGCATAATATCTAAGTCTCTTATTTGCTTCCCCAGTTTACTGGGTCAAATATTAGACATTTCTGGCCTCCAGACCTAATTTGAAATTTAAAAGATTTGAAAGAGATGATGAGAAATCCCAGGCAATGACTTCAATGAGCCTGGAGATTCTCAGTGCTATTTGTTGAGGCTCACTCAGTTTCACTATAGTAGTAGATGTAATAATATTGCAATTATGATCTATCCAATTTTCTCTCCTTTTGGGATCTCCTTAACTTTGACTCATCAGGCAAATATAAGAGTGTAGAAAAAGATTTCAATTACAATTCTATGATGACCAGGAGAAAATAGGCAACTTGAGAATACAGTAACTAATTTCTTCTTTTTTTTAAACCCTTACCTTCCGTCTTGGAATCAATAATGTGTATTGGTTCCAAGGCAGAAGAGTGGTAAGGGCTAAACAACGGGGGTCAAATATCTTATCCAGGGACACACAGCTGGAAAGTGTCTGAGGCCATATTTGAACCCAGGACCTCCCATCTCTAGGCCTGACTCTCAATTCACTGAGCTACCCAGTTGCCCCATACAGTAACTAATTTCTAAATTAAAAATACTGTTTTAAAAAGTTTTCCTTTCTTTTTTTTTAAAGAATAAATTACTTTGTAAACTCAATTGCCCCAGCTAAGATTCCCCTTTTTAAGTCATTTTTTGGTCATTACACGTAATTGGTAAAAAAAAAAATAAATAGATGAAAAGTCAACTTTTGATGAATTTGAGATTCAAACAAAAAATTACTATGAACTAAAAATTCAAGTAAAACTGTATTTTTCAACCACCAGGAATTGGTCCCAAGAGTGGTAGTTATATGGCCTTCCATGAGTGATGTTGGGGCAAAGCCAAAGAATACGATGGAAAATTGTTAAAATGTTCAGCTTGTGAAAGAGAGCTAACACCTATATTCTGAACAAACTTGGTGACAGCATGTTACACTGAGTAGGAGGCTAAGTCTTGGGAGAAGACCTGTGGTTGCCTAATAATTCACATAATACTTTCAAGTTTAAAAAGTACTTTTCTTACAAAAATCCCATAAAAGGAGGTAACATAAGCATTATTATCCCCATTTTAAAGATGAGGACACTGAGCTTCAGGGAGCTTTATTGACTTTCCCAAGGTTATGCAGCTAGTAAGTCAGATAAGCATATAAAGCATTTATTAACTTAATATGTGCCCCACACCAGTAAGCCCCTGCAGTAGACCCAGGTCTCTTGACTCCAAACCAAGAACTCTTTCATTCTATGCAGAGGACATTCCTACTGGATTTGCAGTCAGAAGACCCAGATATGAGTACAAGCTCTGCCATTTGCTAGCTCTGTGGCCTTGGGAAAGTTGCTTCATCTCTGGTTTCTCAGAGTGACCTCAGGGACCCTTGTGTATCAAATGAGGACAGTAATACTTGCATGACCTACCTCATTGGGTTATACTAAAGGAATTGCTCTCTAAGCCTTAAAAGTGCAACAGAAATGTCAGTTTTATCCATGTGATAGTATCAAACATTTTTCCTAGGAAGCTCCTTCTTGGGTAACTGAGGCATAATCTTGGCTAGACACTAGAGAATGAATTAGAAGGACTCACCATCGCCAGCTGCATGGGCTTTTCATTAACTCAGTCCAACACTTAAACCAGGATTCTGCTTCAAACAGTCTTTTCCCTGAGTCTTGAGGCCACCCATGCCATAAGCACCAATGGTCAAGATTTCACTGTATTACCCACCCCACCCCAATAAAACACAGCACAGATAACACTAGGCACACACAAGGATAAAATACACCAAAATGAGGAACAGAGTACTAGAATATAGACTCCACACCACATAGCACACATTTTAACTTAGGGTTTGGGTTTTTAATTTTTTTACCTTTGGTGACCCTTTCCACTTTGACTACAAATTAAAAAAAAAAGCAAAAGAATGATGGATAATGAGGAAAATAGAATGACCTGGACAAAGACCGTAGTGCATGGATACAATCAGATCTATGACATTTCAGGTGCGTGACCAACATCCCCCTTCATATCTCATGTGGTCCCCCAAGGCACTAAATAATACATACTTGTATTTTTTTTCTGAACCAGAACATTATTCATAGACCCATCCTGACCCCACTGCCAACACATACAACATACAATACATACAACTTTTTACCACTATTCTAGATCCAATACCCAGTCATAGAAATAAAACCTTGAAAGTGCCCAAACATCATCCAGAACACAGTATGCTAAAGGTTTTAGGTTCAATTTTCTATTTTAACTCAAGGCTTCCTTAGCCCATTGCATGATGCACTTTTCAATCTCTCAGACAGGTGGGACAGTGGATAGGATGCTGGAGCTGCAGTCACAAAGACTCATCTTCCTGGGTTCAAATCTGGCTTCATACACTTCCTACCTATGTGATCCTCGATGAGTCACTTCATCCTGCTGGCCTCAATTTCCTCATCCATAAAATGAGCCAGAGAAGGAAATGGCACACCATTCTAGTATCTTTGTCAAGAAAACCCCAAACGGTGTCAAGAAGAGTCAGACATGACCGAACGACAACACGTCTTCATGTCTCCTTCCCATCCCACTTCTCAGGCAAGGTTCCTCACAGAGAAAATCTCCTAAAGGAAACTTGACTGACACTCTTAAATGCTCCAAATTCATTTGAAATCTCATCACTATCAATATTCTATCCTTAATACATTTATTCTAAGTTCTGGTAACATAAGAGGAAAAGATCATGAAGTCAGAAGAAAAGGGACCTCAAAGGTTATCTAGTCCAACCTTCTTATTTTATAGTTCGGGGATAGTAAATTTTAGTTATTTATGCTGATAAGAAAAAAACCCAAAACCTATAACTCTAGAAGTATAAGAAAAATTTCTTTATCAACATTTAAAATTTTTAATTAAAAAATATGCTATATCCAGTCACTACGCTCCTTCATCCAAAGATGCTTCAAATCTCACCTCATACACACAATGGCTGTGTAACTCTGAATAGCATCACCTAGCCTCTTGCAGCCTGTTTTCTCATCTTTTAAGCAAGGATTATAACAGGGCTATTGTAAGGCCCAAATGAAATGACATATAAAGTTATAAATAACTATATGAAAACTGCACTAAACATTAGTGATTATAGAAATGCAAATCAAAACACCTCTGAGATATTATGTCACACTTATCAAATTGGCTAAAATGAAAAGGGCAAAATGATAAATGTTAGATGGAACTGTAAAATGATCCACTATTTTGGAGAGCAATCTGGAATTATACAAAGAATTATAAAACAGTGTATATACCTTTTGACCCAACAATGCCACAATTAGGTTTATTTCTTAAGGTGATCAGGGAAAAAGGAAAAGAACCCCTTTGTTTTAAACATCCATAGCATCTCCCCTGAGTGACAAAGAACTGGAAATTGAAGGGATGCCCATCCATTGGGGATTGACTAAACAAGTTGTGGCATATGATTGTGAAGGAATACTACTGAGCCATAAGAAATGACAAACAAATTAATTTTTTTAAAACCTGGAAAGACCTACATGAAATGATAAAAACAATTAGAACAAGAGAAAATTATAAACAGCAACATAAATATTGTTTAAAGAATAACTTGTGTTGTCTATCTCTAGAAAAGGTGCCAATATGCATATTTCTTTTTGTCAAATGACTGCTTCTATAAGTGGCTCAGTGGATTGAGAACCAGACCTAGAGATCGGAGGTCTTGGGTTTAAATTTGTACTCAGACACTTCCTAGCTTGTGACCCTGGCAAGTCACTTTGCCCTCAATTGCCTAGCCCTTACTGCTCTTCTGCCTTGGAAGAGATATTTAGTATTGCTTCTAAGAGAGAAGTTAAAGAGTTAAAAATCAAAAAAATATATCTATTTTTAAATTGGAGGAGAGGGAGGGATCTAATGTAACAAATAAATAAATTTTAAACTATCTAATATATACATATATACACATATATGTATATCTACATATACAGGGAGGAGGGAGAAGAGGGGAAGGAAAGAGGGGCAGAGAGAAAGGAGGATGGAGAGGATAAAAGGGAAAAAGAGAGGAAAAGAAGAAATGAGAAAGGAAAGAGTGAAATAGAAAAAGGGTGCAGGGAGAAAGAGAGAAGGGGAAACAGAGAATGTGTGTCTTATGCAGAAAGTGAACATTGCCTAGATTTCAATGTATGTGTTCTCTTTTGAAACAGAAGCCTAGGATTTTGAATGTGAAGGCACCACATATCTGGTCCAATCCCCTACCCACCTCCCATTTTGCAGCAGCAGAAAGTGAGGATCATATAAGTGAAGTGAACTGTCCATGATCATTCAATTTATTAGTTTCAGTTACAACAGGACTAAAGCACTGGTCTCTTTATCCTTTGGTAAGTGATACTTCCAAGGTGCTAGGCTGCCTGTGACGAGACCATCATCATTCAGCAATGCACATTATAGGACCCCAAAGAATAATTACTATGAATTGCTAAAATAAGACAATGATCATTTAATGCAAAATTATTTAAATGGTTATAAGAAGTTTAAATAGAATAAGTGAATAAAAGACACACTAATAGAAAAAAGATATCTCTTTTTAAAGATTAAACAATTTAGTCCATCAGTTCAGAGAAATCACCATTGCTGAAATGCATACTTAGAATTTTGCTTTTCTCTGAAGCTCATTATCTGCTTTAATGTGCATTTCACAGACTTCACGGAATCACAGAGTTAAAAAGAAGCCTCAGGGCCCTTGAAATCAAACCCAGTCCTTTGACAGATGAGGAAATTCCAGACCCAAAAGAAAGGTGTAGGGTCTATGCTTTCAAATTACCAATGCAATGCATCTTACTTCCAAAGATGACATAAAGATTCCATTCCATCCCATTAAACTAGATAGTACCTGAGGATATCACACATGCAATCCCTGCTAAAAGAATTCAGAACCATATGTGTGTGTTCCCCCTCTCTTCCCCTTTACTGGCTCTAACATCTAGGCAAATTGATCTTATTGTTATTCAATACACAGAGTATTCCATCTCCCACCATACAGCATCATACAGTCAGCTCTCTCCAGTCCTGGAATGCACTCCCTCCTATCTCCAATGTCTTAGATACTTTAGTTTCCACGAAAGCTTAGGCTCAAGGACCCTCTCCCCCCCTTATCTAAGGCTTTCCACAATCTCTCAAGATACCAGTGCTTCCCACTCTCACCCTCAGCAAAATGATTGTGTGTTTGATCTGGATATATTGTGTGTATATTTATAAATGTACAGCTTGTCTTTGTATTCCTAGTACCTGTGCTAGTGCCTATCAATCAATGATGCCGATTGATTGAAGAAAAGGAAAATGGCATAGGAAAAAAATACCTTCTCTGGAAAAACAAAAACAAACACTTTTGTCCTGATTTTAATCTCATTTAATTCTAATTTGTATAAGGGGCAAATGTTTCTAAGACATTAAGGTCAATAAAACTAAGGAGCCAACCAACCCTTAAAAATATTACTTTCTGCTATTGGTAAACTGTGCTTGCAGACTTTGTATAGATGACAAAATGAGGTCCAAGAGAGATTAAGTGACTTTCCCAAAGTCATATAGCTAAGTTGGCCAAGGGAAGATTGGAACCCAGTTTCTGATTCCAACACTTTCTCAAATTTTAATTATTTTCTAGCAGAAGAGTTTAACTACTTTGAATAGACTGAAAAGTCAAAGAATAAATTTTAATCAGAGATTTATTTTATGGTTTTAATATGGAGGCAATAGCACAACTCTTTTTTCAAAGCACAAAACAGAGATTGAATGTATGAGCATTGCCATCTCATTGATAGAAACGAATCTCAGGAAGCAATTTACCCTTCTTGAAGCCTGAGAGTCTATAAATTTAAGAGTCATATTTTTAAAAGTGAAACTTTTAAATTCTCATTTGTTATTCAGGCATTTCAGTTACATCCAGCTCCTTCATAACCTATTTGGGATCTTCTTGGCAAAGATACTGAAGTGGTTTATCATTTCCTTCTCCAACTCATTTTATAGATAAGAAACTGAGGCAAACAGGGTAGAGTGACTTGTATAAAGTCACACAGATAGTAAGTATCTAAGACCAGATTTAAACTCACTTGACTCCAGGGTCAGAACTCTACCCATTGTACCACTTAGCTTACTTTCTCATATATGTGAAATCATAAGAGACATTAGAGATCTTTTTCAATCCCCTAATTTCACTGGGGATTGATTACTGTGTAGTGCAGTTACATGATTTACCCAATCTTGCTAAGGGATGGATTTGAAAATATTTTTGAAAAGTCTAATTTTCCTTTGATTTGTCCAAAAGCTCATCAATTCAACAGCATTCACCTAAAACCCAGAAGCCCAGAATGCCCTTTCTTCTAATCTTCCCCTGCTGAATGTCTATGAATCTTTTAGAGCTTTATTTAAATGCTATTCCTTTCATTAAACCTTTCTAACGACCTTCCCTCACAGACCTAGCAGAGCATATTTCAGGTGTCTCTCATACATGTATCGTGTATGTATGATGATCTGTGTGTGTTTCTTATTTTCCCCCTACTAGTCTATACGCTTCATAAGGGCAGAGACCCACTTGTCTGACCTCTGTATCTATCTCTCCCAGCCCATGGCACAGGGGTCTGCACGAACTGAGGTGGGGGCTCAGGAATTATTAGCTCAATAAATAATATTCCCAAAGCCTATGATATGAAAAGCATCTCCACATAATTGAAATAAGCTTATATAGGAAAATCCAAACCTAAATACAGAAGCTAATGGGTGACTCTACAGCGACAAAAGGATGTAAATAAATAATTTAATATGAATCATGGAATTATTAATTAATTAAAATGAAAATTTTCATAATATTAATTTAATAAAAAAGACTTTGAATAGGATTCTTCTAAATATTAAGTCCCAAGAATATAAAAATGATTCTGGTTTTAACCATTACATTGATTTATCACTTTAGGAGAATGCCTAAGGTATTTGCTATGAATAGTATGTTATTTATATTCATCACATTATATGTAATGATGTTATAAATAGTATAAGAGGTAAGGTGGCATCGTGGAGAGAGAGAGAATTTTGGAGTCAAGAAAAGGAGGTTATAAATCCAGTTTCTGGCATGTACTAGCTCTGGGATCATGGGCAAGTTCTTTCCCATCTGATTGCATCCCAGGGAGCTCCCTTAAGATTACAGATTACTAGCAGTTTCCAGTCTATCATTTTACTAGCCTAAATCTCAATTTCCTCATCTGTAAAAGGAGGTCACCGTAGATGGTCTCCAAAATCCTTTCTAACTGAAGATCTAGGATTGTAAGGATAATTTTAGGGTTGTGACTTAAATTAAGAGCTAAGTACCTTCATTGTTACAATCAGGAGATAGCTAAATCCAATCTTCACAGGATTTATAGCAAAGGAAAAAGTATTTATAACAGGCATTCTCAACACGAACAAAATCCTCAGGCCAGATCAAAAAAGAAAAACATAATCCTCTAAGAGCAAAATTAATAGAAAGTTTGAAAAGCAATATTGAATGACATTTCTATAAATGCTTATTTATTTCTATAAATATTAGCTAAGTATGCAGGTGGCTAGAGTGCTTCAAGATCTGGAGTTAAGAAGACTAATCTTTGGGAGTTCCAATCCAGCCTCAAAACATTTACTAGCTGTGTGATCAGTTAACCCTTTCATCTTAGTTTCCTCATCTGCAAAATGAGGAAATGTCAAACCACTCTAGTATCTTTGCCAAGAAAACCCCAAATGGGGTTACTGAGATTTAGACATGACTGAAATAATGGAACACCTAGAGATTAAAGCAGATGGTAGAAGCTACCTCTTATAAAATTCCTCTTCAATGCACTTAATTTTTTTATTTTAATTTTTTAACTCTTTTCATCTGTTTTATAATCAATACTATATATCGGTTCCAAGGGGTAAGGGATAGGCAATGGGGGTTAAGTGTCAGAAGCCAGATAGGAACTTAGGACCTCCCGTCTCCATGCCTGGCTCTCTATTCCTTCACTGTACTTTAAATAAATATGGAAGATGCTAATATACTATTTTAAGTTGTTGATGGTATCAAAATGAAATTTCTACCTAAAGTTATGTGTTTTCTCCTATCCTGTGGCCCCCAAAATAGCCTTAACTGCACCCATCAGGATACAGGAAACCTGGTTATGAAAGAGGGACTATATTGGTAGAAAGCATCCCAAAGACTAAACACTCTCCACTCACCATGCCATTTGTATAATAGACTCAGTTAGCAGTAAAACGCAACATGGTTCTTACCTCCTGCCATAGTTAGAACTGCATCAAGCGCTGGAAGGACACGTTTTCCTAATTGATTTCGAACTCGGCCGCCCAGCAATGGTCCAATATCTGCGATAAAAGGAACCAAACTGACCATGAGGAAAAGGCTCTGTGCATTTCCTTTTCATTCCATTGAGGTTGTGACAGACACACTTGAAGAGACCTTTACTTAAGACCCTAAATGGGAAATAGGCTGGATTCTAGACCAATAAGAGCCTTAAGGTTTTTTCCTTAGGTAAACACAGGTATGATTAAAGAATACATGCCTGGTCCCTCTTTACTACACACTGAATTGGAAAGATTTCAGCCTCTGGTGCCATGAAAAGGTGTGTTTCTGGCATGTATCTAAAGTGTAATGGCAACCACAAGTATTTATATACATATATATGTATGCATACATACATAATTTAGATAAATAACTATTGTTCTAAATCATACTATTAAAGAAAAGAGAAAAAAAAATTGGGGAGAAGGAAAATATATATATAAATAAATCTCCAGGATTTGGAAACCACTCACTTAAGATCTGTGATAGCTTGAATTAGCTTGACCAAAGTCAATGAGATTCCATTAGTAGAATGGGTTTCCCACATGAATTTGTGATATCTAAAAAATTATAGGAATTTATAGGAATAAACTATTTTTTAAAAGGATTCTGCAAAGTGACTGTTCATCTACAAAGAGAGTGAATTTCAAATGAGGCTTTTTCTATTCATTGAAGACAGTCAGGAGGCTTCTATCTTGAAAAGTCTGGTTGGCAATCAGTTGATTATATGTATGTGAAATATAAATATTGGAAGGTTGATCTACCCCAGGGCCTTGTACATAGTAAGATCTTAATAAATCCTGGGTGAAATGAATTAAAATATTAAAATGGTTATTTCTATTTTAAAAAATTATAACTGTTTCCTCCTAGTAATTCATATTTGCTCTCTCCAAAATTATTCTCTAACTATAGAGATTTAAGAGTATTCACACATTTATGACCGCCACAGTTCAGCTTCATCAAGTTAACAACCAAGTCTACCACAATTTGCTGCATAATCATCTATATTCAATCACAGATGGGCAAACAAAACACAACTTTTAAAAATATTTTTGCTTTCTAATGCCATGGATTTTAATGCAATTTAATGTATTTTTAAACGTAAAAATGTTAATGCAAAAGTCTTTTCAGAGGGAAGTATCAGAACCACCAAAATACACAAACTGAGAGAGTTTCTCCCATTATATATTCTCTTCTTTGGCAGGAATAGCAACCCAGAAACCAAAAACAGTAAAGGCTCCCTCAATCTTGGAGTCACCAGTGCTCCAGAAAGAACTGACCACACTGTGATGAAACACCATTATCAATGACTATAGAGAAACTAAAAAGGCAAAACTATACTGATTGACTTTGAAAGAACATTAGAAGGTATGCAGATTACACTTGGAATAAACTCTAGCTCTTTGCTATCTCTCTCAAACTTCGAACCACAGACTACTGGCACCAGAAAGGGCTTCAGAGATGATCTAGTTCAACCTTTATTTCATAGATAAGCCCCTGTCTGTCCAACCCCATCCTGACTGGCATCACTTGGATAGAGGCAGCAAGGCTAAATGGAGAGAGTTAACCTTGAAGTTAGGGTCCAAATCCAAGTCTTGGGTTCAAGTCCTATCCCTTTGTACAAACTGAATTCAAGACCCTTTCAGTTACTTTTGGGCAACTCTCTAAGATTAAGTTGCATAAAAGGTAGAGATTAGGTAAGGGAGTTTCTGATCTCTCTCTCTCTCTCTCTCTCTCTCTCTCTCTCTCTCTCTCTCTCTCTGTCTTCCCTCTGATTCTCTCTCTCTCTGTGTTTCTCTCATATGCACACACAAAACTAAGAAGATGACTAACACGCTGATCAGATACTACTCTGAAGCAAATTTAAAAGATGAAAGTTGCATAAAATATACAATTATATATATATATAGTTTTGGACTGTATCATTGAAAGAAAAACCACTATGAACTTGCGAGTCAATGGAATATTGACTTATGTTGTATATAATTATAATGTGGACTAGATTGAACTTTCTATGCTTTATGAGATATTTTCCAGACTTATAAAAAATAATAAATGAAATGGCTATAATTACTTACTATTGAGATCTAATAGTGCTTTATTCTTTGGCGCATCATATTGGTTCAATAGATAATCAATTTGCTAAAAACAAAAAATATAGAAAAAGATTAAGCATTGCTCATAAAAATTCAAACAAAATGGCACAAATATCTCTTACATATTAGTAAACATTTTTTCCAAACTACCTTGTATTCATTTTATATATTTATTACATATGCATGGTGTCTCTCCTATTATAAGGTAACCTCCATAAAGGCAAGCATTTCAATTTTGTCTTTGTATTCTCATTACTTAGCCCAGTACCTGGCACACAGAAAGTCCTTAATAAATCCTTATTTTAAAAATACCCTTATTTCTATCTTAGTAACAATTTGAAGACAAAACAGACAAAAGGGTAGGGGCTAGGGAAATGGGATTAAGTGACTCACTCAGGGTCACACAGCTAAAAAAATCATCTAAAGCAAGATTTGAATCCAGGTCCTCCTGACTCCAGGACTGATGCTATCTATATCCACAGAGCTATCTAACTGACCAAATAAATGCTTATTGACTGATTTGAAGTTCTGCTCAGTATCTATGCTTTTAGCAAAAGAGAAAGAAATGTAGATAGGTTTAACTTGCATTTAGGGTTTTTTTACATTTAGTTTTTTAAGTGATAAAGTTTTATAATAAATCATATAAGAATCTTAAAAATGGTTCAAGTAGGAGGATTGTAAGTAGAAATTATTGCAGTTCTTATTAACGGGATTAAGAAAATTAGATAAAAATAACTAGAAATAAAATTCATCTCCTCTGGCCCTCTGTTCCAAACAAGATCTAGACTCTATTAAACAGCTTCTCAAAATCCAATGGAAGGTTTAATATTCATTGTCTGTTAGAACATGACAGTCTTGGATGTTGAGTGAGCAATAATCTCATTGGACAGAATTTTTCCAGGTACCAAGGATATTGGGGAATCTAACAGAGACAATCCAACACCACTGGCTAGAGTTTTATTATTGTCTCTGCCCCCACCACCTACATAGACATCACCATTACAGCTCATCACTCAAAGTGCTTCATAGTTGATTTATAAAGCCCATTTCTCACAGCGAGTATGGGAGGCAGGAAGTGCAAATGCGAGGACTAGTTAACAGGATTTGGGACCTAAAAAGTCCCAAAGACCAGTCCCCAAATTCTCATTTTACAAGTTAGGAGCACAAAGCCTGGTGAGGTAGAGGTTGGGACCCCAAGTAGGTAAGTCACAAAGCTGGGAGCTGAACCTACTAATTCCTGTGACTCTCAAATCTAGGATATTTCCTACCATGCCATGCTGCCTCACATTGTACAGAGGATAAAACCAAGGCTTAAGGTTGTTATTTAGTAGTTTCAGTCATATCTGCCTCTTCATGACACCATTTGGAATTTTCTTGGCAAGGATACCAGAATGGTTTGCCATTTCCTTCTCTAGTTCATTTTACAAATGAGGAAACACAAGGCTAAGTGACTTATCCAGGGCCTCCCAGCTAATAAGAATCTGAAGTCACATTTGAACTCTGGTCCTCCTGACTCCAGACCTGGGGCTCTATTCCACTCTGCCACCTAGCTGCCCCATCCTCAGGGGTTACATATGCATTATTCTTTACTCTGTTGTGATGGCTTTCTTGTAAAGGAGTAAGAGAAGCCAGAAACAACAGAAGACATCATCTACCCTACTTAAAGCACAGCTTACCCTAAGAACCAAATAATTTGATTCCTCATAATAGCAAATCACATTTCCCAGGATGTCCCAGAAGTCTTAGTGCAGGTCAAAGATATTAAAAGCTTGAAATGACACCAGATTTGGGGGACACACTGGATAGCACGGTTTCCTTCACCACTCCATGAAGTAGAGCAATTACAATGACTATTATTCCCATTTTACAAATGGCCAACCTGGGGCCCAGAGAGGTTAAGAAATATGTCCAGTCACACAGATGGGTAGAATTCGCTTTCAAAATAAGATTTTCTGATTTCCTATCTAGTACTCTTTCTATTAGACCAAACTCCCGCTTTTAAAGTCACTATTTCTAGGGGCATCCAAGTGGCTCAGTGGATGAAGAGCCAGTCCTAGAGATGGGAGGTCTTGGGTTCAAATTTTGCCTCTAACACTTCCTAGCTATGTGACCCTGGTCAAGTCACTTAACCCTCATTGCCTAGTCCTTACTACTCTTCTTCCTTGGAACCAATACACAGTATCAATTCTAAGATAAAACAATTAAAAAAAAGTCACCATTTCCCCTCACAAAAGAGTTATAAAATCATTCGAAAGCAGGATTTCGTCATCTTATACTAAGAAATTATATTATTACCCTTGGCGTATCAGTCAGCAGAGCTCTCATGTCTTTAAAATTACTGTTTAATAGCCTCCGGGCTCCTCGAACTTGAGTCGTGAGGTGCTGGTTTGCAACAAAAGCACACAGAACACCAAGACTGCAGAGACAAGAAAGAAAGGAGAGATGTTGACTGGCATGGTGGGGGATGCTCTGGCAGAAACAGACATGGAACAGTCAATATGGTCCAGTCATTCTGGTTCTTCAGGGACCCACACTCTTTCTACAGTCATAAAGAAGAGGCAGATTTCTCCCCACCCTCCTGTAAACCTTTACAAGGCTTCTGGAACAGAGTTCACAGCACTTCTACTGCTGATCTGTGGTCCAGAGAATTAAATGGAATACTCTCATGAAAGCCATTTCCCTCTCCTTTCCCCCCCTTTCCCTCTTACCTCCCCCCAACTCCCCACATCCTGCCCCAAACTACACATTCCCCCCCAAGACCATATGTTCTCTGAAGGCAGAGAGCATTATCTTCCTTCACCTTCTCACTTCAAACTATTTCTTTCCCATTGTGTAGATGCCTGATAATTGTGTCTCATTTCATCAAATGAGAAATCACCTTAACCCACATCTTTTAAGGAAGTTGTTCCCACGCCATGAAATTCTCAAATGTGTTTTCTTTTTTTAAAAAAGGAATCAAATGTGTTTGCAAGATATTGTTTAATTGACTTAATTTAATTTTTGTAATTTATCATATATTTATATATTACATAAATATATTTATATTGAAGCAACTAGGTAATTCAATGGATAGAGCTCTGGACCTGGAATCAGAGACCTAAATTCAAATCTGGCCTGAGGCTCTTAGTAGCTCTGCATGACTCTGTACACCTTTATTCCTCAGAGAAAAAAATGGCAAATATTTGAGTATTTTTGCCAAGCTGTGGTCCACAAGGTCACAGAGTAAGACACAACAGAAAAACAATGAATTAGGCCAGAGTAATTTATTGATGTAAATGTATTTGGTCATTAATTTTCACAATGACTCAATGTCTTTTAGTGAAATGACAGAGAAACTAGATTCAAATCCTGCTTCTGATATTAGTGTCCTTTAAAAAGTCACTTAATTTCAATGGGCTTCATCTCTGAAAAATAATAATATTGGACAAAGCCAGTTCTAACTATGATTCTATGTGCTTGCAAACATTTCAAACATCTTTTAAATGTCAACTGCTCCTTAATTCACGGGTTCATTTTTATTCCAGAAGTTCATTCAGCCACTAGGTGGAGATATGGAACTAAATACAATTTCACAAAACTAGCAATGATACATGACACATTTTTCTATAGTCTTAGTATGGAAATCTTGCCCAGTGGAATTCAGTTTGAAGGTGTGCTCCCCCTTTGAGGTGCTCAAAAATGACTAGTGAGAATTTGTTTTGCAAGTGTCCAGGCCAAAAGCTAAATTTGTCTATTTTCCTTTTTTTTTTTTAAGATAAAAGTAACTGCTGATATTTGCATTAAGTTTACAGGAATTATCTATCACCTCACACAAGGATTGGGCTACAAAAATTAGCAAATATTTTGTTCTGAATGTTGATTTCCCGATTAAAATAAAACAACAATGCTCTATATGGTCATTAGGTTTCTAAATAAGCCAGACAAAGATGTATTTTGTCCAGAAAGTATTTGAAGTTCTGGAAATAATCTGGTATTGTTTCCATTGGGGAAAAATGCTTTTGTATTCT
Organism: Monodelphis domestica; assembly: GCF_027887165.1. Taxonomy (NCBI): domain Eukaryota; kingdom Metazoa; phylum Chordata; class Mammalia; order Didelphimorphia; family Didelphidae; genus Monodelphis; species Monodelphis domestica. The sequence continues at coordinate 98,797,194 of NC_077232.1, forward strand.
CAGCTTGGAAGAGCAAAATCCCAATTCCCCCTTATATGGCTGGTGATGTTGGGATCCTTGATTCTTCTTGTCTGCTTGTGCTCCAGGCTTAGAATGGGGATTTCTCCATTGCAGGAGATTAACAATAGCCCTGAAGATTGCCCTTCCTTCTCTTTACTCTTGATCAGATTTTAGGTATGGAAGAGCCCTTAGAGATTTTCTCGTGAAGCTAGGACATGAACCAAGGTGTTGGTGCTCCAAATCCAGTTTTGTTTCCACCTGTTTCTCTTTTGATTCAGGTCAACCTCACCCCCAAACATTTCCCACTTGACCCATAGTAAACCTCCAAGAATTGGGAGGTAGAGAAGGGTTACTGGGGAGCGATCCTAGCATCTAGAGTGGAGGAGGGGAGGAAAGTGGATTTCTTGTAATGGGCTCTTCTTGGGGAGTCATTTATATGGAAGGCATGGGCTGCTTCATTCCTTTTTCTCAAGAAATCATTTTAACTCCTACAGTATAAAGACTAACAATCAGAAAAGGAACCCAGCTGTTGCATATTGAGTGCTAGACATGTACAAGTCCCTGCTGATTCCAAATGAATTCAATTAAGATAAAACAACAGAATGTGAAATAGATACCATACAAGTGAATAGCACCATTGATGCTAATCTCAGATCAAATTTTAAGATATCATGAAATTTCTATTTGAACCATCTACCTCGATCAGCCTGTTGAAGTGCCAGCCACTTGTAAGGCACTGGAGATGAAAAACATCACAAAGATGTAATCCCTGCCTTCAAGTAATTTACAGTGTAACACAGAGCTGGAGATGAAAGACTTAGACATTTACAGTAACTAAAATATGTATCTTGAATGGTATAAGCAGAATCACTCTGAATATGTCTGTGGGTATGAAGCCAAATGGATAATTCAAAGGCAGTGACTTATCAAGTGAACAAGAGAAAGATGTTAGATTTTCTGTTCATATTGTCAAATGGATTTTACTGTACTAACTAAATAGCAAATTATTTTTTAAAATCAGAAGCTTATAATTATCTATTTTCTTCCCACTTTGACAGAAGGGCTTTTGTACTACTTTGAATCAGAAGCTATTGTCAAGGGTAACCAGACTTAATGTTGTTTTGACAGAAGAGGCTGCTCTCTCTACTTTTTACTTCTCTGAAATGCAAGCATTTCAAGGAAAATCAATTTTTCAAATGTACATAGAAAAGTACAGCTAATACTCCTAAGCTTCAACTTTTTAAAAGAGTGACATTTATAAAGCATTACTTTTGTGGTAACAAAGAACTAGAAACAAACTCAATGTTCTATTATTTATATAGGTGTGTATATGTGTTTACATGTATACATACATACCTATATACATGTATATATACACATATGAAGAAATGAAATATTATTATCCATCAAGAAATTACAACCACAAAGAAATGAGAACATCTTCCTAACTAAGGGCTCTTAATCTGATGTTGGTTTAAAAAATGTTTTGCTAAGTATAATTAGTTTCTATTTCTTAAGTATTTAATTTTATACAATTAAATGTTTTTAATTATCAATTTTAAATTTAATTTTTCTTAGAAAAGAGGTCTGTGAGCTTTACCAGGTTGTCGAGGAGGGGGTGTTGTTCATGACACAAAAATATTAATTAACATATTAGTAATTTACAGTGAAATAAACAGAAACATATACACAATGGCTAGAATAATATCAATGGAAAGAATACAGAAGGAAACTAACTTCTGGATAATTATAACAACTAATTTTGGTATCAGAGAAGAAAAAAATCATAAAATTCATTTCTCGTTTCTGCAAAATCCTTGATGCGGTACTTAGGAAAGAAGACCCAGTGTTGAAAAAGACCTCAAAAGTGAGCCTTTCATTCCTTAAAAGGAATTCCTCACTTTGGGAAACTTGCTTCAGTTCACTAGGAAAGCAAGAATTTAGAGTCTGATTTGGTTTCCCCAAATTAGCCATTGTTGATAAGGAAAACCTCCAAATTTTAAAGTGCTAAAGTGTAGCACTTTAAAAGAGGACTTTTTTCACAATCTCAGGATCTGAATGATGTGGTAATAAATAAGGAAACCCACATGTCTGACAAGAGTGAGAATGATGTTTGATGAATCATGGAGCAAAGCGGTTTGAAAAAATAACACGGGAAAACCACTCTCCTATTGGATTAAAACGTGTGTGTGTGTGTGTGTGTGTGTGTGTGTGTGTGTGTGTGTGTGTGTATGTGTGTGTGTGTGTGTTGGCACTATATAACTGTATCAGATTAATGTGGTGATATAAAATATTTATGATATGAGATAGCTATAATTATATTTATATCCACAACTAAATATCTGTATTTACTCATTAATATATTTTAAAGTTTTTATTAAGCATTACGTTCTTAGCACTGGGGATACAAACAAAAAATTGAGATATTTGTCTATATAGATGGATATCTATTTTTTCTTTTTTAATTGGTCATATCTGACTCTTCATGACATCATTTGGGGTTTTCTTGGCAAAGATACTAGAGTAAATTTACCATTTCCTTCCAGCTTATTTTACAGATGAGGAAACTGAAGGAAATAGGATTGAGTAACAAATATAGCTAGTAAATATCTGAAGCCATATTAGAACTCAGGAAGATAAGTTTTCCTGACTTCAGGTCCAGCACTTTATCCACTGTGCCACTTTCTTACCTACCTACCTATCTATGTGATTAGAATGACTAATCCTTGAACCCAAGCTCACAAAAGCTTTTTTACTTTCTAGGGCTGCTGTTTCTCTAGCCCTAGGTGATTTACATTTACCAAAGCAGAATCAGTAATTACATTTTCTTAAGAATGAATTCACTTCTGGGCAGCTAGGGGCTCAGTAGACTGAGAACCAGACCAAGAGATGGGAGGTCCTGGGTTCAAATCTGGATTCAGATGCTTCCTAGTTGTGTGACTATGGGCAATCCACATAATCCTCATTGCCTAGCTCTTGCAATTCTTCTGTCTTGGAACCAATATGCAATATTAATTCTAAGATGGAAGGAAAGGTTTTTTTTTTTTTTTAAGGATAAACTCAGTCTGAAAAGGATCAAGATTCAAATGTCACTGATATTAAATTACCAAAATTCATTTTCTTTACTAAGATCTGGAAACCTCATTCAGCTTAGTAATTTGGACAAGTCAAGGGAATATCTGGTTTTTCTTCACCTTAAGAAAAGCTTTGTAAAAATTCAACGATAAAAAGGAAACAGGAGGTGGGAGAAGAGTGAGGAAGAACTTGACATTTTCTAGAATAAAGACAAACGCATCTGTTTAAATAGTCAACTCAGAGAAGGGTAGATATTGTACCTTCTAGTGATGACCAAACAGATTACATGAACAGATGTTAGCCATACCAATCTGGTGGAATTCTAGCTCTTTCGACATCTGCAGCTGGGAAAGGGCTCAGACAAAGAGAGGCCAAGATAGAAGATTCCCCAGTGTAAAATATTTCTTCCCTACTACCTGCTCATTTTTATAAAAAAGGAAGAAAAGGAAAAAGAAAAGGAAAATTGGACCAGAATTCTCACAATGAAATTAGCAATCAATTTCCTTCAAATGTGGGAGAGGACCCTGAACTTGTATTTAATATCCTCTTTTTGAACCAGATAATGGAGTGAGCTAAGAGTTCTGAGCTTTTTAAAAATAAAAGCTCTGTTAAGTCAAGAAGTATTGTTTTTGAAAATACACCAAGTCACTGAAATACTTCTTCAGGTGGTATAAAGTCAATTGTTTGGGATTATTATTAGGACTCAATTATTATTGACTTGATGTTTTATTATTAGGATTAAAAGGGCTATTAAAGATTATGCTGTCAGGTTTTCTTTATTTTAAAATTTTGTTAGCTTTGTTTTTCATTAGTGTGATGATGGTATAGAAATACCATCCACCAATGGCAACTCTTCTTTAATTTGAGATCTTAGAGAGTTGCTGAGGACCCTAAGAGGTTGCCCATGATCACAGCCAATATTTATTGGAAACATTAGGACCTAAATCTATATCAGATTGTTTCTTGGCTTAGGTATGGGGAGGGGCGAGAAAGTGAGAGAGGATGAGTGGAAGGGAGGAAGAGAATCTGGAATTCAAATTTTTTTTTTACGAATGTTAAAAATTATTTTTCCATGTAATTGGGAGAAGAAATATTAAAACTTTTTTAAAAAGTATTAGGACCTGAACCTAAGTTTTCCTTCTTTCAATCTCAGCCCAATGTTTGCTATATCACACTGCCCTCATTTTTATTTTACATATAAAGAAACTGAGGTCCAGTGAGCCTGATTAACTGAAGTAGGTAATCACATTATATGTAATATTAACTTTTACAAGGTACTTTCCTCAAAACTACACAGAATTGGTAGGTGGCACAATTTCCATTTTAGTGATCATAGTTTTGGGTTTTTGTTTTGATCATAAAAAAGAGAAGGAAGGCTTTCCATAAGTGTGTGTGTGTGTGTGTGTGTGTGTGTGTGTGTGTGTGTGTGTGTGTGTGTGTGTGTTTATTCATGGAACACTTTTAAATTTAATCTGCATCATTAACATTTTTGCTATTACTTTCTTAAGTCTAGACAATCAACAAAACAGTAAACCAAGCCCTGATTTTTAACATTTGCTGATTGCTGAGGTGCAGCTGGCTCTGGCACTACACTCCTTTGGTTATTGGAAAGTATCTGGATATCATCTATTGCAAACCCCTCATTTTAAAGATGAAGAACCTGAGGCTCAAGAGAGGAAAAAGTAAGTGATGGGGCCACAATTAGAAAGCTCATCAGTTGCAGAACTAGAAGTAAAACCCACAGTACTGTAACAGATAATATTTGAGGGTATATTTAAAGGATAAATGATAACTAATAGATCAGGTAGTTATCTTCTTTTTGCCTACCCTCCTCCCTTTAATACCTCCCTTCCTCCCCTCTTCCAATCTCCCTTCCTCTCTTCTTCTTACTTTCAGTTTCCCCTTCCCCCTTCTTCTTCAGCCTCCTTCTAAGTCACTCAAGGTGAGCTATGATGTTTCAGAGGAAATACTCCTTTCTCTTCTTTATCTCAATTAAGGGTTTATTGGGGAAGACAGGAAAAGATGAAAGATGGAGGATTTCAGTCACTAGCATGAAACAGAGTCAGTCAGAGAGAGAGATATGGACTATTGTCCTTCTTCTTCTGCCTTCAAATCAGCCAGGTCACTTCCAACTTGATTATCCCAAGTCCCAGAGATAAATCCAGCTTCTTCCTTCCAAGTCACCACCAGCCAAAAGACCTCAAAACAGTCAGCAGTTGGCTCTTGCCTCCAACTGTTTCCTGGTCACATTCCACATGGAATTTTCCTTTGATTGACAGCTGACCCATTTCCAGCTTCTGTCCTTTGCATGTATTTTCTTATAATTTCTCTCTTCTCAACAGTACCAGAATCTGATACTCATTCGATTCAATTAGTGCTTATGAAAATACCTGCTATATATTTTACCAAATACTATGATGTACACCATTGGTACAAAGATGAAACTCAAAAAACAACACTAAAAACAAAACAAAAAATATAGACCTTATTCATAAAGAACTGCTATTTGGAGAAGGCAGCTGGAAGGGGAGTGGAAGGAGGGACCCAATGTGTACATAGCTTTGAGGATTTTTTTTAATTGCACCAAGATGTTTCCTTCACTCTGTATCATCCCCTATTCCGCGTGTCTATTTTCCTTCTTTACAACATCAGGACATCTGGAATGTTCTTTCTGCATGTCGATGTTCATTTCACCTTTCTAGTTGATATCTTCTAATTTCACTGAAGAAATCTTGCTTTTCCTTTAGTCCTCATCTTTTAGTATTGCTTATAAAATCTGGAGTGATTAAATCCTGGTCAATGGACACTTGAATAAGTTCTTAAGAGGACTATGTGGGATTCAAAAGGGAAGGATTCACATAATACTTGTACTGGGTCCCCCAACCTGTACCTAAACAAAAAAGAAGCAAAAGGGGACTGTTGGGATGAATTAATATTGGGAAAGACCTCAAAGGTCAAGCTTGAATAGATTATAGTTCACATTTTTAGAGAGATGGTGGGATGCAGTGGAGGGAGCACTGAATTCAAAGATAGGAATCCTGACTCAGACACTTAGCAGCAGTGCCATCAACCCTGGCTAAATCACTGTAAACATTTTCTTCTGTTTGCTCACTTATAAAATAGGAATAAGGGAAGCTAGGTGGTGTGGTGGATAAAGTGCTGGTTCTGGAGTCAAGAAGAACCATCTTTTTGAGTTCAAATATGGCCTCAAGACACTTACTAGTTGTGTGACCATAAGCAAGTCACTTAACCCTGCTTACCTCAGTTTCCTCATATGTAAAATGAGCTGGAAAAGGAAATGGCAAGCCTAGTATTTTTGCCAAGAAAACCCCAAATGGGATCACAAAAAGTCAGACATGATTGAAAAACTAAATGACAAAAATGAGGATATCTGTAGTATTTCCTTCATAGAAGGATCCAATGAAAGATCCAATGAAATAAAATATACAAAAGGTTTTGCAAACCCGGAAATGCTATGTAAAATGTCAGACATGTAGTTGTTATATATACATATAAGTGTGTATACATACATTTATGTGACTATATGCATTATTTAAAATCACATCTAGTCCAATTCACTCATTTAACAGTTGAAGCCTCCAATACATCACTTTCCCAAGATCACACAGGTAAGCAAGGGGAAAGAAAAACCAAGATTCAAACCCAGTACTTCTGATTGTTGCACTCTTCCCATAGTACCAAACATTGCCTCTTTATACCCTATTCTCTGTCCAAATGAAGCCACTTGGCTATAACTATACCCCTACACCTTCTCTCTTCCATGTCTGTGTTCTCATCATTCTCTAAGCCTGAATTGTCCAATTGTCCTTTCTCACTCCAATCCTTGATTAGAGACTTTCTACTACCATTTTAAAAGACCCGGAAAATTCTACTCCCTTCCTGATGCCTTCCTTCATCTCCTCAATCAATTATTCAAAAAGGCACTTAGTGCCTTAAATATTTGTGTACCTCTCATATTTTACTAGACTGTGGACTTGGCGGGGAGGGACTGTGTTTCCTTTGTCCCTAAGCACAGTATTCTGTATACAACAAACAGTTAAGAATTCTGACTGGAGGTTAAAGAGCAGGGAAAAACTATCATAGCTAATAAGTCAGCTGAGACTCAAGTTCCATAATAAAAGAATCCTATGGACCAAAAAAAAAAAAAGAAAATTCCTCTGAATGTTTGATGCTAATGAGTTCTCAAGAGCAAAAGAAAAAAAAGGAAGATAAATTTAGCCACTATTATTTGCATGAATGGAAGTCAAGCATATTTCTGGTTTTAGGGCTTTAACAGGTTTATAAATTTTATATATTTTGACATTTTAAATATGTTGTAAATAATTCAGCCACTTAGGAAAGAATGTCTATGAGATATGACCAATATAGGTTTGAATTCCAGGAGAAGAAAAGTCCCAAATAGGAAATAAAAGCAAACTTTTTGCAAATAAATGGGTCATTATTTTATGCATATATTAATATGTAGATATGTATCTAACTATAAAGATATCCAGTAAAATATGCTCCCATAATTATCTCAAATATATTAAGCAGGAATGAAACAATCAGCTGTTATTTATCTAAAACAAAATGTTAAAAAAATAGATTTGGGGAAAGCCAACCTATTTCTAGGTTTTTCAGAATGACACTTTCTCAGTTACAGCTGATTAGTAAGGACACATCTACAGAATCAGCAACACTCTACCATATGTCTCCAAATGAAGCTGAATTCCATGGCTTACAGGAAATGCTCAGGGCTCCTTGCTGGGGATGACAAGTATTTTGGCTTTAATTGACATTTTTTTTTCTCATAGCTAGGGAGGTGGTTGGATCCCCCACAGCTTCAGGAGCTGTTCATTCCTAAGGACACTTCAGAGGAAGAAATGACAGTAAGGCATCTGGTGTTACCACTGATTCTTATCACAGACTGCCTTAAGCATCAAGTGTGAAGAGAATTCAGATCCCAAAAATGATGCTACACTTTTAATCTATTCTAACTCCAAATCTTGCTGAGGAACACCAACCACAAGATAAAACTTAGCCCTTTTCCACAGTGAAGAAAGATAACAGAATAATTAAATTGAAATTTAAAATTTAAAATTAGGGTTCTAATTTTTTATTATCAAAACCAATAATTTTGCTTTATTTTTTACTGATATTTAACTGTTTTAACTGATTTTTTGCTGATTTAACTGATAATAATATATGTGTTCTAGACCAGCCCAACCATGAAGTTTTTATTTTGCAATCGTTTTTTAAAATATATTTGTTATTTATTTTTAACATTCTTTTCTTTTCAAATTTTGAGTTTCAAATTCTCACCCTGCATCCTATCCACTCGCTCACCAAGTAATATATCAATTATACATGTGAAAATCATGCAAAATACATTTACATAATCCCTCCAAAAGCAAGAAAAATAAATAAAATAATGTGAGAAAGTTAAACTTCAATTTGCACTCCAGAGTTCATCAGCATTTTTTCATCATGAGTCCTCTGGAATTGTCTTGGATCAGTATATTCATCAGAGCAGCCAAGTCCTTCACAGTGGATCATTATTATACAACATTGCTGTTACTGTGTACAATGATCTCCCAGTTCTCACTTCAATCTGCATCAGCTCATCGAGGTACAGCCATTTTTCCCCCTAAAATCACCTTGGCTCATCTTTTCCCACAGAACAATAGTACTCCATGACAATCATATGACACAACTTGTCAGCCATTCCTCAACTGACTTTTCTCTGATTTTCCAAGTTTTTGCCACCACTGTGTTTTTTGTAAATATGTGATATTTACAAATATTACAAAAATATTATAAATATTTGGTCTGATTTTGTAGACTGTTGGGCCTAGTGCCTAATCATTCTCCAGAATGGTTGGACCAGTTCACTACTCTACCAATAGTTCATTAGAGTAACAATTTTTCCTTCCTCCCCTCCAGCAACTTTCATTTCTGATAGGTGAGAGGTGGTACCTCAAAGTGGTTTTAATTTGTCTTTCTCTTATCAATAATGATTTAGTGAATGTTTTTCACATGATTATAGATAGCTTTGATTTCTTCTGAAAATTGCCTGTTTATATGCCCTGTGACCATTTTTCAACTGGGGAATGGATCATCTTAAAATTTAACTCATTATATATTTTAGAAATGAAGCTTTTATCAGAAAAACTTACTGAGAAAATTCTTGGAGTATTTCATTGTCTATGGAACCTTTAAGCAAAATGTAATTTCCCTGATTTTCCTTTTTAATTGAGTTATTTTTGCTTTTGTTTTGTCTAAGATGATGTTTGCTATTCTTGCCTTTTCTTTTAGTTCAGCTGAAGCTTATTAGATTCTTATTAGATTAGATTAGTTCTAGCCCTTTATTATTATCCTCCATGTGTCTTTCTGTTTCAAATATACCTTATATAAAGAACATATTGTTGGATTCTGGTTTCTAATTCATCCTATTTTCTGCTTCCATCTTATGAGTGAGCACATCCCATTCACATTCACAGTTAGGATTACTCTGTATTTCCTTCCATCCAATTATCTTGTTTCTTCTGTTTTTTTTTTCTGTCCCTCTTTATAAGCTTATTTTGCTTCTAACCACTGCCTCTCTTAAATCTTTCCTTCCTTTTATCACTCAACCTCCTTTCTCTTATTCTCTTCCCCTCCTATTTCCTGAATGGGTAAGTTACATTTCTGTACACAACTGAGTATGTGTATGTATTTCTTCCATTTTTAAACCATTTCTGATAAGAGTGAGGTTCAAGAATTGCCCAACCCTGTCTCCCATTTCCCTCTCTACTATAAAAGTTATTTTTTATATTTATATTTGAAAGTAAAATTTTCCGTATAGCTCTGTTCTTTTCAACAGGAATGCTTGAGATTCTCTATTTAATTAAATATCATCCCCCCACCCCTCCAAGGATATTTTACCAGATAATTCTTGGTTGCAATCCTAGCACACATGCCTTCCTACATATCATATTATAAACCTTCTGTTCCTATAACTAGGAAATCATTAAATCTTGTGTGATTTTGGCTGTGGCTCCACAATATTTGAATTATTTCTTTCTGACTACTTGAAGTATTTTCTCTTTGTCCTATGAACTCTAGAATTTATCTACAATATTCCCAGGAGTTTTCATTTTGGAATCTCAGATTCTTTCAATTTCTATTTTACTCTCTGAATTCAAGATATTAGGGCAATTTTCCTTGACAATCTCTTGAAATATGATGTGTAGGCTTTCTTTGATTATGGCTTGCAGGTGGCACAATAATTCTTAAATTATCTCCCCTCCATCTATTTTTTCAGTCAATTGTTTCTCCAATAAAATGGTTCATATTTTCTTCTATTTTTCATTTTTTGACACTATTTTATTCTCAATGTCTCATATGGTTATTAGCTCCCACTTACCCAATCCTAATTTTTCAAATAAAAATTTCTCAGTAATATTTCCCCCAATTACATGTAAAAAAACAATTTTAACATTTTTTCCCTAACATTTTGAGTTGCAAATTCTCTCCCCCTTGCCCTTCTCCTTTCCTAAAATGGCAGGAAACATGTGCTATTGAACAAAACATATTTTCATAATCATCATGCTATGGAAGAAGCACCACACACCCACCCACCCACACACACATACCATGAAGAAAATAAGGTGAAAAAAAAAGTATGCTTCAATCTGCATTCAACTTGCATCCTTCAGATTCTAGGTCTCTGACTGGAAGTGGATAGCTTTGTCCATGAATCTTTTGGAGTTGTCTTAAGACACCCCAATTTTAATTTTTAAGAAATTACTTTCTTCAGTGAGATTTTGAGCCTCCTTTTCTACTAGTGTATTCTGCTTTTTTTAAAACTTTTTTTTTAATTTTTTTCCATAAACCTTTTTTATTTTATTATTTTTTTTGAAAAATTTTTTAAACTTTATTTAATTGATAAATTTAGAGCATTTTTCCAGGATTTCAAAAATCATGTTCTTTCCCTCCCCTCCCCTCAACTCCCTCCCATACCCAATGCACAATTCCATTGGGTTTTATATGTCTTTGGTCAAGACCTATTTCCATATTATTGATATTTGCACTAGGGAGATCATTTAGGGTTTATAACCCCAATCATATCTCCAATGATACCTGATCAAGCAGTTGTTTTTCTTCTGTGTTTCCATTCCCACAGATTTTCCTCTGAATGTGGATAGTGTTGTTTCTCATAAGTCTATTCTGCTTTTAAACAAGTTCCTTTTTTTTTTCCCCCAATGAACTTTTGTGTCTCTTCCCACTGGTCCATTTTTTATCAGCGCTATTCTTTTGTGCCTCTTGCCAAATGGTTAATTCTCTTTTCATAATTTCATTGCATTATTATAATTTATTTTCCCGATTTTTTCTACCATTTATCCCTTTAACTCTCCCAGAAATTCTTATTGGGATTGGATCCACTTGGCATTTTCTTTTGAGGCTTTCTTTGTACCTAGATTTTGAGAGGTTTGTTTTGTTCTTTACATTGCTTCTTTCTTCTGATTTTATGTCTTGGTCTTCTCTGCTACAATGGTAATATTTTATGGCAAAATTCTTTTTTTTTGTTTTTGCTGTTTGCACATTTTTTCTAGCCTATTTCTTGACTTTGAACTTTATGTTAAAGTTGGACTCTATTTACCCGAATAGAAGGCACTCTTCCAAGCTTCAACTTTTTCTTGCTCCTGTTTTCAGAGTTAATTTTGGGGTGTCTGCAAGTTTTGGGTGCTTACAAGATGGTATAATCCTGGCTACTGCTCTCCTGGTCTGTCCTCTGGTCTCCTGTAGCTACACACACTAGCACTCCTCTTTGCCTCATAAATGACCAGGGCCATAACCAACCACTAGCACTGCTCCCTACCATGGAACTATAGTCCAAAACTACTTAAGGGCAACAGAATAGCCAATCAGAACCAACTATACTCAGTACCAGGTAAGGGTTTCCTCTAATCTCTTTCTGACCCTTTGTATGACCCCCTTACTCTCTTCTGAGCTGAGAGCTTCTGAGGATACTATAGCTGACCTTGCACTCCAGTGTCACAAACTTCCTCTGCCAATCTGCTGAGTTTTATTAGGTCAGAAAATCATCTCCCTATGACTTTTTCTTGGCCTTGCCTCTCCAAAAATTGAGGTTTTATTTTAAAGTTCATTTTATTTTTAAATTTTATTTTAAAGTTTAAAGTTCAGCTGGGTTGCCTATAATCTACCATCTTGGCTCCCAATACTGTCATTTTAAATAAGACTCTACCTTCCTGAAGGCAAAACATTGTGACTAGTAGTAAAGCAGGTGTGCATGAATTTTCAAAATCTTGCATTTCACATGAACACATATGCAAATGACAGTTATAATCAAGATATAGAGACTCCTCTAAGTTATTTTCATAAAGAAATGTAAACAGAATCACAATTCTTAAATTTCCTAACTGCACTTTTTCCATCTAGACCCAATGGTCAGGTCAGTGTAATGTATGGCACACCACTAGTAATATTAGACAGACATCTAGGTATTCATGTATATTTACATTCAGGTACAAACTATTTCATGGAGGCATCTATGGGCCCACCCATAGTCTCTCTCCCTCTTTGAACTCTCCTGGAGTATTTTGATTGAGTATCTTTCTTGTTCCCATCATATTCAGTCTTATGTAATGCTTCAAACATGCTATGAACCTTTTTCATCTAAGGTTACAAGGTAGCTTGGTATATAAGATGCCAAACGTGGGAGTCAGAAAGATCTGGTTTCAATTCAGATATTTATTATCCTGATTCAATTCTGATATTTATTATCCGAGTGAGCCTGGGCAAGATCCCTCTCTGTGTGTCAGCCTAATAGAACAGTAGTGAGGATCAAGGCTTCCCTTAAACCAATAAGAGTGAAGCTGGGCTAGTGTCTTTCTGAATTTAGAGAGAATGACTCGTGTCTCACTCCCTTACCATCTTTAAGACTCTTGCCACCTCCTTCCCCTCACACTTCTGTCATGAAGTCTACTGCCACTATCCCCAAAGTCTTATCCTCTGATACCTGGCCCATTCCTTTCCCAACAGAACATGTGGAACCTACACTCCAAGAAGCTAGTATCTTATTATACCCCACTCCCTTCCACCACCTCCCAAGAAAACAGCAGAATTCAGCCTCCAAAATATCAGCAAAACTCAGTGTCTTTTCCTGAAGAGGATTGTGTGCAAATTAATCAGAATTCAGCTGTTAGCAATCAAGAAAAGGGTCAGTGAAATCAGGGTTCTCCTCATCTTACTACAATGACCACAGTCCCTTTAAAGAGATAGAAAATACAACCAATTATCTGAATTGGGACCTCAGGGAACCTCCTATCTCTGGTCCTAAAACTAGCAAACTTCCCTCTCTGAATCTCTGTGATTGAGCATTAAAGACTCACAGAGTGAAAACTCCTTTCCCCATCAACCATGCTTTTGGTCCCTCATCCCAAGCACCTTGTTCTTAACCCACCTGTGTCCTTTGGTTGTCTATTAATATTTCTGTGCCATCAATCAAGGGATCAGCCCAGGCTCCTTCAGGATCCTCCATGTAACAACCATATCCAAAATATATTATTTTTTTCTTTTTGTCTCAAATCAAAAGGATCATGATTATATGTGTAAATATAGTCATCTGCGAGAATCTGGGTAACTATTTCTAGTTATGCCTCATAAAACAGAAACTAGGTTATCATTAAAATCATTAGCATTATAATTGGATCAAGTAGGACCAATGGGTAGAAATTAGTTGGGAGAAGATTCTGGCTCAGCATCAGACTGAAGTTCCTAATAGCTCCAAAACCTGATTCTATGAAAGAGAGTTCATCCCCAAATGAAATGGGGTACAATCTAAGTCAGTGAGATCCCCATCACTGCACATATTCAACCAGAGGCGCTATGGTCATTTTTTCAAGATGTTTAACAAGAGGTAGGGGACTAGACCTAGATGATTTCTAAGGGCTCTTTCAGTGCCAAGATTCTCTTTTTTTCCCCAAAGATGAAAGGTACCAAATGGGTAAATAGCAGTTATCAAAATGAACCCCTAACCATAACTCTGAAGGAACTTGAATGAAATCCTCTGGAAGTTGCATTTTTTAAATTTTAAAATGTTAATTAATAACTGATTCGGATTTCTAACTAGCCAGCAGATTTCCTCCAGAGTCTGAACAGTCGCCAAAAACTTAAGCAGGATTCAAAAAAAGAGATATGAGGGTGAGCAACCAGGTAGTTAGGCTAAACTAGAGAGAAGAGAGGCTTAAGTGAGAGCAATTAAGCAACTAGTCAACAAGCCAAAAAAAAAAAAAAGGCATAAGTATGAGCAGCTAGGCAAGAAAGGTGTGAGAGAGCCATAAAAGAGGCTCACTTCCTCTCTATACCATCTTATACACCCCTTGTGACATCATCATTCAGTCCCTCTCTAGGACATCCTAAGAGGTTTCTAATTGAAAAACAGGCATGGATTGCAGCTAGGTGGCTCAGTGGATAGAGAGCCAGGCATAGAGATGGGAGATCCTGGGTTCAAATCTGGTCTCAAACACTTCCTAGCTTGATGAACCCCATTGCCTAGCCCTTACTGCTTTTCTGTCTAAGAACCAATACACAGTATTGGTTTTAAGACAGAAGGTAAGGTTTGTTTTTTAAACACATTTCTTTCTATTTTTCAAGTTTCTAAATAAGATTCAGAGCCATGGGCACAACCTGGGAGTATAACCAAGAATGAGAGTTGCACATTTTTTTTACTTGCCTCATTATCAAGGAAACCACTAAGAGTGATGCAGCAAAGCAGCCCCTGCGACATTCACCATTTTTCTTCTGCCTCTGATGCATCTCTCCTCCACAGTTGTTGCAGCAACGGCACATGCAGAAGCACAGCCCCACAAGAGGGAGAAGGAAGATAAATAGCAATCCCAGGCCAGCCAGAATAATAAAGCCGATTTCATAGTAGGCAGCCTGTGAGTCAAACAAAAGGAAGAGGACGTGTTATGCCCCAAAGCACTGCTGGCCCCACAGTTCTCATTTCATAGACAACCAATTTCCTATCCCACATCTTGATTCTCTTTTTCGAAAACCAAAAGAGAACAGAGGAATGAGTTATCGATAAGATGGTAAAGGGGACAAAGGTTTTGGGAACTTTTCTTGGTGTCTTCTGCTCCCAATGAACTTGGAAGAAATCAGAATGCAACTCTCTAAATGCAGATCAACCAATGGCTTGATTATAATAAATTAGAAAAGGGTTTGCCTTATTTTTGAGGCTTCCTGAGATGCTTAGATATCACAAATAAAGGAAAACATTGCTTCATATGATGGATAGAAAATGTATGGGTTGTGTTAAACCAAGGGATGGAATGAATGGATTCAAAAAAGGGATTAGAGAATTTTTAAGAGACAAATTTAAAAAAAAAAGGGGGGGGGACTCTGAGAACTTGTGAACTTTTGAGTATAGAGTAAAATAAAGCATTTTTTAAATTTTCTTTTTCTTGCAGTATGGATAACATGGAAATACATTTTACATGGTTTCACATGTATAATGGGTATTGTTTTGTCTTCTCAGTAGATAAGGAACAACTGGAGAGAGGGAAAGTATTTGGAATTGAAAATAAAAAATTTAAAAATTAACTATAAAAGAATCAAAAGCAACAAGAATAGACACCTCATCTTTAATGTTGACAGCAGGGAATACAATCATGCTCTCTTTTCTTTCCTTCACAGTATACTTCTCTGGACTTCTGCTGACAACAATATTCTAGAGAGCAAAGACCATGGGTATGACCCAGTATGGCTGCTCATGTATCACTACTATGTCAAGAGCCAAGATGATTTTGGTACATAGTTAAGTGATTCAATAATATCTTCTCTGAGCCGGGTCTCAACTTGCCTTAAACCCAGAAAACAGGATTCCAAAATATAGCATGAAAAGAAACTAACGAGATTCAGAGAATTCATCTCATTCCTTCAGCCATGCATACAATTACTTATGTTTGCTCAAAGCAATGCATTTACATAGGAGAAATGAGGAATTTTGTCATATGCATTTGATGGGAAACTCAATGTAGCAATGTTTTCTGCATCAGGACAAAGGAAAACCGTGTATGTGAGTGCATGTCTGTGTGTGTGCATGTGTGTTGTTTTATTCTGATATGGCATTCCATTGGCAATTTGAAAGAAAACTTCAAACAGCACTGAGTCAGACAGAACATGATACTTGAAGCTATCTTCTTTCATGTTGGAAAGGTTAAAAATCTCCTAACAGAATGGACTGACCAGCAATCAATATCACCCACCATTCATTCGGGGCCAACTTTAAAACCATGTGAATTTCTTAGAGCAGCTGGGTGGCTCAGTGAATTGAGAGCCAGGTAAAGAGACCGGCGATCCTGTTTTCAAATCTGGCTCAGATACTTTCTAGCTGTGGCAAATCATTTAACCCCTATTGCCTAGGAACCAAAACACAATATTGATTCTAAGATAGAAGGGAAGGATTTTTAACAAAAAATTTACTAAATCACAAAACTTTTTAAAGACTTCAAGAGTTACCAGATTGTCAGAAATCCAGTTACATATATGCTAAATTCTTACATTAATATTATATTGCAACTCTTACTGGATACTTTTGGCTTTTTCTAGTTCTTCTAATGAATTTTTTTAAAACCCCAAGAGTCTTTGAGATCAAATAGAAGATGAAAAATAAGTACTAAAATAAAATGCATCAAATTAATGATGTCAACAATATTTTACACCATTTTGCCTAACATCTCTACCTAAAGTTTGAAGATAATATCAGAAACCTGTCATTAAATATATGTGTGTGTGTGTGTGTATATATATATATATGTAAATATATATATTAATTTCATTCCAGTGATTCTTAAAAATACTGTTCTTTCCCCTCTTTTTTTTCTTAACCATTATTCTGTATCTTAGAATTGATTCCAAGGTAGAAGAGTAGTGAGGGCTGGGCAATTGAGGTTAAGTGACTTGCTCAGGGTCCCACAGCTAAGAAGTGTCCACAGTAAAATTTGAGGCCAAAATTTGAAGCCTCCCCATCTCCAGGCCTGGTTCTCAATCCACAGAGCCACCTAGTTGTCCATGTTATTTCTTAATACAAAGAGAAAATCTGAATTTTATAGGAAATAGCTTATTTTTAATATTGTGTACATGACGAAAATCTACATAAAACACACACACACACATATATATATACACACATACATAGGTGAATTCACAAAAGTTTAGAGTGAAGAGGAGAATTTAGGAACTAGAGAAGATACCCAGATAAAGTAGAACCCATGGATATTTCATTGAAATTACCCCAACAAAGACATTACAGGTCATCTTGGCAAAATTATTACCATTGGCTGCTTTTAGTCAAAGTACAACATAGAATAATATCAATGGGACAATTACCTTTAGTGCCAAGACTATATGTTCTGGCTGTGGAAGTCAAAGCAGATGAAGTGATTTTGTAAGGCAGGGACAGCATGCAGCAAAAAACAAAACAAAACACATAAATGTAAAATCATGGAAATAGTTAACCATAACTAAAACTAAGTATCTTGAACAGAAGAAATAAATGACAGACACAAAAAAGAGGGAAGCAGAAAAATACAATGCCTTTTTCTCTACTGGGGTGGTCTTATTCTCTACTTAAACCCTCATCTAATGCCTCTTTGTTGTATGGAGTTTTCCATTCTAAACTCTCAAAAGCTTTTATGAGCAGAGAGTTCAAAAGCTCCAAAGGGCACTCCCAAGCAGAAGGGCTTCCAAATGGCGCTAGTAAACAATGCTTGTTCAAATATCAACCTTACTAAGTTCAGAAATTCATCCACAGAAATTTGGCCACCAGGCAATGAATTTTTTTGGCCATAGTATCCCATAAAACCATCTGTTAAGGCCTGGAATATGGTTTAATTTATGTTAGAAGAAATGGAGTCTACCATAATAAATCCATAAGTCCTAAATCATTGGGTGCTTCATAGTTCTGGTAGTTGTATTTTGGTTTTAATTTCTTTTAATACTATCAGTAAGTGATTTTCTGCCACAGGATGGACTGTTCAGGTGTAGTTATTATAAATTCTAAATCAAGACTTCTTAGTCTTTTTTTGTATTGTGATCCCATTTGGCAGTCTGGTGAAAAGCCTGTGGACTCCTTCCAGTTTTTATTTTCCATTATTTTTAAATTCCATTATTTTATCTTCCATTATTTTTGATGCATATAATAAATAAGATTATAGTGGATACCAAATATATAGAAATAAAGCTTAACTCTTCACGTTCAAATGCATGGACACTCTCCCTCCCACTAAAATCTATCCACAGATTCCTTAGAAGTCTCTGGATTGACTCCATTGTCATCAACAAGGATTTATTGAGCACCTACCATGTGCCAAGCATTGTGTTAAAGGTTGAGATACAAAGAAAGCACAAAACATGGTCTCCACCCTCACAGAGCTCACTTTCTAACGAGGGAAGAAAAGACATATATACAAATTATATACAATATAAATGGGAGATATTCCCAGAAGGAAGGCATTAGCAATGGGGTGATTGGGTTTGAATTTGCGCTGGGTCTTGAAGGAAGCCAGGAGGTAGAAGTGAGGAGGAAGAACCCTCCAAGGATTGGGGACAGCTAGTGAAAAACAAGGAGTCAGGAGATAGAAGTACCACATTCCTGGAACAGAAAGAATAAATTAACCTCCCTGCCATCTAAACCCTTCTTCAGCAGTTCTTCAAGGAACTATGACCATTCAGAATTAGGATATCCCCCTTTTGCCAATTCAGATGGAAATCCCCCTAAGACATATTAGATATTCTCTTAGAGTTGCTGACCCCAAAATTCAACATTCTGTCACTGGTGACAAGTACCTCTGAACTTTCGCTAGGCTTGTCCTTTCGTCAACAAACCCAATCAATCTATCACCAGGCTTGTAGCCTGGACCTCTCCTGCCTGGTAGGACTTGTCAGAGTTTGTGCCATGGTAAAACCTTTGAGGATCTGGGGTCATCCATTTAGGTTTCTCATGACACGAGGCACAAATGTATTTTCGAAATAGAAGAAACTTTACCCCCTCAATTTTTTATTCCTGGGAAAAAAGTAGTTAGTCATGAAGGGTACTGGGGAGGGGAGGGGGTTGTATGCTCAGGTGACAGGAGAAAAGGATATTAAAAAAAAGGCAGATATGCTAAACTCTTAATTTTGTTCTTAAAGGAGCAAGGTGGCCATGGCAACACAGAGCCCAAAAACATGAGGTAGAAGGGAAAGCAAGGTAGACTTTGAAGACTAGATCTTCCCTGGGCCTCAGGCCTTAATAAATTAGAAAGGGAAATAGTTGCAATATTAATGAAACTTGTAGAAGACATTTAAAAACTCCTTGTATGCTCTCATTTTCATAAATGAATGAGCACTAGGACATGGAATTAAGGGAATGCCAGAAGGCCAGCAAGTCAAGTGCTGAACCTGGCCCTATCTCTTAGGATGCCAGCCCAGCTCCTCCATCCCCCAGGCCATGCATGCTAGGGTGGAAGGCCTGCTGTGTCCAGTTTCCAGATATCACATGGTCTGCTCTGGCCACATATAGATAAGCTTTCAGGAGAAAGCCTAAAGTTTCAAAAACAGCATCTACAAACAATAGCTACATCCTACCAAAACAGGTTGTTTTTGTCAACTGAGCCAAAGAATTCCTTAATTGAGGTTGTTTGAGGGTTTTTTTCTGTTTGTTTTAAAAGGTGAAGCAGTGATGTTGTATAAAAGAAAACCAGAAGCAGCTATTTGATTTAGGGCTTCTCTTTCAAGGTTTATGAACAAACACAACTCCTTGAAGATGGGAATTATAATTTAAGATTTCTTTGATTCTTCCATTAGCACCAAGATTCTTCCATTAGCTGGACCAGGCACACAATGGACACTTAAAAACTGCTAGGATGGCTAGTAATTCCAAATGTATGACCTGGTAACTACAAATAAGCCTCCCAGAAAAAACATTTCCTGAGGCACCTACACATCCCTCTGGGTGCACAAAAGAGTGCCCATTTTTTTTGTCTTTTACCCAATATGTGTTTCTCAGTGGAAGAAGTGTAGATCAAAAGATATCATCACCTGGGAGAGAAAGAACACTTAAACTGACTTACCTTACACAAAAATGGGTAACCAATCATTAGAAACTCAATTACAACTATGATGAATATTAAAGAAGCACTTCTTAAATTACACAAAAGGGTTTAATTAAAGGCAGTGGTGGGAAATTCAAACAAGACTGCACCTGGTCCAAGAAGAAAATTCAGGAAAGAAAAAGTAACAAAATGATTAACCAAATAAGGAAAACTTAAGTATTTAACACAGGTCCAAGGAAAATTAAGAAGGTGAAGAGATGATCAGTGGAAATAAACATGGAGGGGTTTAATGTGACCATACAAAGCTCTTACACTCAGTAATGAATTGGGAACCAACCATGAGGCAACTAAAGACTTTGGATGGAAATGATCAACAGTATGAAGATGAAGAGACAGCCAGCACTCACCTTGGAATCTGATTCTTGAGTAATTTAGCCATACAGGCAAAGGGGCAGGAATTTGAGGATTCATCAATGAAATCCAAGAAATAATACATTCCATTACTATAACACATCCAGTGACTATAAGGTAATGATGCTGAATTCAAAAGAAAAATTAAAACTTCTGCAGTCAAGTAAGTGTTGTCCCTGCTTTAAGAGTTGTTATTCATTTGTTTCAGTCCTGTATGATTCTTTGCTACCCCATTTGAGGTTTTCTCAGGAAAGATACTGAAGTGGTTTGCCATTTCCTTCTCCAGTTCCTTTTGCAGATTGCCCCAGCTTAAGTCTCCTGCATGCTTTTCAGCTGTTTTTTAAAAAAATTATTATTATTTTGTTGCCGTACCCCATGAGATTGTAACTTCCTTAAAGCAGGATTCTGAAGGGCTTCCTTTTTTATTGTATTCGTATTTGCAATTTAGCTCAGTGTCCAGTACATGGTAAATGCTTGATAAACATCTAATCTAATCTGTTGAACTTGTTATCTAATCTCTCTAAATAGTAACAACTCTGAAATAAATATCTGGTCTCTAAAGGTGATAATGTTCATTTGGAAGTTGAAATTTATTCATCTCTTGTTTTAAAAAAAATCAGTCTATTTTACAGCCATAATATTTTTTGGAGGTACAGATCTGTTACTAATGGATGCAGGAAATTCTTAAGGAAGAAACTTCTTCCAATACAGATCTGCAATTCTGCAAATTGGAATCTTGGAGAGTTACTAAAGAGGTTAACCTGTGGGATTAAATAACTGCTCATTGCCAGCCTGTCAGAGGAGGGATTTGAACCCAGGTTTTCCTGAATCTGAAGCTGGATAGAATCTACTCACTACATGACTGCCTACCTTGCAATAAGGATACTGGGAGGGAAGGGATGGCTTCCTAGACGGAACCAATTAGCTCTTTCATGATCAAGGTTATAAGTCAGAGAGATGTCAGTCTTCTCCCCTAAAAAGGTGACTTTTCTAAAGCCTCTGTGGCCTCAAGGGGCAGTTATAATTTCTTTAAGCATTAATTAAAATGAGTCACCCTTCTGTGACAACAAACCCTCCTTGATCCATAAACCGTGATAAGTCAATTGGATTATTTGTGACAGGAAGAGTATAATAAAGGTAATAAGGAACAAGGTCAGGTGGAAAGGACTCAAATCAGCCCTGGTGGGACTAGGAGAAGGGAGTAGAAGGGAAAGAAAGGTTAACTATTAATTTGCTATGCACATGTAGCAGTGACAAACAGAAAAGGATAGAAAATGGCCCCTAAAGATAACCTTTGCCCATACAATCCAGGGCAGGAGGAAAATGACTTAAAAGAAAAATATAAGTCACATCTAGGAAGATCGGGTCATGTCATAATTAATCTGGCTTCCAATGTAATCACTGATCTTGACTCCGGAAGACCGTTCATGACACATACTGCTCTCTTGTTAGTAAAAGGCTGAAGATTATAAAAGCAGAAATATGCCAAATAAGATGAATGTGTCAGTTAATTTTCCTTAAGCTGCTTTCTGATGGAAAGGACAGGGCTCCATGGAGAAAGGCTATTTGGAAATGGCAATGATTGTTCTTTAAAGAAGCACTAATACATTGTATGCATAGAGAGTGGACCTCAAAGTCCAGCACATCAGGGTTCAGGTTGGTGCCTCTCACATATCCTGGCTGTGTGACTCTGACCAAATAACTTAATCTCCTAATGCTCTAGTCAACTCTCCAGAGACTAGAAATTGCAGAGAAAATAGCTGCCTACGTAGGTGGAGGGAATTATTTCTACTGGGACAGTTCTCTATACCTGAGAAGCCACAGTGCTAGGCTGTAACCCTATACTAACATGAAGTCCTGGGTTCCAGAAATACAAGGAAACATACAATACATCTTTACCCACCTCACTTTACAGGGGAAGAAACTGAGGTTCAGGAAGGGAAGTGACTTACCCAATGGGGTTCAAACTCAGACTTTCTGACCCCCCAAAAAACTAGACCACATTTGGGTGAGTTCTAATAAAGCTAACTAACACTTCCCTAATGAAGTGATAGGAGACTCCCAAAGCACCCAATGAACATGTTGCTGCTACCCATCAACATTAGAGTCCTCAGACAGCCTATGATCCTACTCATGAGGGTTTCCAGGTAAATTACGTAGTTCTCCATCTTTTCTAAACTCAGCTCCTTTACCTCTAACGTACCCAACCAATTGGTGCATCTGATCTATTTGGGGGTAGGCTCAGAAGGACTCTTTGAAGGCCAGGAGAGACTCAACTCTACCACCTCACCAAGTGTAGCATGTTTTTGCAGCCCAAGAGTTAACTGCTGCCTTTTCCTAAAATCTAGCCTTCTGGCCCCAGTGCTCCTCAGGGACAGTGCTATGGTTTTAGAACTATCTCTTAGTAAGGAGTTCTTAACTTGGGGCCATGACTGTGGTTAAAAAATATTTTTATAACTATTTCAGTAGAATTGTTTTCTTTTGTAATCTAATGGTGTTCTATTCATAAAAATATTATTCAGGGGGGCAGCAAGGTTGCTCAAAGATTTGAGAGGCAGACCTAGAAATGGGAGGACAAATTTGGTCGGGGGGGGGGGCGGGAGAGGGAGAGCAGGAGAGGGAGAGCAGGAAAGGGAGAGAGAGGGAGACGGAAAGGGAGAGGGAGAGGGAAAAAAGAGGGAGAGGGAGAGGAGAGGGGAAAGGAGAGGGAGAGGGAGAGAGAGGCAGAGGGAGAGGGAGAGAGAGAAACAGAGGGGGAGAGAGAGGGAGAGACAGAGGGAGAGGGAGAGACAGAGGGAGAGAGAGAGACAGAGGGAGAGGGAGAGGAAGAGGGAGAGACAGGGAGAAGGAGAGACAGAGGGAGAGGGAGAGACAGAGAGAGGGAGAGACAGAGAGAGGGAGAGACAGAGGGAGAAGGAGAGACAGAGGGAGAAGGAGAGACAGAGGGAGAAGGAGAGAGAGGGAGAAGGAGAGACAGAGGGAGAGGGAGAGACAGAGGGAGAGGGAGAGACAGAGGGAGAGGGAGAGACAGAGGGAGAGGAGAGGGAAGAGGGAAAGACAGAGGGAGAGACAGAGGGAGAGGAGAGGGAAGAGGGAAAGACAGAGGGAGAGGAGAGGGAGAGGAGAGGGAGAGGGAAAGGGAGATTGATTATTCTCAGACCCACAAGCTTCACCAGGCTGCCAATCGAGTTCATGATACAAAAGCCCTGCTCTAGAATCTCAGGGTATGGTCTAAGCATTCTCTCACAGCCCAAAACCAGTTGCTAGTAGCCATACTAAATTGCAGTCAAATTACATGGCAGGCTTCAACTGCTAGACCAATTAATTCTTTAAGGTACAAAACAGTGGGAATCTTTCTCTTCCCAGAGACCAAAGGAGGGAAGGGCTGTAGGGTTGGCAGTGGTATACATTTTTTTCAGATATATAATAACATTAATGGCCTTAAAGAGTTAAGTATACCTCCCTGAGTATGAATAAATCTGATTCAATCTCCTTTCTGCATAATATAAGCATCATATAAATGTGTGAATCATTTGGGGTCTCCAGGGTATATGTTAGTGTCTCTTCAGAATATCTGCACTCATGTGACACACCAATCATCTAGATGAGTCAATGTCTCCATTAAAGTACTTTGTTGACTTCCAAGAAGTGACAGGTCAGTTATTGAGAAATTTCTTCTCCAAGAAACATTATTCAGATGTTATGTTGAAAAAGAATCCACCAACAGGGCATGACCACTGGCTGGTGATCTTACTACTCAGGACACACAAACCTTTGGCATTCCTCTTCCCACCCCCACTCCATCCCCCCAAACCCCAATATACCCTAACAATCTAAGATTAAAGGAACAGAAGTGTCCATTGTGAGGCTTAGTTTTACAGAGAATGGGTTATACCTTGCTGAGTGATGTCAAGTCAACACCTATGGAATTTCAATCTGAAATGAATCCACTCTGAACAAAGTTTTGCTTTTAGGTTCTGCTTTTAAAATATTTTATAAGTTTAGGAAATGTAATATATACGTCTAATGGAAATTTGACTAGTGCCCTACAGGGCCCTAACTCAACCTTCCCACAAACACATTAAGTCAAAATAGGTGTCAGACACAAATCTAGTAACGAGTCATTTACATGGTCAGTTCTGATTTCAGGTCAGACAAAGCACATTCCGACTTTGAAAAACACAAATGACCCACACAGAGGACTGAAAAAATATTACCTGCTGAGAATCACTCTTTGTGTCCTCAAACTGTAGTCGTATAACCTTTCTGATGAGGTCTAAGAACAAAACCAGAGACAAAAAAAAACCCATTAGAACAATGACAGTTATCAATAAAAAGATCAATAAGTAATTTATAATATCCCATGGTTGCATTCTGAAAATTAGGACCATGAAATTTTTTATCTCACTTTATTTTAGGCTTGGAATACAGATAACAAACACAAGCAATAATTATATAAGCACTGTACACTTGACCATTAAAAATAATAATAAATATTTATAGATATTTTTATTTGATTCTTAAAAATATTTTGATATTTACAGAATGCTTGAAAGGTTTGCAAATTGCTTTCACTAGTACTTCACAAAAATCTTGTGAAACTATTAGACCTTGTAGACAATCTTTTTGTACAATGAATCCTCTTATAATTTGCTTTCAGTCAGTTAATCAATCTGCATTTATTAAGCATCTACTGTGTGCCATGCACTATATTAAACTTTGGTAAAGTTTAGCTTTTTATGTTAGGTAAAATGGAATGCACCTGTATTTATTAGACTTTCCAGAAAATATTTGCTCCATCATTTTTTGATTTTAGTTTTTGTTTGTGGACACCAAACATCAGCAAATTGCAATGGGGAAAGGAAAGGCTTGCTGCCAGGGAAAGTGCATTAACCAGCAGATTTTACAAAGTGACAGCCTTAACTTTCCAATCTAAGCCCCCAAACTCAAGCACAACAGACTCCACTCTTTTACAACAATAATCCATTTCAAAGGCTCATTCATTCTTTCAAGTCTGCTTTTTTTAAACAGACCTTGAAAAGCTTTGATGTGGTGTGTGTCAAATACTGAGAAGGGATAAGGTGAAGCAAGCATGGGTTATCAGTCTCCTTATATATTTGGAACTGATGGGGTATGGGGGGGGGACAGAGAGACAGAGACAGAGACAGAGACAAAGACAAAGACAGAAACAGACAGAAAAGAGAGAGAGAGAGAGAGAGAGAGAGAGAGAGAGAGAGAGAGAGAGAGAGAGAGAGAGAGAGAGAGAAGGATAATCCAGTGTAGGATGTGATGAGGTTAAGAAAAAGATTTAGAAAAATACTCTCATAAAATCTGAGGAGAGAACACTTTCAGTTGGAGGGATCAAGGAAGACTTCTTAGAGAAGATAGTCACTATGCTGAGAGCCTAGTGATAGATTCTTAAATTGAAAATGAATAGGTTTTGAGTAGTCCTAAAAGGCATTTCATTCATTCATTCAACAAATATTCATGAAGTGCCTGCAGTATATACAGAGATTATTGTGTTTGGCTAAGTTGAGTTAAGGAATAATCATGTCCTCATTGATTTTAAACACTACTAAACAGAAAAAGTATACACAGCATTCACACATGAGCTTTGTGACCTCTATTTCTGCAGCTCAGAGACTGGGTAGGTTTTTTTGTTGTTTTGTTTTGCTTTTTTTTTCTGTTCTCAAAAATGTTTCAAAAGGATGAGAAGCAGGAAGTCCTGACTACTGAGAAGATTTTGGCAGAAACCTATATATCTTTAATAAAGAAAATGAACAACATTCATGTAGGTGAAAAAAGCCCTAAGATCTTCCACTGAGAGTGATAAGATGCTGCTGGGATCTCTCATCGATTTCTCTTCCTCAGCTCTCTTCAATAAAGCACTAAGTCACTGAAGAATGACTAAGTTGATAGCATTCCACAGTAATCTCAACCCAATTCTCAATCCCTTGGTTTTATGTCACCAGAGAAAGATTTCTGAGGGAAAGTTTCTTGGGTAAAATATGAATTTGGGTTGAAATCTTAAAAAACGTATTCTGAAAATACATTATGGAAAGGCTGAATATCACTCTTTCTGTAGAACCCAGAATGATTGGCAATTGTTCTTCTGAAATCTTGGGCAATAATCACAGAACTTTTGAAAGCCTAGAACTAATTAGATCCTAAAGCCTGCATGGCCTCTCCTTGATGAACCTCAACCACCCTTTACAGTCAACTTTTAATTATCTACGCTCTAATGATAGAGTGGGTCAGTGTTGGTAGGTATGTCAGATTTATTATGGCTATCAATTTGGAAACTCAGGGAAATCCAAGTTTGAGGAATTATCTACTATTTAATAAAGTAGTCTATCAACCCTTAAAGAGGAAGAAGAAGGCTGCAGAGTCTTGTGAAAGATTAAAGAATTTATATGCAAACAAGTAAGAAGAATCTTGTGTATATGGATGTGTATGTATATACACACATATGTGCATATATAATTAATGAAAGGGTTTACTAAGCTCTTCCTCTGTGCTAAGCATGGTGGTAAATGCTAGAGATATCAAGAGAAAAAGGAACACAGTCCCTGCCTTCAAAGAACTCACAATTCAATTTGGAAACAAAGCATATTAAAAAACATTCTGCGGCGATTTCCAGGTAAACATGGCTGCAATCTAGACATGAATTGCTTCCTCTCCCCAGCACCCAATGAAATAGATTACCTCAAAAGAGCATAAAAATCATCTTTGGAAGAACGGAGGGACTCTAAAGTAGGGCACAGCAATGAAGGTATGTGGGGTTTGAACATTTCCACACAATAAGGAGGAGAAAAAGGGGGGCAGCTGGGTAGCTCAGTGGATTGAGAACCAGGCCTAGAGACGGGGGTCCTAGGTTCAAATCTGGCCTCAGCCACTTCCTAGCTGTGTGACCCTGGGCAAGTCACTTGACCCCCATTGCCTAGCCCTTACCACTCTTATGCCTTGGAGCCAATACACAGTATCAATTCCAAGACGGAAGGTAAGGGTTTAAAAAAAAAAAAGGAGAAAAAGCTTGCACCCAAAATGTGATCTGAACTACCCTCCCCCACCTCACCTACAGAACAAGAGTAGGGACCAGCACGGTCACTGGAGACAGCAAGTAAGTGAGGAATGTCTCTGTAGTGACTGAGTGACTGGAGGGGGCACACCAAGATTATCACACCAGGGTCCTTGGGATCTAACTAGGACTGCCAGGGAACTACCCCTCAGAGCAGTTTCACAGGTAACTCCTGCACAAGGGAGAGAAGAGACTACAGACCATGCAGATGCAGGCACACTAACAAGGACACAGGCTCACTAACAAACTGCGGAGGCTGCTATGGAAGAACCAGCCTGAGGCAAAAGTACTGCCACTTAAATCCACAAAAACCTGCCCATCTCACTCAGACCTCTGACTAAAAAGAAAAGGGAAAATCACCAAAGGGATGGCTCATAGTGCCCAAGATCAACCCTCCAAGAGGAAAGGGGAAAAGTGACTACTGAAAACTTTTATGGACGGAAAACCCAGGCTACAGTGGAAAAAGAAGATGAAATTCAAACAAAATCAAAACCTTCCCAAAAAAATGGAAATTGTCCACAATCTCCAGAAGAACTCAAAATGGAGTTTATCGAAAGGATGGAAGCCTTCTGGCAAGAAAAATGGGAAAACTTTCAGAGAGAGGTCAACAATCTGACTGACAAGAACTCCCAATTGGAGAAACAGCTGGAAGCCTCAAACAACAGGGCAGAACAAACTGAAAAGAAAAACTAGCCCTTAAAGAACAGAATTAAGCAACTGGAAGACAATGAACTTGCAAAATATCAATAATTAATAAAGCAAAGTCAAAAACTTAATGAAGTAGAAGAAAACATAAAATATCTCACTGACAAAGTGATAGACAAGGAAAACAGAGGAAGGAAAGACAATTTGAAAATCATTGGGCTACCTGAAAAACCAGAGATAAACAAAAATCTCGATGCCATACTACAAGAAATAATCAAAGAAAATTGCCCTGATGTTCTTAAACAAGGGGGGATACAAATTGAAAGGGTACATAGAACACCCTCTATATTAAATCCCCAAAAGACAATCCCCAGGAATATAACTGCCAAATTCAAGAGCTTCCAAGCTAAGGAAAAAATCTTAAAAGAAGCTAAAAAGAGAAATATAAGATACAAAGGAACGTCAATAAGGATTACACAAGACCTAGCAGTAGCCAGGCTAAGAGACCGCAAAGCCTAGAACACGATATTCAGAAAGGCAATAGAAGTGGGTCTTCAACCAAGAATCAGCTACCCATCAAAACTGACTATATACTTCCAGGGGAAAGTATGGGCATTCAACAAAATAGAAGATTTCCAAGTATTTGTAAAGAAAAGACCAGAACTAAGTGGAAATTTTGGCTGATTTAAAATAAACCACTGTTTAAAAAGGTTATAGCAAAAGAAGAAAGGTCAGAATTAGGGGAGGATATCAAAATTCTGGGGAATTCACAAATGACAATCATAACTTTGAACGTAAATGGGATGAACTCATCCATAAAACGTAGACAAATAGCAGAATGGATTAGAATCTAAAACCCTACCATATGTTGTCTTCAAGAAACACACATGAGGTGGGTAGATACTCACAAGGTCAGAATTAAAGGTTGGAGTAAGACCTATTGGGCCTCAACTGACAGAAAGAAGGCAGGAGGTACAATCATATCTGACAAAGCCAAAGCAAAAATAGACCTGATTAAAGGGATAGGGAAGGTAAATACATCCTGATAAAAGGGAGTATAGACAATGATGAAATATCACTAATCAACATGTATGCACCAAATGGTATAGCATCCAAATTTCTAATGCAGAAACTAGGAGAATTGAAGGAGGAAATAGATAATAAAACTAAACAAGTGGGAGATCTGAAACAACCACTATCAAATTTAGATAAATCAAATAAAAAAATAAATAAGAAAGAGGTAAAAGAAGTGAATGAAATCTTAGAAAAATTAGAGTTAATAGATATATAGAGAAAAATAAATAGGGACAAAAAGAAATTCACCGTCTTTTCAGCAACACATGGCACATTCACAAAGACTGACCATACACTAGGTCATAAAAACATGGCATACAAGAGCAGAAAAGCATAAACAATTAATGCAACCTTTTTAGATCATAAGGTAATAAAAATAATGATCAGTAAGTATACGTGGAGAGTAAAATCAAAAAACAATTGGAAATTAAATAATATGATGCTCCAAAATTGGTTAGAGAACAAATCATAGAAACTATTAATAATTTCATTGAAGAAAATGACAATGATAAAACATCCTTTCAAACTTTATGGGATGCAACCAAAACAGTACTCAGAGGAAAATTCATATCCCTGAGTGCATATATGAGCAAATTAGGGAGGCAGAGATCAATGAATTGGAAATGCAAATCAAAAAACTTGAAAGTGAACACATTAAAAACCCCCAGAAGAAAACCAAATTAGAAATCCTAAAAATTAAGGGAGAAATTAATAAAATTGAATGTGATAGAACTATTGAACTAATAAATAAGACAAGAAGCTGATACTTTGAAAAAACAAACAAAATAGACAAAGTACTGGTCAATCTAATTAAAAAAAGGAGTGAAGAAAAGAAAATTAACAGTATCATAGATGATATGGGGGACCTTACCTCTAGTGAAGAAGAAATTAAGGCAATCATTAAAAGCTTCTTTACTCACTTATATGGCAATAAATATGCCAATCTAGGCAATATGGATGAATATTTACAAAAATATAAATTGCCTAGATTAAAAGAAGAAATACAGCTCTTAAATAATCCCATATCAGAAAAAGAAATCCAACAGGCCATCAAAGAACTTCCCAAGAAAAAAATCCCCAGGGCCTGATGGATTCACAAGTGAATTCTATCAAACATTCAAAGAACAGCTAATCCCAATACTATACAAACTGTTTGACATAATAAGCAAAGAGGGAGTGCTACCAAATTCCTTTTATGACACAAACATGGTACTGATTCCAAAGCCAGACAGATCAAAAACAGAGAAAGAAAACTACAGACCAATCTCCCTAATGAACATAGATGCAAAAATCTTAAATAGGATACTAGCAAAAAGACTCCAGCAAGTGATCAGAAGGGTCATCCACCATGATCAAGTAGGATTTATAGCAGGAATGCAGGACTGGTTCAATATTAGGAAAGCCATCCACATAATTGACCATATTAACAAGCAAACCAACAAGAACCACAATAGATGCAGAAAAAGCCTTTGATAAAATACAACACCCATTCCTATTAAATACAATAGAAAGCATAGGAATAGAAGGGCCTTTCCTAAAAATAATAAACAGTATATATCTAAAACCATCAGCAAACATCATCTGCAATGGGGATAAACTAGATGCATTCCTAATAAGATCAGGAGTGAAACAAGGATGCCCATTATCACCTCTATTATTTAACATTGTACTAGAAACACTAGCAGTAGCAATTAGAGAAGAAAAAGAAATTGAAGGCATTAAAATAGGCAAGGAGGAGACCATGTTATCACTCTTTGCAGATGATATGATGGTCTGCTTAAAGAATCCTAGAGAATCAACCAAAAAGCTAGTCGAAATAATCAACAACTTTAGCAAAGTTGCAGGATACAAAATAAACCCACATAAGTCATCAGCATTTCTATATATTTCCAACACATCTCAGCAGCAAGAATTAGAGAAACCCATTCAAAATCACCTTAGACAAAATAAAATACTTAGGAATCTATCTCCCAAGACAAACATAGGAAC
Source organism: Monodelphis domestica (assembly GCF_027887165.1). NCBI lineage: Eukaryota > Metazoa > Chordata > Mammalia > Didelphimorphia > Didelphidae > Monodelphis > Monodelphis domestica. Next base: position 98,828,565 of record NC_077232.1, read on the forward strand.
TATATGAACACAACTACAAAACACTCTCCACACAAATAAATAAAACTAGACTTGAGCAATTGGAAAAACATTTAACTGCTCATGTGTAGGACAGCCTAATATAATAAAAGTGACCATCCTACCCAAACTGATCTATCTATTTAGTGCCATACCCGTTGAACTTCCAAAATTTTTTTTTACTGAATTAGAAAAAACCATAACAAAGTTCATTTGGAAGAACAAAGGATCAGGGATATACAGGGAAATAACGAAAAAAAAATACAAAGGAAAGCAGCCTTGCAATCCCAGATCTCAAACTATATTATAAAGCAGTGGTCATCAAAACAATTTGGTACTGGCTAAGAGACAGAAAGGAGGATCAGTGGAATAGCCTTGGGATAAGTGACCTCAGCAAGACAGTCTATGACAAACCCAAAGACCCCAGCTTTTGGGACAAAAATCCACTATTTGACAAAAACTGCTGGGAAAATTGGAAGACAGTGTGGGAGAGATTAGGTTTGGATCAACACCTCACACCCTACACCAAGATAAACTCAGAATGGGTGAATGACTTAAACTTAAAGAAGGAAACTATAAGTAAATTAGGTGAACACAGAATAGTTTATATGTCAGACCTTTGAGAAGGGAAAGATTTTAAAACCAAGCAAGACAAAGAAAGAGTCACAAAATGTAAAATAAATAATTTTGATTATATCAAATTAAAAAGTTTTTGTACAAACAAAACCAATGTAACCAAAAAATTAGAAGGGAAGCAACAAATTGGGAAACAATCTTCATAACAAAAACCTCTGACAAAGGTCTAATTACTCAAATTTATGAAGAGCTAAATCAATTGTACAAAAAATCAAGCCATTCTCCAATTGATAAATGGGCAAGGGACATGAATACGCAATTTTCAGTCAAAGAAATCAAAACTATTAATAAGCACATGAAAAAGTGTTCTAAATCTCTTATAATCAGAGAGATGCAAATCAAAACAACTCTGAGGTATCACCTCACACCTAACAGATTGGCTAACATGACAGCTATGGAAAATAATGAATGCTGGAGGGGATGTGGCAAAGTCAGGACATTAATTCATTGCTGGTGGAGTTGTGAATTGATCCAGCCATTCTGGAGGGCAATTTGGAACTATGCCCAAAGAGCGCTAAAAGACTGTCTGCCCTTTGACCCAGCCATAGCACTGCTGGGTTCGTACCCCAAAGAGATAATAAGGAAAAAGACTTGTACAAGAATATTCATAGCTGCACTCTTTGTGGTGGCAAAAAACTGGAAAATGAGGGGATGCCCTTCAATTGGGGAATGGCTAAACAAATTTTCATATATGTTGGTGATGAAATACTATTGTGCTAAAAGGAATAATAAAGTGGAGGAATTCCATGGAGACTGGAACAACCTCCAGGAAGTAATGCAGAGTGAAAGAAGCAGAACCAGGAGAACATTGTACACAGAGACTGATACACTGTGGTACAACCCAAGGTAATGGACTTTTCCATTAGTGTCAATGCAATGTCCCTGAACAACCTGCAGGGATCGAGGAGAAAAAACCAGTACCTACAAGCAGAGGACAAACGGTGGGAGTAAAAACACCGAAGAAAGGAAACAGCTTGACTACAGGGGTGGAGGGGATATGATTGAGGAAAGACTCTAAATGAACCCCTTAATGCAAAAACGAATAACATGGAAATGAGTTCAGTTTGAGGACACATGTGATACCCATAGGAATCACGCATCGCCAATGGGAGGGGTGGTGGGAGGGGGGGAGGAAAAGAAAATGATCTTTGTTTCTAATGAATAATGTTTGAAAATGACCAAATAAAATAATGTTTAAAAAGGGAAAAAAAAAACATTCTGCTGCAGAGTAGATGGAAAGTTTGTCCAAGATATCTTAGGTTGTATAAGCTGGTTCATGGCAGTGTCGGGGAACTGCAGAGAATACAGACAAGACAGCAAAGATGGAGATTCAGTGGTTACTGGTCATGGAATCAAGAAGATCTGAATCAAATTTGGCCTCAGACTCCATCCTATCTGCCTCAGTCTCTTCAACTGTACAGTGGGGAGAATAATCATACCTACCTCCTAGGATTGTTAGGGGATGAGGAGAAAATATTTGAAAGCACTTAGCCCAGGACTTGGTATATTGTAGGTACTTAATAAATGTTTATTCCATATCTCTCTCTCTATACACACATACAAACACACACACACACACACACACACACACACACACACACACACACACACCATATATCTATGGTACCCTGGTGTTCCTCAATTTCATCAGATGGAATGAAATTTCCTATGATTGGTGAAACAGCCTGGCAATGACAAACAATGTAGAATGTGCCAGTTGATGGTGGATCTTCCCATCTTTTATATATATATTATATATATATATATATATATATATATATCCATTCATCTGTCCCAGATGGGTCTAAGGATATATTACCCTTCTTTCATCTGAATGTAAATGTTATCATAATTAGTAAAATCCAGTCATTTTTAAAAGGCTGCTTCTTTCTCCATCATCACTCATACATTTCCCCTCCTATGCTTTCCGTAAAGCCTGCTCATCAGAATAAGCACTGAAAGAGGTCATTGTGGCACAGCCTCCTACACAGCAGTCTATTACATGTGGTCCAGAACACTTCACCCTTGCTCCTGCCTTCTCCAATGAGTGAAATGTCTTTACATCAATTACTGCAGGAAATCGAGACTACAAATTCATCCTAGATCTACACTCATTGCCCATGAAGAAATTAAAAAGGATATAATTATATATCATTAACAAACATCTGCAAAACTCCAAATGCATTATGCCAATAACACATGCTATATCGGTAATATACCATCACTTGCCACTCCCTGGGTCAAATGATGGCCCCTGATCATTATCACAATCCCCAAGCTCCCTTCCTGGAAGGCACTGCTTAATTATACCAAAAGATGGTAATATCTAAAAATAGATTATCTCAGCTTCTCAAGATGTGTTAACAACATATATGCTTCCTACTCATAAAAAAAAAAGGCAATACCATCTTCTGAAATAGAGGTTAACACAAATCCACATGAAATGGATGTTCATTTTGTATAGAAATTCTCCCTAAAGCAGTCCACACCCCAGGAGATGATTCCTAATTGTATTTGTTGTTGAGAAGACCTCGGTCTGCTAAATCCTAAATCCCATCAAGAAGCTGCCAATCTAAATGTAAATTTATGTAAGATGAGTTATGACTATGGATGTTTTGACATCGTAAGATATAAAGCAAATGGCAGATGAATGGCACCCTCTTCAGATAACCGGTCAAAAAGGGAAGACCAGAAAGAAGAATGTCATCAGTGTAGCTACAATGGCAGTTCAGGGCAAAGGCTGTCCTAACCAGTAGTATTGAAAGCTGTGATCAACAAAGGTTGCTTTTGGAATGCAAATGTTTATTATGAAGCCCAGGAAGCAAAGCTGCAAAGAATATTCCATTCATCTTAACAAGTACACACCAACAATACAGATGAGGACATCAAATCTCAGGGATTGAGGAAAGTCAGGCTGTCCAATTACCTTTTCTATTCACCAAGCAAGCTTTTAATAGAAATCTGGTCAGAGATGCTGAATTTAATAACTTTGAACATGGATGTTGTATTGTTTTTCAGTCATGTCCAATTCTTCATGACCCTATTTGGAATGTTCTTAGCAAAAATACTGGACGGGCTAGCCATTTCCTTGTCCGGCTCCTTTTACATATGAAGAAACTAAGGCAAATAGAATTAAGGGATTTGACCAGGGTCACATAGCTAAGAGGTGTCTGAGGCCAGATTTGAACTCAGGAAGATGAATCTTTCTCTCTCCAGTCCAAGCAACTATATCCAATGCACCACCAAGTTGAACATTGTCAAAACACACACACACACACACACACACACACACACACACACACACACACACACACACATGGCCACAGGTGGAAAGAAAAGGCACAGTTCAGATATTCAGAAGCCAAATGTAATAAGGAAGTGCTGAGCCCTAAGGCAATGTGTGGAAAGAGAAAGAAACTGAGTTGAAACCAGGAGGTTCAGGAGTCTTCTCTCTCATCTACTTTGAGATTGGAGGAGCAGGGTAATCATTGTGATTGTCATGGGACATGATCAATGCATAGGCAGTGAGTATAGAGAAAATATACAAATGGATTCAATTTCCCACAATGCTTAGGGAAATAAAAATCCATTTACTAGGGATGGAGAAGAGGAAAAGAATAAGGCTGGAAAAAGAATATTCTTTTGTGAACTATATTTGTGGAATCCACTTCCCAGCAGGACTTGGGCTAAAACTCAGAAGAAGAGGCCAAAAGTCTATGAAATCTGTTTAAAAATTTCAAATTCTAAATTTAAAAAAAAATGTCCTTTTCATCCTGCTCCTGAAGCTACCAGGTAGCAAATGGCACTGATAAAGATTATAGTTGCTTGTATTCTGTTTGTGTCTCTCTCGATCTCTTTATCTTTATTTTTCTCCCTTTTCCTCTCCCTAGCTGCTTGTTAAGGCCAGGGAAAATGGGGTAGACACATCAGAGACCTTTTTCCTATACATGGTCTCATCTTCGTTGTCATATCTATGTGCCCAGGGCACTTCTCCCCCCACCCCTAAAAATGCCAAGAAATAAAACAATAACAAAGCTAATAGGAAACAGAACTATAGGGCAAAGAAGGGCAGTCGGTACCAAAGATGGCTGAGAAATAAACTAAAAAGTCTGATGATGGGTTATAACATTTCAGGTAAGGAATTAGCAATGTCCAATGTCCAATGGACATACTCAGGTTTACTCTTTGCTACCACAATGTAAAGGTGAAAGGATATGATTTTTCTCTTTAAAAGCTTTAACTCTGAGTCGTATTCTCATTTTCTCTAGAGTTGCCAGTGGTAACTCATTTCTCCTTAGTCCACTAAATTTTACTCTTCCTTCATTGATTCAATTATTTATTAATTTCCTTCCATGTAGAGAGCACATGAAGAAGATATAAAATTTAGATGGGGCAGCATGTATCATACTTTGGCTTACTCTTTGGTAGCTTATATCCAAATCATTCAAAGTGGCATATAATTCAGCATTTCAATGTGATGTGTTAATAATACAAATATCTTTTATAAAGATCTCATATCCCATATCTATAAGGAATTGGCACATTCTCCAATAGATGGTCAAAGGATATGATCTTGCAACTTTTAGTTTAAGAAACAAAAACTATTAACAGTCATATGAAAAATTTTCCCATTCACTCATAAGAGAAATACCAAGTAAAGCAACTCTGAGCAACTCATAACCATCAGATTAACAGAGATGACAAAAGAGGAATACGGTGGTTGTTTGAGGGGCCAAGAAAGGAGAGGGACATTGCTGCACTATTGATAAAGCTGTGGATTTTTTTTCAACCATTCTGGAAAGCAATTTGGAACCACAATCAATATTGCCTCTGTACCTATGTCCCATAGAGCTGTGCTGGAGAAGACCTGGTCCTTGCCCCTGCCAGAGGGGCCACTCCCCATCCCCCTTCTCCAGTGCTTGGATCCATTTTTCACTTGCCCCACCTCTCCGCCCAGCATCAGAAGGGAAGTACTTCCTCCCTCCCTGGAAATGCCCTGGCTCACAGACAGCTTGATAGTATAGTTTGGGCACATGATCTCTAAAATGTTTGCCAATGCTGCCATCGAGGTTGAGGACAGAGAAAGGATCCATATTACAACAATACCTAGAACAGTAGAGAAATGGGAAAAAAGCATTCATGACTTTGGGAAACAGATAAATGGTAATGTATGAATATGATTTGGCCATAAAATTGACAAAGAATGAATTCAGAGAAACACAGAGAGAACTGATACAAAGTAAAGTAAGCAGAACAAGTAAAACAATTTTCAGAATGACTCCAGTAACTTTAAAAAATAGAAAAACAACTTTGAAAAACATCAGGATTCTTGATGACATTGTAGACTTCAAAAATCCAATGACATACTATTTTTCATTTTACTTTATTTGTGTTTTTATTTTGGAGTTTTGGTTTTATATGAGTATTCTCTTATAACAATGAACAATGTGAAAAAATGTTTGGCATGATAATACATGTATAACCCAGATCAAATTGCTTACCATATTGTGGGGGGAGACACAATTTAGTTCTTATAAATTCAGAAAAGCATGTGAAAAATTGTTATTACATGAAATTGGGAAAATCAAATATCTTTCTTTAAAAGTCTGTTAACAATCTAGGTTGTTGGGGGGTTTTTTGACAAAGGATGGCTGATTATAGGTACAAAATAAAGACTGTTTCAGGACCCCTTTTCACTCCTAAAAATGATTAAGAATCCCTTCCTCCAGAGCTTTTAGTTTATGTGGTTCTCATAATATTTATAATATTCAAAATTAAAATATCTTAGTTTTATTATTAAAATAATTTTGATCTTACAGAACCTTTAACAGGTCTCAGGGACCCTCCCAAGCCCACTCTGGAGGTCCTTGTACCACAATTAAGTTTGCCCCAAACAATGCTGCCTTTCTGATTCTATGAAATAAAAACCAGGGAAATATATGTAAACATATAACTTACATTTAAAAATCATTTGTAGTGTTGAGACATATCTAACTGACCATATGTGCATAGAGTTTTAGATGACTAATAATCCTTGGTCTTAATGTCTAACATATTTTCTAACGAGTTAACGAGATCTGCTTGGTAGGGATCATTTCCAGGGCAAATTATGTTAATGCTTTCAATCTCTTCCCAGACTTCCATGTTCAGCCACTGGCCATCTGTCCTCACACATTGCTGTTGGAATATTTCTCTCATTACACTTTTACATTCTACCTTGCAGTATGATTTTAATTCTTCTGCTTTAGGGAAACTCCTTGAGGGCAAACCCTGTTACTGTCTTCTTTGTAGTCCCCACAATGCCTAGCAAAGGGCCTTGGATATAGGTATCATTGAATAAACAGCTACTGAATCAGTGTCAGTAATATACACATCTAACTCCATCTGTATAGACCAAAGCTCCTGCCTTCCTTCTCTTAGCATGGAGTCTGAGCACGTGGGCTCAAATCCCATCCCCGATATTTATTCCCTCATGTGACCTAAGGCAAGCTACTGAAATTGCTTGGGCCTCAATTTCCTTATTTGTAAAATGATAGGAATGAACCAACTGGCCTCCAAGGTTCCTTCTATGATCCTTCTATGTTTGTGATAAGTTTAGTTTCTGCCTAATTAATATATTAACCAGGTTGCTGTTAAATTTCTGAACCAAACTGTCCCCAAATGTCAAATATGACAGAAAAGAATTAATGAAATATACTGCCCTATATACACAGTTAACTCTCAAATCACATGTTCACTAATTCACTAATTCACTTATTAAGAGCTTATTAAGAGGTTCCTCCTATGAAACCTACAGGTTCATAGGAGATATATAGATATAAATAAATACAAAACCAGTACATACAAAATAATTTCTAGGAGGAGAAGGTACTGGGATGTGGGTGAAGGGACAGGGGAAAGAAAGGGGTGGCTTAAAATATGGGACTTGAGTTCAACCATGAAGGACGTTTGGGAGTCTTCAATTTGGGAGTGAGGAGGGAGGGCATTCCAGGCATAGGCAAAGGAAGAGAAACATTTCATCTCCTCCCAAAAGAGATGGAATAGGATGTACAGGGAATAGCAAGTAAGTCAGGTTAAACGTACCATGTAGAAAGGAGAATAATGTGCAACAAACCTGGAAAGTTTAAGGGTACTAAAGGCAAATAAACAGTTACATTATATTCGAGTTGCAAGAATGTACCAATGGAATTTCTCCAACAAGCATGGTATTTTCTGACGTGCTTGAAGAATATAGATTTGCAATTAAGTGGCTAAGAGATTAGAGAGGGGGAGAAACTGGATATGAGTTAGCCAATTAGGAGACCACTGAAATAGGGCATGTGAATGGCAGACCAAGAGATAAATTAAGTTAGTAGCTATATAATAGTATGCTATATAATAGCATATAATAGTAGCTATATAATAGTATGAAGGAAAGGTTTAGATGCTGAGAAAGAAGAGTCAAAATTTGGCAACTAAGTGGATATTAGGAAGGGTAGTTAACAACTACTGATCTGTATTAAGATGTATATCTAGGTACTAGGGGGGATGGTATTATCCTGTCATCAACAGAAAAAGAGAAGTTAGGAAAAAGGAAGATTAGTTTGGGGAAGAAAAGACCAACCAGTCCCCTTCTAACCATTGGCCATCTTCAAATGGAGAGCCCACAGATATATCAAACTCAACATGTCCAAAATGGAAATCACCAACTACTCTCCATGCCTCACCCACAACCCCCTTTCTTCCAACTTTCCTATCTTGGTTATGGGAATCATCATGCCCCTTCCATTATATCTTCCCAATATCTCTTACATCTGTTCCTTTGTATCTACTCACCAAGCCACTCTCTCAATTTAGGGTCTTCACCTCCTCTTGCTTAAATATTATAGCATACTATGCAGTGGGTAGACCAGTGGAATCTGAAGAGGCCTGGGGTCAAGAAGTCCTAAGTTTCCTGAGGTACCACTTCACACATATCAGATTGGCCATTATGACGGTAAAGGAAAATGACAAATGTTGAAGATGTGGCAAAATTGGGACATTAATGTATTGTTGGTGGAATTGTGAATTGATCCAATCAATCTAGAGGGAAATTTGTAATTATGCCCAAAGGCTATAAAACAATGCACACCCTTTGAACCAGTAATAATACCACTATATCCCAGAGATTTTTTTTAGTGGGAAAGGACCTACTTGTACAAAAATATTTATAGTTGCTCATTTTGTGGTGGCAAAGAATTGGAATCTAAAGGGATATCCCTCATTGAGGAATGGCTAAACAAAGTGTGGTATATGCTGGTGATGGAATATTATTGTGCTGTAAGAAATGATGAACCGGATGATTTCGGAAAGAGCTGGAAAGACCTACATGATGCAGAGTGAAATAAGCAGGACCAGAAAAGCATTGTACACAGTAACAGCAATAATGTAGAATGATCAACTGTGACAGCCTTGTCTATTATCAGCAATACACTGATCCAGGATAATTCTGAGAGATTTATGACAAAGAATGCTATCCACTTCCAGTGAAAGAATTGTTGGAGTTGGAATGCAGATGAAAGCATACAATTTATCACTTATTTATTTGGGTATATGTTGTGAGGTTGTTTTATAAGATTAGTCACTTACAAAAATAAACAATATGGAGGTTTGTGGACCAAGCCTAGAGACCAGAGGTCCTAGCTTCAAATCTGGCCTCAGATACTTCCTAGCTGAGTGACCTTGGGCAAGTCACTTAAACCCCATTACATAGGTACAAATCTGGGAATTTCAGTGTAAATTTAAGTTGAAAATGTATCATGATGGAAACAAATGAATTTGTTCCTTTTTCTTGCACTTTCACCTACAAATGTTCTCAGGGTTTGTGTGGTTTAAATATGTCTCATGACATATTTTATGTACTATTGGCTTTACACCTACTGCTTTTCACTATTTTATAAAGGGATCCTAGTCATATTCTACCATATTTCTTTGTAATGTTTTTTTAGTGTACTTAACATTTTTTGATATTGATAGCTTCCTGTTTTACATCAACTTTATTTCCAAGTATGTCCCTTCCCTTTCCATTCCTGGAGAGCTTCCTCTTGTAATAAAGAACAAAAAAGGAAGAGTAAGAAATTAGTTCAACAAAACCAAACAACACATCAGTCAAGTCCATTTCTTACGTATTCTATAACCTTGGTCTCTTACTTTTGCAAAGAAAGAAGGGAGAAAAAACAAAAACAAAAACTCTACAACAGATGCATATCTTCAAAGTAAAACAAATTCCCCCCATTATCCATATTCAAATTAATGCTTGTTAATTACAAAATAAATACAGGAAGAGAGGTCCATTCTAATAGTTCTTCTTTGGTGTCAAGCTCAGTCATTATACTTTTATGATACTCAGTTTTGGTCAATTTTTTGCTTTTCTTTCCAGTTACAAAGGTGTAGTCATTTGTGGATGACTTTATTCAGATGAATTTTTCATTCTAAACACATATTGCCCTTGATTGATACATATACCTGGAATAAGTCAGGCAATTTGAGGAAAGAACAGTTGGAAAGATCAGGGGTTTCACCAAGGAGCTAACATCTGAGATGAGTTTTAAAGGTTCTGCAAAGTAGAGATGAATAAAGGGCATATTTTAGATATGATGATGGTGAATGCTGCCGTGCTGTGTCCAGGAAACAGTTTGGCAGCAATGAAGAACATAGAAGAGAATAATATGAATAAATCTGGAAAGGCAGATTGGAACCAGATTATGGAGACACTTGAATTTGTATTTTTTCCTAGAAAAAATAGGGAGCCACTGAAAGCTTCTGAGCAAGGAAATGACATGGGCAGATCTGCTTTAGGAATATTACTGTGGTAGGTCTGTAGAGGGTACACTGTGTGGAGGAGTAGATTGGAAGGAAGAGAATAAGCATTTATATAGTACATACTATGTGCCAGGCACTTTCTACTGATGTTATTTTATCCTCACAACAACCATTTGAAGTATGTGCTCTTCCATTATTATCTCCATTTTACAGTTGAGTAAACTGAGACAACAGGTTGAATGAATTACCCAGGGTCAAATGGTTTATGTCAGAGATCATATTTCTATTCAGAACTTCTTTTATTTTAACCAGTTACATGTAAAAATTTCCACCTAAGTTTTCTGAAGTTATATAATCCAAACTGTCTCCCTCCCCGTTCCTGGACCTGGCAAGCAATTCAATCTGGGTTATACATGTATTATCACATGAAACATATTTCCAGGCCAACAACATGGTGAGGGAATCCTTGTGGTTGGGAACAAAATCTAGAATAGGCAGATTTTCACAGAATGATTTCTCAAAGCACTTTATATTATATTTGTATTTATATATATATTAAAAATCAGTACTGTATATTAGTTCTAGGGCAGAAGAGAGTAAGGGCTAGGCAATGGGGATTACGTGACTTGCCCAAGGTCACACAGCTGGGAAGTATCTGAGGCCAGATTTGAACCCAGTCTCTGAGTCTGGTTCTCCATCCACTGAGGCACTCAGCTACTGCTGATCCCCACTCTCTTTTAATTCATTATACACATGAAAAATGTCGATTTGACTTCAGAAAGCAAAATAGCCTCTTCCAAAAAAGGTCTCTTGTGCATCTATTCTGCTCATACAAGATTATTTGTGATACAATCATGGAGATAACTGTTTAATGGCCTTCTGATTATGAACAGGAAATGAGCCATAAAATGGTGAGGTGTAAGCTTGCCAAAGGTTTTTGCTACATTCATGGAGCATTTCCTGGGCAAAGTCCAACTGGAAGAGGGAACCTTCCTCCCCCCTTCACCCCCCCCCCCAGGGTTGGTGAATTTGTTCATCTGATACTGTTTGCAAGGGACTTAACTGATTGCATCAAGGACCAACATGCCCAGTCTTAACGTAATCCCAGATTACTCAAAAATTATTAGCCTAACAATACACACAGAAGAAATTAATAGAGGGAAAAGGTCTATTTTGTTCAGACTAAGACAAGGAAATGGATGGCCAGTTCACTGAATAATATACATAATAAATAGACATATCTAGGATTAGATCTGCAGAGGGAAATGAGTTGGACCCAGAAAGAAAGAGAGGGCAGATGGGTGATGATGCAGTGGATAGAGCACCAGGTATAGAGTGAGGGAACCCCTGGGTTCAAATTCGGCCTCAGACATCTACTAGGTGTGTGACTTAACCTTGTTGTCTCAGTTTCTTCATCTGCATGATGAGCCAGAGAAAGAAATGGCAAACGACTCCACTATTAAATGAGATAGTTGTAAAGTGCTTCATGAATCTAAAATGCCATGCTATTATTATCATTATTATCATCATGATACTTTTATTACTATTATTATTCCCCTTGCACAGAGTGATTGCTTAAGAAATATTTGTTGAATTAAGCTGAAATGTTTATAAAGTTTTACTTCCTATTAGCTATTCTTGACTAAAAGCCCATTCCTAATTGAAAAATTGCTATTGGGTTTACAGAAGGGAACGTACATGATCTCCAGCTTCTAGAGTATTTCTTGGGAAAAGAAATGTTGTAAATCAGATTGCAAAAAGACCAAGGAAATTTGGGAGGCAAAGCAATAGGCATACTTTGAATAACTTCATTAAGAATTCAATGGCTTTCAGAGGCAAAAGCAGCTGTTACTTAGCAAGTATGTCATAACTGAAACATAAAAAGGTGATCCCTTTGTTTATTCGAGGGTGGCATTTTCCTGGCCGCCTTCAAAATCATTTTAAACAATGTCTGGATCCCAGCCAAGCTGCTGAGTAAAATGAAATTTTATCTCTTGTATTATTTTCTCTTTGACTGGCATTATAAAGTGGAAAGAACTGCTCACTACTTCCAAATAGGAACAGAAAAGTGAATTGTGATCTCACAAATAAATGGACTTTGTAAAATTATAAAAATACTTTTCTGGACTAGAGGCTACAGAAATTGACAGATGAATGATGTGGTGAGCTGTCCAGGCTCAGGAGTTCATCTCATACAATCTCTTCCTTTTACAAAGGAGGAAACTGGGGACAGGTTAAACTTGCCAATACAGTTCAGCAAATCTTAGCAAGAATCAATTCCTGGAATGAATCAAACATATGAGGTTCATAAAGCTGGATCTAGAAGGGCCCTCAGGTTTTCCTGCCCCCAGGCCCAGCATTACACCACCAGCTGCTTCTCTGTTTTTAAATAATGGAAGGAAATGCTAAATTTCTATTTGAGTTTAGGGAAAATAAAGACATAACTTTTTCTCCCATCCAAGTTTATAAACCTCTTGTAATCTATCCACAGACCCCTTAGGGTATATGAACTCCAGGTTAAAAATCCTTGATTTAAAGGCAAAAAGAGGAGTTTGTACTTTGTGTTAGAAACAAGATGGGGAGCCTCAGGAGCTTTTTGAGAAGATAAGAGATACAGTTAGCCCTAGACTTTGGGAATATCAATTTGGTAGCTGTATGAAGAATGGATCAAAGAACAGAAAGTCGGGAGGGCAGGGGATCCCATTAGGATGCTAATACAATAGTCCAGGTGGGAGGTGATAAAGGTCTCAGCTAGAACAGTTGTTATGTGAGTAGAGAAGAGGGAATAGAAACTCACAGTGCTATAGAGCTACAATTGGTGGCTTTTTAAAAAAGAAGTTTAACTGTGAAAAGAAGGAGAGACATTAGATGAGAGCTTGAGGGTTTGTTGTTCAGTCTTTTCAATTTTCTCTGATTCTTTGTGACCCTGTATAGGATGTTTTGTTTTGTTTTTTTTGGGGGGGGCAGATTCTGGATTAGAGGGCCCTTTCCTTCTCTAGTTCATTTTATAGATGAGGAAATTGGAGTTAAATAGTGTGAATCAGGATCACAAAGCTATTAAACATTGGAGGCTGGACTTGAATTCAGCTCTTCCCAACTCCAGATTGAGTGCTCTATCCACTGTGCTACCTAGGATAGTATGAATATTTGTTAAGCTTGGAAGACTCATCTTCCTGACTTCAAAACTGGCCTTAGATATTTACTAGATGTGAGATCTTAGATAAGTCACTTAACCCTGTCTGCCTCAGTTTTCTCATCTGAAAAATAATCTAGAGAAGAAAATAGCAAACCATTCCAAGTATCTTTGCCAATGTGAAGATGGGATTAACTCTCCCCTAGCTATTTTTAGATTTTAACCACCAGAAATGTATAGACCCCAACTTAAGGGGAGGGGAGAGGTCTATGACCTACATGTGCTAGTGAGTGACAAATCAAAAACGACTAACTGCCCCCGGGGCAATTCAAAGCAAAGCTAAAGCTGCAATTGGTCCACATAGAAGTGAAAGGAAGGCACAGGAAGTGATGCAAAGAACTGTCTTTAAAAATGGTGGTAACTTCCTGTGACCAGCTTTTTCTCCTTCGAACTTGGCCTTGGAGGAGCTCAGTCTTGGGACCTCAGACTGCTCTGGGATTTTCCCTTAGAACTACCATGTGGTTGAGTGGAAAGGCTGACCTTTTTCCTGGCTTTCTGGAGGTACCAGCCTCCGGAGAGACCCCTTGTCTTGGAGGAGGACTTGTAGCTAGAACCCTTGTTTAATTTGCCTCTGGGCTCCCATTTGCTGGGGCCTCTGAAGTCCTGCCTGGTTTGGACCAGGCTGGAGTAATTATCTACTCTCTCTCTCATTTCCCTTACTTTCACTCTTTCTATTTTGTAAATAGACCACCATAAAAAGTCATTCTGACTTGAATAATATCTTTTTGGTAACCACATTTTTATATATTTAGTCCAACCATTTAATTGTAACCCTTACACCAGGAAAACCTCAAAATGGAAAAATAACTGAAATGAGAAAGACAATTTCTCCTCTGAAAAGGAGGAATGGAAGAGGGAAGTTTGGGAAGCTTGAGGAAGAAGCTACTATGGGACTGTGATGGTTGGTCATGGGGAAGATGAAAGGATTGTTTGATCTCAGTCAGTTAATCAGCAAGAACTTACCCAGTTTTCTACATGCCAGGTAGTCTGTTAAATTCTGGGTATGCAAAGAAAAGGTCAAAAAAAAAACACCCAACTCTCAAGGAGTTAGTTAACATTCTTTTTATTTAAACCCTTCCCTTCTGTCATTGAATCGACCCCAAGTATTGGTTCCAAAGTAGAAGAGTAGAAAGAGCTACAATTACTCCTTGCCCAGGGTCACACTGCTGGGAAGTGTCAGAGGCCCCATTTGAAGCCAGATCCTACAGATTTCAAGAATGGCTCCCTGTTTATTGAGTCTCCAAGCTGCCCTGGAGTTAACATTCTAATGAGAAAGATGGGTTAACAATGCATACCAGATACCTACAGGGAGTATATGGAAAGGAAACAGAAAGAAGACATTAGCAGCTTGGGAGCCTGGGAAATGCCTGATGTAGAAAGAAACCAGATAAATTTAGAGACAGAAGTGGGGAATGAGTGGAGTAGGGAGAGGGCATTCAGAAATGAAGACTAGCCCATGGAAAGGAACCAAAATGAGGGATGAAGTTCCATGTCTGAAGAACTTCAAGTAGTCCATAACTATTGGATTCAAGCCTGAATAGAGGCAAAAGGTATAAGAAGGCTTGAAAGGCAGAAAGGAGAGAGAGGAGAGAGGGGAGAGGAAAGGGGAGAGGGGAAAGAGTAGAAGGGAGATGGGAGAGGGAGAGGAAGGTGGGGGGGAAGGAGTTCAGAACAACAGCTGCTTTTGGGGACTGAGTTCTGGGTGGCACTTCCTTTTTGAATCCACTAAGCTGGACAGCCATAATGGAGTCAGTCAGAGGATAAGCCAACCCCTCATAGCCTTCTTCTTTTGATGAATTTGAAAAACTTCCCTCCTATTATATAGACTTTGAGACAGTTTTGCTATAATTTAAATTATCTAATTTATTTTCTTTTTTAAAATTTTTTTATTTTTTAAAAAACCCTTATCTTCCATCTAGGCAATGGGGGTTAAGTGACTTGACCAGGGTCACACAGCTGGGAAGTGTCTGAGGACAGATTTGAATCTAGGACCTCCCATCTCTAGGTCTGGCACTGCCCTCCTAATTTCTTTTCTTTTTTTTTTTTTAAACCCTTACCTTCCATCTTGGAGTCAATACTGTGTATTGGCTCCAAGGCAGAAGAGTGGTAAGGGCTAGGCAATGGGGGTCAAGTGACTTGCCCAGGGTCACACAGCTGGGAAGTAATTTATTTTCTTGAAAGCAAGGGAGAGAGGGTAGAGGGAAAACAGGGAGATCTCTGCTATTTCCTATGGCCACTTTTGATGGTGAGATCAAAAACTAGCTTCAAGGAATATAGCTTTGAGTTCCCCTAAGGGAAAATGTAATCCAAAATTGTCTTCAGTTTAGGGCAAGAAACTTTCATTCAGCTCAGTCAGGCAAAAAGGGTTTGAGAAAAGTATCTCTCTCATCCAGCTCTTTCCCAGGGTCTTAGATAAGAAGACTGACCAGAAATTTTCTTTGGCCAACAATTTTCCTTTTGAATCTTCATGAAACTACCCCATCCCCCACAGGTTCTGAATGCTCCATTGGCCCCTCCAGACACATTTTCTTCAACTTTGCAGATCTTCCTTGTTTTTGGCAAATTCCTTGTTCACACCGGGCTATTAAAAAACCTTTAAATGCCCCAAAAGAGGACTTGATATTTTTATCTTAGAGGCAATAAAGCCACCAGAGTAGCCCACTGCAATCCTGAAATCCCAAATGGAAACAACCCATTAGGCTATGCTTTCCCATCTGCAGGGATTATAGGAATGCTGCTACCACATTTTTTAAAATACAATGTGATATGGTCCAGCTATAGAGTGGCACATCCCACTAAGGATGAAGTGTTCTTGAAGGTGTGCGGAATGCCTGTGTGTCCCATGACTCCTGTATCTAGCTACACACATATGGAAAAGTTGTTTTTTGCTGGTACATCATTTTTTAACTACTTCCCTTGATTGTCTTTTGGGTGCGGTCCACGTCTTGAATATTTCTGTCATTGTATCTATAAGAGCTAGGGCATTGTTGATAGTTAAACCAAATGTTGCCCATTGTAACTGTGAAGGGTTGGCCAGAGACCTCAAACTTATGACTTCTTTTTTTAAAGAGATATGGGTCCCACAATTACAGAAATGAGAATTTTTCAACTTTGTCATTTTTAAGAGGTTTGACTTTTTCTCCCAAGCCAGTACAATTAGACTTCAGGGCAATCTCATGGCCACAGGAAACATGAATCAAATGGAAATGGAGGCAGTGGAGGCAGTAAACTAAGGAATAACATCAATTTTAATGCATCCCTTTCCAATTATCCTTAAGATTAACTTCCCCCAGAAACTTGTTTCCTAGACAATGATTGAATTGACAAATGAATAATAGAACCATCACCACATATGCAGAAAAGGCAGGGTGGCACAGTAAAAAGGGCCATGGATTTAGGGTCATAGGATCATGTGATTCGATTTGAGGTACAAGGTAATTAAATAATTTGCCAAAAGTCCACACCACTCCTGTGTCTTGGAAGATCTGATCCCAAGACATGAGCTCTTTCAGACTTCCACATGCCTATCCTCTACCCCAGCCTCCCAAACAGTTAATCCCAAATACACGGGGTCCAAATCCAAGATATCCTATTTAATCTGTAAGATTTTGAGGAAGTATTTTTTTTTTCCTGAGACTTGATTTCTCATGAGGGGATTGGACTAGATTCTAAACATATGATGACTCCAACGAGTTCTTTTAGGAATTCTATTTTCTAAGGATTCAAAAAGAAGTAAAATGAACCAAATTTCAAGATTCAAGCTAATAATATGGCTATATGCATGTCCCTTCTCCCTTGAAAGACAAGAGTGGCTAAAATCCAAATAGGAACTTGACTGGATCTGCAAATTGCTAAGATAAATGTTAGGTAGGAGAAGAGACGAGAGGCCACATAGTACAGTAGAGAGTGAGCCTTGGGAGGCAAGAAGACCTGAGTTCAACTCTTACCTCTGACATACGATAGCTGTGCAGCTCTAGAAATTACTTAACCTCTCATTCCCTTCTTCACAACTCTCTAAGATAGTAAATTGCTGAAAAAAATAATTAGCTGACCTGTGTTGGGGAGAGGGAGTGCCTCACTAGAAAGCTCCCTCTACTGATGAAAATTCTTTCTAGTGTTAAAAAAAAATGATAGCTCACATTGAGAGAGCGCTTTAAGATTTACGAAGTACTTTATATCCATGATCTCATCTAATCATCCCAACAACCTTAAGAGGTAGCTACCATTATTGTCTAACAGGACTTTCTCAGGGTCACAGCTTGTGTCAGAAACAAAACTTGAACACACATCTTCCTGAGTCCACATCCAATACTCTACTACAATTCATTGCCCTTCCAATGACTAATAATTGCTACTAATTGAACAAATCAATATTAATCATTACAGCTCTGAGGAACAGTCAAACAGGTTGTGGTATATGATGATAACAGAATACTGCTATGCCATAGAAAATGATGAACAAGATGATCACCAAAAAACCTAGAAAGATGTGTAACTGGAAAATCTTGGACCTTTGGACTCCATCTCCCAGAATTCTTTTCTTTTGTCCCAAGAATCCTTTCCCCCTTCCTTCACGTTTGCATTTGTTACATTTGGATATAAGTTTTGGGGAATGGCTCCCACGTCCTCACTTTTACACGTGTGAGGCTGGTGAGCTCTCTCTGTTTCTCTAGCCTTTTATTTTCTTTGCTTCAAGTTTTGTTATTAATAAATCTTATAAATATAATACTTGAAGTATTGGATATTAATTTTTAAAATTTGCAGACAATGAAATGATGGAAAGTGAAGTGAGCAGAACCGGGAGAACACTGTACATAGGAACAATAATAATGTGTGATCAATTGTGAATAAATTAACTATTTAGCAATGCAAAGATGCAAGACAACTGTAAGGAACTCATGGTGCAAAAGGCTATCTTCCACCACAGAAGGGATAGACGGAGTCTGAATGCAAACTGAAGTGTAACATTCTTCACTTTATTTCCTCCATAAATTTTTCTCTGATGTTAACTGATATGTGACTTCTTTCACAACATGATAATCATGGAAATATGTATAGTATGAAAAAGGTGAGAGTGAGAGAATATGGATTGCAAAATGTCAGAAGACAAATATTTGAAATTATATCAACATGAAAAGAAATTTGTAAAGAATATTAATAATTACAGCTCATCATTCTGATACTTTAAAGTGTAAAAAGTACTGTTTTTCATAACAACCTTTTACAGGTGACAAAATGAATATTCCAAGTGGTTGTAAGCTTCTCGTGCGGAGTAGTAGCAGAACCAGGTCTTCTGACTTCACACCCAGGGCTGTTTCTACGGTCCTGTTGCCTCTTGTAAGAAATCCAGTAACTGGAATCCTTTTGAACTTAGCTCAAAGCCAGCTGCTGTTCTTTAGTCCCAGAACAGGCCTTTTAAAGCAGTCTATCATTCTTAAAAGGGGCAAATGAATTCTTCAAGAGATCTTTATCTGGATCCTTTGCTTTGTCAGAAATTCCAAGTACCACATCACCATATGCTTCTAATAAATGATGTGGGGCAACATTTTTATTCCGGACTATATTCCATTGCAAAAAACACACTTTTGCTTATCCTGAAGAATTCTCAGTGATTAAGGGGCACTTAGACACACTGTAGCTTGGCAAGATAATATGTTCATGTATCATAAAGCATGAAGCAGAATTAAAACATGAGTATTTGCATGTTGAGGATGGGGTCAAAGGGAATCTGAACGGTGCCAAATATTTCAGCAACAGCAACTGAAATGACAGGGGATTTCCTGAGTTCCTTCCTTTGGATACAAGAGAGAGCCCCATCATTAATTCCAGCAAGACATAATGAATGTATGTCAGCTCCTAGGGGAGAAGTTACTCTAGTCATTCAATAAAAAGAAGGAAAACAGCACAGAGGAAAGTATTGACAGCTACAGTGAAAAAATATAACTATGGATTTTTAAAAATTATTTTTAGGGAAAAAAGAAGAGAGAGTGAAGGGAAGGGAAGGAGATGGAAAATTTAAACAAGAAGCTATCTTCCTGGGATACTTCCTCTATATACTGAGAGGCAGGGAAATAGAAGTGCTATGCATCCTAGTCTAAAGCCTGCTTAACTCCTAAATGCCTAAACATTAAAGTATCTCCTTGTATTCTGCAAAGCAATGTTTCACCCCTGTGTGGATGCCACAGAAAGTTTTTCTACTGCATGAAAGAGGGACTTTTCTGTAGAACCAAAGGGCTCCAACAAGGCTCCAATGGGCTCAAGGACTTGAAACAAAAGACTGAGAAGTCATTTTGTCTTTGTATCCCCACTGTCCAGCAGAGTACCTGGCACGTAGTAAGTGCTTAATAAATTTTTATCAATAGATAAATTGTTTAGCTCTCTGATTTGATACATTTGTTGTTGTTCAGTAGTTTTCAGTCTTGTCTGATTCTTCTTGACCCCACCAGGGGTTTTCTAGGCAAAGATGCAGGAGTGGTTTGCCATTTCCTTTTCTGGCTCATTTTATAGATGGTGCAAATGAATTACCCAGGGTCACACAGCAAATAAGTATCTAAAGTCAAATTTGAACTCAGAAATTTTGGACTCCAGGTCCACTGCTCTATACAGTAAGCCACCTAACTGCCTTAAAGGAAATCCTTTAAGAGTTTCAAGTTCATGTCTTATGAAGACTGACTGAAGAAATAGGGAATTTTTTTTAATCCTAGAGAAAAAAAATCAGGTGACATGTTAATTGTTTTCAAATATTTGAATATAGTCATATGTAAGAGAGACTGTTCTTGGTTTTGTACTGCTGGATCTCTGAAACAGAATTAAGGAATAAGGCACAGAAATCTCAGCGAGGTAAATTTAAGGTCAACAAAGGGGGGAAACTTTCTAACAATTAAAGGTATTCTGTGGCAGAATGACTCACATGGGAAGTCATAGTACCTGTCATTGTTAGAAATCTTTTGGTCAAGATTGGATCATCTCTTTTCAGATAGATAAAAGAAGGGGGTCTTAGGCACAGTTTTGCCTAGTTCTGTTTCTTTCCACTTCTGAGATGCTGCAATGTCTATAAATGGTTCACAGAAAAATTCATTCATTCCACTCAAGTATTTATTGAATGCCTACAAATTGAAGCTTTTTTAAAGCCCTTTAGGAGATATAGCCATCTTCTATCTAACCAATACCAGTTCTGTAAATTTGTTTCCTTGGGCAACAGGACATGGGCATAGGAAACCTCTATCCAAATGCATTTTCGCTACTTCCCTAGTAATCACTATTTTGAAGAATCATAGAATTTAGAGCTCTCAGGGGCCAAGTCCATTTTTTATTTTACAGATGAAAAAATTGAACAACTAAGGACATGTGATTTGCCCAAAGTCACACAGAAAGTAAGAGATAATGGAGTCAAGATCTGAAGCTGGGTCCTCTAATTCAAAAGCTATTGATCTTTCCATACTAAGAATTGGACCTGAAAAAAACAGTCTCATTTAATTAAGCTCATCTTGAAGATCCAGTTATCACAGCGTAGATCCAGGAACCTAGTCTTAAGAAAGCCTAGTACATTTGGTTATTTTGGTACAAAATGGCCAGTTTTTAGATAGTATCATATTTTTCAAAATAAATGAACAAAGTATCTCTGCTTATATCCCTTAAAAAAAAAGGAATACATAAGAGACCTGTTCTGTGAAATCTCTGCCATCCAAGACACTGACATAAAAGGATAGAGCAATTTAATACAGTTCAACATCCATTCACTAATCATAATACTCTAAAGTTGTAATCATCAAACACTCTGGTACTGGTTAAGAAATAAGAGTAGTGATCAATGGAATAGGTTAGGTAATCAATACACCGTAGTTAATGATCATAATAACCTAGTGTTTGAGAAACTCAAAGATCTAAGCTTTTGAGGTAAGAACTTGCTATTTGACAAAAACTGCTCAGAAAACTAGAAAGCAATATAACAGAAACTAGGCATAAACCAAGATCTCACATCATATATCAAGATAAAGTCAAAATGGATACTTTAACTAATCATCACACTTCCATGTAGAGAGTGCCATGATATACCCTGGAGATGACTCAAAGTTTAGGGAAGACATGGTCCCACCTAAAAAGGAGTTTCTAATCTAGTAGTGGGGGACAGGACACACACAAAGAACTAGGATACAAAATGTGCATAAGAGACACACAACCCAAGAATTACAAAATGTGGGGGTAGTGGATGCAGACCACTGAGAAGGTGGCATTAAAAAGATGGAAGTTCAATAGGCAAAGGAATTATTGGAAGAGGGATGAGAATTATTCTGTTTGGCCCCAGAGAACAGATTGAAAGAGGAATGGAGGAGGAAGTTGCCAAGAGACAAATTTAATAACAACAATAATTGTTTTTATTTATTTATATAGTTTACATATAATTTATATAATTCTTTAAGATCTTCAAAACCTTTTACAAATATTACCTTCCTAATAACTCTACAAGGTAAATGCTATTATTGTCCCCATTTCATAGAGGAGGAAACTGAGGCAGAAAGAGGGTGAGGGGCCTGCCCAAAGTCACACAAGTAGTAAATGTCTGAATGTTGGCCTTTCAGTCTCCAGGTCCAGCACCCTCTACTTCGCCCCCAGATGCCTTCAGACTTAACATCAGGAAAACTTCCCAATGTTTAGTTATCAATAAGTAGAATGGGATGCCTCAAGAAGTTGTCTTCAAATTGTGAGAGTAGAAATACAGAAGAAAAACAATTGCTTGATCACATAGGTTGACTGGGATATGATTGGGGATGTAGACTCTAAATGATCAACCTAGTGCAAATATCAATAATATGGAAATAGGTCTTGATCAATGACACAAGTAAAACCCAATGGAATTGTGGGTTGGCTACAGAGTGGGGGGAGGGGAGGGAAAGAACATGAATCATGTAAACATGGAAAAATATTCTAAACTAACTAAATTTTTCAATTAAAAAAAGTGGTCTTCAAACAGAGATTATGAAGATTCCTTTTGTGTATGGGTTAGACTAGATCCACTGAAGTTCCTTTTAATTCTCCAAATTCTGTGATTCTCAGCAAAAACAAAAAGATGGGGGTGTAAAGGTATTGTGGCAGGCAAGCAGAACTGAGTCTGTCTGGAACACAGAGCATTTGACAAGAAATAACATGAGATGATGCTAGAAAGACAGGGTACTTCCACATTGTAGGGGCCTTAAATGCCAAGCAAAAGTAGAAACTATCCTGCAGGCAACAGAAAGCCATTGATTGCTGAACAGTGATCTAGACAAATCCAAAAGATGTGCAGTTTCTTGCAGAAAATTTAAAATGGGTAGTGGGTTCAAACCCAGAGTCCATGAGATTATTTCCACAAAACCCCAATACAAATACTAATTTTGTTTGTTTAATCTTAATGGATCCTTTGTTTGCAACAAATGCTTATTAACATCAGGAGATAGGTCTATCCAGTCAGGGAAGGGAGTATTATGCCAAACCTCCTGTGAGTTTATATTTATATGTATTCATTAGCTGTAATAGATAGGAAATCCCCTAAGCCTGGATTGTGATAAAAAGGAATAATTTATTAAAACTTAGCCTGAACACCCAAGTTTCCCCACTGCAAATAAATGCACCAGAAAAATCCTTCATATAAATATGGAAAACATACCGTCTTTATCATGCCACCCAATCTGGAGGCACATAGAATCCATCCTAAGTCTCTGTATGGCTTCCCACTAACTTCTTTCTCTTTAGTAAAAAAAAAGATTATATGCATAAACTTCTAAATTGCTCCATACCTCATCCTCCCAAAATACCTATTTTTATGCCTTTGTCCAAATGTAAACTTTTTATGCTTTTTATGCCTTTGTCCAAATGCAAACTTACTCTGATCATCACTGATTAACTCACTGTCTCTCAATTTGGATAGACTTTCCTCAAGACCAGTTCTCAGGAAAGTTTATACAGCATTTGTCTGCTTTTCTATCTCTACATCTTTTCCCAAAACACACACAACCTTTAGACTGGACCATGTCCCTTATCTTGTTAATGTTCTTATCTATGGATCCCCTAATTCATGAACATTACAGCCAGGCAAGATGCTATTTGATTTTCTTCCGATTCCTCCCGACTCCATTCCCAAATGTCAACTTATATTTAGGAACACGATCATTGCTGTGAATCATTTTTATCATCCTATGGAACCCTTTCTGTTTACAGAGGAGGGAATTCTAGCCCAGAAAAGTTCAATGAGCTAAAAAGGTAGTTAAGGTGATTGGGGTATGTGAGGTGTTCAGGAATGACTAGCATCTCTCTGGTGGGTCTGTCAAGCCCTTCTCAGGGACACTTTCCCCTTTTGGTATACATCTACCACCCAGCTCTTACCTGAGGTTCCAAGAAGCTGCAAGGCTGCACCTCAGTAAAACCATCTTGGCAGATAAACCAAGTTTATCTAATTAATTAATTAACTAACTAATAAGCTTCAAGCCTATAAGTGAGTTAGGAGACATGTGAAGACTTCTCCCAGAGGAAGGACCAGGTGAGAACCATCTGTTCCAACAGCCATGAAGACAACAGAAACAAGCTTGGTCGGATGCCAAAGAAGCCAAAGTCACTCATTGCATCCTAGGCCATCATAGTCATCCTGACTGTTGTCCTCCTACTGTACTTCAGTGCCTGGAAGAAAGAGTGAGGCCAATGACTTTGTGCAACTCTGTCTCACAGAAATCGAATTCTCAATCCAGTCAAGACATCATCCCATGATATTATTGGTCCTCTTCAAAACAGAGGATAAGCCAATAGGTGAGAGAGCCCTCACTAGTTCATGTTCTGGCTTTTTCTATTAAAAAATACAGCTTGATTCCTGCAGCCTCTTCCTAGGAATGGCAGCTCTTCTCTTACCTCTCTACCTCCTTACCACAACCAAGAAGGATTCAAAGTGAGAGTAAATAAAACTCTCCCTGAAAGGGCAAAAATGCCAAAGAGCATTAAAAGGTGGTTTATGAAGACAGGGCAATACATGAAGAAAAAAAAAAGAGAGAGAGAAATAAAGCCAGCTTCATAGCATCAGAGGATTCTGGGTGTAGACCTAGAAAGAGACTTAAAAGGACATCTAATCCAAATCTTTCATTTTACAAATGACAAAACTGAGGTCCAAAAAGACTTTTAAGTGACCTGCCAGTTCTCAAAGCATTAAACATAAAGTGTATAGACATTAAGATTTTTTACTAACAGATCTAAAAAAGGTGTAAAATAACTAAAATTTATATAAAGTGTTAAGTACATCAGATCATTTGATTCTTACAGGGGGGTGGTTATCCCCATTTTTTTATGTATAAAGAAACTAAGGCAGACAAATGTTAAGCCTAGGATCACAGTGCTAATTAAAGGCCTGAGAAAGGATTTGAAGTTGGGATCTTTGTGATGCTCACCAACTCTAACCATTTCACCACACTGTCTCTCATTACACTCATAAGATCGCAGGATTTTAGATCAAGTCTTACTACCTGACTTTGCAGATCAGAAAACTAAGGTGAAATTAAATTAATTAATTAATTAGATCCCCTCCAAAAAAACTAAAATGAAATTAATTAAAGTAAAAAAAAAGAAAGAAAACTAAGATGTACAGAAACTAAATTACTTGCCTAGAGTCCTATAGCATGGAAGAGCAGAGCACCATAATCTCATCCCAATCTAATCTTTTCCACACACGAAGCAGTCTCTCATTACTTTGCAGCAATCTTTTACAAATTGTGCCACAAAACCCCAATGACTGTCATTCCCTTAAAATACTATATTTGGAGTCAGAAGACATGTCCAAGTTGTCCTCCTTATTAGATGTATGACCTTGTGGTAGTGGTGTTCTGCCATGTCTGATTCTCCATGACCCCATTTGGAGTTTTCTTGGCAAAGATACTGGAGTGGTTGGTCATTTCTTTCCCCAATTCATTTTACAGATGAGGAAACTGAGGCAAATAGATCATGTGAATTGCCCAAGGTCACACAACTAGTAAGTATCTGAGGCTGTATCTGAACTCCAGTTTTCCTGATTCCAGGCCAAGCACTCAATTCCCCTGTATGACTTTAGGCAAGCCATATGACCTCTCTCAACCTCAGTTTAACTCACAAGAGTGTTTTACCATAGTCTAATTAATTTCCCTTCAGCTCCAAATCCTGTGATTTGTCACAAAAGGGAAGAAAAAGATTTCTCTAGGTCACCTTGGATTATGGCCATCTCTAACTGTGTAGAATAGATGTAATTTACTAAAATTGGCTTATAGCCAGTCTTTTAAAAAAATTACTTATGTTTATTATAAAGTTGGAGATACTTTCACAAGTTTAAAAAAAATTCCAGGGCAGCTAGGAGACTCAATGGATAGAGGGCTAGACATGGTGACAGGAGATCCTAGATTCAAATATGGCCTCAGACAATTAATAGCTATGTGATCCTAGGCAAGTCACTTAATTTCCAGTGCCTAGCCCTTACTGTTCTTTTGCATTAGAACAATAGAGTATTGATTCTAAGATGGTAGTTAAGGGTTTAAAAAAAATTCCCCACATCTAAATGCTTATAACATTTTAGCAAAGAATGAGTTATAAGACATTTACCCCCATTGTATGCTGGATGGCACTGGGGCTTGGGTTCTCCCAATATGGCAATACTTTCATGATACAAGATTTCCCCACTAATACTGCTCTTCCACCAACTCCTCAGAACTCTCCAAATTTCAAGAAATTCTCCTACTTTTACTCTAATTATGCTTTAGATTACACACACATAATTTCTGTAATTTAGGTAATCTCCTTTGATGTGAGTCTTAAATGCCCTAGAGAGAACCTTAACCACTACTAAAATGGGTTAACATTTCCTCAAGACATTTTCTCTTTTTAAAATCCAGTACCTTCAAATTAAAGGAAGTATTACACCCTAAGATACAAAATGTGCTCATTTCAAGCATCTATGCATTTCTTTCTTTACATCTTCACTCTAGTTCACCTCAAAGAAGGTATAGAAGGATCCTAAATTCTTTGGAAAATTAAAATCTAGCCCAGGAGTTTTAAAGTTCAGAATAGGAAGCCCCTCAGCAACCCAAATGCAGATCTAGAAGAATATAGTAAGGGAATTATATAATGATAGGAGTTATGGAGTATGAAGCCTGAAAATCACTTCCCCTCTGGTTGACCTAGATCTGTGTTGGCAAATCTATGGCACCTGTGCTGGAGGGGACTGCTCCCTTTGCCCTCTCCACATGTGCCACATTTTTTCACATCACCCACCCCTCTACTCTGTAGCCCAATGGGAGTGATTGCTCCCTCCCCCATCTGGGGTAAAGCAGATAGACTCACATGTGGCATAAGGATTGCAGTTTGGGCACTTGGTTTCTAAAAGGTTCACCATCACTGGCTTAGATGGTCTCTAGAGTCTATTCTGAACTCTATGATCTTATTAACCCAGTGAGGATACCCTTACTGAATTAAAAGAACACAATGACCTTTAAAAAAGCCCTAAGCTATTGTCCCAGGTATGGGGTCCTGGGTAGAAGGGAACCCCACTTCTGACAGTAAGAAACTACCAGTGAATTTTCCCTTGGAATAGGTTATCCAGGGAGATCCAGGAAACTTCACTAGTTTAAAGAGTTGTCTTTGATCCTACCCACTTCATTGCCATTGGGAACCACCTCAATCTCATTCATGATACTAAAGATTTCTAGTCATTTTGACAATGGAAAAAAAATTCCCTCAAGCCTCTTGGTACCCCAAGCCTGCTGAAACAATGATTTGACAATGACGTGTACTCTGGAGGCTGGCTGGTCAACCCCAATGATGCCCATATCAAACCCATCAAGCCAATGATGACTATGTCAAGCCCAACCCATAGCCAGACCTTAATGACTCCACCTACTGTTCTGGCAACAGCGTTAACATTATCATTATATAAAGATAATCACATAAATTGACCCTGGCCAGCTTCATCTGAAAAGAATCATATTACCATACTTATTACTATCGTCCTTGTGTTAGCTCAGACCAGCCCAGGGGCCACCACAGAGGCTGCTATAATCCAAGTGTTGTAGGGAATGAGTATTGTATTTGCCAACCCAGAGAACCTGGGTTTGAATCTTTGATTCTTATTTACTATCTTTGTGCCTTTAGGCAAGTTATTTCACCTGGAAGAGGGGCAGTTTCCTCCTCTATAAAATAGAGTTTGAGTGAACTAAATGATTTCAAATGTGTCAAAACATTTCAAATGTTTTCAACTCTAAACTGATAATAAATTATATGCTATATATGTTTGAGGGCATACAAAGAAGTAACAGGAGCATGGAAAAAATTATGTAAAGCTATAGAAAACCTCATTTACAGTATTATTCCAATGATACCATCTCTTGTAATAATGCTCCATCTACCACTTTCCAACTAAGTCACAACACTGGGCAGACTATGCCTCCACTTTGAAGTCAGCTCTTTTTAGATCAGGAACCAGAGCCCCAAAGCGTTGGTAGACAGATTTCAGAAGGTTTGTGCCCTTGGAAGGAGGAAAAAAATCACATCTTTAATTTCACTTCTTGAAATTAGCATTTTCTTTCATTAAGTAAAAACAGTATTCTGAGAAGAGGACCATAGGCTTTGCCAGACTGCCAGAGGGACCCAGGACACACACACGAAAAATAAAGAATAGCAAAGCCACTGTATTCTTAATCCAGATTTTTTTTTCAATCAACATTGCATTAGGATCATAAATTTATGATTTTGAATGGAACTCTGAGATGAGATTATCCAGTCCAATCAATTCATTTTACCAATGTGGAAAATGATGTCCGCTGGAAATTATATGACCTGCTTGTGGCCATATACAGAAAAAAGCAGAGAAAGGATTAAGAGCCCACATTTTCCAACTGTACATTGCAATGACTCCTTCTCCTGCACCACACCATACCTCTTTGAATGGAGCTGCCTCAGTGAGGCAGATTGACTTCAGCTAATTGAGTGAGGGAAGAACAACATTCCCCTAGATTTTATAACCAGAGTTTCCTATACTCTTTCCATTAGACTTTGCTTTTCTCTAAAACAGAAGAGAGGCAAGGGGTAGGCTTTGGGATTAAGTGACTTGCCCAAATGCACATAGCTAGGAAGTATCTGAGATGAGATTGAACCCAACTCCAGGCTTGGCATTCTAACCACTACCTAGTTGCCCCTCATATACTCTTTAAGAAACTGATTATGCCCACTTATATAGAAAAGCAAAGGTAGAGATTACCCGGAACAGACCATGCAATACTCTTTGGTAACTGTTTTGGGTTTTTTTCTTGGGGGGGGGGCACTTAAAAAATTTTCCCTCTCTCCCCACCCTTCTAGCTCCGAAGTTCTATTTAATTTAATTCAGTATTTAATTGACTATATGCAAAGTATCAATTGTGTGTGACTCTGTGGCACTGTTTTGGCTTTTCTTGGCAAAGACACTGGAGTGGTTTGTCATTTCCTTCTCCAGGGGATTAAGGCAAAAAGAGATTAGGTGACTTGCCCAGGGTCACCCAGCTAGTGGATGCATGAGGTCAAATTTGAACTAAGGTCTTCCTGACTCCAGGGTCAGCATTATTCTATCCACAGCCACTACCTGCCTAATATTAATATATATAATATAATCTATGTAATATAATATACAATATAAAAATATAATATAAAATGAAATATATTTTATATATAAATTATATAAATATATTGTGTTATTTTATGTTGTTAATATATGACATATTAATATATTTAAGGTTATTAGAAATATACCCGATTTTTCATCACTCCTCCCCAACCTTTGCTGAGGGTAAAAAAACCATCAGTTCTGACTGACGTGAAATATTTGCCCTGAGTGCCATCCAGGTGCCTCACTGCATTCTTGGTACAAGTGGAGGGTAGAGGTAATTAGCTGTTTGGGTTTATATACTCTAGCATTAGTGATGAGTGCAATGTAGATTTAGAGGTACAACCTCATTTAGCTAGATTTCATTTATCTCACAACCTTAATTATCTAAAACTCAGCTGAGAAATTTTGTAACTTCATTGTTCTAAAATCTTGAAACAGTCAAAATAGAGGTTACAAAGTAGATGCGCTCATGACTCTTGGGTTCTCATTTGAAGCCTATTAACCCTTACTTTAGGCACTATGTTAATAAGCTTGTCTTTTCCCTCTTCAAATTAGAAACTGTCAAATTTTTAAGAAGGCATAAAATTGGAACAAGAGGTGACAGCTAGAAATCCTTGATGAGAAAAGAGTAAAAAAAAATTTAAAAAGCAGAAAGAACTAAAAAAACCAACAGCCCAATAGCCATCATGTATAAAGGTATTGCTGAATTATAAATATACTAAATAACATCCAAGTTTTCCCTTAGCCATAGAAAAAAAGGTTAATTCTACTCAGCACAATCTGTTTAAGAAGTTAAGAGAATGCACAAAATGTTAGAGCTGGAATGAAGCTCAGGAATCATCGCCCACCCCCTTAATTTTTATGATGGAATAGAGCAAAATGCAGGGGGCAACTAGGGGGAACAGCATAAAAAAATACCAAAACTGGAGTCAGGAAGACTTACCTCCCCAAGTTCAAATCTGGCCTCAGATACTTACCAGATGTATGACCCTGGGCAAGTCTCTTTTCCCTTTTTGCCTCAGTTTCCTTATCTGTATAATAAACTGGAGAAGTTAATGGCAAACCACTCTACTATCTTTGCCAAGAAAATCTCCCAGTGGAGTCGGTAAAGAGTCAGACATGCCTGAAAAAATGACCAAAAGAGGAAACTGCAGCCCTGAGGGGAGAAGTGACTGCTCAAAGCTCCTATAGCTAATCAGAGGTAGGGAGGACACTAGAGCTAAGCTGTAATGACTTTTCCATTAGGCCAAGATGCCCATGTAATATTTTTTGAGATCAGTTCCACAGAAAAATAAATAGCTTTATCATTTGAGGGGCCAAATTCTGGTTAGTAGGAGAGTTTACCCCAAAGGAATGGCTCATTCCCCCCAACAATTCCAAACAAATGAGATAATACCATAGTCTTTAAGACTCTTTCCTTTTAGACCCCAACAGGGCTTCCCGATGCATGGAAATTAAGAATAAACAGAATGTGATAGCATCAACAACAGAGCTGAAATCAAAGCGGCCCACGTCTAATTAAAAAACAACCCCCTCCCAAAAAAGGGGGGAATTTTCCCTCTGAATTTCTTTTCTGATGGCTCCATGACAAATGATGACTCAAATATCCAAAGAGACAAGTGAGAAGAGTCCACAGTGCCTAGTACTTTGTGCAGAGCCCAGGAAGGTCAGCAGCCTGGCTCAGACAAACTAAGGCAGATATGGAATTTACAAATATGTACCCTGCCTTCAGCTTCCCGTAGATGCAATTTGGGAAAAGTTATTAGCTACACCCCAGGCAATCTCAGCAACGACTCCATTTCTGCCCTCTCAGTGCCAGTGAACAACAAAATCCCCATTGAGAAACAATATAAGATCTCCCTTGCTCAGATACTACATGCTTTTTTTTTTTTTTTAAACAGAGCCAAGATGACCTCTCTAAGGATGATTCTAATCGCACCTCCTGCATTGGGGAAGACTGTCCTAGATTTAGACCTCATGTCTCTCCTAACAACAAACCACCCAAATTGCCTCTTTTGATATTTTTCTTTTCACCTTTTGTCAAATTCTTCCTCTCCTCCTTGCTTGCTAAGAATTCCTTTTTATTTCGTAAACTATAGACTGATCATTTTCTGGGGGTTTTTGTTTGCTTGGTTTTTAGTTTTACTTTCTAGGGAATTTAACATCTGGTCATGCCTGCCCCCCCTCAGCCCTAAATAACTTGAACTCAGGAAGGCATCCATTTGTGCCAAAGACACCAGATTCATGCTAGATGACGACAAAGTCTTGAGGCTGTGCCACATGAAGATGAGTTTAAAAGAATCAAGGATATTTAGCCTAGAATGAGAAAACTGGGGGTTGGGGGTAGAGAAAAAACATGCTGTCTACCTTTAAATAGTAGAGAGGATATCATATAAAAGAAGGATTCGGTATATATTCTCTCATCATGAAAGAAGGATTCAGTATATTCTCATTAAAATAGAGGTTCCTTTTGATAAAGGATTGTTTCATACATTGTATCTGAATCCTCAGTGCCAAGCCCAGTGCCGGGCAAACAGTAGGAGCTTAATCAATGCTTGAGGTTTTAATGATATTATTTGATTCTAGAGGGCAAAATCATGAACAAGGGGTTTGAGCTGTAAAGACATCAATTGACTCTTGATGTCAGACAAAACTTCAAAAAGAATCGTGTCAGTAAGCATTAAGCACCTACTATGTGCCAAGCATTGTACAAAACTCTTAAGTACAAAAAGAGAGGGGGAAAAAAAGTCCCTACTCCCAAGGAACTCACAGGCAATTGGGGAAGACAAAATGCAAACAATAAATAAACAAGATACATAAAGAATAAATTAGAGATAATCTTAAAGTGAAGATTCTAACATAAAAGGGATTCAGGAAAACCTCATTGCAGAAAGTGGGATTTTAGCTCAGAGTTGAAGCCAGAGAAGCCAGATTGAATGGAATGGGTTGCCTCAGATCATTATCTACTATAAATAAATATTTTTAGAATTGTAAAAATGTAAAGTGTCATCTCAACTACTCAGATGGTTCCATGATCTCACCTATGTGAGACCTCCAATGGTACAGACCACGAATGACCTCTCTATGCCTGCACAATCCTAGCATTCTTTGCTCTGTGTAATTAGAATTCGTCTCCCCAGAACTCTCTCTCCCAACAGCCATTTTCCTGCCCATCTTACATGCTTACATAGGTAGGATATATTTTTATGTGACTCCTCCCCTCGCTCTTTTTTCCCCTGTTCATGGATGGGAAAGTTGGCTTTTTGCCAGGCAGGAGAATTTTATTTCACGTGGTCATACTTAAGTTTTGTTCTTCTATTTCTTCTACTTCAAGTGATTATTAATAAATCTTATAAAAATAAAATATTTGGAGTAATTGGATATTAATTTAAATCTTACAGCTCCATATTATCATTGGATTGGTCACCAGGGAATCTAGTTCAAATGCTGGGGTACCTGCTCACATTTCATCATTCATTACTTTGAAGGCATCTCTTGCTTCAGTTCTTCATGGTCACTTATTAATTATTTCTGCTATCTTTTGTTCATATACATCAGATACTCAACTTAACCTGTCTGCCTCAGTTTCCTAAAATGGGCACCATAATAAAACCTATCTCACAGGGATGTTGTAACTGAGACAATATCTGAACACTGCTTAGCATAGTCTGGCACACAGAAGATGCTTCATAAATGTTTATTCCCATAGTTACAATTCTTCAGAAATTTCAGCATTCTAAAGTCTTACAGCCATACCATACCAGTAGACTATTGGTAGTAAAAAGGCAGCCATTATTTTAGGGAGAACTTTGGAATCATTAAAATAATCTTGCAATCTCCCAAATGTAATTGAATACATTTTATTCCTCTTTCTCTTCTATTTTGGGCCCAACCAATCCATTGCAGGGTCTATCCAATATATAAATCTGTGTATGTATGTACACCAAAAAAGGAAAAGGAGAAAAGAAAAATATAACAACAAAATAACTTCAATCAATGAACTCTGATCATAAAGGTCAGGTAGGGCAAAGCTGTTCACCACTCTCAGGGACATTCAGCACTGGTTCTTCATGGAACAGATTCTTTACAGAGCTAATGAG
The DNA here is from genome assembly GCF_027887165.1 of Monodelphis domestica. NCBI lineage: Eukaryota > Metazoa > Chordata > Mammalia > Didelphimorphia > Didelphidae > Monodelphis > Monodelphis domestica. The sequence continues at coordinate 98,861,884 of NC_077232.1, forward strand.
GTCTTCCAGATGTTTGAGGATGATGATGTGCTGGCTTCATCAAGCATAATCTTGCTTCAAAATGGCGTGCATTAGTTGGTGTTCTGTTCCCACTTAAATGGGTTGTAACCACTGAGAGTCTGAGAAGATGGTTTTATGAACTGTTATGGCCAACGAAAGTCAATGGCTGGTGGTCTGTCTTCTGACGGTAAGCCCCTCTCGACTTGGGAAGGCCAGTCCTCAGATACTTGGATCATTTGCGGCTAAGTTCACATTCTAAGTCTAAATTCTAGTGTCTAAGTGTTCTAAGTGTATAAGACACATTCTAAGTGTCCACTGGCAGAACCTATAGTTCTGTATAATAATGAAGGGAAAAGGGAAGATCTTAATGGAGATGATAAATATTAATCAAAATTCTTAAAATTTCTAAAGTACTCAAGCTCTTTTATTAATTTAATGTGATTAAGAAAAGTGATTTTTCCTTGTGGATTCATTGTTTATCTCAGGGAAAACATCTGAGAAGCTGTATATCTTGTTTCTAAAGGTGGTGAGACAGAAATTCAACATGTTTATTTCTATTTGCAAGCAATACTTTGGAATGACCTTTTAAAGAAACCCAATTACATGCTATGCAGGCTTCCCTTGGAATTCAGTCAGCTTATACTAGGGTGGATGGGGCTGCATTAAGCAGAATGTCATAGTCAATCCAACTCCTCCCAGTCCTGCTGTCTAAATCTCATTATTTCAGGCTTCTCGGTTATCCATCCTATACAGGGTTATTAAGCAGCTCCTACAGCCCATCTTTCTCCGACATGCCAGGCCATTTCAGGGCAATTAGGTTTGGAAGGGATCCATTTATAAGTTTCAGGCTCAATTATTGAACATGTTAGATTTAATAAATACTGGCACCAAACTAAAAACATTTGTTTTTTTTTAACTATTATCAATTATAACTTAGAATTTTATTTATGGATCCCTATCTGGGATGATCATTTGAAAAAGTTTACAGAATATGAGACATAAAGTCACTATATCAATATTTGTCTCCATCGCTTATAGTTCTCAGAAAGACTCTCAAGTCATTTATTTCTACAACTTAACTGATTATCCATAAAATCAAACAAAAAGAAATTATGGCATTTTGTTCTGTTTTTAAATCATTTGGCCTATTTAAAGTTGTTCCAAATTGATAAACTTTGTCTTTGAGGTTTGAAAAGTAATTTTATGACCTCTTATAATAAATATATCTTGTTTTTCTTGTCACCAGGACAAAATTTTATCTTTCTGAGGAACTGTTCAGGAGTCAGGCCCATCCAAGCCCTCTCTGATAGCCTCCTTAGCCCTTGGGTCCTAAGGTAAACAAGGAGGGGATATCTCTTCCTTGGAAAGAAGGTTATTAGGTATAATACAGTAACATCTGACAGATCCAAGCCTCAGCCTCTGACTGACCAGAATCTAACTCCTTTTTCACAATATGGTCAGCTAAAAAGCTAGACACAGAGGGAGGGTAGAATTCTGGGCATACACAAACCAGACAACTCACATTTGGTCAATGCTTCTCCAGCCAAAGCACATGTCATCTGAAGATCTTAGTTTATTTGCTACTTCTCATCGAGTCATTTTTTACTTTTTCATTTCCAGGTCAGAACAGTGCCTTTGGGTATTCAACTGAATAAGTATTTCTTAAGTGCCTACTACCAGCAAAAATAGTGCTTAAGGCACTAGGACACAGAATGAACCAAACCTGGAGCTTATAATCTAATAGGAATTAAGACAAAGGAAGAGTGGAAAAGGAGGGGTCCAAGCAAGGTGTTACAAGAAATAGAATTTTCTCACACGATTTTTTACTTCTTTCCCTTTGGCTCCAAGTTTCAAAGCCTTGCCTAGATCTTAAGACCTGGCTGGTGTAGGTACCCCTCATCCCACATCCCATCTCTGGTTCAATGATGGTTTCTATGATCATGGCAACCAAGAAATCCCTTGATGTGGAGAGTAAGGTGAGTGGAATGGGAAGAAAAGAAGGTACTAACCACGGGAAGAATCACGAAGAAGTTGTTCCAGTTGAAAATCCTATGTCCTTCTGTGATCCTCTAAGTGGCTTAACCCAGTGTACCAAGGCTAAGAGCAAACACCAGGTTTGATGGTTTGGCATTCTTTCCAGTATAATAAAATGCACAGTAGGTCTATTCCAAACCCTAAAATTCTAGGATTCAAACAGTTACTTTTTTGACTAGAAGTTCTATGGCAAGAGAAGTCTTACCCAGTGACTATCCTAGATTTATATTGTTGCAATATGGTAGCTGGGGAGGTGGGTTGGGAGAGGAATGGATTTAGTCCAAGATTCAGATTCGTTTGGGTGAAATTTTATCCTTAGGTTGAATAAGCAGAAGACACTGTAGAAGTCATCTAATCCAACTCATTTTACAGATGAGTTGAATGAGGCTCAATGAGGTTCAATGATCTACCCAGAGTCTCACAGCCTGAAAACTAGAGAACTGGGATCCCCAGGTCCCTTGCATTGAATCAAGTTTTCTTTCCACTCCAAAAACAAACAAACAAACAAACAGGTCCCAGCTTACCTTTGGTTATGATAAAGGCCATCCTATGTTATTTTAAATAATGATATAATTATAACACTACATAGTTGGTAGAACTGTAAATTGGTCCAACCATTTTGGAGAGCAATTTGGAATTATGCCCAAGGAGTTTTTAAACTATGTTATAGCCTTAGACCGAGTTATACTGGGTCTGTTTCCCAAAGAGATCAAGGTTGGGTCTATTTTCCAAGAAGATCAGGGAAAAAGGAAAAGAACCTCTGTTCTAAAATATTTGCAGCAGATTTCTTTGTGGTGGCAAACAACTGAAAATCGAGGGGATGTCCATCAATTAGGGGCTGGTTAAATAAGTTGTGGCATATGATTGTGATGGAATGCTACTACAACATAAGAAATGATGAGCAGGTTAAATTTTTTAAAACTTTGAAAGACTTACATGAAATAATGAAGAACTAAACAAGTAGAACCAAGAGAACATTAGATACAACTACAGAATTATTATTTGAAGAACAATTTATGAATGTCCACTTCCAAAGAAAGAACTGATATATAGAAACACAAAAGGCATAATTTATATATACTTAATTTTTTGGTGGGTGAGGTCTTCTATGGTACAAAGAAACAGAGAGGGGATGAAATATCTGTGAACTCTAGTACCCCAACAAATAAATAAATTAACAAAACATAAAGGAAGAAAAAATTATATATAATGAGTGCCATATTTCAAGAACACCCAGTTTCTTTGCTCTCCAAAGAAGCTATTCACTGATACTTTGCTAAAAAGTTCTTATTCTGACAACAAATACCACTTCTTGACAGGCTAGCTCAAGTCCCATATCTTCATTGAAAGTCTTTTTTCTGGATAACTGAAATCATATTGATCATTCCCCTTTGCCCTACCCCATCTTGATCATTATTTCTACCATCCTCTGAACATAGTAGGTGCCCAATATTTACTGAATAATAAAAAAAGACATGTTGGTATTTTGTTATACTCCATTTAGACTCAATTTCAGAGTTTGATCATATATTGTGGGAAAACTTCCCAATAATGAGATCAGTGTTTCTCAAAGGGTCTATGTGCTACAAGATAACCAAGTTTCCACTAGACATGCCATGAATTATGTTTCAGTTATACTTGAAAACTCAATCTATGCACAAGTCTCCTGATGGAGTCCCACAACTCCTCATGGGAGAAAATACCATGTCATCCATAAAAATGTTTAAGAGACACTGAATGAGAGCCATCTCAAACTATAAACAGACTGCTTGGGAATACTGTGTTGGGTTCTCCACAACATCAAAAGTCTTCCAGTGGAGACTAGATGGCCATTTGCCAAGTAATACTGTAGACAGCATCCCTGTTCAGATGCAGGATATACTAGATATTCTCTGAGGTTATTTTCAACTTTGAGATTCTTTTATTCTATGACATTGGAAGCAAGAGAGATTGGCTTTTTCTAAGGTCTCAGCATTTGCTAGCAACAAAGATCACACTGGCACCCATGATTCCTGACTCCCAGGCCAGAAAGCTGTTTTTGTTTACACAGCAACAGACGCATATCAAGCACTCAACAAGTATTTGGTCAATTAAATGGAGCTGAGTTATAAATGAGACCATATTATAAACAGGTCTTCAGTTACTTTTTAGTGACTTCTTTTGGACAAGGTCCAAGTCAGAAAGACTCAGATTACAATTATCTCAGTAAGAGATGCCCATGTCACTTGATGTTTCCTTGAAGGCTGGACTCAAGCCTCTATGCCCTTTTTGTTTTATCCCACTTTAGGCAGGCTCAAACCAATATGCCTTAAATGTGAAATACCAACCTCTAGGAACAATGATAGAAGAATCAATCTAAAACCAAGAGCCAATTTAAAGTGTTAGCCAAAACTTTAATCCTTGCTTTAAAACTTTCCATCTGGGAAAATTTCATGAGTGTTGTTTGAACAGGGAGAGAAAAAGCAGATCTGGGCTGTGGGGAGGAAAAATGGATTGTGGATTGAACCCAAACAAAGAAAACCATACTTGTAAAGCTGGTGGCTCAGTGGATAAAATGCTGGGACTGGAGTTAGGAAAGACTCATCATCCTCAGTTCAAATCCCATTCCAGACACTTACTAGCTATATGACCCTGGGCAATCACTTAGCCTTATTTGCCTCAGTTTCCTCAGCTGTAAAAGATGCTGGAGAAGGCAATGGCAAAGCATTCCAGTATCTTTGCCAAGAAACCCCATATGGGATAACAAAGGGAAAGGTACAAATGAACAACAAGTTTTTAAAATCAACCTGTCCTCAGGGATGGATGACTCCCACATAAAGAGATTAATAAAACAGACAATCAATTCTTTCTACCATATAGCATCTATTTATACAATTCACTTTTCACATATTCCAGTTTCCAACTAAATTGCACTTTTTCCAGCCTGTATGAGAGAACGTATCAGTGAGTTTACATGAAAGATGTAAACTTCTATCACAGGAGGTTTCCAAAGAAGATGTCAAAAAAGCAAAGGGAACAAGGCCTGAGGGAGGAGAGAAACATTCAGGACAGAAACCACCCAACAAAAGGCATCCCCTCAAAACAGGAATTTAAGACTAATGCAGGATTTCCTTAAACAGCCCAGGGTTCTAGAAAAGTGTTCCCCTGTTTCCCATCTCTGTATTTGTTCATGAGGCAGGTCTTTTCCCTTGAAAGCCCTTGAAAGTCACCCAGTTCTTTCCCTTCTCTCTCTCTTCATCTTCAAGATGACTTGCATCTATACTACCTTCAAATGGCATTTTAAAACTGCAATATTTTTTATAAAATCTTTTGGGATCTTCCTGATGCAGAGTAAAATAAAACTCTTTAGAACTATCATAACATTTTGTGCCTTTGCTGTGTTTAAATGATGTATCCTGCACAAGAGTCATCTCTGTTGCACCTCATTAATGAATCCTCCCTCCTGGAAGGTAAGCTCCCTGCCCTGAGGCTGAAGGACTAACATCCATCCCCCTACCACTGGACCTGGTAGATACTTGTGTCGATATTCTCTTCACCAGAAAACAAATCACAATCCCTCTTTGTCTTATTAGGTGGGTCTGGGAAAGCTGTCATGTTCTAAAGTTTCATTACAATATTCTAAATCAATTAATTAAATAAACATTTTCAATTCTTAAAAAAAAAATAAAGTTTCACTACACTGCGGCCAAACTGGTGATGGATTTCTCCAACTTATCTGAGCTAGGCTTCTAACAAGGATAGACATTCAGTAGTTATGAGGACACTTTAGAGCTGGAGGAGAAGAACTGTGAATTTACATCCATACATGGAAACTCTTTCCACTGATTCAAACCAGCAACCCACTGATAACTAACAAAATCAGAGAGTTGCTTATGGCATTAAAAAGTTAAGACTTGAATCTAGATCTCTGAACTCCAAGGACATCCTTCTATCCAAATCTATAACTTGTATGTGTAGCTCAACTTGCCAATAATCTACTCTTCTTCCTCCATTTCTCCTGTCTTTCTGGGACTCTGGCTACCCTACCTACCCATAGGATATATCTTCTTTCCACCTCCTTGAATGGACTCCTACCACAGCCAAAAGACAACTTTCTTGCCACCAATGTATCCACATATTCTCTTTACTAATCATGGATACGATTTTACATGGATCCTTTTCTTTCTACCACACCTTTTGAATTCCAAAAGACCATGCATGGCAAGAGCTCCATGGAACATTCCTTAGGAAGCCTTAAAATGACATTCCTTTCCTAGATACAGAGAATGGAATGCTAACTGACCTCCCACTGTTGCCATCCCCACAACAAAGCCAAAACCCAGAGCTGGAGTTTGTAGAGATGCCAAGGAAATCTGGGGGGGGGGGGGGTAGGGGGAATATATATATATATACATATATATATATATATATATATATATGTATGTATGTATGAAAGAAAAATTCAAAGATTCCTGAGTTTTGAGGGAAATTGGTTTATGGCTTCCCAGTTTCCACTTCGAAAGACATACCAATGCTTTATTACAGTTGCAGGCTGCAGGCTACAGGAATCATAGTGTCAACTTGTAACGGTTTAAATGATTGTTTGATATGTGGCCAACAAAAAAGCTACTTCTTCCCAAGCTGGTACCACAATGCACCGCTTTAAAGTTTCCTCAGTTATAAACTAAAAGCCGCTGCTAACTTCCATTGCAGGTTTCACCTAAAATATCCCAGACAGCTAGGGAGTTGGCTAGGCTTAAAGCTCTCCAGGGAAGAACATTTCACAGTCTCCTTCAATAAATCCCCTTCTAAAAAGTAAAGGTTGTTAAGCACTGGAAACAAGTCCTTATAGCTGTCCTGCTGTTAAAATTTAAACCTATTTTCTCTTTTTGGTTCCTCAGTGAGAATGCAGACCAGCTGCCTCTATTTTTCATTTAACCATCTTCATGTCCTTGAGGACAAGTCTCTTCATAAAAACTCTTGACTGCCACATTCAAATTCTTTTAACTTTTCTTGTTATTCTTATTTTCTAGTGATTAAAGTGACATTTCATCAAGCCTGAAACAGTGCACAGACAAACAACAACAAAAAGATCCAAAATTACTCAAAAGAAATTGACCTAACTATCTACACAGGAAAAAAGGAGTGGATGCAGAATAACTTTTGCCCAGATTGCAACCACTAGTTAACAGACAGGCCATACAGCTATGCAAGTATCTTCTTGAACGGATGATGCAAATGGATAATGAATTTATCCCAAAAATGAACAGGAGAGCAAGTGAGATTGCCTTTGGGGGATTTTACATGTGACCCCAGCACCCAGTGCAGTGCCTCATATAAAAATAAATAATAAATATTGTTGAACAATTTTAATTTCCTGATGCTTTTAATGGTGCCAAGCCTCTACCTAAAATAGTGAGCTTGCCCAGTAAGTAAAGGTGAAATTTATCCTACCCTCAGTCCATTTATTTTCTCAGCATTCATTCAACAAACATTTGTTAAGTATTTAATATGGCGGAGTACAAAGAATCTTGAATTGGGAGACCAGAAATCTGAATTCTAATTCTAGTTTTCTTATTAATTCATTATGTAATCTTGGGAAAGCTGATTAATTCTTCTATGTAAGGATAAGCAAACTTAAGGGACTGGACTGTAAAGTCATAAGATAATGGAAGTAGAGTTGGAAGAGCTCTTCAAAGTCCAATTCCCTCATTTCACAGAAGAAGACATGGAGGCCCAAGGAAATTAAGTGCATTGCCTAGGGTTACACTTAATATGTATCTGAGGTAGGATTCGAGCCTAGGTGTTCCTGACTCTAAGTCCAGCACTCAATCTGTTGTGGGGGGCTTTAGGTGAACCCTCAGGATTCGGGAAGGGTACCCTTTGCAAGGATGCAAGGCTGAAACTTAGCTTAAAAATAAAAAGAGAAATTTATTAATTTAGAAGGTAATGTTGAATCTGGCCAGGAGGAATCATAGGTGGAAAACTGCCTTCTGGGGGGACTAGCATAGATGGAAAGCTGCCTTCCCCAGCACACCAAGTCTGGGATCTTTATACTCTTTACAACAGTGAAGATGTGACTCAAGACGTATGCATTGAGGCATGAGGAGGGGGGAAGGATTGCCTGAAGACATAGGGGGTGACCCTCATAGTTTAGAGGACAGATGGATGTCTGAGATACAACTTGATGATGTCAAGGAAGTGCATCTCTCTGTCCATCTCAAATCTAAAGGACAAAGCAATGAGAATATTCACAAGAATGTAGGGAAGCAAAGGAATTTCCCTGCTTACAGTTTGCCTGAAATACTTCTATAATTTGGGGAGTACAATGTCCCATGCCATCTCCATGACACCATGTTGGCTCTCATGAGATCCTGCTACACAAAGCCTGTTGCCCTCCATTCTCCTGTCTACTCATCAACCTGTTTCACCTACCTTTTTCTCCCAGAGATGATCAGAACTCAGAATCCTCTCCCAGCAGAGACAGTTTTCCTCTTTTATTAAAATAAAATTTATTTATTTGCTATATTAAAAGATCCAGTTAACTCCCTCCTTCCCATCCTTCCATTAAAGAAGACATCATTTGGCAAAAAAGATATATGCTTATATAAAACTATGTCTTACTTCTTTCTATTTATAAGTTTCTTTCTCTGGAGGTACACATACAAGTCATTCTTCAAATAATATTTCTGTTGCTATATATAATGTTCTCTTGGTTCTGCTCATTTCACTCTTCATAATTTTATAGCATCTAGAAGGAACTTTGGCATACTGAAAAATGTCTGTCCTAAGCAATAAAGAGGAAATATAAAAGATGGAACCTTTAAAGAGTTCAAAAGTTCGTTTGAGAATGAGACAAATTCACAAATACTATATCAAATTCGGAGACCCAGATCTATGTTGTCCAAAGTCTACTCTGACCCTGAGAGCCTTTTTTCCTTACTGAATTTAACAAGGTCAGGAAAACTCCTCATTTAATGTAGCTCATTCTTCTACTTTAGTCATATCTATTTGTATGTGTTAGACTTGGAGGAAGGAGTTTCCCCAATCGTTCTCTCATCTGTCATTAACTGGATATATTTTACTCTTAGAATTTGATCACCATGTATGACCCAGTGATAAAAGAAAATAGACTTCCAAGGAGAGAGTGGCTATGTCTATTTTCTCCATACTAGTTTCTATCCTCAAACCAATTCATCCAATGTTCCAAGACCCATTTCTGCACAGCTTTTCCACTGCTGAGGACCATTCACATACCAGGGTTTTTTGATACCCTGGGCAGTGATGACTGAAAGAAGCATGGTCATGGACTCATCAGCAAAGTAGGTTTGGTGAGTTCACAGAAACTTCCTGACTACTCGGTTCAAGAAAAGAGTCTAAGTTCTGATCATCCCTTCAGAGAAAGGCAGAACGAGAAGGAAGGGCAATAGAGGACAGCAAGCCTTCTGGGTCCAGCACAAATCCCATGAAAGCAGAACACAGAGGATTCCAGTCAATGTGTCTCATGCATACATGGAAGCCATTCTTTGGAAATATTTCAATTAAAATCTTATAATTGACTTCCAGGTAATCATGGCTGCAATCTAGACGCCACACGCTTCCTCTCCCTGGCACTGAACGAAATAGACTACATCAAAGGATCATAAAAATCACCTCTGGAGGAACAGAAGGACTCCCCAGTTCCCCCCAGTACCCCACAGAGGCGAAGGTATGTGGGGTTTGAACATTTCCACACTATAAGAAGGAGGAAAAGCTTGCACAGAAACCTGAACTGAGCCGCCCTTCCCCCCCCTCCCCCACCAAACCAGAGTGAGCTACTGGAGCGCTCACTGGGACAGCGAGTGAGTGGGGAACGTCTCTGTCTGGGGGGGGCACTCCAGGATCCTTGGGATCTGGGGACCGCCAGGAAAAAACGTCTCAGGGCGGTTTCACGTGAGAACCCGGAGCTAAGCAGAGGGGGTCCACGGAGCTGTACTCGGGGTGGTTGCGCAGAGCATCTGGACAGAGCTAAACACCAGGGGCAGACTATGCGCAGATTATCTGGATGGAGCTGAACACAGGGAAGTTTGGCCTTGATCAGGGTCCCAGCTCTCTAAGAAACCTCGGAGGCTGGGAAGAACTAGTCTGAGGCAACCTAAATTCACAGAAAACCCGCCCATATCACCCAGACCCCAGACCAAAAAGGAAAGGGGAATAAAACCACCAAAAGGATGGCTCACATGGCCCAAAATCAAGCCTCCAGGAAGAAAGGGAAAAAGGTGACTATTGAAAACTTTTATGGTGGAAGTACCCAAGGAAAAGAAGGATGAAATCCAAAAAAAATCAGAACATGCCTCCCAAAATGGAAACTATCAACAAGCTCTGGAAGATCTCAAACTGGAACTTATCCAAAAGATGGAAACCTGGAAAGAAAAATGGGAGAAAGAGATCAGCAGTCTGACAGATAAGACTGCTCAATTGGAAAAAGAGCTCAAAGCATCCAATAGAAGGGCAGACAAGGCTGAAAAGCAAAACCGGTTCCTAATGACCAGAATTAAGCAACTCGAAGAAAGTGAGATCATAAAACCGCAAGAATCAATAAAGCAAGCCCAAAAAATTAATGAATTAGAAGAAAATATAAAATATCTCACTGAGAAGGTCACAGACTTGGAAAACAGAGGGAGAAGAGACAATCTCTGAATTATCGGTCTCCCAGAAAAACCAGAGATAAACAATAAACTTGATATTATTCTACAGGAGATTATAAAAGAAAATTGCCCACAAGTTCTGGAGCAAGGGGGCAAAATAGAAATAGAAAGGATTCATAGAACACCCTCTATACTAAATCCCCAAAAGACAACCCCTAGGAATGTAACTGCAAAATTCAAGAGCTTCCAAGAAAAGGAGAAAATCCTACAAGAAGCCAAGAAGAGGAGCTTCAGATATAAGGGGGCTCCCATAAGGATCACACACGACTTAGCGGCTAACACACTAAGAGAACGCAAAGCATGGAACACGATATTTAGAAAGGCAAGAGAGCTGGGTCTCCAACCAAGAATCAACTGCCCAGCAAAACTGACTATATACTTCCAGGGGAAAGTATGGGCATTCAACAAAATAGAAGATTTCCAAGCATTTGCTAAGAAAAGACCAGAACTTAGTGGAAAATTTGATATCCAAGCACAGAAAGCAAGAGAAACATGAAAAGGTAAATATGAAAGAAAGGGAAAAGGAGATAAATCTTATCTTTTTCTTTAAGTCAAACTCTCTTCTATAAGGACTACATTTACATCAAATTATATATATTAATATGTGGAGAAAATGTTTTGTGTAACTCTCAAAAATTGTAGCATCATAAGAGTAGTGAGAAGAAACATGCATAGGGAAAGATTGGGGCATTAAGAAGATTTTGGGAAAGTGGGGGCAAAGAAAGGAAAAGGGAGGGGGGAACCGTCGATAACACTAAGATTTACTTCAAGAAATGGGGGGACGTTAATAGAATAATCTTTCTCATATAAAGATGCACATGGGAAGGGGAGGGGAAGAACTCTCATATGAGAAGGAGAGGAAGAGAGCGTGAAGTGGAATTACTTAAACCTTACTCTCAGTGAAATCAAATCTGAGAGGGAAGAACATCTAGATCCAGTGGGATCCTGAATTCTATCTTATCCATTAGGGCAAGAAAGAAAGGAAAATTAAGGAGGGAGAGGGGGAAGGGAGTATAAAAAGGGAGGGAAGGAGAGGGAGGAGGGGAAGGGACCATAAAAATGGAGGGGCTAGAAAGGGAAGCATCTCAAGGGAGGGGACTAGAGGGACTGACCTAAAGTAAATCACTGGTTCAAAAGGAGATAGCTAAAGAAGAAAGGTCAGAACTAGGGGAAGATATCAAAATGCCAGCAAATCCACAAATGACAATCATAACTTTGAACGTGAATGGGATGAACTCACCCATAAAACGTAGACAAGTAACAGATTGGATTAGAACCCAAAACCCTACCATTTGTTGTCTTCAAGAAACACATATGAGGCGGGTTGATACTCACAAGGTTAGAATTAAAGGATGGAGTAAGACTTTTTGGGCCTCAACTGATAGAAAGAAGGCAGGAGTTGCAATCATGATATCTGACAAAGTCAAAGCAAAAATAGACCTGATCAAAAGGGATAGGGAAGGTAAATATATTCTGTTAAAAGGGAGTATAGACAATGAGGAAATATCATTAATCAACATGTATGCACCAAATGGTATAGCATCCAAATTTTTAATAGAGAAACTAGGAGAATTGAAGGAGGAAATAGACAATAAAACCATATTAGTGGGAGACTTGAACCAACCACTATCAAATTTAGATAAATCAAATAAAAAAATAAATAAGAAAGAGGTAAAAGAGGTGAATGAAATCTTAGAAAAATTAGAGTTCATAGACATATGGAGAAAAATAAAAGGGACAAAAAGGAATACACCTTCTTTTCAGCACCACATGGAACATTCACAAAAATAGATCATACACTAGGTCACAGAAACATGGCACTCAAATGCAAAAAAGCAGAAATGATAAATGCAGCCTTTTCAGATCACAAGGCAATAAAAATATTGATCAGTAAGGGTACATGGAGAGCCAAATCAAAAATTAATTGGAAATTAAATAATATGATACTCCAAAATTGGATAGTTAGAGAAGAAATCATAGAAACAATTAATAATTTCGTTGAAGAAAATGACAACAGCGAGACATCCTTTCAAACCTTATGGGATGCAGCCAAGGCAGTACTTAGAAGAAAATTCATATCCCTGAGTGCATATATTAACAAATTAGGGAGGACAGAGATCAAGGAATTGGAAATGCAAATCAAAAAACTTGAGAATGAACAAATTAAAAACCCCCAGAAGAAAACCAAACTAGAGATCCTAAAAATTAAGGGAGAAATTAATAAGATCAAAAGTGACAGAACTATTGAGCTAATAAACAAGACTAGAAGCTGGTACTTTGAAAAAACAGACAAAATAGACAAAGTACTGGTCAATCTGATTAAAAAAAGGAAAGAAGAAAGGCAAATTAACAGCATCAAGGATGAAAAGGGGGATCTCACCTCCAATGAAGAGGAAATTAAGGCAATCATTAAAAATTACTTTGTCCAATTATATGGCAATAAGTACACCAATTTAGGTGACATGGATGAATATATACAAAAATACAAACTGCCTAGACTAACAGAAGAAGAAATAGAATTCTTAAATAATCCCATATCAGAAAAAGAAATCCAACAGGCCATCAAAGAACTTCCTAAGAAAAAATCCCCAGGGCCTGATGGATTCACCAGTGAATTCTATCAAACATTCAGAGAACAGTTAATCCCAATACTATACAAACTATTTGACATAATAAGCAAAGAGGGAGTTCTACCAAACTCCTTTTACAACACAAACATGGTACTGATTCCAAAACCAGGCAGGTCAAAAACAGAGAAAGAAAACTATAGACCAATCTCCCTAATGAATATAGATGCAAAAATCTTAAATAGGATACTATCAAAAAGACTCCAGCAAGTGATCAGAAGGGTCATCCACCATGATCAAGTAGGATTCATACCAGGGATGCAGGGCTGGTTCAATATTAGGAAAACCATCCACATAATTGACCACATCAACAAGCAAACCAACAAGAACCACATGATTATCTCGATAGATGCAGAAAAAGCCTTTGATAAAATACAACACCCATTCCTACTAAAAACACTAGAAAGCATAGGAATAGAAGGGTCATTCCTAAAAATAATAAACAGTATATATCTAAAACCATCAGCTAATATCATCTGCAATGGGGATAAACTAAATCCATTCCCATTAAGATCAGGAGTGAAACAAGGATGCCCATTATCACCTCTATTATTTGACATTGTACTAGAAACACTAGCAGTAGCAATTAGAGAAGAAAAAGAAATTGAAGGCATTAAAATAGGCAATGAGGAGACCAAGTATCACTCTTTGCAGATGATATAATGGTCTACTTAAAGAATCCTAGAGATTCAACCAAAAAGCTAATTGAAATAATCAACAACTTTAGCAAAGTTGCAGGATACAAAATAAACCCACATAAGTCATCAGCATTTCTATATAATTCCAACACAGCTCAGCAGCAAGAACTAGAAAGAGAAATCCCATTCAAAATTACCTTAGACAAAATACTTAGGAATCTATCTCCCGAGACAAACACAGAAACTATATGAACACAACTACAAAACACTTTTCACACAACTAAAACTAGACTTGAACAATTGGAAGAACATTAACTGCTCATAGGTAGGACGAGCCAATATAATAAAAATGACCATCCTACCCAAACTCATCTGTCTATTTAGTGCCATACCCATGGAACTTCCAAAAATTTTTTTTACTGATTTAGAAAAAACCATAACAAAGTTCATTTGGAAGAACAAAAGATCAAGGATATCCAGGGAAATAATGAAAAAAAAATACATATGATGGGGGCCTTGCAGTCCCTGACCTAAAATTATATTATAAAGCAGCGGTCATCAAAACAATTTGGTACTGGCTAAGAGACAGAAAGGAGGATCAGTGGAATAGACTGGGGGCAAGCGACCTCAGCAAGACAGTATATGACAAACCCAAAGATTCTAGCTTTTGGGACAAAAATCCACTATTTCATAAAAACTGCTGGGAAAATTGGAAGACAGTGTGAGAAAGATTAGGTTTAGATCAACACCTCACACCCTACACCAAGATAAATTCAAAATGGGTGAATGACTTGAACATAAAGAAGGAAACTATAAAAAAATTAGATGAGCACAGAATAGCATACATGTCAGACCTTTGGGAAGGGAAAGACTTCAAAACCAAGCAAGAATTAGAGTTACAACATGCAAAATAAATAATCTGGAATACATCAAATTAAAAAGTTTTTGTACAAACAAAACCAATGTAACCAAAATCAGAAGGGTAGCAACAAATTGGGAAACAATCTTCATAAAAACCTCTGACAAAGGTTTAATTACTCAAATTTACAAAGAACTAAATCAATTGTACAAAAAAATCAAGCCATTCTCCAATTGATAAATGGGCAAGGGACATGAACAGGCAGTTCTCAGCCAAAGAAATCGAAACTATTAATAAGCACATGAAAATGTGCTCTACATCTCTTATTATCAGAGAGATGCAAATCAAAACAACTCTGAGGTATCACCTCACCTCACACCTAGCAGATTGGCTAACATGACAGCTATGGAAAGTAATGAATGCTGGAGGGGATGTGGCAAAGTGGGGACACTAATTCATTGCTGGTGGAATTGTGAATTGATCCAGCCATTCTGGAGGGCAATTTGGAACTATGCCCAAAGGGTGATAAAAGACTGTCTGCCCTTTGATCCAGCCATAGCACTGCTGGGTTTGTACCCCAAAGAGATAATAAGGAAAAAGACTTGTACAAGAATATTCATAGCTGCACTCTTTGTGGTGGCCAAAAATTGGAAAATGAGAGGATGCCCATCAATTGGGGAATGGCTGAACAAATTGTGGTATATATTGGTGATGGAATACTATTGCGCTAAAAGGAATAATAAAGTAGAGGAATTCCATGGAGACTGGAACAACCTCCAGGAAGTGATGCAGACGGAAAGGAGCAGAACCAGGAAAACATTGTACATAGAGACTGACACACTGTGGTACAATCAAAGGTGATGGACTTCTCCATTAGTGGCAATGCAATGTCCCTGAACAATCTGCAGGGATCTAAAAAATACTATCCACAAGCAGAGGATAAACTGTGGGAGTAAAAAACACCTATGAAAAGCAACTGCTTGACTACAGGGGTGGAAGGGATATGACTGAGGAGAGACTCTAAATGAACACTCTAATGCAAATACCAACAACAGGGAAATGGGTTCGAGTCAAGAACACATGTGATAACCAGTGGAATCGTGTGTCGGCTATGGGAGAGGGAAAGGTGGTGGGAGGGGTAGCGGGGAGGAAAAGAAAATGATCTTTGTTCCCAGTGAATAATGTTTGGAAATGACCAAATAAAATAATGTTTAAAATTTTAAAAAAAAATCTTATAATTACTCTGCCTGGGGACCATAACTATTGTATTTATCCATCACCTATCTGAAACCTCTGTTCAGTGACCAGTGACAAATGGGGGGGGCTCTCAGATCATGATTTCCAATGCTCCCCTAAAGACTGCTACATTTCTTAATTTTTTTTCCCCTGAGATTTTTGCTTACCAATCCACAATAATAAGTTCATATATCTTTCATCAAGAAGGCACAGTAGAAGAGAACCAAAACTCTTGGGAAAATGTAAAGGAACAGAGAAAGGGCCACCAAGATATTCAGGTTAGATTCCATTCAGTAGGGACCTTACTTTCTACTACAAAAAGAACTTTGGATTTAGGGAGGGAAGATCTAGACTGGAATCTTAGCTCTACTAGATCCCATTTAACCTGA
The DNA here is from genome assembly GCF_027887165.1 of Monodelphis domestica. Taxonomy (NCBI): domain Eukaryota; kingdom Metazoa; phylum Chordata; class Mammalia; order Didelphimorphia; family Didelphidae; genus Monodelphis; species Monodelphis domestica. Next base: position 98,878,333 of record NC_077232.1, read on the forward strand.
GACAAGTTTCTTCATCTATAAAATGGAAGAGCTGGTCTAGATGACCTCTAAGGTCTTTTCCAACTCTAAGGCAATAAGCCCATCAATACTTAGATTAAAACAAAAATAGCCAGCTGCTTCTGAATGATACTTTTAGGCATTTCCAGAGCTTTTTCATAACATTTCCTCCACTGAGACAATCAGTCAAGGTAAGATATACTTAAAATAACCATAGTAATAACACTAACATTTATATGGTCCTTTGGTTGTCAAAGCACTTGTAAATCTCACTTTATCTTCACAACAACCTCTTATAGGTGATATTATGATGTAAATCTTACAGATAAGGAAGGGAATCTAGTGGAAATCAAATTACCTTTTTCACAAGCACTCAGCTAAGTAACAGAGACAGGAGTCTTCCTGTATTCAACAATCTACCCCTTCACCTGGAGGTCAGATTTGTGAATCACTTTACAAATATGATCTCATTTTATTCTCACACTAACCATTGGGAGGCAGATATTATCTTCATTTTATATATAAGAAAACTGAGGCAGAGATTAAATTACTTGCCCAAGTGCCCAAATAGCTAAACAGCTAGAAAATATCTGAGGTTACTTTTGAACTCAAGTTTTCTGGAGTCCAGGTCCATGCTCTGTCTACTCTTAACAGTCATCAAGAAACAATCCATAAGCCAATTGCCCAAGATGGCAGGGCTGTTTCAGAATAAAGCTGCCAGAAACAGGATGGATTTTCCCTTTGGGCAAGCAGATGCTCATAGGATTGGCAACCATCCATGGCCACCAGTCCTCATTCATATGGCTCCCCTAGTTATAATTCAGCTTCCTGGACAGCCAAGCTGGATTAGTAAACAAATACATGAATAAGTGAACTGCAAAAGCCCCTCATATTTATTTACAGGAAGTAATCCTTTGTATAGTACTTTCCTCCTAATCACCAGGGGAAAGGTGGTGCTAGCACTGTTTTCTCCATTTCAAAGATGAAGAAGCTGGGATTCCAGTAAGTGAAAAGAGGTCTAGAAGCCCAGATCTCCTCATGACAAGACCAGGGCCATCCCCAACATCCCAGGAGCTTACAATTAGTCCTCATGGCTAAATCCCTGCCTCCCAGGGAAGTCTGATCAACCAGGGCCCTGCTCTACCACCCCAAAGCTGCTAATGATCCAGGATAGGCATAAAGAAGAGAATCCAGTCCAGTCCCTGTGCCTGTACAAGTACAGTTTGCCCTGGGGAGACTTGTGAGATAGATAAGAGTGGTTGCAATAAGCACACTATCCAACCATCCAGAGATAAGAAAAGGACTTACAAGCACTTTTCTTGTATTTATTTACTATTACTCAATCTCTCCCTAGGGTTCCCAGCCTGATGTGGTAAAAAGTTGGCCTTCAAATAAAGGAATGACCAAAAAAAAAAGGCATTTATTACCCTCTTACACTACTAAGGATGTGAACAGAACAAGTTAGTCTTTGCTTTGGAGGGGTCCAAACTCTAATTGAGAAAGGTAATAAATAGAAGATAATTCATCTGCAGAGTAGATGAGAAAGGTCCAGAGTCCTCAGGAGGTGACTAGTGGGTGGCTGGAAAAGCCCAGGAGTCCTTACATCCCATCTTTGATAAATAAGGACATGGGGCTCAAGGCAAGTCACCTATGAGTATCCAGGTAATTATCCAGGACCATAGATTTCAGGCATTTTAAAATGCTTTACTATGTTCTGGACACAGTAGTTGGTAGGAGAAACACAGAGATAAAAGTGAAACAAACAGTCCTGGCCCTCAAAAGACTTTATATTCTATATTAGAAGGAGTTTCCCAGGAAGTCTCCTCTCAGGGTTGTTGTGGGGATCAAATGAGATATGTATAAAGCACTTGGCACAGCATTTGGCACATAGAAAGCAGTAAATAAATGTTAGCTATTATTATTATTATTATTATTATAAAGAAGTGCATTTTACTATTGTATATTGATTTTTTTCAAAGAAAGCAAAATTTAAGTATTTTTAAAATTCCAAATAACTAACCACTCTACCACCTAGCCACCCCAGAATCCCAAAAACAAATTACAAAATTTTCCAAGAGTTAAATTACTATGACTGAGGTGGGGGGGGGAGAGGAAAAGAAAACGATCTTTGTTTCCAATGAATAATGTTTGGAAATGACCAAATAATGCTTAAAAAAAAATACTATGACTATCTTGCCCCGTTGTTGTTCAATCATTCCAGTCATGTCCCACACTTCATGACCCCATTTGGGTATTCTTGGCAAAGATATTGGAATAGTTTGCCATTTTCTTCTGCAGCTCATTTTACACATGAGGAAATTGAGGAAAAGAGGATTAAGTGACTTGCCCAGGGTCACATAGCTAGTGTTTGAGGCCAGATTTGAACTCAAATCTTCTTGATTCCAGGCAGCACTCTCTATCCACTGTGTCAGCTAGCTGCCCCATTTGGCCCCAATTCATATCCAAAAAACAAATAATAAGAGAGAATCCAGCATTTCCCAAAGCAGTCCATTTTGCTTACCCCAACTCTTAGGAAGTTTTTCCTTGATATCAAGTCTAAATTTTTCCAGTTTCCAGTTTCCCCTTTGGGGAAAAGCTGAATAAATCTATTCCCTCCTGTCCATGGCAGACCTTTAAACATTTAAACACAAGATCTTCTCAAGTCACCATCTTCTTTTCTTAAGGCCAAACTAATTTTAGTTTGGATTCAGTAATCCTAAATCCAACATGGCAAAAATCAAAGTATGAGGTTGGTAGTTTCCTAATGATTATAGGTCACGTGGAACAAGTACGAAGAGACATTTTGGGGAAGAATTTACAGGGCTTGGTGACTGGTTCAAGGCTGTCTAAGAAAGAGAGGAATCAAAAATGACTCCCAATACTTTAAGCCTGAGAAAAAAGTGTTATAATCAACAAAAACAGAAAATTTTAAAGAAAAGGAAGATGAGAGGAAAAGGGAAGAGGGAGATTAGGGAAAGAATGATGAGTTCAGTCTTGGCCCTATTTAATTGAGAGGAGATCCAAAAAGCAATCAAACTAAACAAACCTACTCTCTGGCAAATTCTGGCAAAATAAGACTTCATTCCTGAATTCTGTGAATAATTTGGTTGGGTTTGACTGACTATAAATGGCTTCATTGAGTTTAGTCCGTTTTGTCTTGCCAGTTTATAAAATACCAAATAGACTTGTTTGAAGAAGTGGCCAGGCTCACTCTTGATAATCACAATAGATCTTCACATTTATCTATGTTGGATTTTTGTAGCTCAGCAGAATAAGAGAGGTGAGCAAGTGATGTCCCATGAGACTACTACAAGGCAGTTATCCCATTTATTGAGCTATAAAATAAGGCTGAAATATAGACATATTCCCTGTCCAGAGTATTTAGGGAAGGAAAAATGACCAGCAATGTTCTTTAGGGAAATTTTCTCTCTCATTTTTGTTGAAAGAATGAGGGTATGATTCAAACCCCAGAAGTTTGATCTGATGCTCAGAAATCCCACTTGAGGAGATATTTTTTTCTCTCCCAAGGAGAAAAATGAGAAATTCTTGGCAAAAGCTACTAGTGTGGTGTTAAACACTCATTGATTGGCTGAAGCAGACAAATATGGAAAAATTCCATTATATTTGGTATTGAATCTGTGAATTGGAATTTGCCATTGGTCAAATCACATCAGAAGAGATTCACATGGAAATGGCATGGTGAAGAGTTAGAAAAAGGTAGATCATCTCTGTTTAACAAGGAATTTATCTTCTAAAACATAGGATCAATATAGCTTGAAATAACCTTAGAAACTAGATTCATGTTACTTTTTTTTTTTTACAAATGAAAATAATGGAGACCCAATGAAGGGAAAAAAACCTTCCCAATGTCATGTGTCTAATAAGTAGCACAGACAGGGTACAAAAATCACAGCCTCAGGTCTAAATTTAAGGGTCTTTTTATTCCACTACAAATTGTATCTTAAATTATATATAGTTAAATGTGTGCGTGTGTGCTTATTAAAGGCCTTTAAATAACGACTCATTTTTTGAGCTTTTGTACTTTTGAGCTTATGAACACCAATGAAGAATAATCACAGATCCATTTCTTAAATCTGACTGCCCCCTCAAAAAGTTGGAATGATGAGATCAAAAATATAAATAGGTTTTCTGATTAAATAGATTGATTGAAAATTATAGGCAGACCTATACTATTACTAAACTTTTGAATTTGACCTCATGGAGGGATACAACATGGTACCAAACCAGCTTTTTATTGAGCATCTGTCTATGCCAGACAAAGTGAGAACCACTCTGGCTACCCATCCTTACCTGTGCCCCCAACTCTTTCTGGAATCAGCCTGGTCTCTTATTGATGAATTTTCATCTTCTCTTATTTGGAAGACCATTTTCCACTTGTTTTTCTTAGAATTGGGGTCCTAAGAAACCTGAGCTGTTAAGAGTGCTATCATCAGGGCAGTTATAGCACAGTGGATAGAACACCAAGGCTGGAGTGGGGAAGATCTGGGTTCAAATTTGACCTTAGATACCTCCTAACTGTGTGATCCTGGGGAAATACCTTAAACCCCATTGCCTAGCAATTGCCACTCTTCTGCCTTGGGGCCAGTACTTAGTGTTGATTCTAAGAAGGAAGGTGAGAGTTTAAAATATTTTTTTAAAGTGTTGTTATCTAACAGATCCAATTCTTCATCTAAATGGTCCCTAGCTGACTTCAAGGAGAGAGTGGTTCTCTGACAAGCCTCTGAAGGACATGACCCAAGTCCATCTTTCCACATGGGCTCTGGATAACTGGATGTGTCAGATATCACATTCAAAATCTGCCAGGCCATCTCCTATGTATCTAAAGCCCCCCTTTACTCCATGGGAGCTCTAAGTGGGCTACATAGCCCTAAGTAGCTTGGCAGCCACATTTAGCCAAAATGATGGAGAAAATTAATGTAAATGACACACATACAAGAAAAGGGGAGAAGCAGAATTTGAACCAATACCTTTCTAATTCTAATTTATTTACTTATGTCCCAAATACTCAGCACTGAGAATACAAAGACAAAAATGAAAAGGTTCCTACTCTCAAAGACCTTATTTTCTCAGGGGCTGGGGGGCTGGGAATAGCAGGTACACAAATTACATAAAAAGAAACTACATACAAAGTAAATACAAAGTAATTTCAATGAGATGGCAACTAAACATCTGGGAAGGGAAGTAGTTAAAAAATGGCGGCATGTAGAAGGTAGAACTTGAGCTGAGCCTTAATGGAAGGTAGAAATGGGAAGGGAGTGAATTCTGGGCATGAAGGGACAGTCTATGGGTGCAAGGGATAGGATATAGTTTGCCAAGAGCAGTTAGATCACATTGGTTGCATAAATCGCATGTGAAAGGAAGTATTGCAATAGTGTAGAAAGAGAGGTTGGAGCCAGACTGTGAGGTACTTAAATATGGGCCAGAATAGTGAGTATTTTATCCCTGAGGCAATCATGAGCCACTAAAGCTTACTGGGCTCCCAGTCCAGTATTCTACCCAATATACCAGTCTACCCTCTCTTTATTAGCCTGGTACAATTGGGTTCTTGAAAGGTAAAACGTCTCTGTCCTATATGTCCTTTTAAGTATGGTACATTTGGTGAATATCAAGCTTAAAAAATAAGGATCCAGGGAACAAGCTAATTAAGTGAGCCTCCTTTCAGTAACAGGTTATTCAATACAATCTATGCAAACTTTTTTCCCCTTCACTCTTCAAGCCTTGTTGCTAAAACATTTGGGATTCTCTTTCTTTGAAATAGGAAGACAAAAGTATTGATGAAGATTAAGAAGCAAACTAGGCCAAAAGCTCACAGATTATACTCAGATTGAAATTCTTCTGAAGTCTCAGCCTAATTAACAGCAGGGCTTTGAGTTATATACACTCCAGAGTGCAGCTAAAGCTTTATGGGCTGACAAAAGCTGCCTTCTAGCTTTATCACATTGATTGAAAACTAAAAATCAGTGCACTCTTAAAAAACAAATTACCAAGAAGCCTTCCCATTAAAAACAGAGACAGTGAAATGGAACAACATATGGAAAGAAAGATTATGGGATTAGCTAATTACATGATATGCCTAAGAATACTACACAGGAACCACTTCATAAGGGGGAGGGGAGTCACACAAAATTTCAAATAAAGCAAATGCATTTTCTCCATTAGCAACTTCCCAGCATCCTTTTTTTCCCCTTCAAGAAAGGAATACAAATTACAGAGACCACACTGAGCTACAGTTTCTTAATCTATAATATTTACACTTAAAAAAAAAAAGACCTTCAAGAAACTAAAAACTATTCAGAAATGATTACATTGGCATAATAATTATTATGCATATATTTTTATTCTTTTTAATAATAGTTTATTCTCCTTTCCCCTTCTGATGATTAGTCTCATATTTGAATTTTAATGTACTAACATAAATATCTGAAAAAAATCTCCACTTTTTTCAATTAAAAATGAACACTGGGTGCAAAGATATATTGTTTCCTGGAAGTCTGGTTCTTTAATAACAAGTGCTCCCTAACCTTCACTTCATCCTTGCAGCACCAAGACACTCCATGCCCCTCAATATACATAATATCTACCCCTGGGGCTCTGGACATATCAGAAACTCAGTTATGGTTACTGAATAGACTTTGTTGAATCTGAAAATATTTCCACTGCCAGGCTAGAGTAGCAGAAAAGTTTGTAAATTAAAAGTAGAAAAAAATTACTTTCAATTTAAAAAATGAACAAAAAGTTTACTAAAAATATATGCATATAAAATACATATACACACCTTTAATGAAAAGTGGTTGACATGCTTTATATTATTTTTTTGAAGCAGGAATTCTGGCTAATTTAATGAAAATGTCTTTCAAAATATACATCAATGAATGATAAGCAAGATGATTTTTTTAAAAATCTAGAAAGATCTGCAGGAACTGATGCAGGGCAAAATAAGCAGAACCAGGAGAACATTGTACACAATAAGAGGACAAGGATTATCTATGAAAACTTGGCTGCTTTCCGTAATGCAGTGATCTGGGACAATCCTGAAAGATTTATGACAGGGAATGCTAGCCACCTCCAGAGAAAGAACTGTCAATCATCTTTCATATCAAGTGTTTTATTTTGGGGTTTTGGTTATATATGAGTTTGCTCTTACAACAATGACCAATATGAAGTGTGCTTTGTATGTCAATAAAAATTAAAATTAAAAAATATATACAACAATAACTACCCCTCACAATAGTCCATATAACTATTATGGCAATTCCATAAAAGGAAAAATTGATTTAAAAAATAGCAAGCAATGAATACAGCTTTTAAGTTCAATGGAATTGGATAGCTAACCAAAAAGTAAACCAATAAATTATCCAAATTCCATACCTCATCTAACAGATCTTTCTCAAGAGCCATTTTTATTTTATAATCCCATTTTTACAAAGATAAATTAAACTTTTTAAAATAGGATGATAGGACTGAAATGATGCACCTAACATGACACATATTATGTGCATAAATGAAGAGCAGACATCCCCCAAATTAATTAGATAATTCCCTTCCCCCACAGTCCAAATACTTATAATTCATATGTATGCACATCTTATTTAACACCTGAGCACCTAAACAAGCTTGGCCAGGACTACCTTTGCCCAAAGCAAAGTCTAACATTTGCTCCAGAGATGGACTGGAGTTAAATTTTAACAATTCACACTTCAACGTTACCAAGAGTCACCTTTAAATAAAAATAATGAATTTTTTTGAAGTATGGGATGCTCCATTATGAAGTTTCTACACCCTCCCCCCAAAATTAACTTTCCCACTAAAAGCAAAAAAATAAACCCAAACCCACCATCCATAATTTGCATTCTACTTCTTTCCTTTCTCTCAGATATTCACATTCCAACTAAGACTCTTAACTAACTACATCTCCTTTGTCCATCCACCTTTCTGTCTTCCTGCCCTATATTTATGTGTATAAACTCCTGACAAAATAAAGGATTAAAAAAAGAAAGAAACAAGGAGAGTGCTCTGCCACCCATCTCACTTACCTTCAGGATAAGGATGGGGCTGCACCACAAAAAGGAAGGCCTTGACGATGCGAAACAAAATCTCTATTGGTCCAGGCTCGGAATGTACGTTAGTTTCATAGTTTATGGCAGGTAAAGAGCCCAGATCCAAAGTGTCAACAGTTGTCTTGTGCACAGAGTGGCCCTCTGAGACAGGACCTCCACTCAGTCCCAGCAACAGCAGGAAGCAGAGGACCCAAGCCATGGTTTAGCAAGATTCTGATAACATGGGAGAGGGTTTGGGGGGTTTGTTTCTTTTTTCTGAAGCTTGGAAATCTTCCTGGCAGGTGGAGTGATGGGTTTCTGTGAAGCTGGCCAGTGGCAGGGTCAGGTGTGCTCATCAGCCCTCGGCAGCCTCTGCTGCTGCTGCTGCTCCTCCTCCCCGGATTAAGAGGGCATCTGTTCTGAATTGATGGAGGAGATCTTGTCCAGGAGTGAGTCGGGGCACCAGGCCTGGCAGAGATTAAAAAGACATTTCACACCCACACCCTTCCTTATCCAGCAACTCACACCCTCCCTTAAAGAGCAATTCCAGGAGAATTTGAGTTTGAAACTCCCACCTAAAGTGTAAGAATGCACATTTCCCTTAGGTAAGGTAAAATATTAATAACAATAACTCACATTTACAAAGGCTGTAATGGTTGCCAGGTGATTTACAAAAGCTTTTTAGAGCCAAAAAAACAATGGAGAGATGCAGACTCCATTATCATCAGTTTTGATTTACAGATGAGGAAACTGAGGATCTAGATAAGGTGATTTCCTTCAGGGTCACCCAGAAGAGTAAGTAGGAAGGAAAGGAATGGACAAGGGCTTTCTACACTCCAAGCCCAGCATATTATCCACTCTACCATGTCAGCCATCATTCCTCCCCTTCCTTCCCCCCCAGCACCAGAAATGTTGGACCTCAACCCTGGAATGATGGCTCAGATAAGCTTTTGCCTCATCTTGCCCAGAACCATAACTACATTCCACATTTCCCAAACACCTCCACATTGTGTCACATCCAGCCTTGGGTTGGTTCCCCCATGAGAATGTTAGCTCCCAAATGGAAGAGGCTCTTTTGCTTGTTTTTTAATCCCCAAGCACTTAGGACATTACCTGGAGTCTTAAAAGTGCTTAATAAATGCCTGTGCCATCTATCAAAAATGGGATGCTTTTACATTAGAAATTAAACAGAAATTTGTAGTAATGCTCAGACAAGAAGAAAAGGAAGGGGGTGAGGGAGAGGACTTCTGAGTCCTCTGGAAGAAAAAAAGCATCACCTTCATTTGGAAAAATGATGAGTTTCAACTAGGATGATCTCTAAAGCTCCTTCCAGCTCTGGCTCAAACATTCAGTGAGTCTATTCTGGGATTGTTAAGAAGTCATACAATATGCTCTGGCCATGCCTTTCTTGTAGGATTCCAAAGTATGCAGCAACCTTATTGCATGCAGAGGGTCCACTCAATTTTCCCAGAGTGGGTAAGTGCTTCACATTATTACTACTTGTCAGTTTTATCTATATTCTATTTCCTAAAGAACAATACAGGTTGAATAAGGGGCTGGCTCTCAGGGGTCCAGAATTGCTTAGGCTGCTCAGATTTTTGAGGTCTGATAACCATTTAACAAAAAAAGAAAATATAGGGCACACAAAAAAGTAAGACATAATTAGAATTTATTATTTAGCAAATGCTTTTCTGGTCTTTTTCCATTGAAATGCCCTAATTTATTAAGAGGAAATCTGGCTTTCATACAATGTCATATTTGACATTAAACTTGATGAAACTATTCAAATGTTTGTGTACTGGTGTTCAGAGGATTTTATAGTTTAAAGGTATCTCATAGATCACCTAGTCCACCCCCATTAACTTATGAGTAAGTGAAATTGAGACCAAGGTCCATATAAATAATAAGTGGCAGAGCTAGTATTTCAAAGTTGCTATATTTGAAAATCTCATATTTAAGAATATGTCCAATGGCTCTCGTGTTCCATACCTGGGCCTCTTCACACAGTCATAAAGAAGGATGCTCCCTCCTATACCTCAGTCATTTCTAGAGTCTCCCCTTCGCCCCTTCCTTCAGCAAGCTCTTCCTCTTTTGAGTGCATCATGCTAGCCAAGTCCTGGTGGCTTTAAGTCATTCTCATTTCATAAAGAATTCAGTACTTGGCTCAGTCTTCCTCTTACCCCAGTCCTTACACTTGTACATGTTGTTATCTCCTCTAATGCTTCTCCTTTCTAGTTTGCCAACCCTAAAACTACCATGATCCTTAGCAGACAGAGATGCTCAGTGTTGATCACATTGTTAAGTGCTCCCACCTTCACAATCAATCTACAAGTAAAATTGCCTTCTTCTAACATAGCTTCTTATCCTGTCCCTAGAGCTCAGCCCTCCTAAACCTATTCTGCTCTTCACCCCACAGATCCTGCACTAGCTTTCTCTGCTCCAGCTTCAGTGTCCTCACTTCAAAATCTTGATCCCAGTTTATCTTCACTCTATTATATTCTAGTTCTATTCAACCCTATCCAAACCCCCATTCTAGATCATTGCCATATGCTTTTTCTGCTCCTATTCCCAGCTTCTAAACACCAATGGAATAAGTTAAGAGAAGAGACTGTATTTTTCCATTAAAAATCTGTTATCTGATCTCACTGGTAGACAACATTATTTTTATTCTTTCCTGATTGACTCATTGCACTAACGTCAGTGGTTTTTTCTTCCTTTTCTTCCTTCTCCCCTTCAAGCCAATGCCCCAGTCCCAAACATACAAATCCTTCTTTCTCTCAGCAAAGGACTTTATCTCATACTTCATTTTAAAAAATGAGGCCATCTGTTGAAAACTCCATGTAGTCCCCAGTTTTACATTTTGAATCACTTTAACATAACTCCCACTCCCTTTGTTCCTTTTGAAGGGAAAGAGGTAGTCCTTTTCTTTGCCAATACTAGTCCATTTACATGTGCTTTTGATCCCATTCCACCCCATGCCCCTTTGAGCTTTCCTTCTCTCTAATTTTTAATCTCTCATTAATGACTGAATCCTTATGGACACTCTTTCAAACTGCTAACAAATACTCCTAGATCTCCATCCTTTAAAAAAGACTTTCATTTGAATCTCCAATCCCTTCAATTTCTGGTCTTATATCTCACCTCTGTTGGGGATTCCTCAGCTGAAAGATCCTAAGATCCTCCAGGAGAGCTAGTCCTCCTTTCTAGGTCCTCTTGACTGGAGGTCAATGAATCAAGAGGAAAGGCTAGAAGAGAATAAGTTTAAATAGCATCAACTGATGGGAAGTGGACAGGTGGCTAATAACCACAGAAGAAAAGGAGATAATACACACATACTGGGTTTTACACAGCTGTAGGGCAGGTGGCTCAGCCACATTCCTTATTTCAGAGGTAGAGAAGCTGTCAGGTAATTTAGGGGATGGGAGGTGTCCCTTGGAGATTATCTTAACTGGAGGAACTTCAGGGTCACCCTTACTGTTCCAGTCAGTTCTTTCCCTACAGTTCAGATCATCAGACCATCTTGGGGGTGGGAGGGAATGTCTAGTTAATCTCATCACATTGTCTAGGTGCGACAGAAACCAGCCCCCCCTTTTGAAATACAATAAGAATAATCTATGGATGGGTTCCATTTCTTTGGCCTCAAGGTTACTATTTTGGGAGATATTTGAAAAGAAGAGACTATAATTCCCTTAAACTTACAGCATATGTTTATGGTTTATTTTCTCCACACCTTTCTTCCATAACCAATCTTCCAGAAAAAGCCATCTACACTTTCTGCCTAAGCTTTCTCACCCCTCACTCACTTCTTGCCCTCTAGCTTCCAAATTCATCACTCAACTAAAACGGTTTTCTTCAAGGTTACCAAGGATCTCTTAATTGCCACATGATTGCTTCTCCATCCTCATCTGACAGCACACAATAGTGCTGATTATCCCCTCCTCCTAGACAATCACTTCTCTCTAGGTTTTCATGACACTCTCCTCTCTTGAGCCTCCAGCCTGTCTAGCTAACCCTCCATCTCTTTTGTTGGTTCATCATCCCTGTCTCATCTCCTATGTGTAGTAGATCTACCCTGGGCTTTCTCTCCTCCTCAGCCTATTTTTCCTCTTGCTCTGACCCTCTGCCTCCCGCCTATCTCTCTTCTTTCTCAATTGTTTCTATGGGTTAAAATCATCTCTATGTATGTAATTCTTAATATATATATATACATATATATATATCCCTCATCATCACTTGCCTCCATACTTCCAAATGGATGTCCCAATTACATGATTCAACCAAGTATCACAAATCTAAAGCTGAAAGGTGCATGAAGATATCATCTATTCAAAAAAAACTTCATTTTGCAGATGAGGAATCTGGGGCCTCCGGAAGTTACGTGACTTTCTCAAAGTCACAAAAAGAATAAGTATCAGAGATTGAATTCGAATCCAGGCCCTCTGATTACTGAGCCAGGACTTATTCCAATAACTAAAAAATAAGTCATCTTTTTCTCGACCAAGTTTGCAACCCAAGAGTCATCTTCAGTTCTTCTCCCTCTGTAAACAATCCATGGCCAAATCTAATCAATGCTCTATCTCCAGTCTTATCTTTTAAAGGACAATCCCCCAAATTCAAGGCCCTATCACCTTTCTTCTCCATTCTCCCCTCCACAGAGCTGCCAAAGGACTATTCTGAAAACAAATCTCTGATCATGTCACTCTTCTGCTCAAAAAGCCAGAGAGGCTCCCATTACAGTCCAAGTAGATTTGTCTACTTGGCATTTAAAGTCCTTCACCATATGATCCCAGGCTCTCTCTCCAAGGTGATTACAGGTTACTTTCTAGTATATACTCTACATTCCAGTCAAATTGGCCTCCCTAGTGATTCCTGGTTCTTTCCTCCCTCAATGCTTTGCCCAGATGCCCTGGGGGGCAGCCTTCAGCCTCCAATTTGTCTCTGAGTAGTAGAATCTCCATCATCCTTCAAAGTTCAGCTCCTTCCCAGACACCCCTCCAACAGTGGCAAATACGCCACAAAATTACTCTGCAGGTGTTTTGTATTTTTACTTTCTGCGTACACCCTCCTCCTGACAACAGGAGGGAAGCTGTTTGAGAATAGGAGCTGTTCCTTTCTGTCTTTGTATCTGGTACATGGTAGGTGATTAATAAATGGCCCCAGGTGGAATAAGATATCATAAGCCTTGCTGGCAGGTAAAGGCTACTTCATTTTCAGCTATGGGCAGGGAAAAAAATGAGATTTAGGACAGTAAGTCATCTGAGTCACAACCTGCCCAACTGGAAAATCCGTGATGTAGAAGGGCACCAGAAACCAGATGCAAAGGCCACCTCAGGCATAGTGCAACCTGATTAAAGGAAAATGAGCCAAGACTGAGTCTTAGGATTATAACCTCTAACTCACTACTGATGCTCACGTTCACACAGACCTCCATTTGGAAGATTCTCATTACATCATGCTACTGCATTTCCTTGAGTTATCAGAATTTGATTCAGATGTGGGGTCTTATTAATAAGAGGGGGACCTTCACTTTCTATGCTGACACCTAGATTAATGAAACATTGAATATAAGTGAAGTTACATACTCAACAGAAACTAGAAAGGACTTGCACTCTGATCTATAAACAGTCAGAACAATTCTACTTCCCTCTTCTATGAGCTTCCTCTTTCCACAGGCACTGCCTGGGGAGCCCCCCCCCACCCCAGATCATCTCACTTTATAGCATTACCTGGGGAGAATAAAAAAAAACACAACTCATCCTACCTTACAGCACTCCCTAGAGAGCCACCAAAATAGAGAAAGGACTTGCATCTTGTATGAGGCACAGAATAAATAACCCCAACCTAGCTTTCCAGACTTACTGGGCAGTAAGTAGTCTTTATATTTGTGTTTCCTGTAGCACACATTTTTTTTTTGGTAGTAACATAATAACTGTTTATTGATTACTTGATAAAATACAGAGAAACACAGGAAAACTTGCAGGAACTGATTCAAAGTGAAGTAAGTAGAAATAGAAAACAATATACACACTGACAACAACAATGTAAATGAGAAAAAAAATTATGAACAAGAATTTATCATCAATCACCAAGTAATTATTATTATTGTAATTACTAATTACCTTACTGCATGCCGTGCTAGTTGCTGCACAAAGAGAATCAGACAGACTCAGGAGAGAATTGCCAAATGTCAAAATTGGCCTAAAAAGATACCACCACATCCAATGGTGGCAATTCTATTGAAATCGAATTGAATTGAAATTGAAAACACAAGATTCTTAGGGTAAAACAAAACGCTACAAGAGAGATGACCAGCCAATAGAATCTAATTTCAGTGGCATAAAGTTTATAGGTCTTTGAATCTTGTATAAAAGCAGAAGGAAAAGATCACAACAGTGGCTCCATTCCCTAGGGGTAAATGGATTAATAGATACGGCACTGCCACAGTGGAGAAATTTTAAAAATCATGAACTTAAAGCTGGAAGGGACAATTGGGGTCATCTGATTTGAACTCCATTTTACAAATGAGGAAACTGAGGCTTAGGTAAAGTCACTGGCCCAAGGCCACAAAGTTATATTCTAGGATGAATCCTGGTTATCCAAGTCAATTCCAGTACATATTGCTACACAGGAGAAGAGATACAACTACAAGAAGGAAAAGGAGGGTAAGGATGGGATCCTTTCATCCTCTTCACCATTCTGCCAATGGCTAGCTTGTTTCACATTAATGTTCTTATGTCTTATTTTATCTCCCAAATCAGATTAAGAAGTTCATTCAGGGCAGGCATCTTAATTCTTTTGGGTACTCCAAAGTGGTGCTCTGTGCACAGTTAAGCCTGCAAATTATGGTCCACAGTAGATTTAAGGCAGTAGTAGGATTTTATTGGCAGCTTTAGGGCAGATACTTTTGTGGCTTCTCTGGGCTCTTCCAAGAACTCCCTCAGTGACTATCCCTTATCATCATGCCTTGGGGCAGGATATCTATAGAGAACCTCTGAAGTGTGTTATCTGAAGGATAATCTTGCTTAGGGTTCTGAATCTCCAGGTTGGGAGCAAAGGAGAAGGAAGAGGTATGATCATAGGGAACTAGGTATAATAGGTACAATAAAATCTCACAGGACTGACACAAACACATCATTTCAAATCAGGCACCATCTAGTCAGACTCATACCCAAAAGACATTTTTCACTAAATCATACCTGATAATTGGTAACCTAGCTTCTGCTTGAGGGCCTCCCTAATGAAAGAAAGGCCTCCAGGGATACCACATTCCACTTTTGGGCAGCTGCTGGATCTGGAGTCAGGAAGACTCATCCTCCTGAGTTCAAATCCAGCCAAGACACTTATTAGCTGTGTGACACTGGGCAAGCCACTCTGCCTCGGTTTCCTCATCTGGAGAAGACAATGGCACACCACTCCAGCATCTATGCCAAGAGAACCTCAACTTGGGTTACAAAGAGTTGGACACAACTGAAAAACAATAATTGTTCCCAAGGTTTTTTCTTGGCATCAAGTCTAAATTCACCTTTGCTATTTCCATCCATCACTCATGGACCTGTCTGATGGGGCCCAATAGAATCACTCTATTTCTCTTCCATGAGGGTTTTTCAAATAAACTCACTGCTTTCAAACTATCTCTATATTTGCTACTGACCTAATTTTAAATCTCTCTGACTGGGCATCTGGGGGATAAGTAGAGGAATTTAGAAGGATATTGGAAGCTAGAAGGGACCTTGAAGTCATCAAATTTAACCCCTTTGTTTTATAGATGAAGGAACCAAGTCTCAGGGAGCTTAATATTAATTTGTCCAGAGGTAACAAGGTTTGGTAGTCCCATAGCCAGGACTAGTAAGATTCTCACTCATAAGGTGGGAAGGGATCCTTGGTTCAAAAAAAAAAATCATAGCTTCAAAAGGAATATAATTAAATTGATCTAGGGCATCTGAAACTAAGGCTTCTAAATTCATGGCTCTTTGCACTTAAATGAGAGTGGATTTAAAATCAAAGGGTCTCCCAGTTCCTAATCTGTCAAAGATAGCTAATACCTTTGTCACCTTAAGCAAGTCTTACAACTTTCTGGGCTTCAGTTTCTCATCTATAAAATGAGGGGGATAGGCTGGATTATCGCTAAAGTTCCTTTCAGCTCTAAATCCTAAAATCCCCAGGCCCTTGTCTCCAGTAAATCCATCGTGCTTTCCCCTATAGATA
The DNA here is from genome assembly GCF_027887165.1 of Monodelphis domestica. Taxonomy (NCBI): domain Eukaryota; kingdom Metazoa; phylum Chordata; class Mammalia; order Didelphimorphia; family Didelphidae; genus Monodelphis; species Monodelphis domestica. Next base: position 98,894,592 of record NC_077232.1, read on the forward strand.
GAACTCTCCCTTCTATGCAAGCAGAATCACAAGGGTTTTCTACTTAGTCTAATGAGAGCTTGGGGAAGGGGAAGAACAGAAGAATCCTAAAAGTCCCTATTTGACACATTATTGCCTTAAAAAAAAAAAGTCAGTATCTGCCACCAATAAGACTGATTCCCTTAACTGTTCAACTCGGTGGAATGGTCCCAATGGAAAAGATACATGTTTTCTGTGACTCAGACCTCAAAACTCTGCCTACAGCAACCAATTGTCACAGGCAGAGAAAGAGGATTTCTCCCCATCCCTCTTCTCTTTTTAAGTATTCTCCAGGCAGGCAGCAGAGTCCACCAACTCGATACTGACCGCCCCCTTCCACCCACCACCCTAACCCTCCCCGTGCATTAAGCCACGGCATACAAAAGGGGTTTCAAAGGATGTAAGCTAAAAGGAGAGTGGAGGGGGAGGGGGGCAGACGCTAGGAATTTATCCGCTGAGGGGGAGGGGCGGGGGCGAAGGGGAAGGGGCGCGTGGGTGTTACCCCGAGCAACTTGACTGTAACTTGCCGAGTGGAGAGCGTAACCCAGCAGCCCCTCCGGGCTGGGGAGGGACAACGTCATCCCAAGCCCCCGCCTAGGACTCTCCCTTCTACACCGTTTGGTTGCCCAGGAGAGGGACAGGGCAGAGCCCAGCTGGGACTCAGAGGGTTTCACTGAGGGGGTGGTCAAAGGCGCCTAAACTCCCAGGCTGAAACCAAGCTCCTCCTCTCTCCATTTTCTCTCCTTTGTTGTCCGGGGCCAGTGTCTAGGGACTTAGCTGGGGCTAGTCGCGGGTCCGTGCCCAACTCCTCTCAGTACAAATCCTTCCCAATACCCCATCTCCACCCCCTAGCAGTGGGCAAAGCTGGCGCTTCCACCACCGCGGAATAATCGAATGCTTCTCTTTTCTCCTCAGTTTCAGAGGGCTCTGCGCTACCTCCCAAGGATAAGCAGGAAGATGCCCCTGGCTAAAATCCCACTGGGGCTCAGGGGTCCGGGGTGGACGATGGAGGAGGAAGGAGACCACAACAGAGCTGGGAATTAAATGCACCCTCTGTGACCCGTCTGCCAGTTAATTTCTGCTTCTCCATTCCCGCAAACTAGGTAATGCTTCGTCTCCATACCTTCCTAGTAGGGGAGCAAAGCAGGAAGGAAGATCAATATAGATTCCTCGGGGAATCTTGGTCCTGAAAGAGATGCCCATGTTCATGTTCACCTTAGTAAAGAAGCCCTAGTCCTTAAATAAGCCCCCGTTTCCCATTATACCTCCCACCCCATCTCTCCCTACAACTCTCAGCTTCCCAGAGGGCGAACCCGAGGTCCCAAAGGACCTCAGAGAAGTTCACAACATGGGGAGGGGGAGGCATGGAATTTATCTTTTCCCCTTTTCTCCAACTCAGTTTCAACACAGACCCTTTTCCCCTCTCGTCTCTTCTCTTAAAGCCCACCCTACCCGTAAAGCGAAAACCCTTCATCTGCGCCGCTGGAAAATTACAGCAGAAAGTCAAAAAAGTTTGCTCCCTGGACGCGTCCCCCCTTCTAGCCCCAATTCCCAGTGCCCTAGACCCAACCCTCCATCTATCGCCGAGCTCGTCTAGCCTCCACCTCCCCGAGTCGAATACCTCTTTTGGCCCGCAGCCCCACTCTCCCCACTGGAGCTCCTGCCCTACACCCCTAATACTGGATGCAGAGTTGGGGGAGAAGGGGGAGGAGGCAATACTGTTTTCTCCCCACTTCCCCTAGCCCATCATTCCATTGGCTTCCAAGTGCATACAGTCTCCCCTAATTCCCTCTCCCTTCTTTCCTTCCTTCCCATAGGTATTTTCCCAGCTACTGGAAAGAGGACTCAAGGGGGAGGGTACTCACCGCCCAGCAGCTGCTTGCAGCTGCTTCTCCTTTCTCCCTCCTACTCTCCTAAACACCTAGTTGGAGGGCTGCAGCTGCGGCCAGGGACTAGGCAACGTCGTGGGCTCCCGGTGCCCCCCAGCAACAGCTGCTGCTGCTGTGGCTGCTGCAACCTCTTTCCTCTTCCCGGGGAGCGTAGAGTCTCTCAGCTCTCATACAAACCAGCCTCCCTTACCCGCTCGGTGCTCGGCAACCCATGAAGCTCCGGCTCATGAATGATTTATGAGTCACAGAACCCGGCCTCCAGTTTCTGGGGACCACCAGGCAGGGTTCCGGAGACCCCTCCCCTCTACGCTCCCAGCACGCCGCCGCCCCCCACCTCAGACTGCGTACCAGCCGGTGCTGGGTGTATGGAACCGAGCTCAGCCTCCCGATGGGGAGAGGGAAAGGGGCTTTTCTACTTTGGGAGGTTTGCCCTAAACGTAGAACGGCAGATTGGTCTGAATCCGCGCCCCCTCCCTTCCTCCTCCCCCTTCCCCCACTAGAGGGGGAGGAGGCTACACAGGTTTGCAGCGGACCTCCACCAGAAGGTCGTAGAAACTGGGGGACCTGTTGCGCTCTCAATGTGCAGCTTAAGCCATTGTGATTGGACGGGGGGGGGGGTGCTTTTTGTTTTCAAGAAAATAGTCTCTATTCCTTCCCCCCCCCTTCCCCCCAACCCCAAAGAGTTGCAAACATATGCAAAGAAGCCTGGTAGAGGGCTAGGTTGGAAAAGCAAGAAATGTGCTCTTCCGGAGGGGATCGCCCGGGAGGTGTCTTTTTATTTTAAAAACATTACGGAATTTGCAGCCCTGAACTAGGTTGGCCTCAGGCACTCGGGAGACCAGACTTTGGTCTAGCTAGCCCCAATTTGCTGTAGTACCCTGGGGCTTCCAAAGAACACTAAAAACACACACACACACACACACACACACACAAAGCCCCCGAAATCTCATTAAGCAGGTTCTGTCTCTGTGCATCTGTCTGTCTGTAACTGGTTTTCTGTCACTCTGTCTCTGTGTCTGTCTGTCTCTCTCACACAAAGAGTATGTAAGTCCGAAGTGTTGGAATTCTTAATTAATGTAGAATTCAAATCTATGTCCTCCAACTCTGTAATCTTTGTTTCTAGATCACCTTGGCCACCTTATTTGCAACTGTTACAAATTTATCTTCTTGGATAATTTTAGAAGGGAAGGGGTAGCTCCAGGGAACTTAGTACTTTTCCCAAAATATGGTCAGCTCTCCTGGAATCCTAGGTGACAACCAGAAGCCACATTGCCAGCAACTTGAGATGGGTGATTAGGGAAGACTCGGCTTGCCCTTTAGCACTCTCCCTTTTCCTTTTTGGAATCATTCAACAATTCTATATTAAGGTCTCATGCTTGGCACCGGGGCATAAAAGAACAAAATGAGAAACAATCCTTGCCTTCAAGGAGCTAACGTTCAACTTAGGTATTGGGACATTTCTAGGTGGTGCAGTGGATAGAGCACTTGAGCTTGAAATCAGGAAGACATCTTCATGAATTCAAATTTGGCCTTGGCCATTTACTAGCTGTATGACCCTGGACAAATCCCTTAACCCTATTTGCCTCAGTTTCCATACCTGTCAAATGAATCAGAGGTGGGGAAAAGGCAAATCACTCCAGTATCTCTGCCAAGAAAACCCCAAATGGAGCCACAAGAGTCCAACAGGATTGAAAAATAACTGAACAACAGCAATTACTAGTTAATTTGTAAGGGGGGGAGGAGTTGGCAGAGAAGGGAAAACTTCCTGGTAGAAGGTGATTTATGCCTTACGGGAAGTATTTACCCTTCCTTCTCCACACCAAATCACTTATCTCAAACATATCCAGTACAATCCACCTTTTAGATAAATACATAAAGTTTAAATGTCACTAGGGATCAGGGTCATGAGTTCTGGAGCTAACTCAAAATGGAGCTACGTCTAAAATGAGTATTTGAGATGGCAGGCAAAAGATGAAGATAATATCTAGACCTAGTTCTATGCAATGCTATGAGGAAAGAGCTTTGCAAAACTTCAAGCATAATTTCCATGTGATCTATTATTCTTTTTTTTTTTTAACCCATACCTTCCATCTTGGAATCAAGGGAGAAGAGTGGTAAGGGCTAGGCAATGGGAGTTAAGTGACTTGCCCAAGATCACATAGCTGGGCAGTGTCTGAGACCAGATTTGAACCCAGGACTTCCCATCTCTAGGCCTGTCTCTCAATCCACTACCCAGCTGCCCCCGTGATCTATTATTCTTAATAGGAATCAAAAAAGACAGCCTGGAAACCTGAGTTCAAGATATCCCTCTGACATAAACTAGCTATGTGATATATAGCCTATATGTAGCTAAAACTATAGATTACAGAAGAATTCTAAGTGGGAGTTTCCTACCTAAACTGACCTGAGTTCTGGACCAAAAGAAAACCTAAACAAATTGGGCCAAGAGCAAAAGACTCAGGCTTACTGGGTAGGAAACGATTTGGATGTCTCATGCACAATGTTAGGAAGTGTTTCCAGGTCCCAGTGCTATTCCAAAAATCGTTCCAATGCATAAAGGAGTGGAAAAAGAATTGACTGGCTAGAGGCACAAATCCTAGCTTAAATCAAACCTGTGTGGCCAACTACTTTTGTGTCCTTGGGCAAATCATTAACCTCTCTCCAGTTACTCATCTTTAGGTGAATAGGTCTAGATATGTGTCTGTTTGATTCTTTCAACCCATCACAATGCAATGTGAATAGATCACAGTGTGTCCTGGATTTAAGATGGGCTTGAGACATAGATGGACTGTGTCACCCTGGTTAGACCAGTTGGGCTCTGAGACCTCCCTCTAGTTCTAAATCTAAGACCCATGAATCAAACCAATCACACTGTTGTCTAAATTGACCCCTCTCCAGAAGTCCTCTCCCTCTGAAGCTTCATTACTCTTGTCCCTGGACCTTCATGACTCTGGAAGAGACAAGGCAGACACTTTGTGCCACTGCCTCACAAATTCAATTCATTCCCAAGTCAAGACATTACCTGGTGTTGCCATTGGAACTCTTCAAAAACAAAGGAGGACCAACAACAATAACATCTTGGCATGGTCACATAGGGTTCTAGACGTCCATGCTTATAGAGAGGTGGCAATCTGTAAGAGTAGAGAAAGTACTCACAAGAATGAGAAGTTGGGAGCCAGCTAGGTGCCTCAGTGAATTGAGAACCAGGCCCAGAGATGGGAAGTCCTGGGTTCAAATTTGAACTCAGTCACTTCCTAGTTGTATGACCCTGGGCAAGCCACTTAACCCCCATTGCCTAGCCCTTACCACTCTTCTGCCTTGGAACCAATACACAGTATTGATCCCAAGATGGAAGGTAAGGGTTAAAAAAAAAAGAATGAGATCATGATTCCTAAAATTAACCAATTTGTCTATAGTGGCCCAACGCTATGTTATCATCTTCCACCAAAACAAATCATTAGAGTAAAATGTTAGGTCATCATTTCAATTCTATTTATAGTCTACAGAGGAACTTAAGTGGAAATTCTTTTTTTTAAGTCAAAATTCAATTCACAGACATTTTTATTAAGCACCTACTGTGTGCAAGGCAGAGAAAAATTGTAACATAATGGATAGACAGCTGGCCTCCGAGGAAAACCAGAATTCAAGTCTCCTCTCTGACATCTATTGTCCATGATGCTAACTAAGAAAATACCTAAATTTTACTTAAACAACAGGTTGCAGATCTACACTGGGAATCTGAATAAGTGAATAGTTAATAATTCATATAGTACCTACTATGTGCCAGGAACTGTGCTAAATGCTTTACAAATATTGTCTCATTTGATTGGTAGAGGGAATTTCCTCCTTAGGAGTTTTTTTTTTAACCTTATTTTCTGTCTTGGAATTGTGAGTTTAAAATTAATAATCAATGACTAAGTATTATATTTTATAAAATTTTATTAATAATAACTAAAGCAAAAGAACTGCCTGAACTCAGCCTGGTTGCAGGTCAAAAAGAGAAAGAGGGAGGAGTTACAGCCCCTTAAATACAATCGCACAAAACATAAGGATGCAGGAAAAGGGAACTTTGGGAAATAACTAAATGACTTCTGGGGAATGAAGTCCAAAGGTATAAAATCTTCATTAAATCAGAATCAATACTAACAATCAGTTCCAAGGCAAAGGAGGGTTAAGTGGTAGGAAATTGGGGTTCAAGTAACTTGACAGGGTCACACAGCTAGGGAAGTGTCTGAGGCCAGATCTGGCACTCCATGCAATGAACCACCTAGACACCCCAAAGAAAAGCTTACATTACCTTTTTTTTAAGGCAATCAAAATGAATTCTTCTAGGATCACACAACTAGGAAGTGCCTGAGGCTGGATTTGAACCCACATGCTCCTGATTCCAGACCTGACATTCTATCCATGACATCATTGGGAGTTTTCAGCATCAATTATATGACAAACATATAACAAGTATAGGCTAAAAAAATTTTAATGCATACAATGTTAGGCACTGGGGATACAAAGACGAGTCTGAAACAGCCCCTGTCCTCAGGAATCTTCTATTCCAATTGGAGGATCAAATTTGTATGCAAACACAGCAGAATTCAGTAGCACAAAGTAATTTCACAGAGAAAGAATACTTCTAATGGGGGGGGGGGTCAGGAAAAGCCTCAGGTAAACGATGGTACCTGAACAGTACTTTGAAAGACAAGTCGTCCAGACCTGAGGGACCCCTGATGGAAAAAGCAGAGGCAGGAGATGTAGCGTTGTACATGGGGTAGGCTTCACCAGCCAATTTGATTTAAAAGGAATATTTATGAAAGGGAAAAATACGAAATACGACTGCAAAGGTAGCTGGGAGTGATAGAGTTGGAAAGACTTTAAATGATAACCTAAAGATTTTGTAATAATAGCAACTAGAATTTATGTGGTGATCACTCTACTAAACACTTTACAAATATGATTTCATTTGATCTTCAGAACTACCAGAGTTAGAAAATATTATCTCTATTTTACAGTTGAGGAAACTGAGGTTAGGTGACTTGCCCAGTCATATAGCTAGTAAATGTCTGAGACCAGGTTTAAACTTGTCTTCCTGACCCCAAGCCCAGCACTCTGTCCACCTATTGAAAATGTTATATCGATAATTCCTTTTTTGGGTACAGATTGGATTTGATTATTTCATTTTGTAGTGATGCTTTCCTACTCTTATGACCAAAATTTTGTCATCTGGAAGTACATTTGTCTCAAAGACATGCCAACACATATACACATACATGCATGCAAATTTTCAGAATACCTTCCACATTTGAAAATAGCTGCACAGGGAATAACTAGGTGACTCAGTGGCTTGAGAACCAGGCCTAGAAATAGGAGGTCCTGGGTTCAAATATAACCTCAGACACTTCCTAGCTGTGTGACCCTGGGCAAGTCACTTAACCCCCATTGCCTATCCCTTACCACTCTTCTGTCTTAGAACCAATACTATATTGGTTCTAAGACAGAAGGTAAGTATTTAAAACAAAAACAAAAAAACAAATAAATAATTAAAAATTAAAAAAAGAAGACACCAAAGAGACTAAGAGATGATGGCAAGGTGGGTGAAGCATTCCAGCATGAGGGGCTGATAGTCCAAAGGCAATGAGGAGAAAGAGAAAGAAAGAAAGAAAGAAAGAAAAGAAAGAGAAAGAAAGAAAGAAAGAAAGAAAGAAAGAAAGAAAGAAAGAAAGAAAGAAAGAAAGAAAGAAAGAAAGAAAGAAAGAAAGAAAGAAAGAAAGAAAGAAAGAAAGAAAGAAAGAAAGAAAGAAGAGAAAGAAAAAGAGAAAGGAAGGAAGGAAGAACAGAAGGAAGAGAGGGAGAAAGGAAGAGAGAGAAAGGGAAGGAGGAAAAATAACACAAAGGTGCAAAGGTGGAGGTAAAAAAAATGGAGACTCACTCTACCTTTCTCCCAGAGGGGCAATTTTTTAAAGCACCAGATCTTTTAACAACAGATTATTGTTGGAATATTCCTTTTGAAAATCTGCTTCTGCTACCAGACATAAGTCCAAGTATGTATCTATCTGATTCTTTCAGCTAATCACAATGCAGCATGAAGAGATGCAGGCAGGTGTTGTTAGGGGTTGAAGAACAGCCTCAGGCATGAACTGATGATGTCACTTCTGGCCTCTCATGGCTCCAAGTGGCTCTCCAAGATTAGGAAGCAGAGCAGTTGAAATCTTCCTTAGTAGAAGGAATTTTCTCAGCCAATGAAATCAAGATACAAAGTCAAAAATGAAAACAGTCTTTGTCTTTAAGGAGCAAGCATTTAATTAACATTCCATTGAGAGTTGAGTGGGAAAATAACACATACATGAATAAGTAAATATAAAATATACATAAAGCAGTCTTTGAGGGGAAGGAATTAGCAACTGGAGAGATTAGGTCAGGTCCTGTGTTTGAGGGGGTAGGTGAGCTTAACTAACTTCAAGAAAACTAGGGATTCTAAGAGATGGGAAGAGTGGGTAAGGTTGGAAAGTAGTGAGGCAGCTGGGTAGTACAATGGAGAGTAATCCAGGAATAGAGACAGGAGGTCCTGGTTTCAAATATGCTCTCAGATACTTCCCAGCTGTGTGACCCTGGGCAAGTCACTTAACCCTGGTTGTTTAGCCCTTACAGATCTTCTGCCTTGGAATGGATACTTAGTATTGATTCTAGGATGGAAGGTAAAGATTTTTTTTAATTGTATTGGTACTGTTGACACCTGAAAAATATAACTTAACATTACACTTAGCTCCAGTTTCCATATTAGAGAATAAAATTGATAGTGGTCTCTTTTTCCTTTTTCATTTCGTCTTTCACTCATGCTATTAAAACAAATGCAACATGGGCTTGGGCTTTCTTTTTCTCTTCATCAGATCTACCATACATAAATGTACTATCTATAAGCATAACCTGAAGCCCAAAATACATGAAAGAATCATTACTTTGTTATCTGGCTATTGAATTACAGAAATATTATTCTTGTCAATAAAGCCTATGGGTAGAGAAAGAGAAACCAGATGAACAGGAAATTGAGATGAGACATTTACAAGAGAAAGTGTTAGTGCCCCGGTTTTTATAGAGCATCTCCTCTCCCCAACTCCCTACCACCATCTTAAAAGCCAATTGGGCTATTTTCAGATAGGGAAACCTTTCTCAAAATTGGAGTGTGTGTTTATGCTATGTTCAGATGACAAAATGTTGCACCGTAAAATGAAAGAACAGAACTTAGAGTTAAGATCACTGCTGGTGAGAGGTTGAGAGCTTCAGGCATTGATACAATGATTCATGAAGTAAAGTTGAGAGCAGAACAAAGAGAAGATAAAGGAGAGTGATGCTGACACAAGTGATAGAGTCTAGAGGATGCCATCCCTGTCTGGATCCCCCAACTTTTGTATAATTCTATGGAGCTTAATAAGTATTTGCTGAATTGAACTGACAAAGAAGACATCAGACACCTAAACCAGTGCAGGAAATCTTAAATTCATTCATTTTTTAAAAAAAGTATTAGGGGACAGTTGGATGACTCAGTGGATGGAGAGTCAGGCCTAGAGATGGGAGGTCATGGGTTCAAATCTGGCCTCAGACACTTCCCAGCTGTGTGACCCTGGGCAAGTCACTTAATCCCATTGCCTTAAAAGAAAAAAAAAAACAAGTATTAAGCTCCTCTTATATGTAGAGATACAACATTTAGAGAAGAAATGGTTCTTGTCTGATTTATTGAAAATTTGACAATGTCATAGTTGTTGGGACTAGTGGACAAGAGAAATGTCCTTATTACACTGTTGAATGTCTCAGAAAGAGCTGGTGATGGCTGTATCCCAACAGCCAAAGGTACCAGAAGCTCTCTTTCCTTGTTCCTGGTAGTTCACAGAATTAGGGAGCTTTTCCTGTCTCAGTTGCCAATGATCTTTGCTGTAGCCTCCTGTCACCAGGATATAACAGGCTGGAGCAGGAGCCACTAATCTTGACTGCCCTAGAGCAAGGGGCCGGAGCATGTGCCTCACTGGAAGGGGCCAGGGCACAAATCCGTCCCTATACATGCTCCATGGCCCTCATTACCCAGCAATGTATTCTTTTATTTTTTTAAACCCTTAATTTACATCTTAAAATCAATTGTTCCCAGGTAGAAGAATGGTAAAAGCTAGGAATAAGGGTGAAATGACTTGTCCAGAGTCACCCAACTAGGAACAGTGTATTCTTAGTAGGTTTCAACATCCTTTTCCATTCTTCTAGTATAGATTCCTTGGGAATATCTTGGCTTTCTGCAAAGTTCAGTCCATGTGCTCTTATAGGCAGCCTTTCCTAGTTGTCTTTGTTGCAAATGCTCACTCCTTCCCTTTCAAATTAACATGTGTATATTGAACTATTTACATGTTGTATCTCTACTTCCACCTTACAGTAGAATGTAAGCTCTACCAGGGCAGGGACTATTTAATTTTGGTCTTTATAACCCTAGCACTCGATGCAGAGCTGGATTTACAAAATTCTTGTTGGATTGAAATCAAGGTCTTTCTTATGTTCAGCTTTTGAATCCTCAAGCATAGTGTGGTGTCTTGCACACAGTAGACACTCAATAAAATATTTATTTGAATGAATTCTTAGAATCATAGACTTGGAGCTAAAAATGATCTTAGAGGCCATCAAATCCAGTATCCTAATTTTACAGATGAAGAAACTAAGGTTCAGAGAATTTAAATGGCTCATCTAGAGTCTCACAGGTAGTCAGAGGGAAGGTTTGGACCCCAATTCTTGCTGATATGAAATTCCAAATTCTGTCTGTTGTCTCATCCTGCCTCACTGTCACTTTTCATTGTCAGATTTTCCCTTTATTTATTTTTCTACCATTTCAAATGATGCATTTCTTTTTTTTAAATCCTCTTTTATGTTGTTCATTTCAAGTCCTTTTAGATAGCATTAAACCTCCCATTAGATATTCTAAGAATTGCTTTTACATACAAATGGATTTTGAATGAATGTGTGTGTGTGTGTGTGTGTGTGTGTGTGTTTTCCCCTTGACAGGACATTTGCTTGTCCTTGGCAAAGCAGCATTAGGAAGGTGTGCAGTTATGTATTTTATTCCTAGTAGTCTTGATGGGTCATGATGTTTTATAGAGGCTCTTCTCGCTTTGTTTCTATTTTTGTAAAGCAGCTGGTGGCCAAGCTCACTAACCAACACCTTCTTGCCCTTGTGACTTTGCTCATGTTGATCCACATGCCTAGAATAACCTTCCTACAGCCCCATTTCCAACTTGACTGTGTCCTACTCAGCCTTCAAAGGCCACCTTCTCCATGAAGCATTTCCCTATTCTCTCAGCTGTGTCTCATCTAATCTCCTTGCATGTTGGATAGCTCTTTTGGACTTTTTTTTAAACCCTTACCTTCTATCTTAGAACCAATACTGTGTATTGGTTCCCAGGCCGAAGAGTGGTAAGGGCTTGGCAGTGGGAGTCAAGTGACTTGCCCAAGGTCACACAGCTAGGAAGTGTGTCTGGATTTGAACCCAGGACCTCCTGTCTCTAGGCCTCATTCTCAATCCACTGAGCCACCCATATAATTATGGAATTATTATATTTTAATTTATATTCATTAATACCTCCCCTCCGAGATTGTTTTCTTTTCACACTGCTTATATCTTGAAAGTCCTTAGGTATTTCATGTTGTCTCTCCTAAATGTTTATGTTGTTCATATGCTTATTCACCTTCCCTTTCTCATTGGCATGTGGGCTCTTTGAGGGCAGAGACTTTGGTTTTGCCACTTGTATCCTGGATGCTAGGACAGCATCTGGCACATAACTATGTACTCAGTAATGTTTTGGGACTTGCCATGTGTCTTATCTTGCAAATAGAACTTAAGCTCTTTGAGGGAAGGCGTTTTGTCTTATTTTTGTTTGTTCTAGTGGCAGAACAGAGATTAGTCAAATCTTCTGATGCTTCAGCCCAAAGATCTTTCCATTAGAATTCACATTCCACTGCATGGTCCCTACTGAAGCCTTTTTTCTTCATCATGATATAGATTTGCTCTACAACAGATTATGCCAATGGAGTATGAACTTCCATAGATCATACCATGCTGAAAAGGTCTTTGAGGGTGGTACTGCAATGATCTGTGTGCATATCCTCAGAAATCTAGACATTTGAAGGGACTCACACCAGAGTTGGACACTAGGACATAATATTTTTGTCCATATTGTTATTGTTCTGTCATATCAGTTCTGTCCAATTCTTCATGAACCCATTTGGGGTTTTCTTGGCAAAGATACCAGAATAGTTTGCCCTTTTCTTCTCCAGCTCATTTGACAGATAAGGAAATTGAGGTAAGTAGGATTATGTGATTTGCTAGTAAGGGTCTGAGACCAGATTTGAATTTGGGAAGATGAGTCCTCCTGCCTCTAGCATTGGCAATCTATCCGTTGCACCACCCAGTTGCCTCTTTTTCCCCCCTTGTTATTGTTATTTGGTCATTTTCTCTTGTGTCCCACTCTTTGTGATCCCTTTGATGGTTTTCTTGGCAAAGATACTGGGTTGTTTTGCTATTTCCTTCTCCAACTCCATGGCAACTCATTAAACCATCTACAAAGGTGTGTTATGATTTGCAAAGGAAGTATTTTATATAGTTTCAAGGTTTACAAAGTGCTTTGTCTAGATTATTTCATTTGAGCTTCACAACAACCCTGAGAGTTAGATGCTTTGACTGTCCCCATTTTATACAGAAGGAAACTGAAGCTGACAGAGGTTGTGACTTGCTCACGATTACACAGCTAGTAAATGTTTCTGAGGCTGGATTTGAATTCAAATATTCTTGACTCCAGACCCAGCACTCTATCCACTGAGCCACTTAGATACCAAATATAAATAGAATAACACAATAAAGTAAAATAATAATCACTGATCCTTAAGATGTTAAAATATTAAAAACTAGGAACAAAAAGAAAATTGTTTTCCATCTTTAAAAGAAAAGAAAAACAAACCTAAATTGTAAAGTGTTTTGTAGGATTTAGGATGATTGAATTTGTTGTTATTTGTCTAATATTATGGGATGATGTCTTGATTTGTGAGTGAATTGGATTTAGGTGAGGCATGCTTGCACCAGAGTCATAAGAGACCTTAGAGGTCATTGAGTCATTTTCTAAGTCATTTTAAAGTGAGGAAACTGAGGTGAGGAGTGATTAAGTGATTTAGCTAAGGTCACCCAGGGAGTGTTTTCTTATACATTGAAAACACTCAAGCAGAACTTAAGAAAAGCAACCTAGGAATAATGAAGCCAGTGTAGCTCAGGAAAAAAATATTTTTTAAAAAATTGTCAGGTATGTTAGAATGCAATTAGACAATGACAGGAGCCTCAGGGAACCGGAGCCAAAAGATGTACTGGAAGACTGGAGAGAGCAACTAAAATAAAGGAAAAGTCACAGATTTGCAGTGGGAGAAGCATTTGCATGTAAAGTAATTCTAAGAAACATTTACCAGGAGATTTCATATAGCATAAAAGTACTTGACGACATAAGCATAAAAGAAGTTTATTTTTTATTTTTAAGGAATGCATAGTTTGGAGCAATGAGGGGTGGGAACAAGAAAATCTCTTAGGAGAGATCAGTGAATTCAACTGAATAAATAACTTTATAAATGTCTATATTATGTATGACACCATTGTATGCCTAGGGACATAAAGATTAAAAATGACTCATAGGGCAGCTAAGTGTCTCAGAGGATTGAGCCAAGTTCTGGGTTCAAAGCTGGTCTCAGATACTTTCCAGCCATGTTATCCTGGGTAAGTCACTTAACCCCCATTGCCTAGCCCTTACTTCTCTTCTATGGTATATATTTCAAGTCAATACTTAATATTGATTCTAAGATGGAAAGTAAGGGTTCAAAAAAATGACTCAGGTCCTCATTCCAAGGAGCTGAACATAGGGAACATAGTCTGGGATAGAGGAAAAGGGAATGGATTTGGATTTAGCTGATTTTTCTTTAGATTGTGACTCCAACACTAGCTCCTTGTATGACCTAGGACCAGTTATTTCATAAGATTATGAACTTTGGAACTGGAAGAGACCCTATGAAGTTATCAAGATACCTTTAATTTTATAACTGAGGAAACAGGAAGTCCAGGAAGGTTCAGTGATTTCACCTGTATAGCCAGGGTCACAGAGACTGTAAAGAGCAGAGCTAGGAGTCAAGACCGGATCCTGTGACCTTAAAAGCTCTTTCAGTGCATGAAACTGCCTTCTCTGAGAGGTGTGCTGGAGCCAGCCTTTTAAATGGAGCTGGAGCCAGAATCCTTTTTAAAAACTGGTGTCAGTGATTTTTTTTTCACCAGCTATATCTATTTTTATTTCATTTATTAATATCATACTTATTTATAGTTTACTGTTTCATTATATTGAATAGCTAAGCAATTATATAATTAACCATTACTGTAGATACCACTTACTGCATAGCATTTAAATCATTACTATTTAAAAAATCATCAGCTCTCTTGGAGAGCCAATTGTTAAATTTTCATCGTAAGCATTGTAAGCACTCTCAATTGAGTAAAGGCTACAAATCATGTCTTGTTCTATTTTTTTTATTTGTGCTAATTACCTAGACATAATAAAGTGATGGTGAAAGTATTAACAATGCAGCTTAAACTTGAAGTTTGCCTAAGCACATTTTTTCCCCCAGAAAGTCAGTTGTTAAACATTTTGCAGCACACTCTGGGTTTCCTCTGGGGAGTGAGGGGGTTGGCTTCCAGGGCATTTAAATTCTTTTCCATTTCAGGATCCTGTGAAAAGAACTGGAGAAGCATTTAGAAATCAAATCCAAAATCCTCCTTTCACCATTGAGTTCTAGAAAGAAAAGCTTTTTATTATAGAGTCACAGTTAATTGACAGAGCTTGGATCTGAACCTGGGTTTTCAGTGTAGCACTTTACAGATATATTGATGTGAACTTTAAGATAAGCCATCATTACATGTATTTGGGGAAATTATGTCTATATATACAAGCTATCCAGGACAAACAAACAAAAAAATGACTTAAAGCTATTTGTGCTGGGATTGGTTTCTTTAGTCCAAAATATTGATCGTGTTGATCATGGTCAATGAGACAGAGCTCCAGACGCTGGTATTAGAAAATGGAAAAGACTCCATGTGGGCCAATTTAAGCTAAGTCAATTTAATTCAATTCCATACCATTTATTAAGTACCTACTATGTAGCAAGCATCGTGCTAAGCTTTGAGGATACAAATCAGAAAGAGCAACACAGTTCCTGCCTCAGGGAACTATATAACAGGAGAAAACAATACACAAAAGGAGGAAAGAAAGAGAAAGGAAGACACCAAGGGTACCTGGTGCAGAGTCATCTTGTTCAGCAGAGTTGAAACCAGACAGAGGAGCAGACCCAAAGTGGAGTGAACTGAAAGCCCAGTTTCTATCCTCCCTTAAGAAAAGTCTTGGGAGAGGTTTGGTAATCTACCCTTCAACCCTTTAATCAGAGGGGAGAAGAAGTTGAGGGAGGTGGTATCTAATCATCTTGTTCTGTGCATTTGAACCCCAGGCAGAGCAGCAAATGCAAAGAGGATGACTAGGGTATTTTTTAAAGCTCATGTTTTATATAAAGATGGGAAATGGGAGAAGAAACCTTTCTGAAGCATCACTTCCATACTTTGAGGGGCAATAATAGATTTACAACTATTTCTTCAAACCTCTGAGCTCCATGATTACCCCTGGGTTTACCCTTTTGGTTGGTCTTCTAAATTTCCTTTGAGTAATTCTGAAGAGTATTTAGAGTTAGGAGAAACTTTAAGCATTTAGTCTGATCTGACTTGACAGCGCTCTTCTTTCCTCCCTTCCTATGACTTGGTAACTCAGCTGGCTATCAGAGCTGTGGGTTCAGTTGAGACCTGGACCAGTCAATTTCATGGTAACCCATGACTTTTCACCATATCTTTGGCAAAATGTGCAGGGTTAGAATAGGATGAAAGGGCTTGAATAAGCAACCCAGGCTAGCAAATGTCTAGCAAAAGAACCCCAAAGTAAACACCTTTGCCCAGCTGAGAAAACATGCATGACCCAAGGATTTCACCTCCACAAAAGGAAATGTTCATCTAAAAAGCATTTGTATGAAGTAAGTTTTAGAAACAATTAATAGGAGATTTAATATCAAATCTCACCTCAGACACTTCCTAGCTGTGTGACCCTGGGTAAGTCATTTAGCCCCCATTGCCTAGCCTTTAGTGTTCTTCTGCCTTGGAAGCAATACACAGTATTGATTCTAGGATGGAAGGTAAGGGTTATTTTTTTTAAAAAAGGAGATTTAATATTGCCTGAAAGTTCTTAAAAACAGAAACATAAAGGATGGGGAGTTTTTTTTAGATTACTTAGTTTAGAGCAATAAGGGAAACAAATAGAAATTACTTCCAGTTCTGTGGCATATTTAGGTTTAATGATAACTTTTGTATGTGGGTCACTTTAAATTTTAAAAAGAACTTTACATATATTGCCTTATTTATACTTCAAAAACAGCTTAACTTTTATTATCCCATTTTACAAATAAACTGTTCCCCAGAAACTGTGCCCATGGCTACCCAGCTAGTTGAGCTTAAAGCTGAGACTCTGATCTGGATTTTTCTGAATTCTAGGTTGTTGTTGCTGTGTAGTTGTTTTCAGTAATGTCTGATTCTTTTGTAACCCCATTTGGAGTTTTCTTGGCAAAGATACTGGAATGATTTGCCATTTCCTCCTCCAGGTCATTTTTTCTTTACCAAGCAGGAAACTGAGGCAAACAGGGTTTTATGATTTGTCCAGCATCACACAGTGTCTAAGGCCAGATTTGAATTCAGGGCTTCCTGACTACAGGCTCAGCACTCTATCCACTATCCCACCTAGCTTCCCTGAGTCATATGGTACTAAGGATTATCACCATTTTACAGCTGAGTAACTTGAGACCCCAAGAGGTCACCCAACCTTGTTTGGGTCATAAGGCTGGTAAGCACTAGGGTCAAGTCTTCTGATTTAAGGATTAGTCTTTCTTGTCAGTATCACTTTCCCCAGCATTTAGAACCAAGTTCAGTTCCAGTGAGTGACTCAGCACAGTAATGTGCAAAGGATCTCTACTAGATTTGAGGATGCTCCTTTTCTATTTTTCCTGTTGGATATGCTTTTTTTTTAATCCTGACCTTCCATCTTAGAATCAATAATGTGTATTGGTTCCAAGGCAGAAGAGTGGTAATGGCTAGGCAATGGGGTTTAAGTGACTTGTCCAAGATCACATAGCTAGGAAGCATTTGAGTCCAGATTTGAAGCCAGGAACTCCCAGGCTCTAGCTCTGGCTCTCAATCTCCTGAGTCATCTGTCTGTCCCCCTGAGGATGCTTCTTAAGGATATCAATGGACACAGGATCCCTTCAATTTGGACATTCTCTCTACTGATTCAGACCACTTAAAAACTGTCCATTTTTTAAATCATGCCTTGGATACCTGAGGACTTGGAGATGTCTTCATTGTGTATTAGAGGTAATTGACTTTAATGTCCTTATTTTTTAGTCAAGAAAAGTGAAATATTAGAGAGATTAAGAGGTTTGGCCAAAAAAAGGGTGCTAAAAGACTGTCTGCCCTTTGATCCAGCCACAGCACTGCTGGGTTTATATCTCAAAGAGGTAATAAGGAAAAAAGACTTGTACAAGAATATTCATAGCTGTTCTCTTTGTGGTGGCAAAAAACTGGAAAATGAGGGGATGCCCTTCAATTGGGGAATGGCTGAACAAATTGTGGTATATTTTGGTGATGGAATACGATTGTGCTCAGAGGAATAATAAAGTGGAGTAATTCCATGTGAATTGGAACGACCTCCAGGAATTGATACAGAGTGAGAGGAGCAGAACCAAGAGAACATTGTACACAGAGGCTAATACACTATGACACAATCAAATGTAATGGGCTTCATTAGTAGCAATGCAATGATCCAGGACAATTCTGAGGGACTTAAGAGAAAGAACATTATCCACCTCCAGAGGAAGAACTGTGGGAGTAGAAACACAGAAAAAAAACAACTGCTTGATAACATGGTTCAATGAGGATATGATTGGGGATATTGACACTAAATGATCACCTTAGTGCAAACATCAACAACATGGAAATAGGCTTTGATCAATGACACATGAAAAACCCAGTGGAATTGCATGTTAGCTATGGGAGGGGGTAAGGAGAGGGTAGGGAAGGAACATGATTCTTGTAACCAGGGGAAACTATTCTAAATTGACTAATTAAATAAAATTTTATTTAAAAAAAAGAGGTTTGGCCAAGACCATGCAGGCGGCAAGTGGCAATGCCAAAATGGTAACCCAAGTCATATGATTCCAAATCCCATGTTCTTTCCATTTCTCTTTCTACAGTAATTTCCAAAATATGATCTCTTCCTCCTCCTATTCAAATTTGGATCCAATCTATGGATGCAAAGGTTAAATAGGATGCAATCTCTGCTCTCTGGCACTTTTACTACCAAAGGAGGGCAAGGGATACAAAGGACGAGTAAATGTAAAATTTAAGGCAATTAAGCCATCCTGGAATCATGTAGGCATCATGTACCATTACAGAGTCTCGGCATATCCAAAGATGAATTAGGAAAGTTCTCTGTAGTGTCATGTAGGTGGCTCAGTGGATTGAGAGCCAAGCCTAGAGATGGGAGGGTCCTGGGTTCAAATATGGCCTTAGACCCTTCCTAGTTGTGTGACCCTGGGCAAAATACTTAACCCTCATTACCACTTCTTCTGCCTTGGAACCAATACATAGTATTCATTCTAAGACTGAAGGAAAGGACTTAAAAAATTGTCTGCTCTAGAGGTACTAATAATAATGATGATGTTAATAATAACACATTTATAAATCCTTTAAGATTTTCAAAGTAACAGCCAATATTTGTATAGTGCAGAGAATTGCCGAGCACTTTTAAAATTTTATCCTCTCAGAAAACCCTATGAGGTACATGCTCTACCTATTCCCATTTTACAGATGAGGAAACAGAGATTCAGAGAGGTAGGGCAATGGTAGTTTTGCAGGGGAAATGAGTCCTGTACTCAGGTAGGTCTAAAACAAGGCAGAAGTGTAATTGGAGAAGTACAAAGTTCAGATTTGGGTCAGATGGGCAGAAATCGCTTGTGGCCAGAAGAACAAAGGGGTATTTCTCTAAGTTACATTCATATAGGCCAAAAGGAAGTTTTCATAAACAAAGGAAACTACTCCACCTAAAGCAAATGAAACACGTATTATAAAGGGCCCTCATTTTCCTGACAGAGGCTTTTTTGTTACTTAAAAAAAGTCACAAAAATAATGCCAAAGTTTCATTTGTTTTTCAGCTAATTATTATTCCTGGGATGGAAGCCTAACCAGATGAAGAAGCCATGCCTGGGAGTTGTGTGTCATATTTTCAGCAAATAGGACTTTCAACACTTGTTTCCCTAAAAAGCTTGGCAATTGCCAGGAACCCTATTCAGAGACTTCAAAGGGGCCTAGAAAAAGACCCAACAACATGCTCTCAGCAGGGCTTCCTGTCCTAAGCTTGGGTTTGCAAGCTGAGAATTCAGAAACAAACCTGAAAGGACTAACAAGCCATCATGTTTACTGTCATTGAACTGAAAATTCAGGGGATTATAAGAATATCTGTAATGTAGAGAACTTTGTCAAATTTACATGACTATGAATCATTCCCCAATGGATTAAAGGTCAAAGGGCGTGAACAGACAATTTTTGGATAAAGAAATTAAAGCCATATATTGTCATTTTTTTAAAAAGAGTATCTGTAAGAGTGTATATTTCAATGGCTTCAAGATTATGTAAACTCACAGGGAAGGAATAATGCTTGATATTTATGTTATATATTATCTTATTTTACCAGTCAATCAAACTATGTGCCAAGGTATTGTGCTAAGCTCCAGGAATAAAAAAAAAAGTCAAAAGACATTCTTTGCTCTTTAAAACAAACAAACAAACAAACAAAAACCCCCATATCTTCTGCTTTAGAATCAATACTAAGTATTGGTTCCAAGGCAGAAGAGCAGTGAGGGAACCAAGAGAACAGTATATATAGTTATAGAATTATATATATAGAATGTTTAACGAATAACTTGTGGATGTCCTCTTCCAAAGAAAAAATTGATAAATTGAAACACCAAAGACATAGTTTATATACACATATATTTCTCATCAGATAATACCTTCTCTAGAGTGCAGAGGTGAAGAAGAGGAGATACCTGGGAATTTTAATGCCACCAACAAACAAATAAATAAATTAAAGAAAAAGAAATAAACAGGACAAACTGGAAAGAATACAAGGGAGTTAAGAGAGATTTGGAAAGGCTTTTTGTAGATGGTGACATTTTAGCTGAGACTTGGAGGAAATCGGAGAAGCCAGGACACAGAGATGAAGAGGGAGAACATTCAAGGGAAGGGGGACAACTCTTAAAAATGTCAGGAGGTAGATACTTAAAAATACTTGTGAGGTAGATACTACCAACATGATTCTCCCAACTGATGAAATCCAAAAGGGTCCACGACTTGCCAGTGGTCACCTAGCTAGTAAATGTCAGAAGTGGGATTCAAACCCAAGCATCTCCTTATTCCAAGACCATTGCTCTTGTCATTAACTCATGTTCCCTCTCAAAAGACCTCAAAGCTCTTCTCTGCTTCAGATTCTGTCTACAATATTGTATTTAATTCTATTGTGCTACATTTTAGGAAGGGTATTGATAAATTGGTATCAGCTCAGAGGAAAGGGACCAAAATGATTAAGGAAACTGGAGACTGCCTTTGGTGGACCTATTGGGGAAGGAATTTGGGATATATAGCCTAGAGAAGAGAAGATAATGAAGAGCGTGTTTCTTGTCCTCAAGTACTTGATGGAATAGGCTCTCTAGAGAGACAGTGTGTTCCCGTCACCGAAGGTCTATAAACAGAGGCTGGATGAAAGATCAGCGGTGTTGTGGAAGAGATAGAAGTCTCTTCTTCCTAATCCTGAGATTCTATGAGTACAAGATCCTTCAATCTGACACTTTTGTTTCCTGGCTCAGTGAGTGAATTTACCCCATTGCTCTCCAAGACACTATCCCCATATTATAGAACTACCAAAGTTAGTGAATAATTATGTTACTAAAGCTAGCAAGAGAACTCTTTCTCTCTTGGTCAGTTCCAGAATCCCACTTCTCCTTGGAAAACTCTAGCTTAGAACCAAGCCAAATGCCCTCACTTTGGCCCAGCTGTGACAGCTGTCCTCTTTGTATAGGGTTAGGGATAAAGCAAAGGCAAGATGCCAGACATTTTAAATAGATGATAATATGCTTGGAGAGTTTCCTCTTCTTTTAATGCCAAAAATGTTCTATTTGTTTCCACAAAATTGACATACATCTACTTTACCAGTAGTGTTACAAACATCTTCCCCTTAGTTTGGGGGTAGGGGGTGGGGACGACATATAGAAATAGGTATGGCTAGCCCTGGTCAAAACTATGAAATAGGTGAAGTTTGGCTCAAGTGCAGCTTTGGCACTCATTTATTGTATGGCTTTAAGCAAATCATTTTCCTTTTCTAAGCCTCAGTTCTACTCATCTGCTTAATGGGAATAATGATTCCCATTGCTTAGAACACTTTAAGGTTTGTAAAGCATTTATGAACATCTCATTTGATTTTAACAACCTACAAAGGAAATAGTGCAAATCCTAATATCTCCATTTTAGGAATAAAATGCTTTTCCCAGGTTAACACAGTGTCATAGCCAGGAGTCAATCCTAGAGCTTTCCATCTACCCAACCCAGAACTGACTCATCCACACCAAAAAGTCAAAGGGCTCTTGTGCAAAAAGATCTTTCTTAAGTGCTATATAAGGGGCAGCTAGGTGGCTCAGCAGATTGACAGCCAATCTCAGAGACTGTAGATTCTGGATTCCAATCTGGTCTCAGATATTTCCTAGCTATGTGACCCTGGGCAAGTCACTTAATCCCCATTGCCTAGCCCTTGCCACTCTTCTGTCTTAGAACCAATATGCAGTATGGATTCCAAGATGGAAGAGAAGGGTTCTAAAAATAAAGTGCTATAGAAATGTGAGCTATTATAATGACAAAGCTCAAATATATCTATGATCTCTTGGATGTGGATATTCCCTCCAGCAATGTAGATTGCCACCCCTCCTGCCCATTTTGTCTCCTTGCTATCCATGGACTCCCTTAAATTCACATAGAGGTTCCATACAGAGTGCTAGCATGCAGCCAGTACTCTTGCAGTGGAAAGGATCCCAGTAGATCATTTCTTGCATAATATCTATAATTCCAGGTCCGAATTTTATTTTATTTTTCTATATTTCTCTCTATATATGTTATATATTTCTATAAATTCTCTTCCCAAATTAGACTGTGAACTGGCTGAGAGCAGGGACTATCTTCATTTTCAATTTGAATTTTCTGGAGCTTAGTGCTTGGTACGTACCCCAGAAACCCAGGCAAACTGTTATCAGGGAACTCCCTTGTTTTTTCCTGACTCTGAGCCTAAAAACACCCAATGACCCCACCTAGGGTCCTGAGATGACTATCTTCCTTTGATCGTCCTCTAGATGGACAGAAAGATGCACCTTCAGGCCACACCTTGATCCTATCAGACATCTGTTTGTCCCCTAAAACTAAGGAATCTTTATGTCCCCAGGAAGACCCCAGTATGATCATCCCATCTCATGCCTGAGTAACTTTCTTGTAAGAAAAATATATAAAACCCCAGAACTGATGTTGTCTGGGGGACAGCCTCTCCATCCATGGTGTCCCCATGGGGGAACAGTCTTTCCTTTCATGCTGTCCTCCCAGGGAACTGCTCCCCATCTTGCTGTTCTACCTTGCTATCCTCCTGGCCACTCTCAACATTACTTTCTAAATTAATAAATCTCTTTTTGTTTTTAAGCTAAGTTTTGGAGTCATTGCATGCTTGCAAAAGGCATCCTTCCCGAACCCCAAAAGGCTATCCTTCCATGCCCATAACAGTACTATATCTTTTTTGTATATTCTTCATTCATTGGTTCATTGAATTACCACCTACCCTCACCACTCTGCAGCTCTCTATCCCCCTCTGAGTGATAATCATTTTTAATTGTTCAGAGATTTCGTGTCCTGTGACTCACAACCATATAATACCACTGGGCCCATTATGGGAGGATTCTGAGACATTATGAAAGTTATTTTTCTGTTTCCTTTTTAGGCCTCTTCTCCATCTCAGTGATATTTCTCTCTGTCCCCCTAGGTACTCAGTGACCCCATGATATCCCACAGATGCTTAGGACTCCCCCTTCGAGTATGACCCTAAGCCTTTCCATGTCCTCCATCAAAAGTTCTGTTGTATATGATTTGTCAGGGCCCTGCTTGGTTTTCTGTTAATTTGATAAACGAAGTTGACACATGCCTGAATGTATCACTCCTTTCTAGTAAAATATTTACAATTTTTGCCAGGAGTTTTTGGGAAATTATGCCTTAACCCCCACATATTAATGCCACTGGTGAGAATTTTAGGCACAAAGGCACATAAGAGGATTTAGGGAAGGGACCTCACAGATTATAACCAGTCACCTAGTCTGAATTCACATTAAAAAATCTGAATCTAGGTGCTCCTCTTTTCCCCCCTCTCTTTCTCTGTCTCTCTGTCTCTGTTTCTCTGTAGTCTCCTCCCTCTCTGTCTCTGTCTGTCTCTTTCTGTCTTTCTCTCTCCCTCTCTCTCCCTCTCTCTCCCTCTCTATCTCTCTCTGTCTCCGTCTCTCTGTTTTCTTCTCCCTCTTTGGCTTTGTCTCTGTCTCTGTTTCTGTCTCTGTCTCTGTCTCTTTCTGTCTCTGTCTCTGTGTCTCTGCCTCTGTCTCTGTGTGTGTGTGTGTGTGTGTCTCTTTTTTTTTTCCTCTCTCTCCCTCCCCCTCCCTTTCTCTCTCACTCTCATCTAAACCTGCTGTTTATTTTCTTCGTCTTTTCCACCCTGCTGTTTTGGGGACACCAGTGCCAGCTCATGAATTGTGAGATTACCATAGTTTTGAATATTTAGAGGTTGGCTCTCCTTCCCTACAGTTGTCCTCAGGCCTGTAGGCAGATTTAAATTTGGCCAGGGATCTGGCTGAGTTTTGTGTAGTGGAAAGAATGTTGAAGAGTGCTGATACCTCAGGAGACCTGGCATCCTGACCCAGCTCTGCTTTAACAAGCTCTGTCCACATTGGCCACGTTGCAGAACCTCAGTTTCCCCATTGGTTAAATGAAAGAAGGTCCCTTTAAACTTTTGGATGTTATAATTCTGACTATTTTCCAAAGATCCATACATGCAATATCTGTGCCAGTGTATGGTTTGTAGAGAATTGTATATGTTTAAGAAGTTATAATAAATATATATATATATGTATATATATAAATAAATTTGTGTGTGTGTGTGAGAGAGACAGCCTTCTTGTATTGGGCAGCTGCTTTGGACCAAATCTGTCTTGGCTCTTAAATCAGTGCCATGAAATTCTATGATGTCAGTCACTATTAATGTTTGGGATATCATTAAGAGGTTTAAGAAAGCTTATATTAATCTGCCTCATTTAACCCCCATATCTAAACTGCCTCAGTTCCATTCCTGTCTTCCAAGATGCCTCTCATTCTGCTTAGGTAGAAACAGCTACCGGAGATTACAAACGACTTTGATCGAAGTCAGTTAAAGTAAATTTATGCTTACTGAGTCAATTTATCAAGGCAATGCATTTTTTGGGGGTGGGGGAGGATAGGTTACTCTTAGAATTGTACCAGAATTTTTCCTTTTCCTCGCTTTATCTTATTACAAAAATACTCTCTATTTTGGTTCCTAGATTCCCACAGCATATTTTCTTTTTTAAGAAACCTTTACTTTCTGCCTTGGAATCAATACTAATTATTGGTTCCAAGGCAGAAGAAGGTAAGTTAGGCAAAAGAAGTTAAGCAACTTGCCCAAGGTCACACAGGAAATATCTGAAGCTGATTTGAATTCAGGACCTCCTGTCTCTAGGCCAGCCTGTCAATCTACCAAGTCACCTAGCTGTCCCCAGCATATCTTCTTCATATAAACTCTACTTGCCTCCCCCACTCCCTCATTCCTTTTCTATTCTGTTCTTTTGGAATAAGGTATAGCCTTCTGAGTCATATTTGTCATGGGTCGCATCCCACTAAGACTCGGTGATGCCCATATGGTCAAATTTGCCTTCTCATTTGAGGGTCACTGGTTCTTCTTTCATTTTCTACATTTGCATGCAGTCATCTGAGGACAGGAGAAATGGTGTTGGCTCCTCTTTTGCATTTTGTCTCCTGTGTATTTCTCAACTTCTCAATTGTTATTTTTCTTCCTGTGTCTTAGTGGCTGCTCTCTAAAATAATAAGCTTGATAGATACATGAAGGTACATTTCCTCGTCTCTTTTCAAATTTTTTCAATCAAATTTTCACTTTTGATTAGACTCTAGACAATAATCAGTTCCTGTTATATATGCTCTATCTTTGGTCAAAACTCCACCATTACTGTATTTTAAATTGGGTTCTAGAAATCTGAGTCCTGTTTTCAGATTCTATCTTCATTACCAGCCATTTCAATACTACTTTTCTCCTGGAAAGGCTTTGCCTTTAATCATCAGCAGTGCTGAAAACTTGTGCTCATAGAGCCTTCAGTTTATTGACTATGTCTTCATAAATCCCGTATAATGCTTTGCAGTTTGCCTTTGGAAGTATCATTTGTTCCCTGGTAATCACCAGAAGTATGTAGTGGTCATTGCATCTGACAAGTCTTAGGAGACCTTCTGCCTTTTCTTGGACACATTCTCCAGAGAAATGTTCTCTATTTTAAAAGTCAGGTTGACAAATAGCTACCTTCTGGCCTCTCCTGTCCCATCCTGTCCTGTCCTCTCATCTCATAGCCCTGAGTATATGACAGAGAAGGAGAGGAGGCTCAGGGAAGTGCCTTGGGGCATATCAACAGTTACAGAGTATGCTGTGTAGTTTGGATAATGTAGATAATTTTGGATAATGTAGATAATGGTCCAGCAAAAGAGTAATCCAACTAATAGCAAGA
Organism: Monodelphis domestica; assembly: GCF_027887165.1. Taxonomy (NCBI): domain Eukaryota; kingdom Metazoa; phylum Chordata; class Mammalia; order Didelphimorphia; family Didelphidae; genus Monodelphis; species Monodelphis domestica. Next base: position 98,920,553 of record NC_077232.1, read on the forward strand.
GAAGGAATAGAAAGTAGTGACGTGGAAATCCAAAGAAGAGGCAATATTCAGGAGGAGAGGATAAAGAATGGTATCGAATGCCACAGAGGGATCAAGAAAGATGAGGATTTATGGAAATAGGCTTTGATTAATGGCACATGTAAAACCCAGTGGAATTGCTCCTTGGCTACTGGAGCGGGGTGAGAAGGTGAGAAGAGGGGAGGGAAAGAACATGAATCATGTAACCATGGAAAAATATCCTTAATTAATTAATTAAATAAACTAAAAAAAAGACAGATTAGGATTGAGAAAAGGACATCAGATTTGGCAATTAAAAGATAAACGGTCATTTTAGAGAAGGCAACTTTTAACTGAGTAATAAAGCCAGAAGTTTGAAAGTTTAGAAGAGAGAAGAAAGGAAGTAGAAGCAAGTGGGGATAACTTCTTCAAGGAGTTTGACTAAGAACGCAGGATGAAAGCTTATAGGGATGATAGAATCTAGAGAGAATTAAGCCCAGAAACTTGGATGTAAAAGAATGAAGAAAATAATAGATTGAAAGGATGAGTGTGCATGCATGCATATGTGTGTATGTGTGTATGTGTAAGTGACAGAGACATACACACAGAGATTTGGGGCCATCTGTCATAAAATAAGAAAGTGTTGATATCAATCAAAAAATAAACATTTATTAAGTACCTACTATGTGCCAGTCACTGAAGAGGCAAAACACAGGCATTACCCTCATGGACTTTAAAGTCTAAGGGGGGGACAACTTGCAAACAAATATAGACAAAGCAAACCATACACAGGATAAAAAGGAAATAATTAACAGAAGGAAGGCACTGGAATTAAAAGGGATTGGATAAGGCTTCCCGTAGAAGGTGGGATTTTAGTTGGAAATTTTAGGAAGCCAGGAAGATGAGAAGTTGGAGCAGAGGAGCAGGATTGTTCAAGATCTGGGAAACAGACACAGAAAATGCTCAGAGCCAAGAGAAGGTGTGTCTTGTTTGTGGAAGAGGCCAGTATCACTGGATCAAAGAGTACATGTCAGGAAGGAAGGTGTAAGGAGACTGGAAAGGTACAAGGAAGCTGGTGATGAAGGGCTTTGAATACCAAACAGAGCATTTGGTAATGCCTCCTGCAGGCAATATGGAGACTGTTGTTTGTTGAGTAAAGGGGGATGATGTGATCAGACCTGCGTTTTAGGATTGGAGTGGGGAGAGACTTAAGACAAGCTGAGCCACCAGCAGGATACTCAAGTAATTCAAATGTAAGATGATGAGTGTCTATATCAGGGTGATAGCCATGTCAGAGGAGAGAAGGGAATATATTCAAGAGATGGTGCAAAAGTGAAATCAAGGAGCCTTGGCAAAAATTGAATTTGGATAGTGAAAGATAATCAAGAATTCAGGATGACCAAAGTTTTTGAACCTGAGGGATTGGGCTGATGGTTCTGCTCTTTACAATAACAGAGAACGTGGGAGTGGGGCAGGCTTTAGGGGGAAAGATAGTGAGTTCTATTTTGGTTGTATTGAGTTTAAGATGTCTACTAGAAGTCCAAGTTGAGATGTCTGAAAGGCAATTGGAGATGCAAGACTGGAAATCAACAGACAGTTTGGGGCAGGAGAGGTAGATTTGAGAATCATCAGAATAGGATAGTAATTAAATCAATGAGAGGTGATGAGATCACCAAGTGAAGTATTATAAAGGGAGAAGAAAAGAAAACTCAGGAAAGAATCCTGAGGGACTCCTACAATTGGAGTCTCTGGTCTGGAAGAGGATTCATCAAAGGAGACAGAAGGAGCAGTCAGTCAGATAGGTAGGAGGAGAACCAGGAGAGAAAAATGAACTAAAAACCTAAAGAGAAGAGAGTTTCAAGGAGGAGAGTGATCCACAATGTCAAAGGCCAAAGAAAAGTTGAGAATGAAAATAGAGAACATGCCATTGGATTTGGCAACTAAGAAATCATTAGTAATTTTGTAGATAGCAGTTTTGGTGGAATAATAATGTTAAAAACTGGATGTTAGAGGGTTAAAAAGAAAACAAGAGAAGAGAATGTGGAGGCATCTATTGTAGAAGGTCTTTTCAAGGAATTTAGTCAAAAAGGGCAGAGGAGATGTAGAGTGATAGCAGTGACAGGTCAAATGAGATTTTTTTTCAGATGGGGAGAGACAAGGGCATGTTTGTATGTGTTAGGAGATGAGTCCGTTGACAGGAAGAGACTGAAAATAAGTGAAAGAAGGGGCAGCTAGGTAGGAGGCTTGGTGCATAGATGAACATATCTAGAATCAGGAGGACCTGGGTTCAAATTTGAGCTTAGACACTTTGTATGACCCTGAACAAGTCATTTAACCCCAATCACCTACCTCTTATTATTCTTCTGTCTTAGAATTGATACATAGTGTTAATTCCAAGACAGAGGGTAAGGATTAAAAAAAAAAGTGAAATAATACAGATGGCATAGAGGGCAAACTGTTGGAGGAAATGGGATGGAATAGGATCATTTGAATAAGTAGAAAAGTATCAAGGATATGTTTGGAACAGGATCATTTGAATAAGTAAAAAAGTATCAAGGATATGTTTAGAAAGGTTGATTCTGGCAAGGAGAAAGGCTATCTCATTGGTATTAAAGAAATAATAGTGAATTATGTTAAGAGTTTGTGAGATGAAGTTAAGAAAAAAAGAGAAACTGAGAGAAAATGGTCTCTTTTTTATAAAAAAAAGAAAAAAATATTAGTTGAAGTTGCTAAAGAACATCTAATAGATTGATATCAATTCTTTGAATCTACTTATTCTGAATAACTTTGGATTCCAATATAAGGAGGTCCACGTCTCTTTATATTGTCAACAAGGCTTCTGTGAGAGACCTTGTCAAATCCCCAAATGTTGATCTCTATTTCTTCCTTTAAGTCTGATAACAGGCATTTCAATATTTAATAGAATAATGATCATTGCTATCTATAATAGTTTTGACAGGACTCTGAAGAGCCATCAAAGAAAGATATTGAACAGAATTTGTAATTAAATCCATTTAATTTGCAAAGCCTCTTATGTAAAATACTCTGTTGAATAGCAATAAAGATTGTTGATGCTTCTGAAGATTCACAGTTTTGTTGATGTGAATATTGTCTCCCCAAAAACAGATTGTGAATTCATTATACCTCAGTAAAGCATGAGTCATCATGACCCCCCAAAATGTTCAACTAGTAGCTGACCTAAAGATGATGGGACTCTCCAAACTTATTTGGACCAGTCCTTTCCTTGGATGATAGATAAAGAGGATCAGTATTCAAGCCTTTCTGGCTTGGTAGGACCTGCAAGAATTTGTACTCTGTTAGACTAGCCTTTGAGAACCTAGAATCACTTTCATACATGATGAAGCATTGGAATAAGATTAAATGGAGGATACTATTGCAATATTACATTTGTGTAATATAGTTATGAGAATTATAACTGTCCATTAAAGTCTTATTCCAAGGTAGCATCATGACATAAGGATGTGCAATTATAAGTGTTGTTTTCTTCAATCATCTGTTTTCTTTGTATTCCTAGAAAGGAGCACAGTGCTTGGCACATGACAATTACTTAACAGATACTTTTTCATTCACTCATTTGTTTGTTCATTTATTCACAAACATAACTTTGCTTCATGCCGCCCATGAAAGAAAGTTTTAACTCTAATCCTCCACTAAAGAACTACTGGGGAGCACTAAATTTGGATGGAATCAGAGGAGTTGGGTTCAAATTCTAGCTCTGCTACTTATTATATGTCTGTATGACATCATGTAAGTACCTTAAAATTTTGGGGTGTCACTCTGACCTCTGAGGTCTCTTCTTGTTCTAAATTTAAGTTCCTTCTCTGATGTCTCAACAGGTATAAAGATAATTCAGGTCTCTCAAGGGTTATGCCAGGGAATTGAAAATGTGGGTACATTCTTCCAGTTTGGAAAGGCTTTGGGCATATTCTGAGTGATGGATTGTATATCTGTTTTCCAAAGTCTAGTCTACCCAAGGTCAAATGGTCTCCTTATCAGTTTGGCCCCATAGTGATAAATATTATGGGCACAGCAGCTCTTAAAGACTGTTTACTAAATTTATATGAAGGCTGCCATCTGAATAGAAATAGGGAATAAATACCCTGCCAACAAAACAGTAGGTTGTTGACGCCTCAGAAATATAGGGTGATGACAATATAGGGAACGGATAAGCATTTATAGAAGCATCTACTGTATACCAGGTACTGTTCTAAGCACTTGTCAAAGGTGCCAAGTTGACCTGATGTGATGTGATGATAAACCTGGATTACTTACCTCTGGGGGTGCTAAACTTGGCAGAAATTGGATTTTTGAGGTTCATAGGATGGCCTATTGCAGGACCATCATTGACCCCTTTTCCTCCTTTTGTTGTGGCCTGAAGATCATTGTTCTCAATAATTTAGGATGATGGTAACCCCACTGGTTGAATCTTTGATTACTGCTCCCCCCTTATATTCTTTTCAATTCTAGAGTCCTTATTCTTGGTTATCTTTGATTGCCTCTGTCTGCTCTCAGGGTGTTTCATTTGGGACCATATGTCCTCTCTGGTATGAGTTAAAATTCAATCATAATAAAGGCCAATATGCCTCTTTTGTATATTTGTCCAAATCCCAAAGCAGTTGTAATGGACCAGGATGGGACTGTATTCTATCAGCTTCAAATTCTTTGAGACTGTATGCTTGCTTCAAAGGACAATTCCATAAGGAAGAAAAAGGAGACACTTGGAAGAAGGGGGAGTCACAGGGTAGGATGGTCATGGTATCACTTGGGAGATGGAGACTACCATCTAGGTAGTGGCACAATTTATTTCTGGTTATTGATAGTATAAGGAGACAGAGAAAAAGAGATTTTCCTGCTATGATTGGGATGGTGGAGAACAAAAACTCCAAGTAAAGAAACAAAATCAGCAATTTTTGATTTAACCACCCAAAAAACTATGTTTGCCCTAAACTGGAGGGAAAGTCTCCAAAATTTTCCACCTCATTCTTCACCCAGGGATAAGATCTTAATCCTGTGTATGTATGTTGAGATTGTTTTCTCTATTAATTTACTAATTGTTTTAATAATAATAATAATATTTACATAGCAATTATATGTTTCCAGGTACTGTGCAAAGTACCTTATTTTATTTGATGTTGACAAAAACCCTGGGAGGTAAATGCAGTTATTTTCTTTATTTTAACCGATCAGAAAACTGAACCAGAGAGAGGTTGTGACTTGCCCAGGATTAAAGAGCTAAGAGGTAAGTAAGACTATATTGAAACTCAAGACTTCTTGACTATAAACCAGTGCTTTGTTCACTGCCCCACCTACCTGCTCCCAGTTTTAATTCTAATTAATTAGTTTTATTTTTTGAATAATTTTTTGTACTTTTAAAATGCATATTTATTGTCTGAATTGATACCTTGGTATTAACTGAGTTTAGATGATATTAGAAATTCCTTTTCAGAATGTCTGGGTAGTTACTGTTGTTGAGTCATTTCAGTCATATCCAACTCTTGAGGTTTTCTTGGCAGAGATACTGAAGTGGTTTGAGATTCCTTCTCCAGCTCATTTTATAGATGAAGAACTGAGACAAAAAGAGTTAAATGACTTGCTGGGGCCATAGAACTAGGAAGTATCTAAGGCCATATTTGAACTCAGGAAGGTGAATCCTGACTCCAGGCCTGAGGAGACAGTAGGAACATTTGTTAAGCAAGGAAGAGACTTGGGCCTGTTTGTAGTTGGCAAAGAATGAGCTAAAAGTCAGAGAGATGAATAATTAAGAGAAAAGGATGATTTGGGGGGCAAACCTTCTTTGTCTACAGGATATCTAGTCTAATTATTTTCTCCAACTTTATTCTCTTCAGTATCATTGAACATATAATTGAGGGAAAAATATTAGCAAATAAAAATAAATGGAAAATTCTTAGGAATGCCATAGTCAAAATCTAGAGTTTCTAGGTCAAAGAAAGAAAAACATACTGCAAGGAGCCAGAAAATGATTTCAAGTGTCAAGTAACTGTACTCAAGATCACACTAAACGTGGTAGCAGCTACTATAAACAAGAGAAAATCTTTGGGGAAAAGAATACAAAGAGCAAATGACATTAAACCAACAACGAAAAATTATTATCTTACAAAATTGGAAGACACTTAGCTGGTACAATGGCTAGAATGTAGGACTTAATTCCTGCTTTACCCACTTATTAGCTGTGTAATATTGGGCAAGTCATTTAGTCTCTCACAGTCTCAGTTATCTGATCTGTAAAATGAGGGGTTGGATTTGATGGTTCCTAAAATGCCTTCAACTCTAAATCTATGATCCTATGAGTATAATTCTATAGGTAAGCATAACAGACATGTAAAGCAATGGAGGATTTTCAAACATTCCTACTGAAAAGACTAGAACTGTGAAGAAAGTTTAAAATGCCAACACAGGGTTAAGAAACCTAGATTGGCAAATACATTTGGACAATTGGAATATTGGGGTTATTATATTCCATTGGGGGAAAAAGAGGTAAATCTACCTTCAAAATCCTAACATCTTCAAAGGGCATCGAAGGGGTTAAATAAAAAGCATAAAGTAGGCTTTCTTTTATTTTGAAGATACCAAGAAAGGAAAGAAAAGGAAGAAGTCAACATTTCTCATTAATGAGCTATCCTATGTGTTGTGGTTGTTGAACCATTTCAGTGGTGTCTGGACCTGGACTGGGGTTATCTCCTGCTTCAAAGACTCTTCTGCCTACATATTTCCACTGACAACAAATTAAGACATTGATTCTTTCCAGTTACATGAAGAAGAGTAGAGATCCCAGTATTAAAGACCCCCAAAGCTCCAGATACTGTCCAGAATACCCTTTTAATAATTTAAACCCTTACTTTCTGTCTTAGAATCAAAATTGTTTATAGGTAACAAGGCAAAAGAGTGTTAAGGGCTAGGCAATTAAGTGACTTGCCCAGGATTGCACAGTTAGGAAATGTCTGAGGTCAGATATGAATCCAGGACTTGCCATCTCTAGGCCTGGCTCCCAAACCACTGAGCCATCTACCTGCCTCTTCAGAATACCCCTTATATTTCTTCCTCTCCTTGAAAAATGCAGCAAATGCTGATTTATTATACTGCTGAAGATATGGAAAGGTAGGTAAGAACTGGGCCAGGGAATGAGATTAATGACTGCACTAGGCTCAAAGGAGAGTGAAAACTCATCTAGAAACAATCCTCTTCCCACAATGGCTACTTATGGAAGGGACCAGGATCAGTGAACCTAACATCTTTCCTCAAGGGAGGATGCTGAGGTACCTTTACAGCTTAGCTTTGTCAGGTATATCCCACCAGCAGAAGAGGAAGAGTCAGAAAGGAAATAGAAGGGGGAAAAGGTTGAAATGCTAAAGATTTTTAAGAGAAAGAAACTCAATAAAAATCCAGAATGCAAACTGGTAAACCAAGAGGGAATATACTAAATTTATATTGAAGGATGAGTAATAAATCCTCATAGAGATTACAGAACATCCTTAACAAATATTGGAAGATAAGAGAAAGTAAACCAATGCCCGACAAAGTAGAGAATTATGGTGAATCCCAAGAAAACATAAAATAATGGGAAGTTCCAAAACAATTCATAAGAGAAGAAAGTGGAAATAAATATGTAAAAATGCAAAGCTTTTGATGCAAAAATAAAACTCAATTATCATATGAGAAAAACTTAAATCCATGGTGGAGAGTTTCTTCAAAAAAGTGAGAGATGAACAGAATTATAAAACCAAAACACCACAACGGGGGAAACAATACTGCACAAACTTCCCAGAACTTCTGAACACAGAAAACAAAGAACCATTGAAAGTACCCATCAATCACCTCTAGAAAAACAAACAATTCCATACTTCAAACTTCATCACATAACAATTAAGTTGAACAATTTCAGTGACAAAAAAGCTAAATCTACAACCAGCAGGGAGAAAGACCTTCAAATATAAAGGAAGGAATGAAAAGAGTGAGACATATATTTTCATATGTAGACAATGTATAGATCTTTTAAAAATATATTCTTATTTTTTTACAAAGGAGGGCTTTTATTTTTGAGGAGAAAAGTTAGTGAAGTGAGAGGGGGAGTATAATGGAAATAGAAAAGAAGGAGGAAGAGGAAGAAGAAGAGAAGGAAAAGAAGAAGGAGAAGGAGGAAGAGGAAGAGGGAGGGGAATGGGATGAGGAAGGAGGAGGAGAAGGAGGAGAAGGAAGAAGAGGAGGAGAAAAAGGAGGAGGAGAAGAAGCAGGAAGAAATCAGTGAAGTATTTTAAAAATACATTGAAAAGAAGAGACAGTATGTGAACTAATGTTCAATTTGTTATATGCTTTAAAAAAAACAGGCTGTAGTAATAGACTTTCTTTGTTCCATATATAATCCCTTTTAGGATTTCTTGTATCTGAGAATATCTATGTTGATGTTTGTCAAGTAATGAAATTTTTTTCTTTCTCATTTCTCCCTCATTTCCTAGCTAAAACTCTATCTTTTATAGGAAGCCATTTTGTTTCCCATCTCTCTTAATTCTAGTAGACTCTCACTCACTATTGATTATTTAGAACTGATATTATCTCTAACTTGTTTGTACATAGTTATTTTCATCCATGTAATGAGAAAACAGAACTTGGAGGGGGGGAACTCATTCTGGGAAAGATTGGAGGCAAAAGGAGAAGGGGTCAGTAGAGAATGAGATGGATAGACAGTGTGGTAGAGGCAATGAATATGCACTGGAAGGACCTGGTGTACTGTAGTCCATGGGGACACAAAGAGTCAGACAGGATTGAATGACTGAACAACATTCTCCCCAACGTCTCATTAGATTTTGAGATCCTTGAAAGCATGGACTACTTTTTGCCTTTCTCTTTATCTCCAATACTTAAAGTTGGCACTTAATAAATGTTTATTGACTGATTTATAAAAATTAAAACTAAAATCCTGTAAAAAAAAAAAGAAAGTATCACTCTGAAGGCAATGGAGGATTTGTGGTGAGTATGAGAGAGCTACCACACACAAGAAGAAAGTGGCTCATTAAAATGGAACACATGCCTCCTTCAGAATCAAAGAATTCCGATCCAAATTCTGCCTTTGATTCTTATTTCTTTTGACCTTGGGCAAAGCACTTCCCCTCCCTAAGCCTAAGGGTTCATCTGTAAAATGAAGGAGTTGGATTAGATGATCTCTCAGGTCCCTTTTAGCTCTGAATTTTTGAAATTATGCCATAAAAATCAGAGTAAAAAAATCATCAAAGAAATATATGGTTAAGAAAGATGCTGCATTCTTGGGACTAGGGTGAAGAATGGCCAGTCGACAGCCTTTGTGTGCTACAAGTATCTTCTTAAGGTCAAGAGAACACAAGAAAGCATGTTGAGTGAATTTTGTAGAGTGGGTTTGTGAGGGAACTTTGAAAAAATTACATGGGATGAGCAATGCTCACATCAATGAGATCATTGGTCTAAATGAAAATTTTGAGCATCTAAACTTACTCACCAAGCTGTTTGTGGAGCTAAAGAAGGTACACTTATCACCTAGTTCATCCTCATTGGACCTAGTAAATACTGTATGAGGAAAGAGTTGAGTAATATCTGGGTCAGATTAGGTTGTAAGAATTTTATAAATGTATCTGCCCGTGTCTCTGCATGGAAGACATTGCTCCTCTTGTTCTATTTATTTCCTTATCATATTTATAAAAAATTCATGTAAAGAGAACCACAGGTGGTCACATATTGGATGAGCTTGGAAGGGGTATAGAACAAAGACATCTTATTTGCTGGTTTGTTGACTGCTAGCTCTTTTGATTCTGTCTTATAGAAGCCAAGGGGATTTGATCTTACCTTTTGCTTAATTGATTGGTTTCTTGATAGTTTTAATAAATAAATTATTTTTAAATTTAAATTTTAAATTTAAAAAATATTTTAAAAAAAATATTAATAAATAAATAAATAAATAAAATAAAAAATAAAATCAAATTTTATTTTATCTTATGACATTTTATTTCCCTGCAATTATATGTAAAAACAATTTTCAACTTTAACTAAAATTTTTTCTCTCCCTAACTCCCTCCTTCCTACCCACCCTGCTTCCTGAGACAGTAAGCAATCATATAGATTTTACATGTGCAATCATATAAAACATTTTCCCATATATAATAAAATTTTAAAATATTTCACGTTCACACATAGGAACATGTTACCTACTTAAACCTTACTTTGACAACTTGGAACATGCAATGTTAGCATCCTAAGCCTGTTCTGTGAAATCAAAGGTGTGGGTATGAGGAAAGGGGAACATGGGTATGACAACACAGACTCCACCCATTCCATATGGCCAACCACATACCAGTTTGTGGTATGACCCCAGAGCCTGGTAACCTTCTCTCTGAGAGCAATGTGGTAAAGTGAAATGACAAATGCCCTGGAGCAGGTAGACCTGAGTCTTAACCTTGCTGCTAACTAGCTATGTGATCCAGAAGGGTAATTTGTCCAACTTTCTCTGAAGGCCCATATTTATGCCCCTGTAAAATGAGATTAGGCAGGACAAAATGGCAGTCAGGCTAGAAGGTCTAAGATCTGGAAGACTTATCTCTAAAAGTTGATTTCTTGGAGACGGGTTTCTACAGAGCTACAGTGAAGTATCTGTGATGTAGTAGAAAGAAACATTTTGGAGTAAGAAGTCCTGTATTTACATCCAGATTTGCATATTGTCAACTGGGAAAAAACACAGAACTATTAAATAGTCAAAATCACTTTTTAATCAAGGGAAAAAAGGGGTTCAGGGCTAATAGGCCTCGACACAGAGCTGTGCGCCGCACACGACTGCACAGAGTCCGAGGATTGAACTCTGGCCGCTCTGGTCACTGATCCCTGGGAGTGCCACTGACTCAGGATGGACTCCACGGAACAAAAAAATTTGGGGAACCTATATACCATTTGGGGAATCCAGGGGCAGGGAAAGATGATTGACATCACTATGGCTACAAAGAAAATGGGAGTGTTCAAACTACATTGACAGAATACTAATCAAGCTTGGGAAAGGAATCATAGGGAGACACTAGGGTGTAAGAGAAGGGACTATTTACAATGGATACTAAAGGATGGTTCCTCCCCAGGTATGGTTCTTGGGAAAGGGTTTTATACAAAAGGGGAGACTACCTAAAACAAAGAAGGTCCTTAGCATATGCTTAGTCTCACCCAACTAGGATTGTCATTCCCCTGAGGGTCTCCCACTCAGTCTGAAACTGCCAGCCTGGGATTCCCTTCAGGGTAGATTCCCATGGGAAAAGGGAACAAGGACAAGATTTGGGGTCTCCAACCTATAAGCTAGCCCTGAAACTTAGTGTTCATCAGATCCCACTAGGCCACAAGTTTGGGATTCCTAGATTCCATGTTGACAATATCTACAATCTAACTATATAACTTTAGGCAATGCATAAAGCATAGATTTAGACTTGGAAAATTATGTATTAAATTTTGGTTTCCCTCCCTTCGTTCCTTCCTCCCTTCGTTCCTTCGTTCCTTCCTTCCTTCCTTCCTTTCTTCCTTCCTTCCTTCCTTCCTTCCTTCCTCCCTCCTTCCCTCCCTCCCTCCTCTTATTTTCTGTCTTAGAACCAATTCTAAGGCAGAAAAACAGTAAGAACTAGGCAACTGGGATTAAGTGACTTGCCCAGGATCAATGAGCTATAAAGTATCAGTTTTGAACTGTTAAATTTATTTGTGGTTGGACTCTGAATGTATTAATTGGGTGGTTACCAGGGATTTAATTTCTAAATCTCAAAGTGAATTACTTAAGTAAATGGAATTTATGGTAGTTTATTTACAATATTTGCAATAGAAGGAAGATATTAAGGAATGAGAGAGAGAGAAAAAAAATTCTGGCTTCTTCTGATACCAGTTAGAATCTCTAAGCCCCAGCCAGGGGAAGAGAGTCTCAAGAAGATGGGCCTTACCTGGAGGCTTCACACCTCCAGAAAGGTGGGGTCACTATGTCAGCTTTTCACTCACCAAAGGCGACAGTCTAAAAGAAGTCTGCGTGTCTGCCTTCCGGTTGCTCCTCAAGAGTCTGTCTTCCAGTCACTCCTCTGAGTCAGTGACCAAATGAATGAATGAATGTCTGTCTTTCCTCCAGCTCCAAGTGACTGATCCTTCACTCCAAGCCCAGGTGACTGACTGTTCTCTTCAGTCTTTTCCCCCTCTATTTAAAGACCTTTTTCTCTTGGGTCACCTCCTCTAAATTTTCATGTCTACCAATCACAGATGCTAGTAGAAAAGCAGATACTTTTCTCCAGGACTGCATATTCTTTCCTTATCACCTTCTTTGGTTAGATTTGATCTTTTTGGGTTACTTAAATCCTCTTATGTTAAGTTCACCTTTTGTAGTTACTTAATGCCTTTTTGTAGTTAAAATCTAAAAATAGATTGTAGCTTACAATTCTAGCTTCACTATAATGGGAGAGCTAAGTACCTTCATTGTTTCAATCAGGAGATTACAATTCCATCTTCACAATAAAGAAAGAGCTATGCGTCTTCATTGTTACAATCAAGAGATAGCTAAATCCAAACTTCACAGAACCCAGGTCCTCCCAATACCAGACTTGGCTCTCCATCCATTGAGCTACCTGGCTGCCTTGGTCCTACTACTTTATAATTGCATATCTCTGGGCCAATCACTTCCCTTCTTTCAGAGGCAATCATAACAAATAACAAAATTATGTTATTTGAACAAGTTGATCATTCAGTTTCCTTCAAATAACTCTATGGACTTAATTGAGGCTCTTTATATCTTAATTTTCTTCATCTACAAAGAGGAAATTCTAATAATAGATAGGGCTATCATAAGGACTGAATGATACAATGATACAAGAACTTAAAAGTGACCTATTAATGCCAATATTAAGATCATTACCCTAGAGTTCAAGGGCATAGAAACCTCACCTTACTTGCTACCTGTTGATGGCTTTTTGGAGTTTTACCTCTCTCTGCTTCAGTCTATTCGTCCCATGTCTCAGTCTTCATTAAAGCTTCTTGGTAGAATTGGGATGCTATAAGATGCAATATAGAAAGCACTTTTTCCATCCTGAAAAATACTTCAAGTAAATAATACAATAGCTAGAACTGTTCATATTCTTTTTTTAAATGAGACATTCATTAAACAAGCATCAATATTTGAGTTTTAAACACCAGATTTGAGTCAGCTAGATGGATCAGTAGATGGAGAACCAAACCTAGAGACAGCAGGTCCTGGGTACAAATCTGGTCTCAGATACTTCTTAGCTATGTGACCCTGACCAAGTCACTTAATCCCAATTGCCTATCCCTTACTTCTCATTTGCCTTGAAACCAATATTTATTATCCATTGTAAGACAGAAGCTGAGTTAAAAAAAAAAAAAAAACCTTCAAATTCAGCATTATGTAAGTGGCCTTTTTTCTTTTTTTTTTCTGTCTGAAAAGCTTGGCTTCGAGAGTCACAGGTTGTCCTCAAGTTGAACTAAGTGTTCCGTACTATTATCTTTCATAATCCCAAGGCAACCTTGGAAGGTAAGCAGAAAAAGTGTTAATAACTCCATTTTCCTGATGAGAAAACCATCCTCTCCATAACTAAGTTAAATCTAATTCATATTGCTCAACTTAAACCCAAACCTCCTTACTCCTTTCTACTTCAACTTGTCTCTCTACAGCTCACGCTTATTCATAAATTCATGAAGCTAAGCTTCTCTATTTATTTATATTTTACTTATATTTATTATAAGCTCCTGTCTTATGCAGAGAACTGTACTAGTAGTTTGGGGAGATAAAAAGTTAAGCCATAATTACTTTCATCAAGGAACATGGATGACAAAATTTACACAAATAAGTATAGTAGTCATTAGCTCAGTTTCCTTATCTCCAAAATGGAATTGCTGGTTATGAATGTCTCTTCTAGCTTTGAATCTTTGGTGTGTATATAAGAATAATCTAAGGATAGCTGAAATCTGTCCAAGGAAGAACTGCCTCCAATTCTGGGTTCTGGAAAGAGCTTGTGGAAGAAGCAAAATTTGGAGTCTTCATATTAAAAAAGATATATTAACATCTGCTTTGATGCTGTGCTCCAAGGACTAGAATCTAAAGCTTATGTTTATTGACTGACCAAGGGGGCTTTTCATTTGAATTTTAGCTGAAACCAATACCAGCTCCTTTTGTTCCTAGAGTTTAGCTTCTTGGTAGAACTGGGATGCTATAAGATGCAATATAGAAAGCACTTTTTCCTGTACATTTGTTGCTGTTAAAATGTGTCTGACTTTTCATGGGGTTTTCTTGGCAAAAATACTGGAGTGTTTTGACACTTCCTTTTCTAGACCATTTTATAGAAGAGAAAACGGAGGCAAAAAGGATTAAGTGATTTGCCTAGTTTCATTTAGCAAGTAGGTATCTGAGTCTGGTTTTGAACTCAAGTCTTCCTGAGTCTGATACTAGCATGCTATCCCCTGTGCCATGTAGCTGCCCTACAGTTGTTCTTATGTGTTTTGTATATATGTATGTTTTTGTATACATTTGTTTTTGTGTATATATATTTATATATGTTTTTCATGTATAGAGATGTTTTTTCGTGTGTGTGTGTGTGTGTGTGTGTGTGTGTGTGTGTGTGTATAATTATAAATGTTTTTCGCTCATGTGTTCATTTAAAGATGGGTCAAATGGGCAAAAATGTCAACAGGTAAAAATGAGGGCAAGTCACCTAGGCAGTAGGAACAGACTGAGCAAAGAAAGAAAGAAAGGGCAACAAAAGTTTCTGAGCTGTGGAGAGATAAGTTGTAGTGGAAAGAACACTGTCCTTGGAGCAAGGAGCTTGGGTTTGAACCCTAGAATGAATAACAATGAATAACATGAAGCCTGTTTGATCTCTTTGGTGGAAAGAATGGCTTCCACCATCTGTAAAATGGGGTTCTTTCAATTGCACAGCTCACCTTACAGGATTGTCTTGAGGATTACATGAGATGATGATGCAGAATATGCTGTTCAACTTGAGGGGCTGTAAAGAGGTCAGTCAAGCTACCACTGAGATTAGACTTTCTGCTTTAATATGAACTCCTCCTCTTTGACCCCTTTGGAATTCTACAAATTTTTATCCTGCCTTTTCAGGTTGTTCAAGAATAATACCTGGGCAGTCTCTACTGAACAAAAAGTGCTACCTTGTCAGTCATTTGTGTAAATTAAGTTTAATGGCAGATAATTAATCTGAAGCATTTCGAAGAAAAAGAAAAGGTCCCCCTGAGCTTTTACTAATTAGTACTTGCCCAACCCTAATGCCCAACTACAAAATGGACTGGACTAAATTAAGCCACCACAGATTGGGTTGATTCAGGTATGCATGACTAACCTCTGTTCAGCTTCTCTGATTCTTACAGTGTGACTTCAAGATTCCCAGAAAGGGAATGGCTTCAGAGAGAATGGAAATGCTATTTTAATTGGCGTGCATGGGGCAACTCACTAGGGGAGAATGCATCCTGCTTCCTCCTTGCCACTAATCATTTTCCTTGTGCATTATTTAAATACAGTAGGAAATTGTAAAGCTTTTAGTCTATTAGAATGTAGCTCTCAAATAGAATCTGCCTCAACAAAAACTTTCTTTCTTAAACTACATAATGCTAGCAATGTGAAGAATATTAGAACATTAGACTGTTCATGTTGAAAGGACCTTAGAAGCAGAAAACAGAGTGGTAAAGCTGAAAGGGACTTTACAACTGAAGATATTAGAATGAAAGAGAACAGAAATAGAGATCATCTAGTACAAGACCTTTTGAGGATGGAGTAACAGAGAAACTGACTTAAAGAGAGGTAGCCTCCATAGTCACCCTCAACTAGTTAGAAGGAGAGTAGAGACCAACACTCAGCCTATTTCATGGAGTTTCACTTTGATTCAAGAAAAAAGTTTTAAGTTTATGGAAGATCTATTTTAATAAGCAATTTCTCACTAAAGGAAAATACAATTTTAACAGTTGTATAACTATAGCAAAGTATAAAGGACCAACCCTAGAGTCAAGAAGACCTGGGTGCCTCTAATACATACTGTCTATGGATCCTTAGGAAGACTTCTCCAAGATGGTAGAAAGGGCAGATGAGAACAGTTTGTTACAGTGGCTCTGTGGAGTGCTTAGAGTTTGGTCAGATTTCAAAGAAGCCAAGATCATCCATTGCCTCCCAGCTATCCTCAGTCTTCCTGACTTTTGTCTTGCCACTGGACTTTGATAACTCTGGAAGAGTGAGGCTGATGACTGTGTAACTCTGCTTCACTTAAGTCCAATTCATGCACAAGTCAAGACATCACCCAGGAGTATCATGGGTCTTCTTTGAAAACAGAGGACAAACAAATGGTGTGAACTTGAAGAAATCACTTACCCTCTCAGTGTCCCATGCAACTCTCCAAGATTATAAGTTGCAAATGAGTTGCCAGTCAGTGATAGTGGAAGGATACAAATGCAAACCCAATCTTGAAACCCTTTGGCATGGGACTCTCTCCTCACTGGTAAAGAGGAATGCCCTTTGATGCATACGGTCACAGCAACACTGCGGGGAGTGGGAGAGCTCAGATCTCTTCAGGTTTCTTTGGACCTTCTTTGAAGTCAAGAGTCTCTTCAGGCTCTACAAGTTGATTTGGGTGCTTCTAGTTTTCAGGTTCAAGAGAGAAGATAGTAGAAACCAACTGCTAAAGAAGGAGATTCTGGGAAAAAGCTGACATGAGAGGAGCCAGCACTCTCCATCATATCTCTATCTCCAGCTGAGTATGTGAATGACTTTGAGGAACCCTCTTTTGGGTGAGATCCAGGACTCTTTTTTAGTTAAGCTGAATTACCTCATTCCCAGTCAGAAAGCTCTGTATCGTCTGATATATATTTTCATTGACTCCCATTTTTCTACTGACTTGGATAAACTGGTTTCTTATCTTAGTGCTGTGCATTCATTGTGGAACTGTTATATTTGTTGGGAAAGCAGTGTAACCTTATATATTAAGATTGGGGGGGGCAGCTGGGTAGCTCAGTGGATTGAGAGCCAGGCCTAGAGACGGGAGGTCCTAGGTTCAAATCCGGCCTCAGCCACTTCCTAGCTGTGTGACCCTGGGCAAGTCACTTGACCCCCATTGCCTACCCTTACCACTCTTCTGCCTTGGAGCCAATACACAGTATTGACTCCAAGACGGAAGGTAAGGGTTAAAAAAAAAAAAAGATTGGGGTCCTGCTTCTCTCCAATAATGAACAGCAATCAGAAGTTAGATTGAACCTGAAAACCTCATCCCCTAAGATTATATACATATAGATTTATTATGTTATATTTATGTTTATATTATGTTTATAGTTATACAACCTGTATTAGAATAAATAAGTAAATATATATTATATAGAATATTATATATTTTATGTAATATAATATAAATCTATATATTAGAATAAACATTTATTCATTTATTTGTTCATTCTATCTAATACATATTGTATAACAATATTTAAAGGAAGAGGAAGACATGTAATAATAACCTATTACTTCTTCTCCCTGAATAAAGCAGAATGGTCTCAAGCCCCAATGTCTTGCTTCCTGTCTGGTGGGAATTAAAATCTGGAAGAGTCTGGAGATGTCTATTCTGTCTCCCTTTGATAGTCCCTTGCAACATATGGGCTTAGTGAATTTTGGGGTCTTGACACATATAATAACAGTAATGATAATGATTAACAACAATAATAACTATTATAATTATTAAAACTGAGAGGCAATGTGATATACTGGATAAGGAATTATCCTTGGAGCCAGGAAGAACTCAGCTCAAGTTATACTACTGATATCTAGTGGCTCTGTGATCCTGGGTTAGTCATTTATCCTCTTAATACTCTCTCTAAGACTTAAAGATTAAAAAAAAAAAGGTACCATATCTATGCTGGTAGAAGGATTTTCCTTAGTGGGGAGTTCCTTAAACTAAGAAAATCACAGTTCCATTTTGTAACCCTATTTCTAGATGGTCTATGAGTGTCTTGTTGTGTTCAACTTGCTCTTTAATATGTACCAGCCTACAACATATCAGGATTTATCATGGGCCAAAGCTTGAGAGCTAATAATAATCAGATCCTATCTTGCTAGGCATTCAATAGGTGCTAAGTTTTATAGCTTGCATTGATATGCTTCTTTCCACTTTTGCACTTTCCACTCTTTCTTTGAATAATCTGCAGTGATCAGTAATTCTAGGCTCTGAAAGAATTACCCTTTGGCAATTTCTTGTGCCAAGGACTTGTTTCTCAGCTGCCATTATAAACAACAAATAAATACTCAGCATTCAACTGTTTATTTAATACTCATCTTTTAATATATCATTTGTTGGCCCAGTTGAGACTCCTGTCATTTTGAGGCACTTTTTAAAGATTGGTTTGGAAGGATTGTCAGAGTGCTTTCAGCTTTCGCTGCTACTAAGCCCCCTATAAGTTGGCTGACTTTAGGTGAATGTTGAAGATAGTAATAGTTATATTTCTTTTTAAAAATACATTTTATTGATAGCTTGTGTTTTTATATCATGAAAAATTTATGGTATTTCCTCTCTTTCTTCACTCAGAATTGCCATCACATATAGGAGGTAAAAGTCTTATTTCAGATATATATATATATATATATATATATATATATATATATATATATATATATATATATATATATGGGCATCCTATCTGACAAAGAATTGTTTTTAAGAAAAAGAAGAGAGAAAAAAGCAGCAAAACCAATCAATACATAAAAAAATATGGAAACTATATGAGGCATTTTGCACTCATTTTCCTACTCTTTAAAAGATTCTCCTGTGTATTTCTTAATTCCAGAAGAATGATTTCATCATACTTTGCAGGTTGCTCACTGTACCAGTGGTATCACTAGAGTCCAATTGACTAGCATTTTGTTGGTTCCTGACAGGTCTTCACAATGGCTGTGGCAGTTGGGTTGTGCCACAGAGAGAGTTCTGGCTCTGGAGTCAAGAAGACGTCACATTCAGACACCACAATGGACACTTACAAGCTGTATTATCCTGAGCAAATAATTTATTTTATCTACTTCAGTTTCCTTGACTGTAAAATGAGGATATTAATGCTATCTACCTAGCAGGGTTGCTGTGAGGATCAAACAAGATAATGTTGGTAAAGTGATTAACACCGTCTGGCACATAGTAGGTGCATATTTTCTTTCTACTTTCTTTTTTGCTGAAATGGTCTTAGGTTCCACAGAGTCCTTGCTGTCTATCATCTTATCTGATGCCCCTCTTCTTTACTGTTGCTCCTGCTTGTGTCTTGGACAATGGATTGGACTTTGAGGGGATTATTATTATTATTAGAGTTATTATTGCTGTTAATCAAATTACCCTTTGTATGATATTATAAATAATGAGATTAATAACAATAATCTACTTTTTAATTTAATAAGGCATTAACAAAGACTTTTAAAATATTTTCATCCTCCATTATGTTCAATTAAATGGCAGAGCCAGCTATTTAGAGACTGTATGCTTTTTGATGTGACAGTGGTTTTAGTTTGTTGTAACTGTTCATTACCCCAGAGATGAAATTCAATTCATTGAGCAAATTTTACTCTTTAGAAATGACCCTATTACAGCCTGAACATTTTTTACTCTAATGTGTGTTTCCAATACAAAAATGTTAAAGTTATTTCCTCAAGAATTGGTAATGATGAGCTCAAAAAACTTGATCTCTTCATTCTTTATCTTGTATTTCCTCTAATTGGTTTAGTCTATGTAAGTCCTTGCATTGGGGTAGCATAATGTCATGAATGGAAAACTCTCCTTGAAACCAGGAGGATCTGGGTTCAAGAGCTGCCTCTAATTCTTATTGGCTATGGGGCATATGCAATGAGTCAATTAACCTTTTAATGCTCTAAAACTGTTGGATTTCAAAGAATGTGCCAAGCTGCATGCCCAGTCAGTTTCCTATAAAATCAATGAAATCACAGATTGTGGATGAGAGAGGTGCAGTGTCTCTGAGACCTGGCAAGCTTTGGTTCCTGATCCCCTGCTAGTACAAGATCCAGTTCTTATTTCCTGCATGCAATCATTACCGTTAATATTGCAACTTTCTTCTCATCTCAAATAGCTTTGGATGAGTTGCTGAGTAAGCTCTAACCTGAAGAAAAAAAAATAATTAGATGCCATTAAGTATGGGCATCTCCTTTTTAACACTTGATTAAGATTTATTTGGGGCAGAAGCTTATGTTTTAGAGACCTTACACATAAACAAAAAGGAATAGGATTCTTTTCTTATCATTGTGATAAGTGTATCTACAATTTTTTTTAAAAGTCCATCTACTTATATTTATATTTACCCTTTGGCAAGTTAGACTCAAATAAAAAATTCATGCATGAGCAGGTCCAGCTGTGCATCCTTCCAGAAATCCATAATAAATGAGGTGTGGAATACTCAAATATTAAAACAAAAATGGTTAACCTAATTCCAGTTTCCTTTTTTTATGAGTCTGTCAGGTAGGAAGAGAAAGATAGTATGGTTCTTTGCAGTCTCTTTTATTTTCAGCTATTTCACAAAAAGAAGAAACTGATATAGTGATATATAGTAAATACATGTTTATATGTGTATTTACTTTTTTGTTTTTATTTATATTTTATTTTATTTTTTAATATTTAATTTTATTCAATTAATTAATTTAGAATATTTTTCTATGGTTACAAGATTCATGTTCTTTTCCTCCCTTTCCCCCCTTCCATAGCCGACATGCAATTCCACTGGGAAACTGATATATTGGATACAGCAAATTAAAGTAAAAACATATGGATTCAGTTATTCTTGAAATATAGGTTATCTAAAATATGTTTGTATCTTTTAGACAATATCGTATCAAAACTTATTTGGGGATTTTCCAAGACACAAACGCCTTGAAAAGTATTGTGTGATATTTTTCAGATCCCAAATCACTTCTGAGTTTCATCACTTCTCTTCCTGTGGAAATACTGAATGGACATTAAAATAGGAAATTCTATAGGTACTGAGTTTATCATCCAATGCTCAGTAAACAATCTCAGTTTATTAAAGGGAGAAATTAGCTGCTTTCAACTCATGCTATCATATGAAAACTGAAGGAGAGTTCAAGATCATCAAAGGGATGTGAGAAATTATTGTTCAAAGAGTTTATCCTTATGACATTCTTTTTTTTTTTAAGGGAGAGGGCAAGAGACAGAAGATCTCACTCCAAATCTGTTTTCTTATTAGATATGTGACTATGGGTAAGTCACTTAAACTCTTTTGATCTCACTTCAAATTTTTATAAAATATTAAGTCAAAGTATCCAGTTGCTTCTGTCTATAAATCTGATGATCTTTCCTATGTTTCACATGCATAAGGCCATCTAACCCTTAGCATCCAACTTTCTTCTTTTTTATCCTATTTCCTCAAGGATCCACTTTGCTTAAGGCAATATTTGGCTAACCAATAAACTAATACAAGATGGTGTGTTGATGATCATTCATGAATTAATTGGAGTAAGCATGGAACCCTGATCCTTCTTTTTCTTCCAAGTATCTTCTATTCCCATTAAAAGGGAGATTCTATAGATAATACTTTATTCTGCAATGCCTTTGGCCATGATAGGTAACCACCTGTTCATTCTACCAATGTCTAAGGTCATGCCCATCAGTAAAATACCTCTAGGAGCTAGAGCTGTCTCATTGAGCACAGGCAAATGATCTGGGAGGTAGATCCATTGAGACCTAAGCCCTAGACCAAATTTTAAATTTGACTTTATCTAGCCTGCTGATGACTGGTTGAATGAGTAGAGTCCTTGGGTACCAAAAGGCAGATGTTTGGATCTTTTCCAAGCTTCCCCCCCCCCCCCAGATCATTAAAGTAAGCATGTGACCTCTTGGAAATGGCATTTGCAAAATGGAGGACAATATAATATATTTGCATTATGTGGACAATGATTGTGAATTGAATTAGAATTTCCAAATTGGAAAAGATCTTAGAAATCACCTGCTTTGAATTCCTCATTTTCTTCATTAAGCAAAGTCTTGACTTAGAACTTAGTGATCCTCACTCTCTCTCATTTTAAAAATAGTAAGCATTTATATAAGGCTTTAAAGTTTACAAAGCACATTGCAAATATTATCTTATTTCATCCTTCCAACAACCCTGGGAGGGAGGTGCTATTATTACTTTGATTTTGCAAAGAAAATTTTTGCAAAAACTGAGGCAGTCAGAGGTTAAGGGACTTGTCCAAGGTCATATGATGAGTGAGGTTGTGTGAGGTTGGATTTCAGCTCAGGTCTTCCTGTCCTCAAGTCTAGATCTCTATCCACGGTGCCACTTAAGTTACATATAGCTTTGATAAGCTTGGTTAGTTCTCCAGCTTATAGAATGAACATTAGAATCTATATATCAAAAGCAGAATGACTCTGCTGGAGACAACCAAGAGGCAACTCACAGTTTGATAGCCTGGAGACCACAAGAAAAAAGAAAAAAAACAAACACAAAAATGAGAATAGCCCTATGATCTGGGGTTACTGGATTCAGGCAAAGAGAGCCATATACCTCAATGTTCCCTAAAGGCATCTCTTTATTTCTAATCATATAATGACTAGTCCTACCCCCAAATCTACCTCATTGTGGGTAGAATTAACCTGGCCAGCTCTGTTGGCTGAAGACAAGTTCTGGAAGGATTTCAAGGAGAGGCTCCATGAAGGCTCTGGTGTCCAAGGACAAGCATGACTATGTTTAAAAGGATAATCACCAGTTGATGGATTGTTTTGTTTTGTTTTTGGCTACAGTAATTCATGAAGTTGTCTGCTAAAGTTTGATCTGTGGGATTGTGATCTGCATCCCTGGAAGAGGCATCCCCCCTGATGAAATCAAAGATCTTTTGAAGTGTAATAACAGATGTTCATAATAATAAGGTTGAGTAATGGAGAAAAAGCCTTAAATCATGTTCATTGCTTTCTGTTTAGAAAGATAGGATGGTACATGATATATTTTGCTTCAAAAATATTTTATTTTCCCAATTACATCAAGAAATAATTTTCAACATACATTTTCTGAAATTATAAGAACCAAATGGTCTCTCTCCCTCCTTTCCCTCCCCTCTCTCAGAGATGGTAAGCAAGTTGATCTAGGCTATACACACATTACCATGCAAAACCTACTTCTATCTTGGTCATGGTTGTAAGAAAATACTCATATAAACCATACCCCCCCCCCAAACCCCATAATTAAACTAGTGTGAAAGATAGTTGCATGATACATTTGGGAAAAGATTTCCTAAAAATTAAATGTTTTGTTGGACCAGTAGCGTCCTTAATCTATTTAGTTAGGAAATCTTTTCCCAAATGTATCATGAAAATATCTTTCACACTCGTTTAATTAAGTTCACTAAAGATGTCCATCACTGTGGAGAAGGGGCCCATTTTTCTTGCCACCACCAATACCAGTAACTGACCAATGGCCAGAGGCAAAACAGCCTCCTCCCAATTTCTCATTCCTGCTCTCAGTACAGCTTTTGGGCCACCATCCCAGGAAGCAACTCCTGACCGTTTCTTCTGGGATGCTTCAGTACAGCTTCTGAGATTCTTTACTAAGCTGACACTGGAAAATAAAGTTTCCACCACCAAGTCCTTAGGACTCTCAATGACTCAACACTAGATGTAAATATGATTACCCATAAATGTGACTCTGCATTCAGAATAATACATGTAAAATCCAGATCAAATTGCTTACCATCTCCAAGAGGTGGGAGGGAGACAGTTTGGATCTTATAATTTTAGAAAACATATGTGATAAATTGTTATTATATGTATTTGGGAAAATAAAATATCTTTGAATAAAATAAAAATTTAAAAGACTTCATTTCCTTCTATTTTGCCACTGTACCTTTAGGACCTATTTGATTTGTAGGTAAAATTTCTTAGTTGGGCTGACTTCTTTATTAGAATTTGAGCTCACTAAGAGGAAATCCAGCCTTATCTTCCTTCCTTCCTTCCTTCCTTCCTCCTTCCTTCCTTCCTTCCTTCCTTCCTTCCTTCCTTCCTTCCTTCCTTCCTTTCTTTCTTCTTTCTTTCTCTTCTTTCTTTCTTTTCTTTCTTTCTTTCTTTCTTTCTTTCTTTCTTTCTTTCTTTCTTTCTTTCTTTCTTTCTTTCTTTCTTTCTTTCTTTCTTTCTTTCTTTCTTTCTTTCTTTCTTTCTTTCTTTCTTCCTTTTCTTTCTTTCTTTCTTCTCTTTCTTTCTTCCTTCTTCCTTCCTTCCTTCCTTTCCTTCCTTCCTTCCTTCCTTCCTTCCTTCCTTCCTTCCTTCTTCTTCCTTCCTTTCTTTCTTTCTTTCTTTCTTTCTTTCTTCTTTCTTTCTTTCTTTCTTTCTTTCTTTCTTTCTTTCTTTCTTTCTTTCTTTCTTTCTTTCTTTCTTTCTTTCTTTCTTTCTTTCTTTCTTTCTTTCTTTCTTTCTTTCTTTCTTTCTTTCTTCTCACCTTACCACAGGAAAGCGGGTAAGGTATAGGCAATGGGGATTGAGTGACTTGCCCAGGCACAGCTAGGAAATGGGTTTTGCTTTTCTGTTTGTCTTCAGTACTAAGCCTAATGTTTTGTACATTTTTCGTTTAATATTTTTTCAACCATTTGTTCCTTCATCCACAGTCCCATGATTCTGAATACATGACAGGTTGCTCATACTTAGTAGCTGTATGACCTGAAGCAAATTACTTAACCTCTCAGAGACTCAGTTTTTGTGTCTTTATAAGTGAGCACAATAATATTAGAACCTGTCACATGGTTGTAAGGAAAACACTTCGTAAACCCTAAATTAAGATGGAATTATGAGTAATTATTATTGTTATTACTATAAATTGGTCATTACACACCAAGATTTAATTAGCTCTCTAGGCAAAGGTTTTTTTCCACTATCAGTGATGGGTTTCTAAATGGTCATTTGTTTCCCAAGGAAGCAGACAGTATTATCTTGAGTATAGTGCATTAAACTTGACCCCAAGCTGCAGACAGGGCTGTGAAAATGACAGGAGATCGAGAATAATTGTCCCCAAAGGACTGTTTTAAGATACTCCCTTATTCACTTTCTTTGTAGTAAGTACACCCCCACCATCATTCAGTGGCTATCTAGGTGATGGATAATACACTGGACTTGAAGTTTTTTTGTGGACTTCAGGTTGTTAGTTCTAAACATTCCTGTCACATCTACAGCTACAAATAATTGGATTTTTTAAAACTTTATCTTCTGTCTTAGAATCAATACTATGCATTGGTTCCAAGGCAGAAGAGTGGTAAGGGCTCTACAATGGGGGTTGAGTTTTGCTCAGGATCATCCAGTTAGGAAGTGTCTGAGGTCAAATTTGAATTCAGCACTTCTTCTCTCTAGACTTGGCTCTCAATCCACTGAGCCACCTCACTGCACGGCCAAACAGTTTGATTTTGGTTCCAATTTTTTCCCCCAGTCATCTCCCTTATTTTACAGATGGGGAAATTGAATACTGGAGAAGACCAACAATTTGACCCGAGTCAGATAAAAAGGTGGTAAAAGGTCATGCCTTAGATCTAGTTCTCTTGAATTCTACCCTTTCTAACACTCCATTCTGATCTTCCCAAATTAAGGTATTAGTAGACTGATGCCTTTGGTCCTTGTTGTTTTGATCCAGGCATAGCTTTCATCCTTACCATGATCTGTTTGGGACTTTAGGTTACTCAGCACGGGTTGCCTCTTCCCTCCTGGACTCTGTGCTAATTAAGACAGGGATCTTGCCTGATCTAAGTTTTTATCCTCCTAGTACAAAATACAATGCTATTCATACAGCAAGAACTTAATTAATGCTTACTGAATGAAATTGAACTCAAGAAAATTCCTATAATTCGATTCCAAAAGGTTTGGAGTGTTTAGTCATTGAAAAACTACAGAAAAATGTTACAGCAGGTATCTATCTCTTTGCCTTGCTTAACACCTTACTCTCTTCCATTCACAGTCTTGGCAGATGCCATTACACTAACTCGACATATTTAACTAAAGCAAGGCAACTCTTTATAGTTAGGCACAGATGCCAATCGGCATTAGGTGAGTATTGTGCTCCAGGATCCCTCACCTATTCTTATTTATTCTGGGAGTACCAATGGGACCCTTTGGTTCATCTTGAATGGATTAGAACAATGGTGTTTGGAATCAAAGTGTGGGTTCTTGGTAATGCCACCCTTTCCCCAAGGTGAGCCCAGAGTGCTCCTCTGACTGGGAATATAGGCTAAAGATAGCCCAGGACCGTGAACCCAAGAGCTTTGAGAATCACAATGCTTCCTTCCCAGGACCCTCAGCCATCATCCTAGGAAGAGATGGTGGCCTGGCAACTGCCCCCTCAGTGCTACAACCACAGCTACTGAAGCCTCAGAAAATAAATTTCTTGTCTTTGGAATTGTCAGATGCTTCAATGTCAGAGACTATCAGTTTAAAGGACACTAGAGGGGACAATTAGCTGGCTCAGTGGATGGAAAGCCAAGTCTAGAAATGAGAGGTCCTGGGTTCAAATCTGACCTCAGACATTTCCTAGCTGTGTGACCCTGGGCAAGTCACTTGACCCTCATTGCCTAGCCCTTACTGTTCTTCTGCTTAGAACCAACACACAGTATTGATTTTTAAAAAAAAAAACCCTTACCTTCCATCTTGGAATCAATACTATGTATTGGTTCCAAGGCAGAAGAGTGATAAGGGCTAGGCAATGGGGGTCAAGTGACTTGCCCAGGGTCACACAGCTGGGAAGTGTCTGAGGCCAGATTTGAACACAGGACCTCCCATCTCTGGGTCTGACTCTCAATTTACTGAGCTACCCAGCTGGCCCCCACCATATTAATTGTAAGACAGAAGGCAAAGGTTTTAAAGAAATAAAGGACACTAAAGAAGAGGCATTAACATCTGCTTCTGTGCTGCTCTCTAAGGACTGTGGATCTCTCTTTAGAAACCTATATGCCTGGAATCTCCCCTTAGGAATGTGAGTTCCTTGAAAGCAGAGACTCTTTTCTATTTGTATCTCTAATAATTAGCACAGTGATTTGCATATAGTTAGCCTTAATAAATGCATTCATTCCTTTTAAGACAGGATTCTAGGGAGAGTAATGGGAATTATTAAACATAATTATTAATATTAAATATTATACCCAAGAAACTTATTAATATTAAATATGAAACTCCTGGGCTAAGAAAGGTGTGCAAGGGGGAGAGGGACAAAGGTCTCTAACACCTCGCCACAGCTGATAAGAGCCTTCGGAGCCTTATTGACACAGCTCTAGCACTAGATGCCAAAGGAATGCTAGGAGATAAAAAGGAACCCAGTGAGTAGTGAAGGCTGGGTAGGCAGGAAGCAGCCTTCAACCTTACCAAGCGAAGGGGAGCAGGGCATTAAGAAAGAGCAAAAGGCTGATCACTTCCTGAATGAACCTGCTGTTCGTCACCCACATCTGGGGAGTCCTCTCAGACCAAAGAGCTAAAATTATGTTGATTATGCCCAGAAGCGTGTTGGCACTAGCTAGTGTCAGGAAGGACAGATAGGAGCCTTCCTGCCTTTCCACTCCTCGCCCTAGGAAGGAGCAGCCACAGCAGCGGTAGCATTCGACAGCTTTGGAGGCAAAGAGCATGGGAGAGGGCAGAGCTTCTGTGGATGACAGCTGTGGAGGCGGAGTGGAGGGGCAGCTGCAAGCAAAGCTTCGGGACCCTGAATGACAAGGGGGGCTTTAAAAAAGCGGAGCAGAACAGGTTGCCAGGATGGGAGCGAGAAGTGTGTGAGCGGTGACCTGATTTGGAGTACAGATTTTCCTGGGAATGGTCCCTTTCCCTCGCAGGCATGGGAAGTGGCGAGAAAGCAGAGCCCACCTTCCCTCCCTCCCTTTTTTGGTGAATGGTGGTGAGAAGGACTCCATCACTTGGCTCTCTGTTCATTGTGGACGAAATCCTTTCCAATTAAATGCTTTCTTATTTAATGTGTGCTCTCTGCCCGGGCCAGGACTTTTGTGAGAGAATGCCTCGGATGGGAGCTCAAGAGATTATGCCATGTGGGGTATTTACACGAGGGTAATTACCCCCGAACACTACCCCAGACACTCTGGCGGAGTGAAGGGCTCCAGATTCATTTGGGACTCACTCTAAGATGCTGAAGGGTATGGGCAGGAGATTGGAATCTCATAGCCTAATAACTTAAAAAAAAAAACAAAACCTTACCTTCATTGTGTTTATGTTTGGAGATTTCCTTATGAAAATGTGCAATATGGAAATATGTTTTGCATGATAATACATGCATAACCTAGATCAAATCTCTTGCTGGCTCTGGGAGGGGGAAAAGGAGAGAGGGAGGGAGACAATTTGAATCATATAATTTTGGAAAATCAATGTGGAAATTTGTTATCACATGTAATTGGCAAGAAATTAAAAATTAAAAACAAACAAACAAACAAAAAAACCCCCTCTTACCTTCCATTGTTGAATCAATACTATGTATTGGTTCAAGGCAGAAGAGTAGTAAGAGCTTAGGCAATGGGAGTGAAGTGACTTGCCCAAGATCACACAGGTTGGAAGTCTCTGAGGTCTGTATAAATGGAGATTTTGAACCTTTGACTGCAGTGATGGTGGGAATGGCTGAAAATGGCTCATTTTCATGGGCAGGTGGTTTTTTATCCCCTTTATTCCTTGATTTCGAATGATCTCTAATAAACCTCCTGAACTATAATATTTTTATTATTAGATATAAATTTAATCCTTTCAGGTCTGATTTGAACCCAGGACTTCCTCTCTTTCAATCCACTGTAGATTTTACAATTAATATCCAATACTCCAAGTATTATAGAGTTTATTACAATACAAAATCTGCACCAATGAGCCATCTAGTGCTGTCTCATAGTTTCTTTATGTTTATAATAAAATTAGAGGGAGCTTCTTGGGAGTGGTCTCTCATTTTGGCCTTGCCAGATTTTCTGAATAAGTCTACACATCTGACCAGTGGGTAGGGTCAAAGCATGGTTGGATCTGCCATAAAATGTTGAAGATCTGGAGGGACCAGTAGAATCAAGCAATACTGTTTTATTCTCTAAAGGCTGTATGCAACAGTGCTATCCATCAAGACAATCCTTGGGGTTGTGGGTATTGGCAGCAATATTCTCTGAAAAAGAATCGGATTCAATCAAAGCATATGATTTTGCCCTTTAGTTTATTTGGGTTTTGGTTTTATATGATTATTCCCTTACAAAAATGAATAACACAGAAATATATTTTGCATGATAATACATGTATAATCCAGACTGAATTGCTTGCCAGCTCTGGGAAGGGGGAGGGAAGGAAGGAAGGGAAACAATTTGGTTCATATAACTTTGGAAAGCTTATAGGGGAATTTGTTGTTACATGTAATTAGTAAAATAAAATATCTTTACAAATACAAAAAAGAGTAAAATTCTAGCCATGATCTAATCCCAGAATTGATTAATTGGAAGACACCTCAGTGTCTAGACTGTCTAGGAGATTGAGTGGATATTATACTGGACTTGATGTCAGGAAGATCTAACTTTGAGTCCTGCCTCAGACACTAGCTGTATGGTCTTGGACAAGTCAATGAAATTTTTTTTAGCCTCAGTTTCCATATCTGTAAAATGTGGGTAATGATAACACATACCTCATAGGGCTATTGTGAATAACTGAGATATTTTTAAAGCATTTAATACACCTTAAAGCGCTCAACAAATTCTTATTATTGCTGTTGCTATTGATAAGACTAACCCATACCTGAAAGTAATCTCTGCCATAACATGGGCAATGAGTTGTCATCCAGCCTCTGTGCAAAGACTTTGTTGTTGGAGGAGGAAAAACACATTTTTGGATAGCTTTGATTGTTGTAAAGGCATTCCTGACATTAAACCTAAATTTTCCTTTTTTGAATTCACTGTTCCTGGTTATGCCCTCTTGGGACAAACACAAGAAGCCAAATCCCTCTTTTATGTGATAATTACTCACATACTTGAAGAGAGCTATTCTTGTCCCCTATAAGTCTTATCTTCTCCAGGCTTAACATCCCCAATTCCTTCAACAAATTCTACTAAATGTTAACCAAAGTCTGGCTCAATCAAGGCATTGAGTTTTTCTCTGGAATCCCCAAATACAAAGGGATTAGAAGAAATCAGGGATAGGTGCCTCAGAGCTTCAAGGAGTGAGAGTCTCTCATAAATGCTTTACATTTATTATCTAGTTTTTGGTCCTCACAGCAACTTTGTGAGGTAGGCATTGTTATTATCTCAATTTGGCAGATGAGGAAACTGAGTCTGAGAAAAGAGAAATAATTTGCCCCGGGTCCCACAGCCAGTAAATGTCATAAGCAAGATCTGAATTCAGACTTCCCTATGCTAAGTCTGACACTAGGGAGTCAAGGAGTTGCCTGTCTGACCAGATGACCCATACCAAAGAAATCATATGATGTCTTTGGAAGAATGTTCGTCATAGATAAAAAATAATTTATGAAAAAAATCAGGATCTTCAGAGATATAGTCCTCCCCATGAAAGCTGACCTCTGAGAGAATCCTTCTTCTTTTCTATAACAGAATATTGGACTGTAGGGACTCAATGGGACAGTTCTTATGTTCTGAGAACTCCTTGAACACCCTTCTTGGATTTCACTCAAAAATATGAAACAAATTCACAGAAGGTTCCCTGTTATTCCTTCCTTTTCATCTCCTGTCACTCAGATTCCTTCTGCCACTATTTCCTCCTTCGTGCCTGTCTCCCATGAAGAGATGGTCCTCAAGGGCTTGGGATCACACAGCTAGGAGGTATCTTGGTCCAGATTTGGACCCAACATCTCTTGTCTTTAGGCCTGGCTCTCAACACACTGAACCACTAAGCTGTGCTCATGAAGTGTTTTTAAAACAATAAATTGGTCCATCTTGTGCAACTAAAGAAATCTTTTTAGACATTATTATTATTAGTCATCTTCCAGATCTAAATCTAATGAACAAGCTCTCTATCTTGCAGGTTCTCCAGTATTGAGCAATCCACTGTGGGCCAGGAAGTTTCAGCCTCTCCTGGGGAGGATGCTCCAAAGCCCTGAAAATCATAATAAGTGAGGCACTCTGCAGGGATTTGAGCAGCAGAGTGAACCCCAAGGTTCTACAAGTTGAATTATTTACGGCATCCACATTGGTCTGATTTTGTTTTTAATTAGCATCCTGGGAAAAGACTCTAGCCTCCAAGCCCTCCTGCGGAATCTACCACAAAGCTCTGTAGAGCCTTCAAGTTGTTTTGTCAGAGCGTTCAGCATGGACCACCATGGATAAAGTGGTTAGTACCTTTCTGAAAACAAGCCAGGGCAGAGAATGAGCACTTTTCCTTTGTAACAGGGGTCCCTGTCTCTCCAGGTTCTCATGGCCATCCTTCTGCCCCAGAGGCAGGTCTGGTGTGCAGGCTGGGAATTGAATCCAGGCACAGATGCACATTCAAAGAGATTTTTTTACCCACAGAAACCCAATAACCTAGAGGCCCTATAGGACAGTTTGTCCTCCTCTATTCTTCCCTCCAGCAGTGCTGACTGATGTTTTCTGATTATAGTTCTGTGGCATCCATGAAGTAAGGAGGAAAACAATTAGCCAGGGAGAGCTGAGATTGTGCCCACACAGACTCCAGGTGCTTGCTTAGCAAGATTCCAAACAGAAGGTACAGGATATGGTAAGGATGTAGTTAGAGCTGGCCTGACTTTTGTTTTTTAATTTCCATATCTAACAAACACCAACATGAGTGACCATTTTCATATGCAAAAAAGATCAGGAAAAGAAGACTGAACTAATTTTATTACACATAACTTATTATTACTATTTTTATTTATTATATACTCAACTCAGCACAAAAGTCAATGCTGTCTCTTTTGTTTGTGTTGCCTTTGAAATGACTTTCCATCACCTTGAATCCATCACCTCTTTGTCACAATGTAGGGAGCATGCATCTTGAGCAGCCTTCTGAGGGTTGTGATTAGTAATTCATTAATCAGAGTTCTTAAGTCTTTCAAAATTGTTTTTTCGTCATAATGTTTTATTCATGTTCATTTCACTCTATATGAGTCCATTCAAATCTTCCTAGTTTCTCTGACTCTGTTTCTTGGATTATTTCTTAGAGTATCATGCTACTCAATTACATTGATATGCTATAATTTTTTCAGTTATTTCCCTAAATGATGGCTATCCCCCTACTTCACGTTCTTTCCATTTCTACAACAAAAGGTGCTTTTATGAATGTTTCTCTCTATTGGAATCCTTTCCTTTTTTCTTTTATCTCTTTAAGATTTGTGGTAATGGTATTGCTAGGTTATAGTTTAATGATTTATTGAGTAGAGTTCCAAATTTTTCTCCATAATGGTTGGATCAACATATCTCTATCAAAGTATATTTGCATACCTGCTCTTCCCCAACAACTTTTTTTGGTCTTCTTTGCTACTGTGATGGGTACAAGGTGGATCCTCAGAGTTCTTTTATTTTATATTTCTTTAATTATTAATGATTGATAATATTTTTTCATATAACTCCTTATTACTTGATCTTCCTCTTTTGACAACTGCCTGTTCAAATATTTTGACTATTTATCTTTTGGAGAATGACTTATGTTTATATGTATATTTGAATTCATTTCCTTAAAACCTAGATAACTGATCTTTGTCAGAGAAAATAGCTGCAAATATTTTTTTCTTACAATTTTAACTCCATTGATTTTGTTTCTGCAAGAGGTTTTTGTACTTTATGTAATAAAATTATCCATATTATTATCTATCATTTTTCCTATCCTTTTTTTGGCTAAGAACTCTTCCCTTATTGATAGTTGTGAAATATTGCCTTCCTCATCCTCTAAATTGTTTATGATATAACCATTTATATGTAGGTCATCTGTCTAACTGGAGTTTATTTTGGCATATATGTGAGATGTCCTAAACCTAATTTCTATTTTACTGCTTCCAGGTTTTCTTGACATTTTTTGATAGATAGCGACATAAGCATCAGTAGTTGAGGTCTTTGTATTTATCAAACATTATGATATGTTTGCTTCTAGATTTTATATTCTTAATCATTCCCACTGATCAATGGGTTACATTTTAATCAGATAAACTAATAGCTTATGTATTTTGTTACTTAAAAGAATCAAGCCAGCTCTTAGTTTTATTTATTAATTAAAAGTATGATTTTGCTTTCAGTTTCATTAATATCTTTGATTTTTGACTGTGTGACAGTTAAAAATTCTAAGAGACTAGTCTGGGTAAGAACATCAATTTATTGGTTAGACTAGCATTAATTAATAATTAATGGTTGATGATCTCTTTCAGTGGTCAAGGACCAGAAAGTTCTTTTGTGCAGATCCATAAATACAGTTTGGGAACTTATCATTCAGTCCTTTCCTTGGCTATCCCAAGACATCTCTAATTGAATAGTTAATGAGGAGGTGGCCCATCAAGACTCTCAACCCCTCCTAACCCCTGGGTGATGGTGTTCAGTCACCTAGACTGAGGCTTATTATTTCCCTTATATATTAACCAGACTTTATGGGGGGAAAACATTCCTTGGAGTTCCTAAAAACAAAGGAAATGTGTATAAAGGTCAAAGGACTGACTGGAGTCTCTAATTTAAAACCCAGATATAAAAAAAGATCAGTATATATTAAAAATAAATCCTCTCATTGCTAGTCTAATTATTTGTTTGTTTGTTTAGTTGCATGCCAAATTAGCTCATTGATCTATTCTCTTGTTGATGAAAGTGTTTAGTGATATAAATTTTGCCAGAATCCCAAAAGATTTGTTATATTGTCACTTTCTTTGATAAAATTATGTCATTTTCTATGATTCGTTTTATGTTTCATTCCCATTTAAGTTTGGATCTTTTTCCAATATTTTTATTTACTGTAATTTTATTGCATCATGGTTAGTATAGAATGTGTCTAACCATTTTCTTTTCTTTATTTATAAAGGTTTAAATGCCCTAGTATGTGGTTAATTTATGTAAATATATTATGCACACCTGAAAAACTATATACATCATTTTCTCTTTCCATTCAATAGCCCTCAGAGATCCAGCATATCTAACTTTCCTAAATTTTTATTCAAGTTTTTTATTTCTTGTTTATCACTTCGTAAGATTTGTCTATGGCTGATCAGGGTATTGAAGTCCCCAACTCTCATAGTCTTATTATAATCCACTTTTCCCTGTAATTCAACTAGGTTTTCCTGTAAGTACTTAGATATCATGACAGTTTGTGTATACGCAATAATTATTGACATTA
This sequence comes from Monodelphis domestica, assembly GCF_027887165.1. Classification (NCBI taxonomy): domain Eukaryota; kingdom Metazoa; phylum Chordata; class Mammalia; order Didelphimorphia; family Didelphidae; genus Monodelphis; species Monodelphis domestica. The sequence goes on from NC_077232.1 coordinate 98,954,836, forward strand.
TTTCATTGTCTATAGCGTTTTTAAGCAAAATATAGTTTCTCTACTTATTTCATTTAACCAAAACTATTTTTACTGTTGCCTTGTCTGAGATCATAATTGCTATCCCTCCTGTTACAAGTTCACTTGAAACATAATAAACTCTGTTGTGGCCTCTCATTTTAATACTTATATAATTTTTATGTTTCAAGAGTGTTTCTTGTAAACACTGTATGGTATCCTGTTTTCTAAGATATCCTGCTAAGCTTATCCCTATGCCTGTGTTCGTATCATTTATGGCTATGTTGATTAATTGCGTTTTTCCCTCCTAGATGTGCCTCATCTCCTCATACCTTTTCCCTTTTTTGCCCCACCCTGAAATCTTATTTACAAAGAAGGTAATAATCATAACATAACATAATAAAATAAAATAATTATAAAGGGAGAAATATGATCAACACTAGTGATCTCTAATTGAAGTGATCTGCATCTATTCCATTGTTCAACCTTTCTTCTCTTCACCTAGACCTGGGGAAGTGGTTCTACTAGTGTATTTCTTTCCTTTTAATCCACCCTCTACTATCTACCCATCAAAATCAATGTTTGTTTTGCTTATGATCTTTCCACTCTTTCCTTGAACCTCCCTCTTAAATCCACCTTTTTTCCCCTCTAGCATTGCCTCTTTCCCTGCTGCATTTAACATCATTTGACATCAGAGTCAATAGGTATTTGTGTGTATGTATTTGTGTGTTTTAACTCTTTTTTTGAAATAGTTCAGACAAGAGTGAGATTCACATGATATCTGCTCTTCAGTACTCTTCTTCCAAGTTTGCATACTCTTTACCTCAACCAAATCATGGAACATAGTAAGTTCTAGCAACTTCTCTTCTTTGTTTCTTCTTTGTTTCTTCTCCTAAATTCCCCCTCCCTATTTTTTTTTCTATTAAGTATATCGAAATAGAGGAAATGAGTTTTGAGTGATACTATATATATAACCCAGTGGAATTGTTTGTCAACTCTGGGAGGAGGGGAGGGAAGGGGGGGGAGACAACAAGAATCATGTAACCATGGAAAAAATAAAAAAAAATAAGGATATTAAAACAGAAAAAAAAACTCTTTCAGGACTTCTGTCATATTTAATTCTCTTTGTGACCTTTGAATTCTGAATGAATGCTTGTCTTTTCTCCCCTTTTATCATGTAAATACTTCATTTTTCAGCCACTTTCAATTATTCAATTGAATTTTTTTTAAATTCAATTATGCATTTGCCTCTCTAGTTTTCTCTTGACTATTTGTTTACTATTCAAATTCTTACTCTGGTTTTTTTTTTTTTAATCATGAAATGGGAGGTCCTAGGTTCAAATTTGATCTGAGACCCTTCCTAGCTGGATGACCCTATGCAAGTCACTTAACCACCATTGCCTAGCCCTTACTGCTCCTTTGCCTTGGAAGCAATCACAGTATTGATTCTAAGGTGGAAAATAAGGGTTTAAAAAAGAAAGAAAGAAAGAATTCTATTAAAATTTCATTACACATCCACACCTTTATCATTGCAGGATAAATTACTTTTGATTGCAAGCTTTTGTCTTTTCCATTTTCATATATTACATTCCACAGTTTTCTCTTTTTTATAGTAGTTGCTGCTAAATCTTGTGTGATCCTATGGTTTCTTGGCACTTGAACTTGGTTGCTTATAATATTTTTCTTTGACCTGGAGGCTTTGGCTTTCACATTTCTGAGAACTTTTGATTTTGTTCTCTTATTCCTTTTTGTCTCCTGGAATTCTGGAGTTCTACTTTGCCTATTTTAATTTTCAAAAAGTCTTTTGGATAAAACTTTCAAACTTCGTTTATAAGTTATTTTTTTCTTCATCCATTTCTTTCCTGTAGAACTTTTATTTCATGGATTTCTTCCATTAAAAAATGTAATCTCTGTAATTTTTGTTCCCATTCCATATTTCCCCTCTGATACTCTTCTTGAAGTTGTTGTGGAGTTACTCTTTTCTAATTTTACCATATCAGGTATCTACTGACCCAAATTTTTCTTCTCATGATTGCTGTTTTCTGGTAATATTTCCAAGCCCAGTTCCTGGTTTGAGTTTTTATGCCAGAACTAGGCCCTTTCCTCTTCCATTTTCTTTGATGATGTCCTGTTTGGCTCCAAATTCAATTTTCTGGGCTCTTGACATTGACTTCTACTTCCCTTGATGCATCTGCCCTGAAAGTGTTAGGTTAGCATCCCTATTTAGTTTTATGGTTAGCTGTTGCCAACCAGGGCACTGCTATGGGCTGTAGTTCCCACTGGAGTCCACCCCTTGGGTGGTGTTACAGGTTTCCCTCTTCCCCAGGGCTTCCCTGGCTTGGGAACTGCCACAGGCTTCTGGCTCCCCCCCTCACTCCCCAGTCAAAGCTCAAGAGGGATGTGATGGGTCTTCCAATACTTGTAGCACCCAGCTGTCATTTTGAGGAGTTCTAGGATGGATGAAAGAACTTACTGATAATTTTCATTAGGTTTTTAAAAATTATTCTTTCATATCATACCTTTTAAAAATAACTGTTAAGGAATATATAGAATTAGGCTATTCATTGTAGCCTTGTTTCTCTCTCTCTCTCTCTCTCTCTCTCTCTCTCTCTCTCTCTCTCTCTCTTCCCTCTCTCCCTCTCTCTCTTCCCTCTCTCTCCTCTCTCTATCTTCTCTCTCTCTTCTTTCTCTCCTGCTTTCCTTCTACTTCTCTCCATCTCCTTCTCTCCCTCTCCCTCTCCTCTCCCTCTTCTTGCCTGCCCTCTCTCTCTCTTCCCTCTTTCCTCTCTTCTCTCTCTTCTTTCTCTCCTCTCCTCTCCATCTCCTCTTTCTCTCTCCTCTCTTCCCTCTTCTCTTCTATCTTCTGTCCTCTCCCTTCCCTTCTCCTCCTCCTCCTTTTCCTCTCTTTTACCTTCTTTTTTTCTTTCCCTCTTCTCTATTTCTTTCTGTCTCCTCCTCATTCCCCACAATGAGTTTGGAGATTTCAGTGGAGAGAGTGTTAGAACTAAAGAATCTGAGATCGAATCCTATTTTGCTACTGTGAGGCTTTGAACAAGTCATATAACTTTTCTGGGGCCCCATTTCCTCATAATTAAAACAAGGGATTTGAACTAAATAATCTCTAGTGCATTTTCAAGGTCCAAATCGATGATCTGTGATTTGTCAACAATATTTTTGCTACCTGAATTTATTAAAATCATATATGCAAAGAACGTTAGCATTTACAAAAATGCTTTTTTAAAATAACAATAACTCTGATAAAGGTGGTACAAGTATCATACCAATAGAGAGGCAAAAGTCCCTTCTAATGGAACTAGCCTATATTTCTAGCCTCAGTATTTATATTACTCCCTTCCTGCATTTACCAAATTGGTCTTGTTTCTGTTCCTAAAACACAATATTCCATCTCCTGTCTCAGAACTTTTGTACTGGTCATCTCCATGCCCAGACTTCTCTCCTTCAGTAGTTCCACCTTATAGAGTCACTCTCCTCCTTCAAGATGCAGCTCAAGAAGCACTGCAACACAAAGTCATTCCTGATACCTGGTCCCATCTACTGCTGCCTTCCTTTCTCAAATGCTTCATTTCTTTAGCTATTTTGTGTTTATTTTATATTTATTATGCATACATGTATAGGTATAGGTATTGAATGCCATATGGAATAGAAATCTTTGAGAATAGAAATGATTTCATTTTTTTTCTTTGTATTCCTAGCACCTGGTCCAGTGCCTGGTATATATCAGGAGCTTAATAAATGCTCGTTGCTTTTTGATTGTTCTGCTTGTTGTCTGATGGGACTGGCTCATCCTAACAAACCTTTTAAGTGTCAGAGCTGGGATTTAACTAGGATAATATTAATTAGCTATCATTCACATAGCACTTTACCCATCTTATCTCACTTGATCCTTACAAAAATAATATGTAAGCTAGGCAGTATTACTATTATTTAAAGAGGAGGAAACTGGGAGAGGTTCAATATCTTACCCATGGCAAAAAACTAAGCAAGTATATAAGGCAGGATTTGAAGTCAGATCTTCCTGACTCTTAGGTCCAGCACTCTTTCCATCAAACTGCCTGCCAAATCTTGGAATCCAGATTCTCTAGTTCTAACACTCTTTCCACTGAAATCTCAAACATGTTTGATTGGGAGAGAGGTGAGGAGATGGAAAGAGTCAGAGAAGAGGGGAAAAGATTTGGTAGGATTTCTAACACAGTACACTGCCTTTCACTGAAGTCTTGTTTCAATGGTAATAGATGAGCTGATCATGTGGAGAAGAAACCCTACCCAAGGCAATGGTTCTCAATCTCTTTTGTATTATGGACCCAGGGAAATCTATGGTTCTCACATCTCAGAATAATATCTTTAAATGCATAAAATGAGATCCATAGAATTACCAAGGAAACCAATTGCATTGAAATCCAGTTATCAAAAAAATGTTTAAGTTCATGACCTCCAGATTAAGTACTTCTGCTCTAGATCATTTGGTCTAGTTCCCTCAAATCACATTTTTCTTCCATCAGTAATAAAATTAATTTACTATCCCCAAATTTGATTTTAATATTATTTTAATATAATTTAATGCTATTTTAACAAATAACTCCCTGGGAAAAATACTGTGCAATCAAACCTTTCTCTTTGTTGGGATTTGGGAGCCTGGCAGGGAAGGGCTGTAAAAATCATAGGAAAGCAGGGACCGAGAGAAATTGATTATTGAGGACGTTGTTCAGCATCCTGGAATGATAAAACACTCTGCAAGCACTGGGCAAAGTGGTCGTCATGAACATTTCTCAACCCAGGCAACCAGCAAAGCTTTCCTGAGGGACTGATCATTATAGCTCCCTTCTTACTGTGTACTTGGGCACCAGCCCAGGAGGCACCCTGTGAAGGGTCTCCTTCCCCAAGAACACTGGAGAGGTGTCGTGAATAATAAGAGCCTATACTTATAAAGTGCTCTGAGAGTTATAAAAGTGCCTTCCTTCCTTTCATGAGTGAGGTAGGTAGCTTGAATATCCTCATTTCCCAGATGAGCAAACTGAGGCTCAGAAAGGTTGTGACTTTTCCAAGGATTACAGTATTAGGAAGTATCCAAGCTGTGGTTTAAATCCAGGGCTCTGATGATTTTAAGGCCAGATCACTGTCTCTTTAAAGAAGATACTAATTCCTCAGTAGTTTGTACTGGAACTTGGGTCTTTCCTTAAAAATAAGTTTCATGAAAACTATGACGATATTTAACAAATTATTTCTAAGAAATTTTAGAGACGCCAATACAAATTGTCAGGACTTGTTACTAGAATATTTCTGGGACAAGAAGTGTATCAATTTCAGGGAAATGCTCATTTTAAAAATATAAATAAGATATTTTCATTCATAAATAGACTTTTGCTCAGAACATGTGGAGGGATTAAATTTGCTCTGATTATAGTTCTACACATAAATATTTTGCAGCTGGGTGACTCAATGGAATGAGATCCAGGTCTATAGACAGGAGGTCCCAGGTTCAAATCTGACCTCCTGTCTAGCTGGGTGACCCTGGGCAAGCCACTTAATCTCATTGCCTATTCCTTACCACTCTTTTGCCTTGGAACCAATGCCCAGTCTTGAGTCTATGGTGGAAGGTGAGGTTTAAGAAAAAAAAAAGATTTTAAGGAGTGGTCAGAGATTTTGATGTGAAATTAAGAAATAACCTTAGTTTGGTTGTGTCTCTCTTTAAAAAGACTGTGATCAAGAGAGGCTCTGCCCCATGGATGTTCTGTGTAACCTGATATGTGAAAAATAGAATTCATACATACCAAAATGTTTCTATGTATTTATTCATCACAGTGAAAAAGGATTTTTTTTTTGTTTCAGAAATAGTTCAGTTCAGAGGTTATTACAAAAGTCAAAATTGGGGAGGGCTTGACCTAGGGCAGCCCCAATGGGAGGAGAAAGGAAGAGTCAGATGCGAGAGACATAGGAGAATAGACTTTCAGTTGGAAGGGACCTAAGCAACTATCTACAGAAATGGATTCCATCGTCACTATGACTCACAAAAGGCTCGCCAGCATTTGACTGAGGGGCTGAAGTACCATCTACCAAATTAGACACACATATATGCATATACTGATGCACATATACCAATTTATATGCACACATATAAAATGCATAAAAACAATTCTCTGACTTCTTGAAGGAGCTCATTTCACTTCTGCCTACTGGGGCCAACCAGGACAAATCCAACCCCACTTGCCATTGATGATCCTTTAACTATCTAAAGACATTGGTTGAATAACTCTGGGGGGTTTGGGGACTGACAGGATTGGAGCTGGGACAGAGGAAAAGGGGAAGCAAAGAGAAGATGTATGTGTAAAGATCTGAGCCTGAGCCACAGAGAATATAGTCCCATTGATACCAAGAGGGAAATTACTTGAGGGCAGGGAATAAGTGCTATTCATTTTTATATCTTCCTTTGAAGACCTTTGTACAGTCCAAAAAGCATCTCAAATGGCGAGATATGAAATTCTCCCTCTGGCCCTATTTTATCTTAGAAGCAGGCCCAGATTATTTGAGATTAATTTTAATTTTTACAGTACAAAGAATGCATTTAATGAATGTTTACTGAGTGAATATTGCGTGAAAACCAAAAAGAGGAAAATGATTAATTTTGTATAGGACTAGAAATGCTGATAGAGTGGAATGGGAAGGATCTATAGATGACAAAAAGAAGTTTGAAAGATCATATGATACAGGGTAAAAGAGTGCTAAACATGTATCCAGTTGACCTTAGTTTAAATCTTGGCTCTACCGCACTCTTTAGTGGCAAAAAATTGGAAAATGAGTGGGTGTCCATCAATTGGGGAGTGGCTGAATAAATTGGGGTATATGTTGGTGATGGAATACTATTGTGATGAATGGAATAATGAACTGGAGGAATTCCATGTGAACTGGAACAACCTCCAGGAACTAATGCGGAGTGAAAGGAGCAGAACCAGGAAAACACTGTACACAGAGACAGATACATTGTTGCATAATCGAATGTAATGGACTTCCCTACTAGCAGTAGTGCAATGATCCAGGACAATCCAGAGTAACTTGTGAAAAAGAATGCTATCTACATCCAGAGAAAGAACCGTGGGAGCAGAAATTCAGAAGAAAACATAGGATTGACCACATGGTGCGATAGGGATGTGATTAGGGTTTTGATGTTAAAAGATCAATCCACTGCAAATAGGAATAACATGGAAATAGGTTTTGAACCATGATCCATTGAAAACCCAGTCGAATGGCTTGTCAGCTTTGGGAGGGGGGGAGATCATGAATCATGTAACCACGGAAAAATATTCTAAATAAGAATTAAAAAAAAAAATCTTGGCTCTACCTTCTTACCTCTTTGACCTTGAGAGAATTGCTTAACCTTTTTGCATTTTAGATGTAAAACAGGGGAAGGGGGAGATAGTTTTGGTAGAGGACTTTCCTGCTCTAAATCTATATCCTATGAATTCAGATTTGGACAGAGAAGTTGTAAAATACCTCTGTGTGATTCATCTCCCTAACTCCATATCCATTTCCTTGGTTTTCAATAGCAGCTATGAAGTAGTTTCCTAGAATCTACCTAGTCCTGCGGCTTTGGTTACACAATGAATCTTGGTTTATTTCAGCAGAGCCTTCCTGTTTATATTCTTGATATACAATTTTGTGTCATGTACTTTTTCACCAAAGGAGTTCCTGCTTGCCCTGAGGGACAGGCTGGTGGGGAATGGTGGGGGAGGGAGGGAGGGTAGGTGGAGAGAAGAATTTAAAAAATTTGTATTGAGACATTGAGTTTGATCTAATAAGAGGACATTAAGCTGGAAATAGGTAGAGGGTAGCTGGAGAGTTGGGATGAAAACAAAAAACATTTATATGGTTCTTTCTCTAAGTCAGGTATATACAATTATCTCATCTGATCCTTTAAAAAACCATAGGAAGAAAGTGCTATTATTATTTCTATTTTACATGTGAGGAAACTGAGGCTGACAGAGGTTAAGTTACTTACCTAGAGTTTCAGTTAGTATACAAAGCCATATCTGAACTCAGGTCTTCCTGACTCCAGGTCCAGAGCTCTATCCATTATACTCCTTCGCTACCCCAAGAGAACTCCCAAGAAAGCAAGACTAGAAATGTATTTTGGGTTGTCATAAATACAGAAATAACCATGAAAATAAGTCATTGGCACTTAGGATCTAAAGTTGCATAGGACTTTAAAGATCATTTAGTATAATTCTCTCATTTTACAGATGAGAAAACTGAAGCCCAGAGTGGTTCAATAGAGTTTTCCAAGGATTATGTTCGTAAGTGGCAGACTAGGACGTAAATATCAGTTCTGTGTTGTTAATCCAGTTCTCTTTCCACTAAATTAGTAGGTCAGTCAATAAGCATCTATTAAGTGCCTATTGTATTATGTCATCCCTGAAGGTATAAAAGAAGGCTCCTGCCCTCAAGGAGCTTACAATCTAATGGGAAGGCAATAAGCAAAAAATATGTACAAATAAATTATTAATAATATCAAAAGGAAATTAAGCTGATTCTTCTTCAGAATGGATGAAATCCCTGAAAGAGAGTGTAAAGAGAAAGGTGACTGGAGGGCTGAATCTCTGGGGATGTTCATAATTGGAAGTTAAGGATTTTAAAAAGAGATTTTGTTGTTCACTCATTTCAGTCATGTCTGACTTTTTGTGATCTCATTTGAGGTCAAAAGGTACTGGAGTGGTTTATCATTCCCTTTTCATTTTACAGATGAGGAACTAAAGCAAAGAGGTTTAAGTAACTTGTCCAGGATCACACAGCTTGTAAGTGTTTCAGGTCAAATTTGAACCCAGGAAAATGAGTCTTCCTGATTCCAAATTCAGTGCTTTAACCACTGCACCCTCTAGTTGTCCCCACTGCTCTACTCTAAGACATAAGAAACTGAAGGAAATGAGTAGGAGAGGAAATCACTTTGATATGGCTAATTTATTAAAAATCAGAATCCTTGCATTTGCATAGAACTCTCTATTTTCCAAAACATGTTCACAACCATTGGCTTCTCCTGGCAGCAATCGGAGACACAGCAAGACAGTAATATCTCTATATTGTAGATGACAAAAAGAAGACAGGAAGTATAAGTGGCTCCATAATAATGAAAAAGCTGGTAATAATAATAATAGTTCACATTTATATAATGCTTACTATTTGCCAGGCACTGTGCTCAGTGCTTTATAATATGATCTCATTTGATCCTCATAACACCCTAGGAGGTAGATTCTATTATTATCCCTATTTTACAAATGGGGAAAACTTAGCTCTAGGCATTTTTCTCTGGTTGTCCCTAATGCCTGAAATATTCTTTCTCTTCCACTCCAACTACTGACCTCCTGGCTTCCTGTAAGTCCCATCCCAAATTCTACTTTCCACAGGAAGCCTTCTCCAAATCCTCCTAATTATAGGGCTTTCCCTCTTTTAATTATTTCCCATTTATCCTGTATTTAGTTTGTTTTGTATATATTATTTGCACTTTTGTATCACATTGTAAACTCCTTGAGGGCAAGGGCTGTTTTTTGTCTCTTTTTTGTATTCTGTACTTAGAACTGGCACACAGTAGGCACTTAGTGAATGTGTTTAAAACAGAGGTTAGATGACTTGTCTAAGGTCACACAGCTAGCATGTGTCTGAGGTCACATTTGAGCTCAGGGCTTCCTGACTCCTAGCCTATCCCCATTCATGATGCCGCCTTGCTGGATCTAGAACCCTGGTTTCCAGCCTTCTGGTTCAGTGCCTTTTCCACTCTAGAGTCAATTGGCTATAAGTAGCAGCCATGGTCAGTGGGGAAGGTATGCAGGAAAAGTTAATTGGGGTCAGAAGTCTTTTGAGTTCAGCCAAAATGTGGATCAAATATTTGAGGATCTTGTATTTATATTTATGCATTTTAAAATATACAAGCTTATAGAACCAGGGCTGTCTAAAAGCATTATCAAGAGATTACGAAGGCAGCTATTGTCAATAAAATGAAATGACCTGGGACTCCTGTATACCTTGAAAACTTTCCAAAAATAATTTTTCTGACACAGCGAACCTAGCTATATTCCCTAGGAGACAAGTCAGTGCCAGGGGGCTCCTTCTCATCTATTCTACAACAAAAACTTCAGCTCCTGTCAATGCCTCAACAAGTTCGCTGTCTTTTCAGAGCTGGAGAGAGACCAAAGCAATGTGCAATATCCAACCCTCTCCCGGACCCTGGAGACCCCTGGAGGGACCGTTAGCCCCAAGACTCCCAATGATGCTAGCTGTCTGTCACCCCGGAGCCCAGGGGGAGAGGTGATCTCTAAGGTAACCAGCACACAAACCACAGAGGGATGGGTAGATTAATAGCAACACCTCAAGTTAGCAACCAGGGAAAATAAAGAGAATCTATGGAGGACTGAGCACAGAAAACTCTGTTTCCTTAGCAGAGGCCATGCCTGGGTGCTCCACCAGCTGGAAGGTTGTTTGAGGCTTCCCAAGGAAAGTCTCTCCCAGGCAGACATCCTGAAAAGAACCTGAGGCAAGCAGAGAACAATTCATTCTCTGGGTCATCTAAATAGATATAGAGCGTTTTTAAGCACCTACTATGTAACAGGCGCTGCGTTTATCAGAGAGGATAAAAACAAAATCATAGTCCTTGACTTCATGGAATTAAGTTTTTTATTTGAAAATTTTATTTAATTAATTAATTTAGAATATTTTTCCATAGTTACAAGATTCATGTTCTTTCCCTCCTCTCCTCCCACCCACCTCCCAGAATCCACAAGCAATTCCACTGGGTTTCACATGTGTCATTGATCAAGACCTATTTGCATATTGTTAATATTTGCACTACAGTGATCTTTTAGAGTCTACATCTCCAGTCATATCCTCATCGATTCATGTAATCAAGCAGTTGTTTTTCTTCTGAGTTTATACTCCCACAATTGTTCCTCTGACTGTAGATAGTGGTTTTTCTGGTAGATTCCTCCAAGTTGTTCAGGATCACTGCATTGCCATTAATGGAGAAGTCCATTACATTTGATTGTACCACAGTGTATCAGTCTCTGTGTACAATGTTCTCCTGGTTCTGCTCCTCTCACTCTGCATCACTTCCTGGAGGTTGTTCCAGTCTCCATGGAATTCCTTCACTTTATTATTCCTTTGAGCACAATAGTATTCTATCACCAACATATACCACAATTTGTTCAGCCATTCCCCAATTGAAGGGCATCCCCTCATTTTCCAATTTTTTGCCACCACAAAGAGCACAGCTATGGATATTCTTGTACAAATCTTTTTTTTTTTTAATATTATTTTATTTGGTCGTTTTCATACATTATTCACTGGAAACAAAGATCGTTTTCTTTTCCACCCCTCCCCTTCCCCCCCTCCCCCCCCCCTTTCCCTCTCCCATAGCCGACGCATGATTCCACTGGTTATCATATGTGTTCTTGACTCGAACCCATTTCCCTGTTGTTGGAGTTTGCATTATAGTGTTCATTTAGAGTCTCTCCTCAGTCTTATCTCCTCCAACCCTGTAGTCAAGCAGTTGCTTTTCAGCGGTGTTTTTACTCCAACAGTTTATCCTCTGCTTGTGGGTAGTATTTTTTTTTTTAGATCCCTGCAGATTGTTCAGGGAAATTGCATTGATACTAATGGAGAAGTCCATCACCTTCGATTGTACCACAATGTATCAGTCTCTGTGTATAATGTTTTCCTGGTTCTGCTCCTTTCGCTCTGCATCACTTCCTGGAGGTTGTTCCAGTCTCCATGGAACTTCTCCACTTTATTATTCCTTTTAGCACAATAGTATTCCATCACCAACATATACCACAATTTGTTCAGCCATTCCCCAATTGAAGGGCATCCCCTCATTTTCCAATTTTTGGCCACCACAAAGAGCGCAGCTATGAATATTTTTGTACAAGTCTTTTTGTCCATTATCTCTTTGGGGTACAAGCCCAGCAGTGCTATGGCTGGATTAAAGGGCAGACAGTCTTTTATCGCCCTTTGGACATAGTTCCAAATTGCCCTCCAGAATGGTTGGATCAATTCACAACTCCACCAGCAATGAATTAATGTCCCCACTTTGCCACATCCCCTCCAGCATTCATTACTTTGCATAGCTGTCATGTTAGCCAATCTGCTAGGTGTGAGATGATACCTCAGAGTTGTTTTGATTTGCATCTCTCTGATTATAAGAGATGTAGAGCACTTTTTCATGTGCTTATTAATAGTTTTGATTTCTTTGGCCGAGAATTGCCTGTTCATGTCCCTTGCCCATTTGTCAATTGGAGAATGGCTTGATTTTTTGTACAATTGATTTAGTTCTTTATAAATTTTAGTAATTAAACCTTTGTCAGAGGTTTTTATGAAGATTGTTTCCCAATTTGTTGCTACCCTTCTGATTTTGGTTACATTGGTTTTGTTTGTACAAAAACTTTTTAATTTGATGTAATCCAGATTATTTATTTTGCATTTTGTAACTCTTTCTAATTCTTGCTTGGTTTTGAAGTATTTCCCTTCCCAAAGGTCTGACATGTATACTATTCTGTGTTCGCCTAATTTTCTTATAGTTTCCTTCTTTATGTTCAAGTCATTCATCCATTTTGAATTTATCTTGGTGTAGGGTGTGAGGTGTTGATCTAAGCCTAATCTTTCCCATACTGTCCTCCAATTTTCCCAACAGTTTTTATGAAATAGTGGATTTTTGTCCCAAAAGCTGGGATCTTTGGGTTTGTCATATACTGTCTTGCTGAGGTTGCTTGCCCCCAGTCTATTCCACTGATCCTCCTTTCTGTCTCTTAGCCAGTACCAAATTGTTTTGATGACCGCTGCTTTGTAATATAGTCTGAGATCTGGGACTGCAAGACCCCCTTCCTTTGTATTTTTTTTCATTAATTCCCTGGATATCCTTGATCTTTTGTTCTTCCAAATGAACTTTGTTATGTTTTTTTCTAAATCAGTAAAAAAAATTTTTGGAAGTTCCATGGGTATGGCACTAAATAGATAGATGAGTTTGGGTAGGATGGTCATTTTTATTATATTGGCTCGTCCTACCCATGAGCAGTTAATGTTTTTCCAATTGTTCAAGTCTAGTTTTAGTTGTGTGGAAAGTGTTTTGTAGTTGTGTTCATATAGATCCTGTGTTTGTCTCGGGAGATAGATTCCTAAGTATTTTATTTTGTCTTGGGTAATTTTGAATGGGATTTCTCTTTCTAGTTCTTGCTGCTGAGCTGTGTTGGAATTATATAGAAATGCTGATGACTTATGTGGGTTTATTTTGTATCCTGCAACTTTGCTAAAGTTGTTGATTATTTCAATTAGCTTTTTGGTTGAGGCTCTAGGATTCTTTAAGTAGACCATCATGTCATCTGCAAAGAGTGATAATTTGGTCTCCTCCTTGCCTATTTTGATGCCTTCAATTTCTTTTTCTTCTCTAATTGCTACTGCTAGTGTTTCTAATACAATGTCAAATAATAGAGGTGATAATGGGCATCCTTGTTTCACTCCTGATCTTAATGGGAATGGATTTAGTTTATCCCCATTGCAGATGATATTAGCTGATGGTTTTAGATATATACTGTTTATTATTTTTAGGAATGACCCTTCTATTCCTATGCTTTCTAGTGTTTTTAGTAGGAATGGGTGTTGTATTTTATCAAAGGCTTTTTCTGCATCTATTGAGATAATCATGTGGTTCTTGTTGGTTTGCTTGTTGATGTGGTCAATTATGTGGATAGTTTTCCTAATGTTGAACCAGCCCTGCATCCCTGGTATAAATCCTACTTGATCATGGTGGATGACCCTTTTGATCACTTGCTGGAGTCTTTTTGATAGTATCCTATTTAAGATTTTTGCATCTATATTCATTAGGGAGATTGGTCTATAATTTTCTTTCTCTGTTTTTGGCCTGCCTGGTTTTGGAATCAGTACCATGCTTGTGTCATAAAAGGAGTTTGGTAGGACTCCCTCTTTGCTTATTATGTCAAATAGTTTGTATAGTATTGGGATTAAATGTTCTCTGAATGTTTGATAGAATTCGCTGGTGAATCCATCAGGCCCTGGGGATTTTTTCTTAGGAAGTTCTGTGATGGCCTGTTGGATTTCTTTTTCTGATATGGGATTATTTAAGAAAACTATTTCTTCTTCTGTTAGTCTAGGCAATTTATATTTTTGTAAATATTCATCCATATCACCTAGGTTGGTATATTTATTGCCATATAGTTGGGCAAAGTAGTTTTTAATGATTGCCTTAATTTCCTCTTCATTGGAGGTGAGATCCCCCTTTTCATCCTTGATGCTATTAATTTGCCTTTCTTCTTTCCTTTTTTTAATTAAATTAACCAGTACTTTGTCTATTTTGTCTGTTTTTTCAAAGTACCAGCTTCTAGTCTTGTTTATTAGCTCAATAGTTCTGTCACTTTTGATTTTATTAATTTCTCCCTTAATTTTTAGGATCTCTAGTTTGGTTTTCTTCTGGGGGTTTTTAATTTGTTCATTCTCAAGTTTTTTGATTTGCATTTCCAATTCCTTGGTCTCTGTCCTCCCTAATTTGTTAATATATGCACTCAGGGATATGAATTTTCCTCTAAGTACTGCCTTGGCTGCATCCCATAAGGTTTGAAAGGATGTTTCGCCGTTGTCATTTTCTTCAACGAAATTGTTAATTGTTTCTATGATTTCTTCTCTAACTATCCGATTTTGGAGTATCATGTTATTTAATTTCCAATTAATTTTTGATTTGGGTCTCCATGTACCCTTGCCGATCAATATTTTAATTGCCTTGTGATCTGAAAAGGCTGCAGTTAATATTTCTGCTTTTCTGCATTTGAATGCCATGTTTCTATGACCTAGTGTATGATCTATTTTTGTGAATGTGCCATGTGGTGCTGAAAAGAAGGTGTATTCTTTTTTGTCCCTATTTATTTTTCTCCATATGTCTATTAATTCTAATTTTTCTAAGATTTCATTCACCTCTTTTACCTCTTTCTTATTTATTTTTTGATTTGATTTATCTAAATTTGATAGTGGTTGGTTCAAGTCTCCCACTAATATGGTTTTACTGTCTATTTCCTCCTTCAATTCTCCTAGTTTCTCTATTAAAAATTTGGATGCTATACCATTTGGTGCATACATGTTGATTAGTGATATTTCCTCATTGTCTATACTTCCTTTTAGCAGAATATATTTACCTTCCCTATCCCTTTTGATCAGGTCTATTTGTACTTTGGCTTTGTCAGATATCATGATTGCAACTCCTGCCTTCTTTCTATCGGTTGAGGCCCAAAAGATCTTACTCCAACCTTTAATTCTAACCTTGTGAGTGTCAACCCGTCTCATATGTGTTTCTTGAAGACAACATATGGTAGGGTTTTGGGTTCTAATCCAATCTGCTATTTGTCTGCGTTTTATGGGTGAGTTCATCCCATTTACGTTCAAAGTTATGATTGTTATTTGTGGATTCGCTGGCATTTTGATATCTTCCCCTAGATCTGACCTTTCTTCTTTAGCTTTCTCCTTTTGAACCAGTGATTTACTTTAGGTCAGTCCCCCTAGTCCCCTCCCTTGAGATGCTTCCCTTTCTAGCCCCTCCCTTTTAATGCTCCCTTCCCCTCCCCCCTCTCCTTCCCTCCCTTTTTGTACTCCCTCCCCCCTCCCCCTCCTTGATTTTCCTTTCTTTCTTGCCCTAATGGATAAGATAGAATTCAGGATCCCACTGGATCTAGATGTTCTTCCCTCTCAGATTTGATTTCACTGAGAGTAAGGTTTAAGTAATTCCACTTCACGCTCTCTTCATCTCCTTCTCATATGAGAGTTCTTCCCCTCCCCTTCCCATGTGTATCTTTATATGGGAAAGTTTATTCTATTGATTCCCCCCCTATTTCTTGAAGTTAATCTTAGTATTATCGCGGTTCCCCCCTCCCTTTTCCTTTCTTTGCCCCAACTTTCCCCAAATCTTCTTAATGCCCCAATCTTTCCCTATGCATGTTTCTTCTAACTACTCTTATGATGATACAATTTATGAGTTACACAAAACATTTTCCCCACATATTAATATATATAATTTGATGTAAATGTAGTCCTTATAGAAGAGTTTGACTTAAAGAAAAAGATAAGATTTATCTCCTTTTCCCTTTCTTTCATATTTACCTTTTCATGTTTCTCTTGCTTTCTGTGCTTGGATATCGAACTTTCCACAGAGCTCTGGTCTTTTCTTAGCAAATGCTTGGAAATCTTCTATTTTGTTGAATGCCCATACTTTCCCCTGGAAGTATATAGTCAGTTTTGCTGGGTAGTTGATTCTTGGTTGGAGACCCAGCTCTCTTGCCTTTCTAAATATCGTGTTCCATGCTTTGCGGTCTCTTAGTGTGTTAGCCGCTAAGTCGTGTGTGATCCTTATGGGAGCCCCCTTATATCTGAAGCTCTTCTTCTTGGCTTCTTGTAGGATTTTCTCCTTTACTTGGAAGCTCTTGAATTTGGCAATTATATTCCTAGGCATTGTCTTTTGGGGATTTAGTGTAGAAGGTGTTCTATGAATCCTTTCTATTTCTATTTTGCCCCCTTGCTCCAGAACGTGGGGGCAATTTTCTTTTATAATCTCCTGTAGAATAATATCCAATTTGTTGTTTACCTCTGGTTTTTCTGGGAGACCGATGATACGGAGATTTTCTCGTCTTCCTCTGTTCTCCAGGTCTGTGACCTTCTCAGTGAGATATTTTATGTTTTCTTCCAATTCATTAATTATTTGGGTTTGCTTTATTGATTCTTGCTGTTTTATCATCTCACTTTCTTCGAGGTGCTTAATTCTGGTCATTAGGGACTGGATTTGCTTTTCAGCCTTGTCTGCCCTTCTATTGGATGCTTTGAGTTCTTTTTCCAATTGAGCATTCTTATCTGTCAGACAGCTGATCTCTTTCTCCCATTTTTCTTTCCAGGTTTCCATCTTTTGGATAAGTTCCAGTTTGAGATCTTCCAGAGCTTGTTGATAGTTTCCATTTTGGGAGGCGTGTTCTGAATTTTTTTGGATTTCCTCCTCATTCTCCTCTTTTCCTTGGGTACTTCCACCATAAAAGTTTTCAATAGTCACTTTTTTCCCTTTCTTCCTGGAGGCTTGATTTTGGGCCATGTGAGCCATCCCTTTGGTGGTTTTATTCCCCTTTCCTTTTTGGTCTGGGGTCTGGGTTATATGAGTGGTTTTTCTGTGAATTTAGGTTGCTTCAGACTAGTTCTTCCCAGCCTCCGAGCCCAGGTATTCAGCTCCACCCAGATAATCAGCGCTGGTCCGCGTTGTTCAGCGCAGCCCGCCCCAAGTACAGTTCCGCTGGATTCTCCAGTGAAAGCGCCCTGAGACGTTTTTTCCTGGCAGTCCCCAGATCCCAAGGACCCTGGAGTGCCCCCCCAGACAGAGACGCTCCCCACTCACTCGCTGTCCCAGTGAGCACTCAGCTAGCTCACTCTGGTTTAGTGGGGGAGGTGGTGTGGGGGAAGGGCGGCTCAGTTCACTTTTCTGTGCAAGCTTTTCTTTCTTATTTTAGTGTGGAAATGTTCAAGCCCCACATACCTTTGCCTCTGTGGGGTACTGGGGAGTCCTTCTGTTCCTCCAAAGGTGATTTTATGCTCCTTTGATGTAGTCTATTTCGTTCGGTGCCGGGGAGAGGAAGCGTGTGGCGTCTAGATTGCAGCCATGATTACCCGGAAGTCTCCAAATCTTTTTTCTTATTATCTCTTTGGAGTACAAACCCAGCAGTGCTATGGCTGCATCTAAAGGCAGACAGTCTTTTAGCACCCTTTGGGCATAGTTCCAAATTGCCTTCCAGAATGGTTAAATCAGTTCATGGAATTTACAACCTAATGAGAGAAGACAATATGGAGAAGAGAGTGAGAAAAAGAGTGCAATGTGGACCTGGTGGCTGGAAAATCCTTTGGAGGCTTGATTATGGTTCTATTCAAGTCTTACCTAAGGTTCTGATGGGGATTGGGGGAGAAGATGAGGATTATAGCTAGAGTGTAACAGTATTCTCCAAATGTAAAGTCTCTTTCTCTGTCTCTCTCTTAGAATCAATACTAAGTATTAGTTCCAAGGCAGAAGAATGGTAAGGGCTAGGCAATTGGAGTTAAGTGACTTGCCCAGGACTACACAGCTAGGAAATATCTAAGGCCAACTTTGAATCTGGGACTTCTCATCTCCAGGCCCAGCTCTCTGTCCATTGAACCACCCAACTGTCCTGTAAAGACTCTTGAAAATACATGAATACTTAACTCTAATTTATCTCTTTCATAGAGGAGAGCAAAAGTACCTAAAAACCATGTTAATCAACACACACTTGACTGACTACTGAGTGCAATGAGAAGGTAGTCTACGGTAATTCTAGTTTAGAATATAAATTTCTTTCTAAAATTGTATGGAAGAATATTGTAAGATTATGAATAGAATCACAAAATTTGAGGTGGTATGGAATAGTGAATAGAAAGCTGCTCTTGAAGCCAAGGAGACCTGGTTTCAAATTTTGCATCCGACATATCCTGGCTGTGTGACTCTGGTCAAGTCACTTAGGATCTTTGCGCTCTGGTTATCTCTCTAGGAGTATACATTTCAGAGAAGATGCTGATCCAAACTGGCTGAAGGGCTCCCTATAACAATAGAATAACAGCTGTAGGCTATATCCCTGTTTTCAACACCCCATAAAACAGAGAAGCAGTGGAACAGAGAAATAGTAAAACTAGTTTAAAGAAAGCTTAGTAAGAGACAGGTCAAGCAAAGACATACCAAGGATATTTAAGGATTAAAAAAAGAAAAGAAAAACAAACTGAAAAAATATAAAAGACCTATCAAGATTTTTATAGCAAAATTTTTTAATCATCAAGGACAGAGGAATCACCATATTTGTCCTGTAACATCACAGTTCTAGATATACTTATAGAGGATGCAGAAATGTCACTCAAGAGAACAAATATAGGAAAAGTAATGAGATTAAATTAAGTGTACCTGGAGGAGATTTGTAACAGAAGTGAGGGTATTGAAGGACTGATTTACAGTATCTAAAGGAAAGGAAAATACCAAACATATAGAAAAAAATCTTGGACCTTATTAATTCTGAAAAAAGATGAGTAAGAAAATATCAGTAACTACTAACCTATATTCCTATTTTCTTAACTATATAAGATATCACTAGAATCATCTTCATATACATTAAGGGCATCTCTCTTTCATAAAGGTATTAGTAGGTCATCTGCAGTCTTTCAAGAATGATATCACATTACCTGAACATGAACCAAAAGTTGTAGAGAATATGAAATCCTTCAGTGCCTATTGGCTGATTTAAAACAAAATGAAGTATAGAAAAACCTTAAAGATTTTCTTCCAACAAAATGTCTCTCATGAATAAACTAGAATTTTCCCCTACATTGTTTGAACATTATAGCAACAGATATGACCTTATTTGACAACTTTGTGATCACCAATATCCCGTGAGGAATAAGACAAGGAGACAAAAGTGGTTATAAGGTACTTGGCACAATTTGGTTCCTCTGTACACTACTGTTTGTATTATTATTATTTTTTAAAATCACTCATCTTCCATCTTAGAATCTATCTACTAAATACTGGTTCTAAGATAGAAGAGAGCCAAGGGCTAGGCAATTGGGATTAAGTGATTTGCCCAGGGTCACACAGGTAGGAAGTGTCAGAATCAGATTTGAACCCAGGACCTCCTGTCTCTAGTCCCGACTCTCTATCCACTGAGCCATATAGCTTCCCCCATTTCTGCTATTTTTATCAAGCTCTAGAATGTGGCAGAACCTCCTGAAAAGATCTATAATCACCCATTAGATTGTTCCTGATCATCAACATAGAAAAAAAATAAGTGGATAAGGAGTGTCAATTGCCTGGATTATGATATGCAGTTAAATGGTTTCTCCATATATACAGATACATACGTGTATATTACACACATATATAAAGTATTGATTTGTATATGTGTATATACACACAATATATATACATACATATATAATAGCATTTAGGGAGTACCTTAAGGCTTACAAAGTATTTTACAAATAGTCTTATTTCATCCTCACAACGACTCTATGAGGTAGATACTATTATTATCCCCATTTTACAAATAAGAAAACTGAGAAAGACAGGATGAATGGCTTGCTCTTTTATTATTATTTTTAAATTTTATTTAATTAAAAGAATTTTTTCCCATGGTTACATGCTTCATGTTGTCTCCTTCCCCCTTTCCCTCCCACCTCCTGGAGCTGATAAGTAATTCCTTTGGGTTATACATGTATTATCACTCAATACCTATTTTTATATTATTCATTTTTGTAAGTAAATTATCTTTTAAAACCAAAACCCAAATCCTGTACCCATATAAACAAGTAAAAAATCAAATGTTTTCTTTTGTGTTTCTGCTCCCACAGTTCTTCCTCTGGATGTGGATAGCATTCTTTCTCATAAGTCCCTCTGAATTGTTTTGAATCATTATATTGCTTTTCATTTTCTCCTTTATTATCATATTGTTATTATTAGCTAATATGTCCTTAGCTCACACAGCTAATAAGTGTTTGAGGCTGGTTTTGATATCCAGGTATTTGCAACTTCAGGACAAGCACCACCAGGTTATTATTCTTTGAAACTGAAGATGACCAAAATGACATCACCACATCGGGGTCAATGTACAGCATCTTATTGTGGCTGACCAGACCAATACAAGCTTGGGAGGCTCTACCATTGGTTGGATACAAGTAGTTGGCATAGTCACACATATATGCATATATGTATATACATACATGGAGAGTATCTTAAAAGATTTTCTCTTCAATTTAAAATTTTTAAAGTTTTGGGATTCTTCCCCCCCCCCATCATATAATATACAGATAAATATCTATATGTACATCCATATGTATTATATATTCATATAGACAAACACACATACACACACACAAGTGGACAATAAATTGGGGCCAGGACTAAATGGCAGGAGAGTAAGCTTGGTTATTATTATTTTTAAATTTTATTTAATTAAAATTTTTTCCCACAGTTACATGATTCATGTTGTCTCCTTTCCCTCTTCTCTCCCACCTTTAGGAAGTGGCAGAGCTCCTTTATTGACCCAAGCTTCTATCCTAAAGATCTGTCTTTTAAAAAATACCAGTATTCTACTGTTTCATGGAGCACAGTCGTCTCCAAGAAATTAAAAATAAGTATCACCCCAAAAAAGTATTGGGGAAGCACACAGTGGGCATAAGCTGGCTTTCATGTAGAGTAAATAAGAAACTTTAACCAAGAACTGGTGAAAATGTATTAGATTTGTGGCAAATCTGAGTGCTCCATTGGTATGTTCAAGAGATCCATGAAAAGGGAGGAAGAATCTTGGCATTTTGGGAGGACCTCCCTGTGATGAACTTATGGAAAAATATGGACAGGAATCAGTGGTGTTGGGAGGCTCAAATGAGATAATGGATGCAAAGCACTTTGCAAACCATAAAGCATTATGGAAATGCCAGTTATTATGAAGATGATGTTGAACTTAAATCACAAGGCCTCCATTTGAATGATGGATTCATTCCTTAAACCTTTTACTTTATTCTTGCTGGACTCAAACAACGTGCATAGAGGAATACCTGTACAAAGGCCTGCTGCTAAGTGCTCTACAGAAAAAAGATATGCACACACTTTTATTGGTTTTTATCATATTATGAGATAATAAAAATGCTTTTATCAGGTGATTATTAATACTTTCTCAAGTCTTGATAATTAAAAAATGATAAATCGATGCCTGACTTACGGCAATTGACAATTTTGGATGTTTAAGATATTCACACTGAAAATTTAACAATCCATTCCTGTGTCGGAAATAGCTCTGGCACACCCTAACAAGAGTACACAGCATGGGCAGTCATGGATGGTTTGCAATTTTCATTATTGGTGGGAATATTCAAAATGATGAGATTGTAGATCCACTTGAGCCTTGAGTAAAGTTATGTCGATATACTCTGATTAATTTCTTAAATATCACGAAAAGCAATACTATTGTAGAATACAAATTCCTCCAGCACAGAGATGTTTCACTTTAATCTTCACATCCTGAATACCTAGTATAGACCATTGCACCTAGTACTGTAAGTTCTTAATAAATATCTGCTGAATTGAATTGTTGAGTTACTAGGTGGACTTTACCCTATGGGACCAAGGTCAAAAAATGGACCATTGGCCAAACTATTTCGAGCTCCCAACGTTACAGTGAGGATGGTATGAATGACCTCTTTGTAAAACCTTGGTTGGATGATGTTATTCAGGATGTGTCTATACTGGGCTTTTCCAGAATGGGATCCACCTGGACTGAACCATCTATAATATCTCTATTTGGAATCCAGTCAAGCATGGCGAGGCCAACCCAAAACCAAGAATGCTCTGTCTAGGAAATGTACAACGAAAAGTCATGTCAGATAAGCCTGATCCAAGGGCTTTCCTTTAAGTTTACCTGATTGGAAAAAGCCAGATGATCTCTTTAGAGTTGGGAATGAATGGTTTATCACCTGCCACTTGAGCCTCCAATGAGTATCGGGTCATCTCCTTGGGTCTCCTTCAAAGCAAATATCTCCTCCCTGAGGCTTAATAGGAAGGTTGGATTCCCAAGTGTTTGTATCCCTGTCTCTGGAGATGTAAACATGACAACTTGGAGGCACCTGTGGGGAAGAGAATCAGACTTTAAAGAATGTCTAAAGACTTAACAACTAGTCCAACTGGTGGTCAAATCATGGACTAGGAGCATGGTTGTTGAGAAAAAAAACAACAACCTAAAAAACAATCTTTTATACTTCTGCCTCTATTTGGTCTTTAAATAGGCATTACCTTCTTACTTCCATGCTTTTCCTTAAGTTGTTCCCTATACCTAGAATCTCCTCTCTACCTTTCTTTATCTGTTGAATCTCATCTCAAGTTGAGCTCAACTTAAAATGCAATTTTTTATTTTATTTATTTAATTTAATTTTAATTTTATTATTCATCTACAAAGTTTACTTAGGTCAGGAAATGTCTCACTTAAATTTTATATTTTTCCAGAGCACAATGCAACATTATTGAATGTCATGGTAGGCACTTAATAAAGGCATGCTGACTGATTTTTTTTACATGTCTAAGTTCTCCTAAACCTGGGATATAGCAGGACCCAGTGGAATGGAAGAGAGAATAAACTAAGTTAGTGGAATGGAATAATCAAAGATCTGCAACATGAGGCATTCACCTGGTTGAGGGACAACTCCTGCAGGAAGATTGATCTTTCGGTCCTCTCCCTGTGCCTGCTGAAAAAAGTTGGTTTCATAAAATTAGAGAAAGTAGTATACTGTAGAGGGAGAGGCTCTGCTATCTGGACCCACTCACTGGTATCCTGTATACTCAATGAATATTCCTTTGGTCCATTCAAAGCATACAATCAAAAGGGAAAAGAAAAGGTTAGCAAAATCAACATATATATATATATATATATATATATATATAATGTGTCAAACACATAGGTCCTCTCCTCTGCAGGCAGAGGAGAGAAATCCATTTTCTCAACTCTTCTCTGGCACCAGCCTCAGTCAGAAGGCAAAATGGTTTCTCTTTTTTTGTGCTTGCCGTCAGCATTGTTATAGTCATCATGTATTTTGTTTAGCCGCTTTTGCTCACTCCCATCATTTTTATCAATTCATCTACATCTTCCCACAGTTCTCTGAAACTTTTTCATTCATCATTTCTTGCAGAGCAGTAAATTACCATCCCGTTCCTTTATGCGGCATAGTGCGGATAGAGCACTAGCCTGGGCTCAAGGAAACTTGAGTTCAAAGCCTGCCTCTGACACTTACTAACTAAATGACTCTAGCTAAGCCACTTCAGCTTTCTGGGGTCCAGATTCTTCACCTACAAAATGAAGATAATAGCACCTACTTCACAGGTTGTTAGGAGGATGAAACGTCCTTAAAGCAACATATAAATGGTAATGATCATAACTTACTTCACCATTCCCTAATTGATGGGTATCAACTTTTAGTTTTCTGCTGCCACAAAAATGTTGCTATAAATACTTTGGTGTAGAAGGGACCTTCTGTCCTTGACCCCTTGGGGGTTTATCTGGTTTCCTCATTCTAAGAAAGCACGCTAGTGGATATGTAAAAATGGAGCTTTTGAACCCTAGACTTCATTCCCCAGAAGTCCTTGGTATTTAACTGGCAGTAATGCCTTCCATGCTCTCTTCTCTTCCATTGCAATGATGTAGCAAGTATAGTGGTAAGCTAAGCGCAGTGATTTTAAATCGGCTAATCAGCCATGGGCACGTGGTTTTTATTTTGTATCTTTATTCCTTGACTTTTAATGATCCTTAATAAACCTTGTAAAATATAATAATTTTTATTATTAGAGATATAATTTAATTTTTACAGATGGAGTCAATGCCAATGCCATGGACCAACGCCAGATTCTGGTCCAGATCCAGACAACCTCCAGGTCAACCTAGCTCCCCAAAAGAAATCAGGTGAGATTCAAGTTACCATGCTTTTGTTCTGGTATAGCATCGACACTAGAATATGCAAATATAAATAATAAGAGCACTTATATTCACATAGCAGTAAGTAGGAATTTAATAATTGTGTGCTGATGGATAGTTCTTACACATTTAAGATCTCTACATAAGGATGAGAGGAAATATGCTACTTAAGAGCAGACAGTGACCATGGCTGTCTTTGAACAGAATTATGAAGCTGACAAAAGCCCTTCTATCCTTTATATTACCCCTGCTTCTAGTTATTTAACGCTTCTAGTTATTTAACAAGAGAAACAGCCTTGCCTTTTGATTGAGGCTGGTGCCAGAGAAGAGTTGAGAAAATGGATTTCTCTCCTGTATTAAAAAAAAAAGATAAAAGAGGGGAAGTTTTGTTTTGTTTTGTTTTCTCTAGTGCCAGCCTCTGTTACACTCCTCTGCCTGTAGAGGACCCTGGCCTCTCAGGGTCACAAGCTATGGTGTCCATTAGCCTGGGTAGCCTAGAATGGATTTGGACTTTCCATCTACCTCTTCCAAAGTATCCTGTACCTTCTAGAAGTCCCTACTAGGTTTGGGAACGTCACAGGCAACGTCCGTTGGAATGCTGAGATGTTCCGAAGAGCATCTTCGGATGTAAGTAAGAGGAAGCACAGAATGAGATGGAGTGAAAGGGATAAGCTAGTTGAGTTTGATCTACAAAACCCATTTCTTTGTAGCTCTCCCTGTCCTTAGCTTTGTGGGCTTTAGATCTGTATTTCCTTTCTCACAGCTGGATCTTCCTCCAGAACAGCTTGACTCCCAGGTTCTGCTCATTGTCTTCCCCGTATCCATGTCTGCCAAAGAGCCAGCTGCCTCCTCAGGACCACACAGGTAGAAGGACTCGGTCACAGCTGCTACCACCTCCCTAGGGGGAGTCCTCTGACACCTGTTAATCCTTTAAAGCTCTGGGCTCCCTGGGGAGAGGTCGCCTCCTCCCAGAGCTGCCCTCTGATGATCCAGGATGCCTGTGTGGCCCTGAAGGTACTGAAGTGGTTTGATGTGACTCGGTTCTGCTGCCTGGCCAGTGAATGGTGACACTCGAGACTCAAATCCAAAAATCATCTCTATCTGCCCAACCTGTTCAACTCTCAGTCCCGTCTTCCTATAGTTCACAACATCAACCCAACAAGCGGGGGGGGGGGGGGGGGGGGGGGGGGGGGGGGAGGGGGGACCCTTCCTGCTTTCTCCTGGAAACACTCAGGCTGTCTGTCACAGCTGACAAGGGACCAGACATTTTTTTCCTAGCACACATTTCCATGAAGAGCTGCTCTTCTTGGAAGTTCCTTAAAGAAATTTATTAACACTCAGTGAGGGGGCAGTAAGGTGGCTCAGTGGATTGAGAACTAAGTCTAGAGATGGGAGGTTCCTGGGTTCAAAATATGACCTCAGAAACATCCTAGCTATGTGGTGACCCTGGGCAAGTCACTTAACCTCCATTGCCTAGAACTTATTGTTTTTTTTTTTGCCTTGGAGTCCATATTTAGTACTGATTCTGAGGTGGAAGGTAAGAGTTAAAAAACAACAACAATAACAACAACAACAAACCCAACACACTGTGGGTGTTTTCTAGAGTGATAGCTTTAACTTTTTAAATCAGATGAGCAAATTAATGATAATGGGTCACCTCTTAGATAATAATGCCTGAGAGGCACATATTTTCATCAGGTTCTTAAAATACTCTTCCTTTAATACTTCCAGGTTTAGTGATTTCAGTAGCATGCATACTCTTTGGCAGACTGTAAACCCTGTGTAATTTAGCAGATATTGAAGGGTGGCTGTGCTAGATACGCTCAGTCTATCAAGAAGCCAGTCCTCAAGGCTTTTCCAGTTACATAGCTTCTGACAGAGCTCTCATTTTCTTGGCACAACCCTCGAGAGTCTGGAACCATCGTTTCACCACACTGAAACATCAGACTAAGTGAAGGATGATGAATGAAAAATGAGAAAGCATTTGTTACTATGGTGGGTGTTTTAGAGGTATGGCAGGCTGGTGATTAAAGGGAGGACATTTCAGTGCAAAAAGGGTTTTGGCCCCTGTAAGATTATACCACACTGATGGTCTTCAAGCAACAAGACCACTAATCAGAGCAGTAGGATCTCCTTAAAGATCACAGTGTAGAGAGGGCAGTTGGGTAGCTCAGTGGATTGAGAGCCAGGGCTACAAGTGGGAAGCGTTGGGTTCCAATTTGACCTCAGACTCTTCCTAGCTGTGTGACCCTGGGCAAGTCACTTGACCCCCATTGCCTAGCCCTTACCACTCTTCTGCCTTGGAACCAATACACAGTATTGATTCTAAGATGAAAGGTAAGGGTCAAAAAAAAAAACAGTGTAGAGAACTGAGTCATATTGGGGGTGGCTGAATTAACACAAGATGGTGCTCATAGTGGGCATTTCTCTTCTGGGACCACAAGAGTATAAGGGGCAGGACACATGAGGGATGAATATGCAGGTAGCCTCCATAATAAAAATACCCAACCCTCTTGGAAAAGTGGATAGAGGGCAAGCCTTGTAGTTAGGAAGAATTAAATTCAAGTCCTGTGTCTAATATATACTTGCTATGTGACTATGGACAAGTGACAACCTTTCAGTGTCCCATGGCAGCTTTCTAAGACCAAGTTGAGGAAGAGATGCTGATCTGAACTGGGAGGAAATCCCCACCCTTCGATTCCTCCAACAATGTTAAAATTACAAGTTAAAACAAAACAAACAAATAAAAAGAAACCCACACAACTTCCAAGGACCAGTTTTAAATTGGATGAAATATCAACTCCCTATTTTTTGACTCTAAACTTCAGCAGAATTCCTGAGCTTTGGAATCGCTAATGAGTATCAAGTCACCAACTTCTCTCAGCCATATTGATTTGATGCTTATGTTCCTCCAGCAGCAACCCAAGACTGGTCTATGCCATCTGCCCTTCTCCCTCTGTAGCTTCATTGCTTCTGACCCAGGAAATGATTACTTCCTTTCTCCTTTCCCCAAGGACTTCCCTAATTACCTAAAGGTCTCTGTCCTGACTCAGGTAGATCCTAATATCCCATGCTTGGAGTCCAAACTCAGCCACTTACTAGGTGTGTGGTATTGGACCTGACACTCCCTTTCTCTAAGTCTCTTCTCTTTTCTGTAAAATATGCTTCTTAGATTAGATGATCTCTTGTTACAACCATAGTATTTTCTGACATGACTATTGATTTATAATAACATTTTTACTTTTCTGCAATGTTTTACAGGTTTCAAAATCCTCACAATAGTCCTGTGAGATAGGTGGTGAAATGATCCCTATTTTACCTGTAAGGAAACTGAGGCTCAAAATTTAAGTGACTTGTCCAAAGTCACCCAGTCAAGTGGCAGAGAGGATTTAAATCTAAGTTTCCTAGATTGTAATCTATTGAACCAGATTTGAGCTAACCTAATCCTTACCTATCTATCTAAAGATCCCAGTCCCTACTATAGATAAATCTACACTAACCCAACTCCCCTTTTGATGGTAATAAAGGTAGTGGGTTTTGGCAGTATGGCAGAACAGGTCACAGGGAGAGACCCAGAAGGACTCTCAGAACCAATCATACAGACAGATGTTCCAAATGGTTCAGGATCACACCAGGAAGCTCAGTAGATGACAACAACCCAACAACAAGGTAAGCAGGAAGGGTGGGAAAGACAAGGTAGAAATAGCCACCAAGGGAAAGCAGCCAGTCTCTCCACGTCAAACCAGAGAAAGACCCAGCTCCAACCCCAGTTAACTGTCTCTCCCTTTTCCTCCCACATTCTAGAATCTTTTCTCTGCATCTGCATCTCCCTGCAGACCCACCTCATCTGCTCTCTTCTAACAGACTCATATAGAAGAATCCCTTCGAACTGCATCTCAACATAAAAAAAACACAAATTAATTTTATTTATGTCGTATTGCATATTTTTGTTAAACATTAGCCAACTACGCTTTAGTGGTAGAGGACCACACTGGGGAATTCTTTTGGGCAGCCAGTTTGACACATCTGCTCCAGGAGATGGATGAGACATGGCCAAACAGGGCTCTTCGTTCTTAGTGGAGACAGAGCTTTGAGCAAAGACACAGGACTGACTTTTGAAAATGGGGCCAGTTGTCTGTTAGTGGGGATTACCTGTGGCCTAATTAAAGTTTGAAATTAAAAGATTTTGCAAATGCTTCTCTGCTGAAGACAACATTGGTGCTAGTAGTTTAGAGTAGGGCTACTGGACCTAATTAACATCATTTTAATGAGTATTTCTTGGATGTAATTAGCTGAGTTGAACTGATTAGAAGGGGCGGGGGAAGGCATGTCATTTTGAAAAAGTGTTCTGGTTATTTTTGTAGCTGCATATAAGATCATAATATTTTGAGCTTCAGGGCAACCAGAAAGTCCTCTGGTTCCTTTTCACATTGATAGCAAGTGGCAGGTATTCTAGTCACACTCGCATCCTCTGATTCCATGGCCAGTGTTCTTCCTGCTCTACTACACAGAAGAGGAGACAATTGCTTGCTCATTTGATCTTATTCCTGGGACAGCACTCCCAGCAGCCTCCCTTGCCTTCCCATTCGTAAGACCATCATCATATTTGAGGACTATATCTCATTTAATATTAATATAAATGTAAAATAAATATAAAATACAAATAAAACCAACACATGAGGGTAAAATAGTCCAGGGAGGGACATGTTGATTTAAAAAGCTACATTCATGAACAATGGCAGACTTTATTTGAACATGGTCCATGGTTCCAGAATTGCAGTAGAGATGGATGGAAAAAGCAAAGAGGAAATGGTATAGTCTTGACAGCAAGATAATTGAGGAGATGACCAGAGAGTAGCCAGTCAAGAGAAACATGACTAGTGGAGGGGGCTTTCTTGGAATAGGATCCAGGAGAGAAATTCACCACTTGGTCAGACAATCAGTCAACAAGCATTATTAGGTGCCTACTATGTGCCAAGGACTACTTAGGGCTAGAAATACAAAGAAAGGTTAAAGAAAGTCTTTGCTTTGACATTGGATTAATATTTTCTTTGGGCTATGGGGCTATATTATTAAGCATTATGGTCAAGGCTTCTAGGAAAATCAGAGAATTGTCTTGAACACCTACCAGAGTATTTCCAAACAATAGTGTCAATGTTTTAGCTCATGAATGCTGCTTAACAAGTTGAGAGGTAGAACAGGGAAGATGATGCTGATGTCAATAAGATGCCAATTGAGTTTCTTTTAGATTTTCTCTCTATTTTGAAAGGTTCTCTTATACAAATAGTCTATGTAGTTCGAGAATCTACCTTTGATTTTTTTTTTTTTTACATCTTTCTAATTTAAAAAATTTTTAAAAAGGGGTCAGCTGGGTGGCTCAGTGGATTGAGAGTCAGGCCTAGAGACGGGAGGTCCTAGGTTCAAATCTGGCCTCAG
The DNA here is from genome assembly GCF_027887165.1 of Monodelphis domestica. Lineage (NCBI taxonomy): Eukaryota > Metazoa > Chordata > Mammalia > Didelphimorphia > Didelphidae > Monodelphis > Monodelphis domestica. Next base: position 98,984,796 of record NC_077232.1, read on the forward strand.
ACACTTCCCATCTGTGTGACCTTGGGCAAGTCACTTAACCCCATTGCCTAGCCCTTATCACTCTTCTACTTTGGAGCCAATATACAGTATCGACTCCAAGGTGGAAGGTAAAGGTTTAAACAAAACAAAAAACAAAACAAAACAACAACAAAAAACTTCATGGGTTTTATGCATTGAGGAAATGACCTTTATTTAGATCCAGGCAAGAAGAAAGTATACCTGACCCCTTAAAACTTATTATTTCTCTTTCTACGGTGGAAAAAATTCTGGATTTGGAACCAGAGAACAGGATTTTGAATTCTGTTGTTCCTATGTAACATTGGGAAAGTCACCTAACTTCTCTGGGAAAGTCATTGAAAAATTTGAGAGGGTCATGCTGGATTACTTCTTAAATTGCCTTCCAACTCCAAATCTATGAATCTATCATCTGTCTCTTCTTCACAAAGTATTTCTAAGAGTCAAAAGAATATAACAAAAAAGAGGCTTTGAAAGGTATAAAGTCCTTCAAGATGGATTTTCAAGTCAATTAGAAGAAATTATTCTCTAACAATTAGAATTGTTCAGAAATGGATTGGACTGCTTTAGAAGGAAACTATTTCCCAGTCACTTGAGTTCTCCCAGGAGAAACAGGATGACAGCCCAAATAAAGTTGAGAATTCCATAGAGCAGATTGAGCCTCCGGGTAGCAGTTGGATTGGATGGCCCCTAAAGTCCCTCCCAGTGCTGAGATTCTGTGACTCCTATTGGTTCACAATTCAGAGAGTGTTCAGTTTCCCAGTAATTAACACTCTTCTAAGTAATCTTTTTACTCATTTTTGTTGATGGAGGTGGGAAGAGGCATCTGTGTGTGCTAAGAGTTAGATTTCAGTTTCATATTACTAAGCATATAATTTTTCCATGACCTCAAATTTATATCCTTTTGACACATGTCAAATACTTTATCATCTGACCTTGTTGCTTAGAAACGTAGCCAATTATAAAGGAATCAACTGAAAGCTTGAGGCAGGATTTTTCCTTTTTCTGTCCTTCATCAGTGATCACTACCATGTTGGGCCATTCCTGGCTGGCACTAGGAAGGGATAAAACTTTCTAAATTCAATATAGAATACATTTCTAGCATTGATGTGTTACAGAGCAGACCATGGGAAAAGAAATATGCTGTTTGTGTGCACAAAAGGGGCTTTCTTTCCAGACACAATGAAGACTGAGTAATGCTCTTCTTTTCTGAAATGTTGCCTTTGGCTCATGCCCATCCAAGATAATTTCACTCCCAATTTATTTGCTCTTGGCACATTTGAGGGCAGAAGGTAAATTGAAGACGTTGAACTATAAGTCGTGGGTGCTCAGTCCAGAATTGTGCTCATTCCATATGCCATCTTTTAAGTATTTGTGGGACCAACTGAAACTGCTCACACTCAGACCAAGGCTGGGGATATTTTTTTCAAGCACAGTTTGGGGAATTATCCATGCGATGAGAGGGATGGCACCTTGGAGTGACCCCTGTGCTTATTCAGGCTTTGAAATTACTTCAGCACAATTTACACATCATGGGGAAAAGGAGGAAAATAGGAACAGCAGTCCCCACACACCTGGTAAAAGGCAGGACAGAGTTGAACTTGTGAATGATGCTGTGGTTTATTAGCCCATTGTCCACAATGAGAGCTGTGATTATACTCAGCTAGTGACCCAAATCCTTATCATGGTAGGGAAGCCATTTACCCTCTATTATTCACAGGTGGATGGGATGTTTCATAGAATTATAGAGACCTTGGAGATTCCACTGAATTCTGGGGCTATGTGCAATAGGAAGTATTCTGTGAGAAAATGCTAGCTTCATCCCCCCTAAAATATTAAGCATGAAATGATGTATATATCAAAAATGCTCATGCTATATGAGTTTTTTTTCATTATGAAAATAGATTTATTTCCATTTTATTACAAAATTTCCTCAACATCCCCTTACCTGGGGATTCTTTTATGATAAATAGACTTAGTTTACCTTAGTTCAGTTCTCTCATTTTACATATGAAGAAACTAAGACCCATAAAGTGATCAGGATTTCATTGGCAAATTAGTGGTAGGACCAGAAACAAGTTTCAGAAGTGTCAAACATGCAGAGGAAGGGAATGTGTAGTCTAAACCTAATTTAAAAGTATTAGGCAACAGAGGTATGTTTTGCATGAATACAAATATAACCCAGATCCAATTGCTTACCATCTCTGAGAGGGAGCAGTGAAGGAAGGAAGAGGGAGACAATTCGGATATTATAATTTTGGAAAATGTATGTTTAAAATTATTTCATGTAATTGGGAAAATAAAATATCTTTGAATCAAAAAGTAATTGGGAAGTAGTTACAAAAATATAAAAATATAATAAAATATAGATAACATTACATTTTCTTTATTTTTGGAAAAAATTATTTAATTAGTTGATTTAGAATATTTTCCCATGGTTACAAGATTTAGATAACATTACATTTTAATTTGGGGTAGCTAGGTGGCTCAGTAGATATAGAGTGCCAAGCCTAGAATCAGGAGGACTAGCCTCAGATACTTTCTAGCTGTGTGACCCTGGGCAAGTCACTTAACCCCAATTGCCTAGCTCTTAACTCTCTTCTGCCTTGGAACTGATACTTGTATTGATTCTAAGACAGAAGGTAAGAGATAGGAAAAAACAAAAATAAACCAAGTTGATATGCATCCTGCAAGGATCCTGATATACAGATTAGTAGTGCCTGGTTCTATGGCTCTATTTAAGCTTGCCACCATTGGCTGAGATAGTTTCTAAAGTGGCTTTCAGCCATCAATCTTGAGATCACATGGGTGTTTTGTGGCAGGGCTGACTCTGGCTCATATTATTTTATTTATTTTTTTCATAGTTGATCATTGTACTTTATTGCTGACCATCAACATTCTTCTAGTTCTGATCACTTCACTTTACATCACTTCATATAAGTCTTTCCAGGATTTTTTATGGTCATTTAAAAATTTTTTTTAATGTTATTTAATTAGTCAAATTAGAATATTTTTCCTTGGTTACAAGTCATGTGTTTTCCCTCCCCTCCCCTGCCCACCTCCCATAGCCAAGGAGCAATTCCACTGGGTTTACATGTGTCCTTGATGAAGACCTATTTCCACATTATTGATGTTTGCACTAGGGTGATCGTTTAGAGTCTACATCCTCAGTCATATCCCCATCAACCATGTGATCAAGCAGTTGTTTTTTTTTTTTTTTGTGTTTCTCATATCCTTTTAGATCAAGTTTCATGCAGGAACAAAATGAGGCACTTGTAGGTCATTCAACAGTTAACTAAAGGTCTAGTGAAGAAATCAGAGATTCAACAAGGATATTCTAGCACTCACCATCACAGACAACCCCTTAGTTTCCAAATGGAAACTCTACTGTTAAGTGGCCATCCCAAGGCTGACTCCAAGTAGGTGGACCTTTTTTTTTTTAAATTGAAAAGTTTTATTTAATTAATTAATTTAGAATATTTTCCCATGGTTACATGATTCATGTTCTTTTCCTCCCCACTTTCCCCATGCCCCTCCCCTCCCAAGCTGATGCGCAATTCCACTGGGTTTTACCTGTATCATTTATCAAGACTAGCTGAACCTTTTTATGCCCACAGTTGACCAGGAAGTCAAATCAATATGACCAGAGGTTACCAGGAATGTGCCTCAAGAGACACTATGTGAAGGCACAGTTTGGGCTTTAGTCTCCAGAGCCAATGAAATCCTGGCTACAAAGCTTTAAACTCTTTCAGTAAAAAAGCAGCCCAACATCTATGAAGAAAGGGGTTAGGGCAGTGATGGGCAACTTTTTGAGCTTGGTGTGTCAAAATTTGCCAAAAAAACTGAGTATAACTTGTGTGTCGTGTCACTTTGAGAAAAAAAAACACATCATAATTTTGCTATATTTATAGATTAAATAACAAAAATGTATAATTGTAATACATAACTGTATTTAATAAACCAAAAACTAATTATTTAACTTACCTGCTTAGCAACTACTTTGTTCATCTGTCAGTCGGTTTCTTTTGTTGGTCTTGATATTATTTAACTTGTGTGGGGTGCCATGAACTAAGAGATAAGGGAGGAGGTGGGAGAATTCTTTAACTAACCTGCCTCTTAGTAACTTTTTTGTTGCTGAATTTCATTGGCTAAATCTCCAATTGAAGGTTGGTATTTTGTACACTTCAAGCCCAAACAAGCGCTACTAACTTCACCTGTCAATCTATTTCTTTTGTTGGTTTTGATATTAACACTGAGAATAAGGCCTCACAAAAGTACGTAGAGGGAAAAATTGTGAGTAGAGCCATTGCTATATTTTTCAGGGTACTAAAAGTGTCTGGTAATGGGTTCCAGGCACTCTTCCATTGCACATGGGCCAGAGCCCCACCCAGTCTTTGGCTGGCCAGTTTCCTTCAAGAGTCAATTAAAGTTCCACTTTGCATATCAAACCTCTCTAGGCCATTGAAGGTCTTGGTGATTTTGCCTTCAACACTACCTTGTATCTATGCTGTATGCAACTTGCATATGCCTATGTATGCGCATGTTGTCTTCCCATTAGAGTATTATTTATCTTCATCCAGGGCAGGGATGGAGCCAGTGAAGAGTAGGTGCTTAATAAATGTTTATTGACGAACCTTTTCATTTTTGTCCTTTGTATGTCCAGCGTTTTACCAATTCCAGGCAGAGCAAGCACTTAATTTTTTTAATGCATTCATACAGCAGATAGTTAATAAATAAATGCCCAAAGGTTAGGTTAATTTATAGTGGGGATTACTTTTCTGACATAGGTTGGACAGAGACCTCTCTTCACCTTGAAATTCTATGGTTCTACAAGAGATTGCCTTCCAACAGGACTAAAACAATACAGGGATTTTTTTCACTGGACTTTTCTCAGAAAATCGAACTCATTAATGAAATCTTCCTTCCCTTCCCTTCCTATTAACTCTAGTCCTATAAGCCTAACATTCCTATTAACTTTAGGGGCTCCCAAAACACTGAGTTTTGAAAAGTTTGTTCTCTGACTTTGTCCTTAGATAAGCTTGGTTTTCCTCTCTGTGGTTTATTATTCCCTCTAAAGACAGAGTAGGAACATTCCATCTACAAAACAAAGCAAGATTTTGATGGAATGTGCTCAACGGAGGTTAGTCCCTTCCATACAAGTCTATGATTCAGCTCCCATAACCTACCTGTTATTGGTTCCTTGCACATAAATATTACATCTCTTGTCTCACTGCCTTTGCACTATCAGCCCATCATGTTGAAATGCTTTACCCATCTTGCCATCATCTCTTAGTCTCTTTGGTGTCTTCTTTAAAAACAGAACAAAAGGGGGCATCTGCGTAGCTCAGTGGATTGAGAGCCAGGCCCAGAGATGGGAGGTTCTGGGTTCAAATATGACCTCAGACACTGTGAATTTTAGATTTACTCCACCCTGCTTAGTCTTTAGAATTTTAGCAATCAAGGAATGTCTACACCCCCACTTAAGGATTAACTGTGAGGAGGATGGCCTATGACCGACATGTGCTAGCAAGCGACAAATCAGAAACAACTGACAGACTCCCCTGGGATGTCCTAAGTCAAGCTTAAGCTACCATTGGTACATGTGAGATGCAGGAAGTGATGTAAAGGTCTATATATTTCACTTCACTTCCTCTCTCTTGGAGACGTTGGCTTCTTTCAGTGTTGGGAGCTTGTGGCAATGTTCTTAGCGTGCTTGGTGAGTGGTTTAGGATGATTCCTCTTTTCCTTTACCTCCTAAAACGCTATCCTCCAAGGAGGCCCCTCATCTCAGAGGAGGCCTCCTGGCTGGAAGCTGAGCTAGATTGAGAAGGCCCCTTGGCCTAGGCCTCTGAACTCCTATCTGGCTTGCCATTGCAGTCCAATACCCTTTCCTCTCTCTCTTCTTTGTATTTTCTTCCCTCTATTGTAATTAAACCACCATAAAAATCCCAAACTGACTTGAGTATTTTATTGGGATTGAATTTTAATCCCTGGCGACCACTAGCATAATATATTCAATCAACAACCCTAATTTTACCTTAACAACACTCCCTAGCTGTGTGACCCTGGGCAAATCACTTGACCCCCATTGCCTAGAGCTTACCACTCTTATGCCTTGGAACCATGACACAGTATTGATTCCAAGACAGAAGATAAGGATTAAAAAAAAACAAATAAAAACAAAACAAAACAAAACAAAACCCCTTACCCTATGTCTTAGAATCAATATTAATAGCCTCAAGGCAAAAGAGTGATAATGACTAGGCAATGGGGGTTAAGTGACTTGCCCAGTGTCACAGATCTAGAAAGTGTCTGAGACCAGATTTGAACCTAGAACTTCTCATCTTCAGGCTGATTCTCTTCACTGGTCACCCAGCTGCCCCTTTGGCTTCTTTAAGACAGCTCAAATCAAACTTTCTGCCAGAAGTTTTCTGGTTTCTCCATCTGTTAGTATCTTTTCTCTGTGATTACCTCTCCTACTCTATCTTTTGTGTCTATGTTAAGCCAAGCCAACCAGCATTTATAAAGGACCTATCATGTGCAGGGCACTGTAATAGGCCCTGAGGAGGTGAAGAAAGGAAAAAAAATACATTACCTGCCTTCAAGGAGCTCACAGTCTGATGGATGGGGTTGCTTACTACTTGTCTCCAGCATTGGAAGAGAAGTTACTTTAGAATAGACACTAGGTTTGTTTTTGGTTTTGCCTATCTTGGTACCTCTAGAACACTGACTATTTTAGGAAGAATTTTTGAAACCTGTTTTCTCTGAAAGCGTTAAAGGGAAAGTGCAGCACCTATGTATATTTATGGCATTGACAGAACATCTTATCCTGTCTTGAGTTTTCCAATAAAAAAGGATGAAAATATGAAATTGAAAGGCTTAAGTTTACATATTCTGACAGCCTCTTCCTATTTATATCTCTAAGTTTCAGTTACCAGGAGATATGATTACTGAAAGGGGCCAGGGAGGAAGGTAGATATGACAATGGCAAATTAGAATTCTGTGATACCAATCCTACTGTGTTAATCAATGAGACAGTTGTAGTGTCATATAGTACTCCTCCCTCTCTCCCTCCCTCCCTCCCTCCTTCCCTCCCTCCCTCCCTCCCTCCCTCCTTCCCTCCCTCCCTCCCTTCCTTCCTTCCTTCCTTCCTTCCTTCCTTCCTTCCTTCCTTCCTTCCTTCCTTCCTTCCTTCCTTCCTTCCCTCCTTCCTCCTCTCTCCCTCCCTCTATTTCCTTCCTTCATTCCTTCCTTCCATCCTTTCTCCTCTCTCCCACCTTTTCTTCCCTCCCTCTCTCCTTCCTTCCTTCATTTGTTCGTTCGTTCCTTCCTTCCATTTTAGGAGATTTGGTAAACTATGACCCAAGGACCAATCTTGCCCATCCTCTGTTTTTGTACTGCCAGAAAGCTAAGAATGTTTTTAAAAAAATTATTTTAAATATTAAAAGTCATTCTTAGCTCACAGGCCATACGAAAACACATATGTACCATATTTGGTCTGAATATTATCCAATTCCATTGGGTAGGGAGTATAGCTATTGGACATTATCCCCATTTTGCAGATTAGGAGTTTCAAAGGCAGTGATTTACCAGAAGGTCTCTGATGGAGTTAAGTAGACGATAGAGGCAAGGATTTTCCTGTTCTATACTCTGTTCTCTTTCTACTTCACTATATGTTCTCTTTTTGTTAATCTTTTAGTTCTCTCATTTTGAGTGACATCTTTTCATAATTGTCTCAAAAGAAATTGATTCCAGTTTCATTGTGGAATTTTAAGTCCCAATATTGTAGGGTAAAGATCTAAATAAAATAAAAGATCATCAAAGTCTAGGAAAACACTATCATTTGGTCTGTAGAAAAGCTTTCTGATCAAAGGGATCATGGGTGGCACATTTCATTAGAGTGATTCCCTAGGGAATTTTATTTTTTAAAGGGGATCTCATTTGAATGCTCAATAATAAACATCTTTATTCATGAAACTAAATATAACTATACTCAATGTATTAAAATTAGTAAACTTTATTTTAAAATATATACTTCAAAATGAGAAACAAAATACCACTGTGTGCAGGGGTAACATTAGGGTATACCTATGCACAACTTGCACTCATACCCATATTCTGTTAAAATGGCAAGATGTAGTCTCTTAAGCACACTTCACTAGTATTGACTGATGGATGAGGTTTTTTTTGGGGGGGGAGAGGAGGGGAGATATTGCCCATTTTCATAGGAGAAATGCCTCCATCATTTCATTGTTATAGGAAGTTCCTAGGGAGAAGGCCTTTTCTAACGAGGCAGACTAGCAACTGTTCTCTTGGGAAATGTCTTGAAAACCAAAAGTCAGCTTGTCACAGCAGAACTTGAACCCAGGTTGCCTTGCTACAGAGTTGGGCTTACTATTCATTATGCATACTGTCTCCTAGTGGAAGGGATGTAATTATCAAATGAGTTTCACTGGGCTAGACATTTAATTTATAGACTCTCCCCAACAACCTAAATTAAATAGTTATGACATTGGGCAAGTAATTTCACCATAAGCCCCAATTTAATTATCTGTAAAATGTAGGGGGATAAAGTAGAGGGGTGATAGATGACAAATTATAGAGTTCCTTTAAACTCCAGAATACTAGACATTATGTGTTTTGTTTTTTCTTCTTCTCACAATGGAAATGGTACCAGAGCAACAAAGAATGTAAATGAATTAATTCACTGAGGATACAGGAATAAGGTCCAGTGCTTGAGGCTGGAGTTTATATTCTATCAAGAGAAATATGACAGAATGCAAAAACTTGCTATCTTTGCCCTTTAGTATTCCATATTTCTGAACTGTTGAGGGTACCAACAGCTTCTCAATCATTCTGACCTACAGTTTCATCCTTGACTCCTCACTCTCATTCATCCCACTTTATTTCATTGCCAAATCTTCTAATTTCTACTTCTTCACAATATCCCTTGTATCTGTTCCCTTCTCTCCATTTACATAGCCATCATCCTAGTTTAGGCCTTCATTATCTTGTTTGGACACTTGTTGAAGCTTTCTAATATGTCTCTGTGCTCCAATCCATCCTCTTCTTGGTTTATTGATTCATTTTCAGCCATAGGTTGTACTAGATTTACAGAGGCCCCTTTCAACTCTAAAATCTTGTGATTCAGTGAGGGATTTTCCATGAATAAAAATGGAAGCAGTAACAAAGAGATTTTTCATTGGACCACTCACTTGCCAATGTGATTTTTCAAAAGCACGGATCTGACCGAGCCATGTTCTTCCCCAATAAAATCCAGTGGCTTCCTATAACTTCAGCATCAAATATAAAATCCTTTGTTTGGTGTTTAAAGCCACAACCTGGCTCCTTTCTATGTTGCCAGACTTAACACTGTATTTCAGGTACAACTACTTGTTATTCCTTACACAGGAAACTCCATTTCCTGACTCCATGTCTTTTTCCTTGCTGTCCTCTAGGTTTGGAATGCTCTTCCTTCTAGAGGATCTCTAAAGCTTCTTCCAATTCATTATCAGTAATTTCATTAATTCCTTTCCATCTCTAAGAAGCTGTGAATTCTCCTTGTTCATTTAGCCATATCTTCCTTTTTGTGGGTTGATGTGGATTCACTTCTTTCAATGATATCAGTTCACTGGACATTGGAAAAAACAGATGCTTTGCATGCCAGATAAGAAGTCTTATAGCGAGTAAAAGTGCAACTTTTAGCACTGTAAACCTCAAAATTCCTTAGACTTATAAATGTTGAAAATTTCACCATTGGGAAATTTTATACTTGGAAAATTTCTTACTGATAGTCTATTGGAATGTGAACCCCATTGGCATGGGAGGTTCCTCCTCCTCCCTTCTTAAGATTACTTTAGGACAGAAACCTTTTGCTGAACAATGGAAAGGGCTTTGACCTATGCTTAAGCATAGAACAGGAATTTCTTTGAGTCATGATTGATTTTAGAATTGATACAATGGAGATACTTGGAATCAATCTCCACCCTACTCAGTCCTAACAGGATTGAGGAAGGGCTGCAGCATAGATCAAAATTTAATTATTCCAATTTCTACCCTACTCAGGTTAACAGGATTTAGGAAGGGCTGTAGCAAAGGATCAAAGATTTAATTATTTGAAAATATGACCTTCAACAGACATGTGCAAAGCCAGAGACCTCTGGGCGGTCCTGGGTTAAGCTAGAGCCTCCATTGGCACAGGGAAATTGATGGACAGTAATTGGTAGATGTGAGAACTGAGGGGAGGGAACTTGGATGGTTTCCTTAAAGATAGGGGGGTCTGAAGACTCAAGGGTGGTGGTTGAGGAGTTTGTCTGAGTGGTTGGAGTGTGCTCTGAGAAGCTTGCTCTGAAGGAAGCTGAAGGTGGGGGCTTCTGAGACTGTTTCTCCATTTTGGTCACGTGAGTAATAGGGACTGATCTCTTTTCTTTGCCCCAGCTATCTAAGGGCTTGGGCCTTTTGGCCCAGCCTAAACAGAAGGGGTATTTAAGACCTATTCCCTTCTCTCCCTTTTCTCTCTCTCTCTCTCTAATTCCTTTCTTCCTCCTGTTGTAATTAAACTCCATAAAAGAAGGACTGCTGACTTGAGTTTTCATTTAGGAATTACATAGCTGAATTCCTTGGCGACCTTAAATTAATATATATCAGTCTTTTAAAGTGATTTCCTTGTCACAGCACTTCAGCAACTTCTGCACCCTTTTCCTTATTCTATCATTGTGGGTGCAGTTCTAGAAGAGGGTTTCATAGTACTGAGGACCATCTTTCATTACAGATATAATATAATACCTATAATTTGTTAGAACTTTCGACAATAGTCTAACTGGAAAGGAACTAAAAATCTTTCTACCTGCTAGAACTTATACTCCATTGACATAGATTTCATGGTATTACCAGAATTACTTCTCTGCCATGATAAGGCTTTGAAGTAGACCTTGGTGTTAACTTCATAAATTTCTAAAAACTAATAAGTTTGAATTACTTACCTGGTAAGATTTGATTCATTATGCAACATCAGAATGAATCCAATAGAAAAGGAAAAGAAACTAATGCAATTCCTAAATTCATTCCAACTAAAAATATATGTAGAAAGAAGTGTCCAATACATACTCTCAGGTTACTTCTGAGATTCACAGAATTTAACTTTGGAAGTGAGAGAATTTATTTTTATTACATTGAATTATTTCTATTCCTGAGTCCTGAATTGAGGCTTAGACTCATCCGTCATTCCTCTGTTCCTAAGAAATTCAAATGTCCCACCTTGAAAAATCTTCCATTGTACGCAGATGGAAAAGAGAGATTATGAGGTTCCTCTTGCTCAGGAAACAAAAACCAGTCTAAGCTAGAAGAATCTGTCAAAAGAACTGAATATTTGACTCTCTCATTAAGAAACATTAAAGAAGGATAATCCTGACCCGCCAGAACTAAAATTTCTCCCCCTAGTCACTATGGACACTAGACTTTTACTTTACTACCAACTGTCACCCAAGGGTTAGAGAGGGGTTGAGATTTTTGATGGACTACCTGTTCTCAAGCTCTTCATTTGACTGGTGATGTCTTGAGATATCCAAAGGAAGGGCTAAATGAGTTCCCAAAATTCTCTTTTTATGGATCTGTGTGAGAGGACTTCCTGGTCTTTGATCACTGAGAGAGATCACTGACCAACTAATTTATTGGTTATTGCTAGCCTGACTGATAAATTGATTTTCTTATCTATAAGCCAGTATCTCAGGATTGTAAATTGTTACAGAAGGGATCTTGCAAACATAAAAGGAACTCTTTTAGCTGGTATTTGAAAGGGATTGAGGTATTCTATATAAATAAAATTATTTCCAGCTCTTAAAACTTTATATACCTAAATTTGAAAAACAAATCTGTTTATAAAGAAGTGCAGAAAATATGAGTGACAACCAAGGAAACTAGAGATTCTAATGTGAGGGAGGAAATTTGACCTCATAGATAATTACTGAGACTTGTTGGTATGGGGCCCAGGACTGGTAGCTTTAAGTTAAGGTATAATAAACATGAAAATGTCAACCGACACTGAAAAGCCTTTTTGACCAAGTCCAATACCCATTTCCATTAGAAACACTAAAAAATGTAAGAATAAATGGACCTATAGTAGAAACAAATCTATCCAAAACTAAGAACAAACATTATACATACTGGAAAAAAACATTAGAGACTTTTCCAATAGAGCACAGATAAAGCAGAGATGTCCATTATAAACACTACTATTAAATATGTTAGGAATTATATATATATATATAAATAAAACAATAAGAAAAAAAGAGACTAAAGAGATGAGCATAATAATAACGAAGGAAACAAAATTGTTACTTCTTGTAGATGATTTAGTTGACTTAGAAAATCCAAAACAGTCAACTAAAAAGTAATTGTAACAATTCTGAACATTGAAGGACATAAAACAAATACACATAAATTAGAGAAATTCCATTCAAAATAACAGTATGTAGAACATATTTGGAGATTTATTTATCAACACACACACGAACCATGAGTCCAACTACAAACACTGTGGAAATTATTTTTAAGTTCTATGGATAGGGGAGGAGCTCATAACTAAATAAGAGTTAAATAGAAGAAAAATGCTCTAACACTAATAGAGGAATGAAAATGAGATAATTTCTGAGGTTCCATCTTCCTGTCATTGGATTGGCAACATTAACAAAAAAAAAAATAACAAGCGTTAGATTGTCTGAGGAAAAACAAGCACATTGATACACTTTAAAAAATAAAAGCATTACTTCTAAGATGGAAGAGTGACGAGGGCTAGGCAATCAAGGTTAAAAGTGACTTGCTCAGGGCCACAGAGTTAGGGAATATCTAAGGTTGGATTTGAACCTAGATCTTCCCAATTCCAGGTCTGGCACTTGTGCAGTTATGACTATGTAAATTTTCTTTTGTTCAAAACAAAACAGAACTCTTGCTCTGATGGTCCTAATTTGGATAAAAAAACTCACATTTCAATGTTAGTAGTCAGTTTCAGTCTTTCTCAAGTAAGATGATGACACATAAGGAGGGATTCTCTAGACCTAGGATTTTTCATGGTCATTCTCGGATCATTTTTCTTTTCTTTTTCTTTCTTTTTTTGTAACTACCTTTGGTAGCTGAGTTCACTCTATTCTATAGATGAGGAAACAGAAGTCAAGAGAGGGCTAGTGACTTGCCCAAAGCAATGTAGACCGTAAGCAGCAGAACTGGAAATTGCGTTCCCTTATTTCTTTATACCACACTGCCAGTTTGAGAGATGTGGCAAGAGTAGGCTTTATGAAGATGATCTATGGGTTTTAGAGGACGGCAAATTCAAGGCAGTGGGTAGAGTGCTAGGTCTGATCTCAGTTTCCTCATCTATGAAGGGAGGATAATAGTAGCATTTACCTTTATAGGAGCTGTTGTACGGATAAAACAAGTTCTTTAAAAAATGCTTTGTATACCTTAAAGCACTATGTAAATATTACTATTATTAACAATGTCAACCTTGTGATATGAGCAAAAATAAAAGTTAAAGAACTCATTGTTAGGTTGAATTAAGAGAACCAGAGGACCCAGAACATGGAAGTTGATAGTCCCCTCGAACTCTGCCTTGCTCATACCTCATCTATTCTTTTTAGGTCCGGGTGGCACATATTAAAGAAGATCCTAATAGGTCAGAATGTATCAAGAAGAGAGTAAGTAAGCAGGATGGTAAAGAACCACAAGATAATGCCACACAAGATAAGCTGAAGGAACTAGAGACAATTAGACCAAAGAAGATTTAGGAGGAACATGACTTGTTAGTGGCAAATATCTGGAAGGGGTGAAACTTGTTCTGCTCATCCTCCAGCAGAACTGGCAATAAAGAATGGAAGCTGTATATAGAAAGCTAGATTCTAAATGCAAGGAACAACTTCCTACAAGGTATTCACAAGAAGAAAGGGTTGCTTTGGGAAGTAGTGAGTTCCCCCTTCCTGGAATTCTGCAAGTAAAAGATGACCATTTGTTAGGAGTGTCATAGATGGAAATATTGGTCTGGCATGGATTGAATTATATGATGTTTAAGGTTCCATCGAACTCTAAGACTCTGACTTCTTTTCTAATTTCAATGCAGCCTGTAGCATGCAAAAGTCCTTTTCTGGGTTTGCAACTGTGTTCCATATAGCTCAGCTTAATACGAGTTTGATCTTGGGACATATATGTAGTCACACATAGGCCCAGTGGACAGCATCCATTTTCCCCATTTCAGACAAATACTAAATTTCAGTCGGATGGGATCTCAGACTATGGTAGAATAACCCATATCTGAAAACAAGCAAATACCCATTTGAAGAACACCTACACATCAATGAAATTGCAGCAATAATGAGTAATTTTCCAGAATGACAGAAATATCTACACCAAAAGGTAAAAATGAAATGTCTCTTAAAAATAATAAAATGCCAAACATATTTGTAGTACATTAGCCATGCCTGTCTTTACTCCATTCATAGGGATAAATGTCAGGTAAGTTAAGTACAAAGTATAGTATCTAATGACTTACTTTAGTAATACTGATAGTAGCCTTAAATAAAACAGGTATAGAGTCTCTGTTAGGAGATAAAAGTCAGTATTATTACTGTTAACACTAAAGAAAAAAATGAAGGTAGCTTTTATTTTAAAAAAAAATAGATAGCATTTTTACCACCTAAAAGTGAAAGCTATATTAAGCAACTAAATGTTTTTTAGCATTATAAAAATAAATTCAATCACCTTGTTTAAAAAGATTACAAAATTGAATTTATTGAGTTTCACACAAGATGCACTTATAAAATTGGTACTGAATGTCATTTTAACAGAAGAAATGAATTATTATCCCAAAATCCCTATAGAAACTGCAAAGTAACTGAAAAAATTAAAAAATATATGACATCACATTTATTCAATAATTCAAACTGAATTTTAAAGTATCATTCTCTGCATGAACACAAAATGTATTCAAAACAAATACTGTTTTTTTGATTAGGGTCATGGTATTCAAATCCCACCCCAGATATCCCCCAAATTATTTGCATTCACCTTATATAGAATTCTTGCTGTTTTTGTTAATGGAGAGGATGTAGGAAAGAATAATGCAAAAGTGGCACCTTCTCATAAAAATCAACCAAAATTCTTTTCATTTTAATTACAAATTCCTTTTGGTTTCACAAAAGCATGTTCACACAATCTTCTCTTTTCTATGAACAAGTCTTTCAATTACTTTAATCAGTACAAATTATTCAGAATTAACTTTCACATTTCAAATGCACAAACCTAAGGCTTAAAGCTGGCTTTTCTTCCATTCAGTAAGAGACTAGTTTTTAACTAAAAATATACCTTATGCAATTAATAAACCTGAACTATCCAAATGGTGTCTGAAACCCAAAATTAAAAGGCAATATTTTAGTTAATATTAATGAAAACTTTTTTGATAGTTCTGAAAATAGAGGTTTTAACTTTTTTTATAAAAATGCATGAAGCATTTTCTGGATAAAATAGGATGGGAACTAACTTGCCTCATGAAGCAGCCTGTAGTCCAATAATTATACCAAAATGGAATCTTGATCTCAAGCTACACTCAAAGCACTTTTGGGCTTCTCTTCTCATGCCACCCAGATGAGCACACAAAGACTGCATCATATTAAAAAACCCAACCACTTCATTGACAATGTTGTTCAAACCAACTTGGGATGTTTTAAGACTGCCATTAAAAAAACAACAACAACAACAACCTATCAATAAATAGGATACTTCTGAATTTTATATTCTATAACTCTATAGACATTTATTCCCCTAGCAACCCAACATTAAATTCTTTCCCACCATAATGATTCATGTAGCACTTAACTAATAAAGTGAAACCAGGTATTATACCTTAAAGTTAACACTGCCCTGCTTTTGTAGTATAAAAGTGCCATTTTGTAACAAAATTTCTATTTGTCCCATTGCAACAAAACAACTCATGCCTTGTGTTTTTTCTTTACAGGAGAGTAAACTGAAAAATGATAAAAATTATTTGCCCAGTAATGTAGAACCTTCTCTAATTTGCTTGTTTTATGCTGTCACTAATTTAGTTTTCAGATAAAATGCTACTATGCATCATGTCTCATTTAAGATAGTCTTTTATTCTGATTAGTTCAGATACATCTTCAAGGATTATTCTGAGTGGTGATAACATTTATTGTGGCTTTTTACTTTATCAAAGTTCATTTCTTTTTAATGCTTTGGCAGATGAAGTAAAAGTTTCAAAACTGCTTATGAAACAGGACATTGGGAAGGTAGCTTCATGTTAAGGATTTCACAGCTTTCCAGGCATATTTTTCTACTGAAGAAGCCGTGAGGCAACATTTTATGTTCTGGAAGCACAGTTTGACAAAGCCAAAGGGATTCTGCTTTTTGTTTCAGTCTATTGAAAAAGAAAAATGTCACTCTGCCAAGCAGGGAGAAGTTTTCATAATCCATCACATTTTCCACATAGCAAGTTAGAGATCTCTGTTGTTACTTGATCTGATCAGCAACCAAACCAAGTTGTCTGTAGAAAGATACTAATATGTTTGCCATGAATAATTTAAGTTTTTAAATAAATATTTAGGTGCCATTTCTGGCATTTGTCCATTCTGGTAGCATAGCATCTGCTGCCCCAAAGCTCAGTATCCTAAGCACACAAAGTCAAAGAATTTAGTCAATTCTGTTTCCACAAATTGTAAACCTGTCTATTTCCAGCAAATCTTTCTTTGATGATCTGTGTTTTAATTCAGAATTTTCTTGAGTAATGTCCTTTTCATCACCATCTGGTGTTGTCAGAAACTGATCAGAACTGCTGGTAACAAGTGATGGTGCTGTATCTTCCTTCTGATGTACAGGTTGGCTAATGACTGAAGCTGATAAGGTCTCTTCTGTAGAAAATCCTATTGAAAAAGACAGAAACAAATTTAATGAAAAAGAAAACACTTGTTCAGTTTATTATTCAATTGGTATAATGCTGATAAAATCTAACACTGAAACTTGATTTAGACTGAGCAAATAATAATACTATGTCTTGAGTTAATTAAACTAGAAACTTTGAAAATGAAATCATTTCCACATTCATTCTCTGGGTCACAGTAAGTATGAGGCTAATTTTGGAGTGAGGAAAACCTGGGTTCAAAGCCTGCCTATGGCATATATTACACTGGATACCATGGGACACCACTTAAGCCCAGTGTTCCAGACAACTCTCTTGGAATATGCTATAGACATGTTGCTGAATTACAAAACTGGAAATAGTTTTCAGTGACTATGAAATCACAGGCCTGGAGACAAAAAAATCATTTTGCCAGTAAATGTGTCTATTCTGTGCAAAGCACAATATACACCCTCATTACTATCATATAGAATTGAACTTCTTAATCTAAATGTTGGAAAAAGCATAATTTCTCTAATAACATTCTAAAAATGAATTTACTTTTTTTGCTGATGAAAATAAACACAAATTCCTACATACAAAGCTTTGAATAAATGGGAAGTGGGATTAAACAGAAAAGGCTATCTCTACTTTTTAGTTTCTTCAAATTTCCTTTTCATTTATATATGAATGTGAGAAATGTGTTTACTGTAGGTAAGCATAATGATGGCACTCTAGAAAAGGCAGAAAGAAATAGAAACAAATGTGAAGAAAGGTGAGGTAAAAGTGCACAAGATTAAAGTAGATTTTATATCTGAGACACTTTTCACAAATAGGAATTTCTAGAAATAGACTTTATTAACAAGATCCCATTGTTAAAGATTTTTAAAATTAAGTTTATTAATGAATTATGATTTATCAAGAGACAATATAGCACAGTGGGATAGAGAAGGTTCAAGTCCCTCTTAGGACATGTATTAGCTTCCTAACCATGGACAAGTCACCTAACTTCTCAGTGCCTTCAAGAGATTAGGACTCTAAGTTGTACTTGTTATACCATCTCAGGAGAGAGAGCTTCCTGAGCTCTCTCTTTAGAGAGTCCATACCCTGAAGAAACAACATGTTTACTCTCCATGGTAAAGGATTTATTATACTCTTCTAACAAACAAAATGTTCAAATGGCTTAAATAATTTCTCATTGCTTAAATAACCAAACATTCTCTTTTCCTGAGACCATCTGACTTGAATTATGTTCCTCTTTGTTCTTTAAAATCTCTCTCATTCTTTCTCCTTTTCCATTGTGTCTGAGGATGGCATGGTCTCTTCTTTCTTGCTAATGCTCACATCATTATCCTTGATCCTATCACCTGCTGTCTTCTCTGACCTTAGATATCTTCAAATTGTCTACTCTCTAAAGGCTTTTTACTCTTGCTTTCATGTTACCCTGAACCCAAGTAAATCTTATTTTTCCTTGACCATCTCTATTAAACCATCCACTTATTTTTCTTTTCCTCATTCACTGCTAAATGTCTGGTAAGACTAGTTTATACTTAATGCCTCTCCTTTACCACTCAGCCTTCAGCTCCCCATAATCTAGTTTTTATTAAACCCAATATGCAGAAACTGTTCTTTCCCAGGTCAATGATCTAGCTAAATGTCAAATCCAATGTGATTATGTCAACTGTCATCCTCATTAATCTTTTGGAATAAAAGACAAACTCCTTAGTTTGGCATTCAATGTTCTCTACCATTTGGCAATCATCTATTTCTAGCCTTTTTTCTAAAGGTTCTGGCCAAACATTTGTCTACCTTCCTGATCTCATCCTGAACTTTTGTACTTCTTTGCATTTACATTTGCTGTCTCTCCAATACATCTGTAGCAAAACTGTAATTAGTGTTCATTTATGATGAACCTTAGGCACTATAAAACTTTCAAGTTTTTCTAAATCAAATAGAGTTTTAGTCTGTGCATTTTATTGTGCTGTAATTTCCTTAGGGTTGGTATTATATGACTATAATTCCCTATTAGTAGGGATATTTGATTAACCACAACATTTCATTTCCCAAAAATGTCACAAAAAACTTTATCATATCCATTCTGATCACAATCTAAAAGTAACAGTTTTTCTAATGATGAATTATATTTCAAAATCAAGCTTTTGCTTGTTTTAAAAATATAAATCAGAAATATAACAAAAAACAGATTAATATCCTGAGTTTCACTTAAAAGTATTATTTATTTATAGGAAAACATTCTGATATAGGCATTTCACGATACATTCATGTAAATCTGGTAGTAAGGGTTAAAGCTGCAACACAAATAGTTTGGAATTTTATTAAGAGTTAATTTTTAGGGGGCAGCTGGGTAGCTCAGTGGATTGAGAACCAGGCCTAGAGATGGGAGGTCCTAGGTTCAAATCTGGCCTCAGCCACTTCCTAGCTGTGTGACCCTGGGCAAGTCACTTGACCCCCATTGCCTAGCCCTTACCACTCTTCTGCCTTGGAGCCAATACACAGTACTGACTCCAAGATGGAAGGTAAGGGTTTACAAAAAAAAAAAGAGTTAATTTTTAAAAATTTACACAATTTAAGGTTATATTAAAATAATTCAGGAACTAGGGGAAAATCACAAAAAGGCTATATAATGCTCATCATTAAAAGCAAATAGAAGAACAGATAATTAATGAGTTTTCCAAAATAACTAAATGATTATTATCTTCACTTAGAGGAGCCCCACATCAAATTCAGGCAATTCGGACTTTTCTCAATATATCATTTAGTTCTGATGGAACTATATCTACCCCCTGCCCCCATTTTTTATTCTTTATTAAAAGGGATACTTCTCTAGGAGGGGAGATTGTTAAGAAATGTGGTGATATAAAAACAAAATATGTTACTTAGATTTTCTTGAAAGAGAAATATTGGGAGGTTTAATATACTATAAACTCTATGACTCAAGAGTATGATATGAGGGCCAAAAAAGCTAAGGTAATCTTGGGTTTCAATAGGTGAAGCACAGTTTCCAGGAATAGGGAGGTGGTAATCCCACTGAACTTTGCCTTTACTGGACCTCATATGGAGCACTGTTTTCAGTTCTGGGCTCCAGAATTTAGGAAGGGTATTTATAACTTAGAGATTGCCTATAGAGGAGAGAACAATCAGGGATGGCTAAGGGCCTTGAGTCCATGGTATATGAGTATTAGCTGAAAGAAATGGTGGATTTAGACCAGAGAGAAGGAAATTCAGTGGTGAGACCTGATAGATGTTTTTAAGTATTTGAATGATAGCTAGGTGGGGAGAGTAAGATGGGTTCTTTTTGAGTTCAGAGGGCACAACTAAGATTAATGGTTTAAGTATTAAAGAAAAAATTCAGGTTCAGTGTTAAGAGAAACTTCTAATAATTGGATCTGTTGAAAATAAGAGTGGGCTTAAGAAAACCCCTTTAAGCAGAGGTTAGATGATGATGATGGTTAGGTATGTCTTAGTGTGAATTCTTTTTGTATATGAATTGGATTAGATGGCTACTGCTGAGGCTTCTTCCAACTCCCAGATTTTATGAAGTTATTTGATTAAGGTCAATATGATCTGGGTAAAATTCCTAATTTTCTTTTCCTAATCCACTTTCCTCATCTCTACCCAAATATTTACCCCAAAGAATTAATTGTGATGCCTAAATAAAATAATGAATATGAAAGAGATTTAAAACCATACAGTACCATACATATAGTCATCTGCTACCTTGTCAATATTTTGCATATGAATCTGTCCCCTAAACCAATATTGTGCTTGGCTGACATTGTAATGTTTGTTAAAAAAAGGCAAATGCATCCTGCTAACTCTCAAAAATGGGGATAATTTATATTTTACTTTTGTTCATTTCTCACATTTTTTTTCAGTTAACTAACAGGTTGGGTCTGGAGCTTCATTAACTTCTCATGTTTTCCCATCTTTATGCTATTGTTATTCAATCATTTTCAGTCATGCCTGACTCTTCATGACCCCATTTGGGGCTTTCTTGGCAAAGACACTGGGCTGGTTTGCTATTTTCTTCTCTGGCTCATTTTATAGATGAGGAAATTAAAACCAGGGTTAAGTGAATTGGCCAGGGTAACATAGCTAGGAAGTGTCTGACACAAGATTTGAACTCAAAGAAAATGAGTCTTTCTGACACCAGGTCCAGCACCCTAACCCACTGCACCACCTAACTACCATATCTGTATAAGCTCTTCTAACAACTTCTCAACTCTAAAATAGTTTTGCCTATTTTTCAGCTTCATGAGACATTGATCATTAAAAAATTCATCAGCAGTGGTCAATCTTCAGGTGAAATCCATTTATTTTATGTTCTAATTTTACACAGAAGTACATATTATATTATTTATTTCTCTACTATTTGTATAACTTCACAAGAAATAAACCAAAACTTCTACTATTTGTATAACTTCACAAGAAATAAACCAAAGTTTTCTAAGCCACACAGAAAAATTCAATTTTATGAAGATAAACGAACTGACTTAATAAAACGAGGCAGGACAAACTGAAAATGGTGTGACCTTCTCAGTTGAGATATAATAAATGACTGTACCATTTCTTTAATTAATATCATGGATATATGTTTCATGCAATACTATTTCTTATTAAATTCTTAAATTCAGCTTTTTTAAACCAATAGCAAACCAATAAATATTTATTGGATATTTGGTGTAAGGCATAATGTCATTTAATTTTCAAATTCCTTCTAAAGGAATTTGAATTTCTTGTGTGTGTGTGTGCCCCAAGATATATGTTACTGTTGACACGTGATAATATTTTAAACCTATAAAAGCAGATGTAACTAAGAGCAGACCAAATTCTTCACAAATGAAACTGGAGTCTAATTGAATATTTTCTGTATAACTAAAGCAAAATTACTAATTGTTAAGGGCTAGATGATTATATTGTAATCTGATTTATATCATAAGGGAAAATAGAAGCCCTAACAAAATAATGAAACATACCTTGAGAGGATTTATATTTGTTTTGTGATTTACTAGATGTTTTGCCTGGTGTGCTGGTTGGAGGAGGATTAAATAACTTTTCTTCCATTTTGGCTTCTTTGACATACTGGCATGACTTTCCCAATAGCACAATACTATTAAGGATTTTGAGAGATATCAACCTAAAACCAGAAATAATATAAATTGTTTTAATTTCTTAAAAATTCTTAAAACATTTAATCTAGTAGAAAACTACAGTAAATGATAGTTCATCATATCCATGAAATTCCACAGACAATCACTACATGCCATGTCTCTATACCATAACATCATTTTTCTTAAGAGGTTAAGAAAAGCAGGGGAGAAGATACTAAAGGAATCAAGGATCAGTGAAACAGCTAGCTTGAGACATTACTCACTGTGCAATGTGCACAAATCACTAGGCATTGCAAGGAGACAGAAAAAAATGAAAGCTATAGAATTATATGGTGTTAGTGCTAGCACAGTAAGGGGCTAATCTTATCCTCTCTTAAAGATATGGATACAGAGATCCTGAAATCAGCTATTTAAGCTGAGATGCAAACTAGCTTATAACTTCATTTTTTTTTCCTATTCTAAGTATTAAGAAAGCACTGCCATCTCTTAGGATCCAAAGTAGTTTTGACAGGAAACAAAGGACATATGGCTCCTTACCAACAGACAACTGCTTTATGAACTAAAGAGAAAATATGGAAACTTCCTGTTAAAGTGGTTACTAGAAGAATAAGTTACTAATATGATTATAAAGAGATTAAGAAAAATAAGACTTTTAGGTATAGCATGCACATATTTTATCTCATTGATACATTTTATGCCTAAACAAAATACATTAATCAGCTAGTCATCTGAGAACAAAAATAATTATAACAAAATAGTATAATGATAATAACATGGGACAAATTAAGAAAAATTACTATGGGAGGGCTGAAAATTCATGGTGGAAAAAGGGGGTGGTTTAATGCAACAGTTTTCTTAACTAGTAATTAAAAGAAGATGATGTGCTCTAGTTGTAGTCAATTCAAATATCCACCCCAAAATGAGAAATGAGTTAATAATATAATATATATGAAATTAATCTTATATTAGCAATATATTAAATAATTATGATAATAAACTTATGTGTAAATGTTTTGTTTAAATTAACAGTAAAAGTTGTTTAGATTTCTTAAGGAAACTTCAGTTAAAGGTAGTGGGGCTGTTAGATGGCATAGGAAAGCTAATCTGTGATATAAAATTTCTTGTGATTAAAACAACAACCAGACAGTAGAGTTGACAGTAATTGTCTACAAAGAGAATCAAAATGACACCAGACAAATTTTTTCTCTTTTTTCTAAATTTATAACATTTTAACAGAAATTATTCACATGAGTAACTTGAAAATCATGTCTGAAGGTTTTCTGAAAATCTTCTGCTATTTTTTCTTTGGTTAAAATGGAACAAAAAAGTGTTACTAACTTTCAAGCTAATTGCTGACTAAATGGCAGGCTTTTCACACTTTTGCCAGTACTGAAATAATATATATTGTCTCCAATTCCCCAATAGGTGCTCATTTTTCTAGGTATAGACCTTAAACATAGACAGTTATAGACATCTTGCTAAAAAAGTGAAATACATGATATTATAGAATGTTGTGGATTTGCTAATTAAATGCTTTCTTTTCACATTTAAATGAACATACTAGTAAACTAAATCGTTTTGTGGTCATGTCAATATAGTAACGCTTTTATTTTCTTTCTCCTAGTATATCACTTTTATGAATTATCTTTCATGACAATGAAAGGCAGCTTTCTGGCGTGGGCAGAGCACTGGACCGGGAGTCAGGAAGACCTGAGGTCGAATCCAGTCTTAGACAGTAGGCTGGTTACTTAATCTCTATTCCAACTTCCTCATCTATAAAATAGTGATAACTGCACCTATCTCTCAGGGTTCTTATGAGGAAAAAAATGAAATATTTATAAAGCACTTTCCAAACCTTAAAAGTGATATATAACTGCTAGCTATAGATAGCTATCTTTCAATCTGGAGCATGGCATGAAACCAACTTAATTTCATCTCTGAAAAAGAATAAATAAATGAATGAGAAAAAAAGCATTTTAAGTATTTACTATGAAGATCACTGTGCAAAGCATTAGGGAAAACAAAGAGAAAAGTGTAAACAGTCCCTGCTCTCAAAGAGTTCCCATTCTAAATGAGAGGAAAGACAATACAGTTAGAAGAAATCAAATGCAGGTCAATTGGAAGGGCCCCATGGTCCTCAGGGTGTAATGGCAAAGCAGATAGTAAAGTCTCTTCTTTAATGTCATTTTCAATGTTGAATCATTTGAGAGTTCCAAAGAAATTAGTGGTAAGAAAGCCAAGTACTGACATTTCTTCCTTCATAATATTTGTCTTCATTCCATCCTCTTCTGACATAGTTACTTTCATCTCATTACTACTGCAAAACCTGCCAGTTGGTCCATTTACCTTAATCACTTAATATATCACTCTTTTACTTAATAAACTCTTGTGGCTCTCTATTATAATATAAAAATCTGATTTGCTTTTAAATCTCTTCATAACCTATCCTCTTTCTACCTTTCTAGTCTTCTGACACCTCATTCTCACTCCAAATGCCCTATGATTTAATGACTCTGGCCTCCTTGATGCTCCTCCTACATGAAGCTCCATTTTCCAGTTCTATGCATTTTCCTTGTCAATTCTTTATGGTTAATTGGTTTTCCTTTTTGTTTCTACCTCCTAGTTTCTTTGACTTCCTTTAAGATTCGGCTTAAATCCTGTCTTCTCCAAGATATCTTTTCCAGTGCTCTCATTGCTTATGTTTTGTTTCTGAGAATACCTTTGATTGATCCTGTATGTATCTTGTTTGCCCATAGTTGTCTGTAGATTATCTCACCTATTAGAATGTAAGATGATTCAGGACATGGGCCATTTTTTCTCAGAAACTTAGCCCAGTGTCTGAAACAAAGCAAGTGCTCCATAAATGCTTGTTATTATTATGCCTCATCATATGATAAGAATAATAACTGTGTTTTTGGAGGGCAAAACAGAGAAACTTAATCTCTGGCAATTTCTATTAAGTTGGAAAATTTTACATGTAGTCTTGAAGGCAGAATAAGTTTAATGTTTAAGGAACAGCTTAGTTAAGTATGGAGATACTTGTTACTAAACAAGGGGAAATACAAAATGTTTCATAGTCCTGTACAATCCCCTTCTAGGTATAAAGAGCTTTAAGAATCACACAGCTTCTAGACTCTTTTGAAACATTAATTTAAATACTAATACTGTAAATGTCTTCTTTGTTCCAATATAGACAAGTTGGTAAACTTGAACCATGACATTCTTAGAATTAACGAAACCAGAAGACATTGTTGAAATTAAATAGAAAGTTCATAGGCTCTCCTTAGAAAGGCAAACAAAGAGATGTTGGTATTGGCTTCATTATACACTTAAAATCTCTAAAAAATATAATTTCAGGGGACTCATTCATTTTGCTTTGGAATCTTCATGACAAAAAACAAAAAATGACCCTGGTGATCTCCTTGTTCTTCCTCAAACAATACATTTTACCTCTCAACTCCAGGCATTTCTCTATCTCCCTAAGTAAGCCTGGATTGCTGTTCCTTTTCATTTCTGCCTTCTACCTTTCCTGGCTTCCCTCAAGTGGCAGCTTTTAAAATCAAACTTTCTATAGCAACCCTTTACAAATACCCTTTATTGCCAATGTCTTCACTCTGTCGATTATTTCCAATTCATCTTGTATATAATTTTTTTGTATGTTTTATTTCCCATTAGTCTGTGAGTTCCTTGAGAAAAGAGAATCTTTTGCTTTTTTGGGTGTGTTAGCACAGTGCCTGGCATATAGTATAGGCTGTTAACACTTATTGACCAACTGACCATATTAGCAGTGACACAACTGTGAAAGGATTAATGTGAAATAATGGAAGAGGCAGTACAAAAGCTTGCTCAAAAAAAAAAGCATTCCTTAAAAACTGGAATTTTTTAAGTTGGGGAAGAGGAAGCAATTAACTCCATGAGATATCAAGAAACAATCAAAGTCAAATAATTAAAAAAATAGAAGAAAATGTGAAAAATCTCAATGGAAAAACAACTAACCTGGGAAATAAATCTCGGAGAGGTAATCTAAGAATTACTGGAATATCTGAAAGCCATGATTTAAAAAAAAAAAAGAGCTTATACATTATTTTTCAAGAAATTATCAAGGAAAATTGTGCTGATATTCTAGAACCAGATGGAAAAATTGAAATTAAAAGAATCTACTGATCACCTCCTGAAAGAGATCCCAAAAGGAAAACACCCAGGATCATTATAGCCAAATTCCAGAACTCCCAGGTCAAGGAGAAAAGATTGCAAGCAGTCAAAAAGAAACAATTCAAATATCATTTAGCCACAGTCAAGATAATACAAGATTTAGTAGCTTCTACATTAAAGCAGTGGGGGGTCTGGAATATGATATTCCAGAGGTCAAAGGAAAACTAAGCATAAACCTTTAAGGGAGAAAATAAATGGGTATTTAATGAAATGGAAAACTTCCAAACATTTCTAATGAAAAGACCATAGCTGAATGGAAAATATGAGAAGCAGAAAAAAGTAAACAGAAAGAGAAATAAAAAACATTCAATAAACTTAAACTGTGTACATCCCTACTTGGGGAGATGATTCTTGCAACACCAAAGAACTTTGTCATTATTAGGGCAGTTAGATGGAGTACATGTAGACAGTGTGTGTTGAATATGATGGGATGATATAAAATTAAATTAAAGCATAGAAAGAAGAATGCATTTGGAGAAGGGGGAGAAAAAATAAAGGGCTAAATTATTGCACATAAAAGAGGTATGAAAGCTTTTACCGTGGAGGGAAAGATGGGGAGGTAGGGAGGAGAGCATGTGAACCTTGCTCTCATCAGAATTGGTTCAATAAGAGAAAAACTTACACAATCAATTGGGTATAGAGAAAGCCATCTTATCCTACAGAAAAGTAAGAGGGAAAGGATAGAGAAAGCCATCTTATCCTACAGAAAAGTAAGAGGGAAAGGGGATAAGAGAAGAGGGGTACGGCTGATTGAAAAGAGGACAAATTGGGGGAGGGGGATTAAACAGGGGTAAATAGTATGGAAAATAATACACAGTAATAATCATAATAGTGCAAAAATATTTTAAAAGTCTTTCTAATAAAGGTCTCTTTTCTCAAATACAGAGAAATGAGTTGAATATATAAGAATATAAGTCATTCTCCAATTGATAAATGATCAAAGGATATGAACAGGCAGTTCTCAGACAAAGTAATTAAAGTTCCCTGTAGTCATGCAAAAAATACTTTAAATCACTATTAATCAGAGAATACAAATTAAAATTACACTGATATATCAACCCATACCTATCAGATAGGTTATTATGACAGAGAAGGAAAATGACAAAACTTGGGGAGGATATGGAAAAGTTGAGACACTGCCTTGCTGGTGGAGTCATGAATTGATTTAACCATTTTGAAGAGCAATTTGGGCCTATGCCCAATGAGCTACAACTGTACATATATATATATATATATATACCCTTTGACCCAACAATACTATTACTAGGTCTGTAGCCCAGAGATGAAAAACAAAAAGGAAAAGGACCTATATGTACAAAAATATTTTAAAGCAGCTGTTTTTTTTGAGGGGGGGGGGGGAGACACAAAGAATTGGAAAGTTAGGAGATATCCATCAATTGAGGAATGGCTGATCAAATAGCATATGACTGTAATGGAACACTGTTGTTATAAGAAATGTCAAGCAGGAGGAGTTCAGGAAAAACTGTAAAGTCCTATATGAACTGAACATTAATTAAGCAGAACATTGAACAAAGTGACAGGAATACTGTACAGTGAACACCTGTGAATAACAACTAATCTCAGCAATATAATGATCAAGAACTATCCCAAAGGACTCATGATAAAAAATGTCATCTACTTCCAGAGAAAAAGAACTGATAGAATCTAAATCCAGACCAAAGCAAACTTTTCTTTCACTTTTTCATAATTTTTTAAATTTCAGTTTCCTTTCACAAAAGGATTAATAGGGGAAAATGTTTTACATGACTGCATATGTAAAATCTATATAAGATTGCTTACCATCTCAATACGGGTGTGAAAAGAGAGGGATAAATTCAAGACTCAATATTCTTTGAAAAATGTTGGAAACTGTTGTTACATGTAATTGGGTAAAAATAAAATTTAATTTAAAAATAGAATGACATTTTATCTGAGAAAATTAATTTTGGCAGCACTATCAAAGAGATGTTAAATAGAAGACAGTGGAAGCATGAAAGTTGTTGGACATTTATCAAAACAATTCAAGGAAGTAGTAGTAGTGGGATCACAGAAAAGGAGATCACACACTAATAGAATTTTTTTTATAGGTGTGCAACACATTTCACAAGTGTTATTTCATTTGATCTTAACATCATCTCTGGGAGGTAAATACTATTTTATATTATTTCTAATTTTTAGTACCAAGGTCTCTCCCTCCCCTAACCCAATGAGAAAGCAAGGAATATAATAACCATAATGTCATACAACATATATTTCTAATTTTTCTCATATAATTAATATTTAATACTTCCTATGTATTACATTTCCATAATTACATGCCTGTAGTATAACAGCCACCCAGTTATTTAGCTTTCATGTCTGCTTTCCTCATCCCTATTCTTTTATATAGCCACATTCCAGTTAAATGTAGCCTTTGAAGTCTCACAAATTCCTCCATCAAGTCTTCCCTGATAAGACTAGCCTAAAAAAATCTTTCCCTTCTTCAAATTCCTACTATGCCTACTGTACCCTCCCTCCCTGTACCCTAAAGTTGGAAGGGCCCTTCTAAGCCTTCAGTTCAGCCTGTAACTGAACAAAATAAATTTCTTCTTTTGCTTGAATAACTCTAGAAAGGGATAATTCATTACTTCAGAGCAGTCACCCTACATCAAGTCAAAAGTGACTTCTCTGCAACTTCCAAGTCAGGGTTTTGATTGGTTTTATCTAATCTCTTTCCACATAGGAGCTTTTTAAATATCTGAAGACAGTCATCATGTTCTTGATAAAGCTTCTCATTTATCCAAATCCCCCAACCAGTTCATTAATCATCTTTCACAAAGTCTGGTTTACCAACCTTTATTTCCCTCTTGGCTATGCTTCTGATTTTGCAGGATTCAACACCATGTCTCATTTGCAGTCTCACCTAGAAAGTTCTCTTAGCACTTGTGGCCTCCACATATCAACCTCTGTGGACTTCTAGATTGGAACATCTCTCTGCCATGTTGGCCAATCTCAATAATTCTCCTACCTTTGGTTCCAACTTTCTAGACTTCAACACTATGAAGTGGTGATGATTCCTTGTCCTTCCTTCTTTCCCATACTACTCCAGCTCCCTTTTGGGTCTTTTGAATACTGTCCTCTCCAAGTAGAATAGAAGCTCTTTGAGAGCAAGGACTTAAAAAAAAAAGTGTATTCCCAGCACTTACCACCTGGTAAGTGCTTAATAAATGCTTGTTGCCCTGTCTTACCTACTCTAAATGTGCATCTTATCACTGTCCTTTTAAAAGTGTTTTTCAGAACAGAATACAACACTCCTTATATGGTTTGATCCAGGTAAACTATACCATGATTTCTGCTATGTCTCCCAAGTCAGCCAAAGTTAGGTTGGCTTTTTTTTAATCCAATTATTCCATTACTATCTATGTCTAATAGAATTTAAGCTTACTCAAATAGGGGCTATTATTTTGGTTTTGCTTTTATATCTCTACCTCCAAATACAGTTAAGCATATAGTCTATGCTTAATGAGTCTTTACTGATTGTGCAGTTGTATTAGTGTAGAATTTGTTACAGAAATCTGACCTTGTTTATAGGCTTTTCTTAGGATCATAGACTTTAGGATCAGAAAAAACCTTAGGGATTAAATTGTGTAATCCCTAGATTAGAATGTAAACTCCTTAAGGACATGTTTGTTTGTTTTTTCTTCTTTTTTGCATCTCCAGCACTTAGCACAGTGTCTGGCACATACTGGGCACTTAATAAATGTAAGCAAACGAATGAATTTTACTGATAAAGAAAGCATATGAGAGTGAGGTGGAAGTATCTGGCCAAGCTCCCCCAAACAGTAGCCAGGAAGTCAGGTCTTTCTAAGCATCTCCTATCTTAAGAGGCAATGTGGAAAACTGAAAAATAGGCTGGAGTAAGTCCTGGGTTTGAATCCTGCCTCCCTCATTTATTTACTATGACTTGGTTCAAATCACCTCACTGTTCTAGTCTGAGTTTTCTCATCTGTAAAAAAGGTGGATGAGGGGGCAGCTGGGTAGCTCAGTAGATTGAGAGCCAGGCCTAGAGATGGGAGGTCCTAGGTTCAAATCTGGCCTCAGACACTTCCCAGCTGTGTGACCCTGGGCAAGTCACTTAACCCCCATTGCCTAGCCCTTACCACTCTTCTGCCTTGGAGTCAATACTGTGTATTGACTCCAAGACGGAAGGTAAGGGTTTAAAAAAAAAAAAGTGGATGATACTTGTCAATCCCACTTGACATGTCCATGAAAAACAGAATTTTGAAACTTTAAATGTACTATGTAAGTATATGAGTTATGCTCTGATTAAGATTTTTGTGAAAAGGTAGCTTTTTGCTTTTGAAGCTATTATCAAAACACTTTAACCAACTGCTATTAACAGTTACGCACGCACACATGCACACGTACACACACACACACACACACACACACACACCAAATATATGCCATCTTTCAAGCAGGTACTTCCCAGCTATATAACAGATTAAATGAGAGTATCATTTGGACTAAGTTCAGTTTGTTTTATATATTATTTGCTTTTAATAAACTAAAAATAAACTCAAAAATCATCACTCTTACCCAAAATAGAAGAGTATGACGCAGGCATAAGACAGGATTCCTTGCACTTTAATTGAGCTTGTCACAACTCTGATGAGCTAACAAAAAAGGCAAAAAGAAACAAATCAACAGTCATTAATACTGTACTTAGACGCCAACCCATCCTGCTTTTATTGGCTCTTTAGGATTTCTCTGTACTGACTTAAAATAAAATACTCTTTTGATGATGAACAATAGTAATCCAGGTAGACAGACAAGCCTTCTATATATCAAGAGCAGGTCAATTTGTAACAATTCTTGAGGGAGCAGTTTTTGGCTTGCTCAGGAAAAGCTAAAAATAATGTGCTTCTTAATTTGTCAAGAATACATAGATCTTTTGGTATCCATCGGTTTTGTCTCATTTCCAAACACTTTTTATTCCATATTTCCTATTAGATGGTCTTCAATCCTTCAGAGTCAAGAGCCACATGGGTTGGAGGAACTCAATAAGGTTCTTTTAAGTTTTAGTTAATCTGAAAAGTTTGACATAATCTTAGAGAATTCAAGGTGATTTTTTTCTTTTTGAAAGATCTTCCTACCAGGGCCCTTCCCCACCTACCCATCTCCACATTATCCTTTTTTTCTGGAGTAAGTATCCCATATCTTACCTCAGCTTTTGTCTTTCACAATATGCTTTTTTCTTTCTAAGTACTACCACTGGCTAAATAGGACCTCAAAGAACAGGAAGATACCAGAATATGGCCCTGCGTCCCACAAAACTAATTACTATCAGAAATCTATTTATTTGGAGGTAGGAAACAGGCTGAAAATTTGTTTTTAAGACAGATGGTCAAATATTTGTTTCCCCATAGGCAGGCAGATTAATAAGAGCTAAGTTTTAAAATCTAGTGAATGAATTTTTTTGTACTCTTCAAAAATATATAAAAATATAGATGTATTGGTTTGTTATTCATATATGAAGAGAGAAAATAAGCCTTTAAAATCACAAATACCTCATTTGACCCTATAAAAAATCTGGGAGATAAGTTATGTCTTTATCCTCATTTTACTACTGAGAAAACCTGAGGCAAAAAGAAGGAAATGACTTGCCCAAGGTAGTAAATGTCTACGTTTGCATTTGAACTCAGGTTTTCCTGACTCTAGGCCTAGTGAGAGCTCTGCTTTGGTATCCTAGTCCGTTCTTTGCGACAATGTTGCAAAGGATAGAGAATTTATAGACAAACGGAGATAACACATTTTGGAGAAAATGCAGTTTCCTTTATAACTATTTTAAGTTCTTCTGATGTTATTATTAATAATTAAAGATGCATTTTTTAAAAGGATCACTAAAACCTGATACCTACAGTTATATGATGTAAAAATCAAATCGTTTACAATAAAATTATTTATTCATTTAATACATTAAGTGTATATGCTAACAGAAAAAGTCTATCAGACAAAAATAAGCTTTTTTGATTCAAAATTAATAAAGTTTCTCTTTGGGAAAAATTAATAAATTCATATTTGGTAACTTTCTTTGCATAGTCAAGTTAATAATGGCACTAGTCAGACCAGGTTTTTTTTAAAAACCCTTACCAATACTGTGCATTGGTTCCAAGGCAGAAGAGTGGGCAAGGCAATGGGGGTTAAGTGACTTGTCCAGGATCACACAGCTAGGAAGTGGTCAAGTTTTAAAACCAGGACCTTCCATATCTGGGCTTGGCTCTCAATCCACTGAGCCACTCAGCTGCCCCCAAGGTTTACAACAAAATAAAACAAAACAAACAAAAAACCAAATGAGCCAATGATTATTCTGCAGTGAAATCTCTAAGAGAAAAAGTTTAATATTGCAAATCCTAGCAAACAATCTATGTAATTATGATTTTTCTTTTTTTGCTTTTTTCCCTTACTTGGAAAAGAAAGTTTAAAAAATTCTTAAATAGTAAAAATTGGGGAAAAAAATTCATTTTTTAAAAAATTAGAGAAAAAAAGAGTAAATTGGTTGTTTTTATTCCTTGTACTGTCCCCTCCTTTCACTATGACATGAGGTAATTTTAATCAATCATAAGCCTAATTCTGCCTGTTTTTTTACTATCATGGTTTCACAATTCTACATTAACTTTTAGTGGCTGAGTTTGTGTATACTAAATTAGACCTTAGGAAATGACTTCTTCCTTCTAAGAAATGCCAGAACTAAAAGATATAATCATTTCTACCAAGCAGTGGTGCCATTTTTTTTTTGACTTAAAGAAAGATGCATTACAAAAGAGAATCACCCTCACCATCACTGTATAATTAAGGATTCCCAATCACTAATAAAGTTTTTCTGAAACTAAAATTTTTCTTCTAATATCACTATTAACCACATTTAAGTCTTTTTGCAGAATAATTTTAGAAGACCATGCAAGAGAACAGAGTTAAAATTTAAGATAAATTTAGAAATATTAAATTAAAAAATGTGGAGGATTACTGCTACAAAATAAATGAGCAGGTTACTGGAAGTCTGTTCTGACTAAACATCTGTGGTACTGGTCAAAATGGGTTGGCAGAATAAGGTAATCTTGTACTCAAAGCAATCACTTTTAAGAAATCTTTAACCCTCAGCCAATTTATGTTTATTCTTAAATTTAGCATATGAAGATGTTTTTCATAATGTCTAGGCTAATTTAATTTCTACCACTTCAGCTTGGATAGAATAGAAAAAATGATAGTTCCAGTTGCAAAATATGAACTTACACCTTCTTATGATTCTATTATCACAAACTTTTTTATGCTTATTCATAAACTTTTTTAAAAGGCTAAGATATATTTCAACATTAAATTTTTATTTGTTACAAGAGCAAGTACTTGACCTCTCTTCTCTTTCAAAGCAAAGAAAATCATGCAACGTGAACTATTAAAACAATTTTATATAAAATCTGTCAAGGTATTACAATCTGGATTTTATGGAATAAAAATATCAATAAGCCAGTAAAATGTTCATGACCAATAAGAAAACTGGTAGTAAGACTAAAATAAATTTAATGCTAACTACCTCTCCATTTTATGTTATTCTTCACTTGGTTTTTTTGAGCCTGTATTTATAGGGGAACTCTAGCTATAATTGCTACAGATAGTGAGAGTAACTAGAAAGAAAGGACATTGACAAATATGGACACAAACACAAACAACTATCATGATCTAGATTAGGCAGGCATAAAGACAGCAGAAAACTATTTTGCAAGCTAACACTGTCATTTATTAGAATATTCCGAGTTGCATGAACAAATGTACTTATCACTTTAAAATGGGGCAGCTAGATGGTTCAATGTATAGAACACCTGGCCTGGAGTCAGGAAGACTCATTTTCCTAAGTTCAAATCTATCCTGAGATACTACTTGTGTGACCCCGGGCAAGTCACTTAACCTCATTTGTTTCGATTTCCTCATCTATAAAATGAATTGGGAGAAGGAAATGGTAAACTACCACTACAGTATTGTAGCCAAGAAAACCCCAAATGGAATCACAAAGAGGTGGACACAATTGAACAACAACAAAAAATTTTGTCTATAATAAAGCTGTGACTTCTCTCTTTCACATGACTCAACAACCAAAAGAATATCAATAATTAAAACTTAAATCTTTTCCTCTAAGCCAGTAATAACATTTTCTTCTGTACAATTTTCCAAGTAATGTTAGACTCCAGGGAAGCAATTTTATTGTAATACATTTATTAATATTTCAGAACTTTAACAATAATTAGGATGGTCACTGCTTAAGTGGAAGAGTAGAGGCACAGCAAATCACAAGTGAAGTCTAAGATGTAGAGGTACACTGATGAAATTATTGATCCCTGAAGTATCTGAAGTGCTAAGATAAATAATTTCTACTAAATAAAGAAAAGATATACAAAATACTTACTAAAACAGCCAATGGGAGGGGAATAAAGCCCATTCTCCGTGCAACAGAATCACTATAATCAGTGTATGCCTAGAAAGGGGAAAGAATAAGCAAATTTCAAATTCATAATAAGCTACTTTAAACACTTTACTTTGTAATTGCTGGTATTTATTCATAAATATGAGTAAAACTGAAAGTAAATGTCTGAGAAACTTTAATGTTTTTCAGTGAAAATGGTGAAACATGAAAGCTTAAAACACATTTTAAATACAAACACATATATAAAATAATGTGATTAAAGAAAATAAATTAAACAAATGAGTATTAGTTCTAACATTGTTCACTTTTATTCTTCAGTTTACAGGTTATAAGGAAATTTAAGTGTTGTAATTTTTCCTAGCTGACATTTCTGAATTCCAAAGATGTAATTATGGTGCCTTGTCATGGTATAGGGATGATCTTGAGCACTCAGGGGTCTCACTTAAGTGTACTGGAAACAGACAGGCATAAGGGATGGGCCTGACAATGAAATCTGTAACTGTCAGCTAAGGACCAGAATAGATTAGTGATATTAATCACCAGAAAGTTTGCCATTGGTTGATGAATATTTTTTTGGTCAAGTAATTCACCCAGATTATCTACCAAGGCAGAGAATAATTTTGATATGCTTGGGAGAAGTCCCACCTCCATGAAATCATAGATCCTTTAAGTAATATATCCAAACTGAATTTAATAGATTATTAATTTACATCCAAAGATACTTGATTTAATACTTACATTTTTCTGGCGGCTGCTAACAAGGTCAAAAGCAAGGCTAGCTCTATACTCACTGTAGACCTTAAAAAAAAAGGAAAATAAGAAACATAAATCTTTATGGTACATAAAACCATGTATAGGCATGCAATTTATACCTAATCTCTTTAAATCACATCTGACATAATGACAGACAAAATATTTAGAGTATTATTAAATTCTCTGATCTAGCTAACATTCAAGTTTGGATATGACTTGATATTTCATGAAATGCTTGGCTTTGCCCAAAGTACAATAATCTTGCTGCCAACACAAATGTAGCAGATTACAATAGCTAGATTATGACTTGAAATGTAAAACAAATGAGCATCCTTAATCCTTGTTGATTTTGAGGAGAAAATAATATATGCCAGAAAAGGACTAAATCTCAAATTGCATTTTTGTGTGCAGCATTTCCAGACAGTAGAATTGAACTCTAAGACAAAATATTAAGAGCAAAGACTCCCAGATAATGAATTTGTTTTTTCAGATGACATAATTAAAGTTATTAGAATTAAATGTATGCAAAAAACAAAGAACAGGAGGAATATTCATCATACCTTTCTTATTAAACTTAATCTAGTTTGTTATATTTTATCAATTTATATTCCTTTAATTGCATATAAACATGATCCTCTTTTTTATTACATAAAGAAAGGGTTATTAGAGCCTTTAAAAATGTATTTTCTAGATCTAAAGGTATTTGCTACAAATGAGAGTACTATGCAAATACAGAATGTGCATTTATATATGTATGCATATTCATAACTAAAAATGTCAAGAAGCTAGAGATTTCAGGCACCATATTTTAAGGTATTCGAAAATATTAATTTAAATAAAAGATGAACTGTTAAGAATCCAAATGCCTTATGTAAAAATATCAACACTTAACTGCTTTGAACTTCCTTGGGATTGAGGGTATAAAAACAAATATGAACTAACATGTTATAGTTTGAAGACAAGTATTTATTTGCCAGTTTGAACACCAAACAACATTAAATCCTCGAAATCTACTCTATAAATGCTACTTTATAATAGAGAAAATGATTTCACTAATGGAAATTTTCTTCTGTTCACTTTAAGGAAATAAAGGACTAAAAAGGCGAAGTTATGCTTTTTATCAGTATTGAGAAATTACTTTACAAACTTTTAATAATAAATATTCTAACAAAAAAGTAAAATAAAACTTTAAATATGCCATAACTCAAACCACAAAATGTAGAACTTCAAAGCTGAAACTTATCCTATTTTATTTTTATTTCTACATTCATATAGAAAAGCAAGGCAAATGTAAATCCTTGTGACTTGCTTATTAAATCATATCACACAGTAATATTCATAAAGACACCTAAATAGATAGCATTTTTAGATTTGATTCCATTGTAAAAGGTAGATAAAGGAAACTGATAGGAATAAAAATAATTCTTTTCCTATTATACATTCAACATAGCTATACCAATATGCTCACTTCTAGAAAGGTTATAATCATAAAATAAATTTCCCTAAATGTAATAAAAAATGAGAATAGATGTTGTGATATTACACAAAAGCAAAAAAATCCATTTAATCTGAGATTTCAAAAAATATAAAAGGTATTTCTGAGATAAAACTAAATGAGTAATTTTCAGTGATACAAAACATTTTTCTTTTATTAATCTTATATATGCTTAATAATTTAACTATACAGTAAAGAAAAATAAAAAAAATGTTAAAAGACAAATCAACCTAAAACCTTCAGTTCATTATGACAAACATACATCTGCAGTAATGTCATTGAATTTGGTGATAAAGGCATGTTTTACAATATCCACAGCAGTTTCTGAGGCAATCACCATGCAGACATCTGGAAACAATACCCAAAGGTGATCTATAAAATTAACAAGAGAAAAGTCAGATAATTGCTGTAGGCTTCCAGTTTAAAATCTTCAGAAACATTTGCATTTTAAATAAAGTTAAATTTGACTATCATGGAATTATCCTTGTAAATATCTTTCCATTGATAAAATGGTTAAATTTTAGCTCAAATTAAAGGAACAACTATAATGAGTAGGTTACTTTGCAATCTATCTTCCACTCAAGTTGTCAAGATGGTTTGTCTAAATCATAGGCCTGACCATATACTTGGTGAGCTTCAGTGACTCCCCATTACCGCTGGGATCCTGTTTTTGGCATTTGAAGCTCTTGCTAACGTTGCCCATTTCTGCCTTTCCAGTGTTCTTACATTTTAATCCCTTCTATGAGCTCCATGATCCATCTATTTTGGCCTAGAGTTTGTGCTTTAACTGCTGACCCCTCTCCATCCCAGCCCACCACCCCACCTGCAATGCTCTGCCTTTTACTTCCTCCTCAGCTCCTCTGGCTTCCTTGAAGACTCAGTCAATTCAAGCCCCAATTACTGCAGGAGGATTTTCCTGGTCCCTGGGGGGCTTTTTCTTTCATATTAACCTTCCATCCATTCGGTATCTGGTATGTCCCTATTTACTTATCTGTGGTCTCTTCTGTTAGAATGTGAACTCCTTGAGGGAGTTTTGCCTTTCTTGGAATCATTTATGTTTATTAGCACAGTTCCTGGCACAGTGCATAATAAATATTGACTGATTTTAACACTATGGCTTTACCTTATGTAGATAACAAATCCAGCTAAAAAACTGATATGCTTCCAATATTACCTAATGTTCTTAGCTAAGAGTGGGCACCTATTTTTGGAGACTTAAAATCATTTCAAGTCAAATAAGCATGTAATGACTCCAAATGAAAGCAATTTGAGGAATACAATGTTTAAGGTAGAATTTCTGTCCTTACGGGTTGCTAATGGGCTTACATCAAAGACTCTCTCAAGTATAAACCGACTTTTTATTATAGCTATAACTATCAATTATTTATGGCAATAAGTCCAAGGCTCTAATGCCCACAGATTCTCCAAAAACTTCCTTTTAAACAAAAGTGAGAAATCATATCTAGTCAATGGTACTAAAAAGAAGTGAAAATCTAAAAGACAAATCTCCAAAAGGAAGCTGCAATGGTCCTAGACAATCCACAATTTTGAAAACCAGGTGTTGAATAAACAGTTGACTCTTTTGGTAAGAATGCAATCCTACAAAGGTGGGGAGGATGGGATAGAGAGAATGAGTAGGTGAAGTGAACTATTTTGTAATGCCTAAGTTTCTAAGCCAAAATTACATGTTAATTCATCATCTTAAGACAAAGTTGCTAACACAATTTGTTGCAAAACTTATGGTAAAGTGTAGAATCCAAACTACTGGAGATGATTTAAGATACTGCCATGGTACAAGGCAGAAAGGCTTTTAATTCAATAAACTATTAAATGTCTACAATGTGGACTGAGTGAAAGTGAAAGGTACTGAAGAACCAAGAACAAAAACAAATAAAGTCCTTTGACACTTTCAAGAAGTCAAATGTCAGAGGAAGGGAAAGGGAAGGACATTGGGAGGCTAGCAGATGTACCCAAATAAGTATGACACAAGGTAATATGTAAGAGGTAAAGAAAGCAATGTGATAAACTGGAGAGAAACTGGATCTGGACTTAGAGGGCTGGAGTCTAATCTCTATTGTTTACCACTTACATGACCTCATCTAAATATAATACCATTTCTCGGCCTCAGTTTTTACATCTTCAAAATACAGGTGTAGGTCCAAATGATCTATATGAAAACTTTTGGCTATGATTCTATGAGATAGACAAATTTAAATTTGGGGAATGTTGAGTCTAAAGTGCTTATAAGGCAGCCACATGATTTCTAGCAATCAAATGGAAAGGCAAGACTAGAGCTTAGGTAATATATTAGAGCTTAATATTGTAGATTTTGGAGACATTTACACTGAGCCATTAATTGAAGTCAGAGGAGTAGTGAGAGAGCGAGAGAGCAAGAGAGAGAGAGCGAGAGAGCGAGAGAGAGAGAGCGAGAGAGAGAGAGAAAGAGAGAGAGAGAGAAAGAGACTGTATATGTTGAAAGAAGACAGAACCTCAAGGTACCCATGCTTGTGATCCTTTAATAATCATAGTAGTTTCAATTTCTTTAGTTTCTCCCCCATGTCCCTGGACTAGGAGTATTTTAATTCATAAATTGATTTTGCTTGCATTACATAATCATGCTACCCTATTTTATAAAGTAAGAAGACTTATGGAACAATAAAAAAGTGTTGAGAACTAAATGTGGAATTCAAACATGAACATCTAAAACCAGGGGAGAAAGTAAGACCTGAAGGAAAACAACAGGACAGAGAGAAAGAGAATGATATTTACACCGGTTTTTGGTTAGTGTTTGTTATTTATACCTAAAAAGGGGTTTCTGTTTCATTTCTTTTCTGTTCTGAGATTGAAGAGTTTGTACTGGTCAGTGAAGGTTATTTGCAAGGTAGGAAACGATTATGAATCTACTTATACAGAACTGATCAGAGAGTTTTTTGTTATAAAATGATTTGGAGATGGTGGTACCCCAAAGTGGAGTGTAAAACAACTTGTTCCATTAAAAAAAAAAACCCTCCAAATCTTGGAGACACAAACATCTATTTTTCTTTCAAATGGAAAAAATTTCACTTTGGATAAGGAAGTAGCTTTTAAGATAAGATTTCCAATTAAGATGTTTGCTGGCATCAAGGACTTTGGTCATAATTCTTACAAAGACAGCCAGGTGTTTGTGGAATTAGGCCTAACAAAAGTGAATTCAAAGAACTACTCTTCTAGGTGTTGCCTTTTAGAGTAAATATTTTGTTCCAAATATAATTTTTCCATTGTTCTATTAAAAGAGTTCAACTCTTAAGACATCATGTTGCCATTTAAGGACTTTTTTGTTGACATGACTTCATGTAAGATTCCAAGCAGACAGGTCTTCTACCTTCTACAGGTCTTAGCCATGTGGCTAAGTGAAAAGAATGATAATGGAAGCACAAGAGCTAAGCTTTAAACTTGGCTCTGTCATTGGTACCTGTGTGAGCTTCTCTCTGGGCCTCAGATTCCTCACCTGTAAAAATGGGGGAGGGCTAGATGGTCTAGATGACCTCAGGCTCTAAACTTATGATCCTTGCCAAATGATTTCCTCGGGTTAAGCATTCTGATAGTTGGCAACAAAGCCTCTAAAGATTTCCAGGGCAGCCTGCCCTCAGCAGACATGATGTGGTAGCAGTGGTAATAACCCTTACTTGCTCTAGACTAGAACCCTGAAGCAAGTCACCTCAAGTGATAGTACCAGCAACTGAGGTCAGAGATATTAGCAAAAGAGAAAAGTAAGGTCCAGGGAATAGAAGAACACCATGATGAGCACGTAATGCAGCTTCATAATCTTAAACCCATTATTTCAAGGATTGGAAAAAGTCAAAAGGCACATTTAAAGAAAAAAATACCTAAAATTCATGAATTGGGTTGTTTAAATTTTTTTATATGTACAAGGATTAAAGCTGAAAATGTATTTAATAACACCAGTTATTATTTCATTCTATTTTAAGAGTTTTAATTCAAAGTAAAATTAAGCTTCATCACAGATGATAAATGTTTAATTACCTGGATTCCAAGAAAATTGTTCCATATTTCTCAGACAAACTATTAGCAAGAGAACATAATTTGTGAATCGTTCTTTAATATCTAAAAATGAGAAATATAAAAAATGTTTAAAATTTGTTGCAATAAATATTTAAATACTTACTATAAACAAGGTAATGTGAGAGATGTTAAGGGGACATTGTTCTAATATTGTGGGTCAGAAAGTTAATTGAAAATAGTAAAATATACAAATACTCCCAAATGACCTTGGATGAGTCAACCTTATAGGACCTAGGTTTTCTCACCTATAAAAATAAAAGTTTAACTAGGTAATGTCCAGGATATCTTCTCATTCGTATAAGTTTAAACTGAGTCATAGTTATTGCCCTTTTCTAGCCATTCCTGCCCCTTCCACCAATTGGCTTTTCAGTTGCAACACAACTTCCCCTGACTTAAGTGATACATTCACTTTTCCTTTTCCTCCCCCAGGACACACTAGAAGAATAGTAGGAATGGCAGCAGGTTGTAGGGAAGCCTCTGGAATCACTGTATGTAGAGCTGAAAGGGAGTCTGGAAAACTAGTCATACCTTCATTTTATTGAGAAAGGAATTGACAGGCAGAGCGATGCTGTCACTTTCTTAGTGTCACACAGGTCCCAGACTACAAAGTCAGGACTTAGCATTTAGAGGAAGGCAACCAAGGATTGTGAGGGAATTACTATCTTGAAATTAGATGAAGAAACTGGGGATATTCATCATATGAAAGATGAAATGTGTGTGCATGCAAGTGTGTCTATAAGCAAGTTATCTTGTGTATGAAGGATTACAGTTCTGTTTGGCAACATAGCACAATGGTAGTGTGAATTTTAAAACTATTCCACCCTAATCAGACCATTCTTTAGAAGATGTGATTTAGCTATTTCCTGATCAGTAACAATGGAGATACTTGGAATAACAGAATCGGGTCTTGGAAACTACATTTCTCCTCCCTTCTTGGTTTAACAAGATTTGGAAGGTCTGCATCAAACTCAAGATTTAATTATCTAAGAAAATGTGCAACAGACATGTGCAAAAAAAAGGACAGACCTCTGGGCTGTCCTAAGTCAAGCTAAATCATCATTGGTACAGGTGAGATGCAGGAAAGTGATGTAAAACTGTCTATATAAGGCACATCACTTCCTCTCTCCTCATCTTTCCCTGGAGAGGCGACTCTGGCTGAGAGTGTGCTAGGAGTTTTGACATCTTGGAGTGTTGGGTGGTGAGTTTTGCCCTTGAGCTGATTTAGGTTTGGGCATCTTAGCTGAGCCCCTTTGGAGGTCAGGCTGATTCTTTCCTCCTTCACATTCAAAACCTTACTTTCTATATCTCCTAATCTTCCCGCCAGGTACTAGCCCCTTCCTTCTTCTTTCTTCTTAAATCTCCTCCACTATATCAATTAAATCACCATAAAAATTTCAGCTGAGCTTGGGTGTTTCATTATGATTTATAAATAAAATCCTTGGAGACCAAATATAATTATTAAATTCATTCTCAACCATAATTTTAACCCTTACAATAGAAATAATGGGTGGAAATGGCAGAAAGGCAGATTTCCTATGATGTAATGAAAAAAATCTCTTAAAATTTATGGAATTAATCAAAAGTAGAATAGGTTGCCTCAGGAAGTAGTAGGTTATCCATCACTGGAGATCTTCTGGAAGAGGCTGAATGGCCATTGTTTGGGGATTTTGTAAGGAAAAGCCTATACTAGATGGCTTTTGAGGCTCCTTACAACTTTGAAATATGGCTCAGTAGAAGGCTTGGATAAATGGTTGGAAAGGACAAAGGACAATGTTGCCTACTAATATGTTGGGTTAGACTTGCAGTATTCATTTAAAAACATGCATGACAATAGTAATGGAATTTAAGATAGCTATTTAGGAATACATACCACTATTGGACATTTGAAAGAGATTGTTTTTCTCAAACTTCTTGAAAACACTTCCTTTAATTTCAACAAACTGTAATTTTAAACAAAGTGATTATCTATTTACAATTATACCAAAAAATTTAACTGAAATTTTAAATATGCATATTCTTGTCATTATTTTTAACAAAGAATTTTAAAAATTTAAACTTTAAATTAAAAAATTAAACTTTAAAAATAAAGAATTTTAAAAATAAGAAACTTATTAAATCTAATTTAACTTCATTTAGAATTATGGCAATAAAATTTAAAATTCTAATAACATATATGCATATATTAATGATACTTGAATGGAGATTTAGGAAATTCTCCTTCACTTACGTTATTAGACATCATGATAGTAAGCAGTGATTTGTTGTGTGAATTAAAAGCTACATTGAGAGTTGTTGCTTGAACCATAATAAGAATTGCATGCAAGACTGTCAAAATTGATGTTAAGGAAAAATAATTTTTAAGTGCATTTCTATATTATCTTAATAAAAGTACAACTTAAAATATTTTCAAGACATTCAATGAGGGAAAAAGAGAATCAATTATTTAACTCCTAGTCAGATTTAATTTATTTTTCTTCATAATTTTCCTACTGGATGGTTGATAAACACTAACTGTAGAAGGACAACACCTGCAGAACTTGGATTTTAAAAAGTATAATACTTCATTTAACTATGCTTGAATAAAATTCTAATTACTTGCAAATGGAAGCTTAGAAGTATTAATGCTCCTAATTCATATTTTTTCTTATTAAAAGGAATTAATGAGAAAAAGTTAACCCACATATCATTCTATGTTTCTCTCAACTAATATTTAATTTTCTCTAGTCTTTTGGGAAGGCAGAATAATTGATTAAAAAAAAAGTCTGCAAAATCAGTTGGCATCCTTCCTATGTTCTGTTTTAGAAGTACAAATGTCAGATTGCACAAATATTTGCTTTCTAGAATACTTACTTCACCTAAACTGATATGGTTCCTAGTCACAACTGAGTGCCAATTCTGGCATAGCAACTAGCTTCAGATAATTTTTTCTATCACCAGTTAAGTATTAAATATTTAACTTTTCTGCCTCTAAAATTATGAGTACACTCAGTGAAAAAAACAAAATTTCACTCTTAAAGATAATCCTTCTAGAAATCAGAGGTAAAAATTGTGTTATTGTCTATATCTTATCTATAATATTCCAAAGCACACTGATGACCCTAATTGCTATATGGAATTGAGCAGATAAACACACACAGACACACACACACGTCTTGAATTAACCTTTACCAATACAAAGTTTCACCAAAAACTAGAACAGTTCAGGAACAGAAAGGAAAAATCCCATCATAACCCCAATGTAAAATACAATATGGCACCAAATGCAAAGGATTAGTCATGGGGTCAGGAAAATTCTGAAACAAGTGACCACAGAAAGAGTCACTTGATCTTTTACAAGCAATTCTTATCTTTAATTCTAGTTTGGAGACAAGTTGTAGATCTCAATCAGGGAAGAGTTTTTTATGCTGAGTGTTTTCCTATACTAATGAAATTAAAGGTGTGTATGTACACACACACACACACACACACATACATATAACTATAATGGTGCTTGAGGATAAGAAATTCTCAAAAATGTCTTGCTATATTCCTCAAACTTCAAATGTAAGATGTATCTAAGGCATTTTAACCAACCATCTTCACT
This sequence comes from Monodelphis domestica, assembly GCF_027887165.1. Classification (NCBI taxonomy): domain Eukaryota; kingdom Metazoa; phylum Chordata; class Mammalia; order Didelphimorphia; family Didelphidae; genus Monodelphis; species Monodelphis domestica. The sequence continues at coordinate 99,029,397 of NC_077232.1, forward strand.
TTGCCAAAAACCTAAAGAGGTAAACAGTGAAGAAAAAAAAAAGAGAGCAAAGTAACTTGTTTAGGAATGGTATTATTTTCTTTTCATTATCTTTTCATAGTCTTTTATATCCTCCTCTGGGGGGAAAAATGAAACAACAACTTCTTCCCCCCTGAAAAGACTGAATACTGCTTCAGTCTCATGAATATATTGTTTCTCATGCTAAAGTTTATAGTTTAGTTCAATTATTTCACCACAACTGCAAAAAAGTAAGAGAATGTATTCTCTCCTGGAGTCTGATTATGTTAACTGTATTTTTCATAATGAAATCTTATTTTATTATCTATTCCAAGGGATTCTTACAAAGTATTTCAAAGAATTTGTGAATATACTGATCTTTATATTGATTAAAACTTATTCTCTTAAGATTCTAAAGCATCTAGTTCCTGACAAGGAACTCACAATCTTTAATTGCATATAAATAAGACTACAAGTTACTGTTTCTATTTGTTTATAACTGTATGTTACAAATGAATGAAGTTATCAATCAGTTGGTGTTTCTAGAAAATTTAAAAGGATACAGACATAAAGCACAGCCATAAAAAAATGAGGAATCAAACCAATATGGGCTCTTTTTCTTTCTTTAGGTTCTGTTGCTGTCCAATAAAGAGCATCTAAAATATCTTGACCAAATGATGAAAATAGGCGATCAGCAACCTAAAGAGTAACATTAAAAACAAAAAGCACTTCACTTAGGAGTCATCATTAATACTGATATATCAATATATTGCAAAAGTACACTGCAAAAATGGCCAAAGTCAAACTTAAGAAACAATTTTTTATCTTGGGTTTGAGATATGGTATTTTGGCAAAAGAAATGTGTTTGCAAGGAAATGCCATGGAATGTGGTGGAGCAGTGATTGACAGGAGAGAACCTGCTTAGAATTCTTAGAATCTGGGAGAAGGGGGTTGGTCTGAGAGTTGAACTGTCAGCTCAGGGGGAGTTGCTTGTGAACTCTGAGAAGAGAGGAAACTTTGAGACCCTTACTTCATTCAGCACTTGGAAGTGAAACCCACTCCTGTCAAGGATTTCCTGTTCGTACCTGAGATCTGCAGAGTCCAGAAATCTTTCCTGTCACTTGAAGAAGAACAAGACCATCGAGGGAGCAGAATCACTCCTAGTTTCTGCTTTCTTACCTGCTTCATCTAATATATAGACTTATTCCTTTCATGGATTAGCCTAGTATTAAACAGCTTAGAAAATCTCTAGGTAGGGAGGAGATTTAAATTGGCTTTGGCTTTAACAGAGAGTGGCTGACAAGACTTGACATCAGTGTTTGCTTCTTTAGTTTAGGGAAACCTATATCCTCTTTCCTGACCCTATCCTTGTTTACTGCATATAAACAAATTTATAACTTACTGAGAAGCAGTCAGATTCATCAAATAAAATCATAAAAGGGGATTTATTCTGGAGAGAGAGGGTTTACTTCAACTGGGTTGAGCCAATTCCCAGTCAACTGTCATTTAACCTTTCTCTCAAGTTAGCACTCTGCCTCTGGGGAGGGCACCTTACCTCAGCTAAGTTATGCAAAACCCTAGCCAACCATCTATACTATCTTTTAAGGAGTTTAACTCCCATTTTCCAGTGTGCTTTAGAATCCTTTTATATGCTTCATCTCATTACCACTATCCATGAACTAATTAGACTATATCCAGGTACAGGGGAAAAACTAAAATGTGTTCCAGGTTGGTTATAGGTATGAGGCAGTTTAAATACAAATCCATGAGTCAAACATAAATCCTTCAGATTCAGATGAGGGCAAATGATCAATTTAATTCAATTCTAAATGTATGTATTAAGCAATTATGTGCAATGCATTGTGTTGGACACTAGAGACACAAAGAAAAGTCAAACAAACAAACAAAAAATAATCCCTGCCATTAAACACATATTCTACTTGGAGGGACAACATAAAAATATATAAAAGGAAATTAACTTGAAAAAGGATGCAACATTAAAACAACTAGAAAAATAAAGGTTTCCTTCCTATAGAAGGTACCACCTGAGCTGAACTTTGAAAGAAGCTAAGGATATTGAGAGATACAAGTAAAGATGGAGGACATTCCAAGAACAGAAGATAGCTTTTACTAAGCTAATGCAGTGGCAATTTGCACTTTCACCAACCAATATGTGAATAGTAATTATTTGCATATTACAACTGCCTCATGCTGATTTAAGACTTGAAAGTTTGCATGGTGCTGCCTGCATAACAACTCTCTAAAAAAAGTAGAAGTATTACCATGGCCATAGAGATGTGTTAAGATTAGAGTTAAGTGACTTGCCTGTTTCCTGAAGCCAAATCCAACACTTTACTACTTTTACTCTACAGCCTTTCTGAATTATACTTAATGTGATCATTTACAATAAGTGCCACAATAAAGTATTTAGCAATGAAAAATGAAAAATCTCAGGTAAGTTGGGCTAGAACACTAAATGGTTAAACTGATTTTTTAAATCAGTTAAAAAGGCAGGCAGAGTACTGGCACCTGAACTCTTGCCTTGTTTTTTATGAAAGAGTCAAAGATGCAGGACAAAGAAATTTACATCCAAACCGCTTATAGAAAAAAAAAAAAGGTAAGAGTTGTTAAAAGGGTATCAATAAGCACGAATGACAATGTAAAGAGAAAAAAATTGTCTTCATTTTAGATAGGAGGGGAATTCTTGATGCTCCTCATATGAAATACACCAATTAAGACTAAACTATTGCAAGATTCCTTTCCTATTGCCTACATCTAAGCACAGGGCAATGTAGCTATAAACGCTAAGTTGAGCAACTTTCTAGCCTTAGACACAACCATTCCTTGACAGCAGAATATGACTTGAATAAACTGTTCAGATGAATAAATATTGATGTTCTATCCTCTGAAACACTGGAGTCATTTTCAGTAATTGATTTGAACTTTAATCTGATAATACACCATCATCCTACTTAGCTACTAGCTACCATAGCTATTAGGCCCACCCAAGCATCTACAGGAGGGTTTTTTAATAAAAAATAAGTAAAAATTAAGGAGGAGTTCTTAACCTAGGGCCCATGAACTTAAAAAAAATTTGACAAATATATTTCAATATAATTTGTTTCTACATATTTTGTCTTATATATTTATTGTTCTGAGAAAGGTTCACCATAGGTTTCACCAGACCAGCAAAGAGGTTCATGATATGGAGGGTAAGAAACTCTGTTCTAAAACAAATCTCTCCTTCAATTAAAAAAAAATTAATTATGCCCCAGCTATGAGCCAGATATTGTGATAGGCACTGGGGATACAAGGACAAAACTTAAAACGGCCTCTGCCTTCAAGGAACTTCCATTCTACTGGAAGAAATATTGAGTTGATAATTATTTACTAAGCCCCTTTGATGTGCCAGGCACTGTCCTAAGAGTCAGGGATACAAAGATCATAAATAGCCCGGGAATATAGATTCTAATAAAAGAGATATCATGTAAATGACTAAGTATATACAAGATCTATCTAGAGTAAATGAAAGGAATCTGAAAGAGGAAAGCATTAGGAAATAGGATGGGGGTATAGAGAGTGGTGAGATAGGAGAGGAGAGATCAGGAAAGGCTACCTGCAGAAAGGAGATTTTGAGCTGTCTTAAAGGAAATGAAGAAAACCAAGAAAGATAACTACAGAATATTACAGTCTTGGGACATGGCAAATATAAAAGCATGGAGAAAGGAAATGTGTTTTTTTCAAGTACTAGATAGGAGGCCAGTGTACTAGATTGTGTTGTTTGGAGAGATTATAGCAAATATATTCAATCATGCTATATAAAGGTTATGAAAACTTTTTTTTTTAAACCCTTACCTTCCATTTTGGAATCAATATTGTGTATTAGTTCCAAGCCAGAAGAGTGGTAAGGGCTAGGCAATGAGGGTCAAGTGACTTTCCCAGGGTCACACAGCTAGGAAGCAGCCAAGGCCAAATTTAAACCTATGACCTCCCATCTCTGGGTCTGGCTCTCAATCCACTGAGTCACCCAGCTGCCTCCTATGAAAACTTTTTAAAAAATCTAAACATTCATTACAGTGAAGGCAGAAGCATTTATTATCTCTTTAATGTTTTCTTTAGTCATAGTTTTTAAATTATGAAGTTCTAGCAAAGATTGCATTTGTTTTCAACATATATTTTTTAAAATGAATGTTTTTTCCATTAGTAACACAGTGGCTTTATCAAGAAGCACTTACATTAAAATGTGACAGTTTTATAAATTATAGAAACTGAAATTGAAAGTTTATTACTAATTGATCTGAGAACTAAAAAGAAAAAAATTTTCTAAATCTCCCTATGGTGCTTATTACGCACTTTCATATTACACACATTAAACTTAAAATAAAATTATCCATGTGCAAGATATAACTGATCCAAATAGAGGAACTCAACATTGTCTTGGTAAGAAGATTTTAGAACCTTACCTCAAGCATGTTGTAGATGATATAAAGTTTAATGACAGATTGTCCTCTTATCAGGTGATACATCATAGAGTAATCAACATAGTGCATCATGAAGAAGCAAATTACCAAGATGACACCTTTCAAAATATCACATATCTGAGCAGGCTGAAGCAAACGTCCATCCCTGAAACATATAAATATGATGAAAATATCAGTTCTATATTATTATGTGATTTAAAACAAAAACAAAACCAAAAACCACAGTTGGTCTTAGGGTAGGGCACAGGGAATAATTTCTAATTTAAAAAAATTCACATTTTGATTGCACTTAAACTTTTACAAATCCATTTCTTCACAAAAGTCCTGGAAGTAGATTTTATTAACCCCAGTTGGCAGATCAGGAAAGTTACATTCAAGGAGTTTAATGGCTTTCTCCAGGGTCATATGGAGAATAAATGAAGACCAGGTCTCTTGACTCTTCCCATCACACCATGTTGCTTCTCCAGTATAAAGACAGTAAGCACTAAAACAAGTATTACTATTAGACAGTGTTTTGACAAATTCACATAAGTATCTGTTGCTATTACTGATCATATCATGGAAAAAGGATTTATATAGATACCCACAAAGCAGATTTCATGGGAGGTCAAGCAAGTTCTAGTTATACCATATAAAATATATTTCTTCTGTAATCATTGCCCCTTCATTATCTTGCCAATAATGACCTACAAATTCAGACTTCAAATAACATTTGATATTGTGTATTATAGATATTTATGCTACTCAGAGTATAATTAAAACAGGGTAAATGGCTGGTTGCTCCATCATACAGACATAGGGATTGGAGGGAAGCTTTGTGGTTGCCATCCTTGGGCCTTGTCCCTAATAGTTCTCTACTACAGACTGACTGGTGATAAGCTGCCCATTTGTGGCTGGACTACCTACTGGACTGTAGTAATACCACCACCCCATATTCCTAGTTCGTTCTTAAGTCTTGGTATGAATTATCTCAGTTGTTAAGGTTCTTCTCCCAAAATGATTTCCTGTTTATCTGTGTATATGCTATATTTTCAGATCACATCTCTTCACATTGGGGATGCAAGTTCCTTAGCAGCAGGGGCTGATGTAGAAAGGATTTCATTCTTTACCTTAATATTCTCAGCACCTGAGAGGGCAGTGCAATTTGGTAGACAGCTTCAAAGTCAGAAGATCTAGGTTCAAGCCCTAATTCTGACACATACTGGCTGCGGGATCTTGGGTAAATTACTTAATCTCTTAGTATTCTAGGCAACTCTTAGAGACTCTAGGATATACAACAGGAATTCGTAGAGGGAATTCTCAATACCACCGAAATCACAGGTTTATCACTATCTCTTTATATCCTTGGCACCCAATTAGAACACATATAGAATATAGAATGGTGGCCATTTTGGAATCAAGAATGCTAGTGTGAGTGAAAAATCCCCTACCTCCTTATTAGATTTTTAATGTTAACAGTAGTCTTCAGATAATCACAATATAAACATATTTGAAATTCTAAGATATTTAAATAATGTTAGCATAAGTGATGATCTTAGTAGGCCTTTTATGATTATTTTAGTATAAGATTTAAAGATAACTGCTTTAATATAGCAAATCATTATTAACATAGGCTTTAGTTCAGCCTTAGTCCTTAACTTGCTATATCATGTACCCTCAGCAATTACGGTCTTGACTTTGTGACTGGGTCTTCATTAGCATACAGGCTTTTGCCTTGGTTAGAAGCCTATTGACACCCCTTCACTTTTGTATACATCCTGGTATACATCATTAGGCTTTTGCCCTGCTTGAGGCCCTGGCACCTCCTCCTTGCCCTGATTACTTTGGTATATTTCATCAGGCTTTTTAGAAAGTAGGGTTCAGGTTCCCCTACTTCCCCCTTTACCTATCAAGTGACTTCTTTTTCATTTATTTATTTATTTATTCTTTTTTATTTTTTTTATTCTTTTTATTTTTATTTATAAAAACCCTTACCTACCAAAACTTGGAATCAATACTGTGTATTGGTTCCAAGGCAGAAGAGTGGTAAGTTCTAGGTAATGGGGGTCAAGTGACTTGCCCAGGGTCACACAGCTAGGAAGTGGCTGAGGTCATATTTGAACCTAGGACCTCCTGTCTCTAGGCCTGGCTCTCAATCCACTGAGCTACCCAGCTGCCCCCTCAAGTGACTTCTTTCACCAGTGAGAGGCATTTCCTAGCTGCCTCAACCAATGAACAGTGATCTTGCATGCCTCTATTTTTAGATGGGTATAACTACTATCTAGGATTATTTCTGTACTGGTACATAAGTTGTGATATTCTTTGCGTATCAAGGCCTCTCTCACAGTGCTTGGGGTCTCTTGGTCTTGACCAGAGTCAGGCTTTATTGTGAGACTTGCCCTTTCCCAATAAACCTATTTCTTTTTGACTTAAAGACAGTTTCTCTTATTTGACTTTTTGCTAAGAGAATTTTTCCACACTAGGGATCAAATCCACCTTAATGGCTATGTAACCTTTAGATTACATCCTTCTTCGAAAGAGTTACTTAAGTTCTCTGTGGCTCGTAAAGAAGTTGTGATCCATGTTGTATTTTTAAAAATACCATGAATCTTGATGAAACATTCAGAAATACCCTAGGGTTCTATACCTATTCTTTTGTGAATTAAAGTATACTTAAATTAGGTTAAGGGAAAGAAGAGTAGTAGCATGGCAGAAAAGTCTGGCAAACTTTTAGGAAATTTTCATCTTTAGGTTTTAGGGTTGAAAATGCTGAAAAAACTGAAATTGTCAAGTGGATGAAAAGGAATTTAATTATCAAAAAATAAAAACATGAAGAAAATGAATATTTGACTTAAATTGATCCAGCTGGTATTCTTTTCTCTTTAAACACATTTTATGAAGGCACCAGAAGTTTTCAGTTGTTTTATCATATCATTATAAATATATACAATTTTAGAGTCAAAAATGACCTTAAATATAATTTAATCTAATATCCTAATTTTATCATTAAGAAAAATTAGAAGTCAAATGACTGAATATGACACAGGTAATTAGTAACAAAAAAGGGACTAGCAACCAAATCTCTTGACTTTGAGTCTAATGATTTTTAAATTGTATCATATTTTCCATCCTCCTATATGCATCTATACTAAATTAATGAGGAAACTTCAGAGATGCTGGATGAAAAACTGTTGTATTGAGATTTTCCAATGAAAAATTAGTGTTCCAATTATAAATAAAATAGCCTACATTTAAATTTTTTAACACAAATTCCCATCATCCTTATAATTAGTTATCACAAATAGAAAACATTCTTCTTGAAGTCCACAGGAAAAAAGTTAACATAGAAATACTTTTAAAATACAAAATATCTTCTTTTTAAACAAGACAAATTGAAAATGATTATTATATTTGGGATATACCCAACACAAGAAAATCTGAAATGTTAAAGAATAGAAAATAAATGGCAGCTTTTGTGACAAATGGTAGACACCTTGTGGTCATTTTCTAAAATTACATTTATATATCTGAAATGACAAGTTAAGATTGTTAATTTGAAATCATCAAAAAAACACTTTTAAAATTTTAAACCAAATGACATTGCTTTTCAGACTAGGAATAGTTTTCCTCAATTTGATTCATATATATATATATATATATATATATATATATATACACACACACACACACACACACACACATATATATATATATATATATATATAATTTTGAGCATATTTATGCTATTGCAGAAGTATGGAAGGAAAAAATGGCCAAAGACCAATATTATATTGCCATATATCCTAGGTAATGCATGTTTCGAGATGTATCAGTAATTCAGAAAGTACAAAAAACAGATCAAGAGTTTGATTTTTTGGCATAAAAAAAATAGTGTAAACTGGCTAGGTGTGGTGACACATTTGTTATTAACATTCCTAAGGAGTTCTGAAGTTGATGGGGTTGTTTGAACTCAAGAGTGCTGAGCTACAGTTCTGATATACGGGCTAAGGTGATTGGGTGTAGAACTAAGTCCAGCACCAACATGGTAACCCCACCCTGTAAAGAGAAGCCACCAGGCTATCCAAGGAGGATTGAATGATTAGTCCATGAAAGGGCTGTACTTCCAGCCTGGGTGAGATGAAGAGACTCAGTCAAAAGAAAGAAAAACCAAAACATGAACTGGGAAAAAAATGTATCCAGATTTAGATTATTTAATGAAACTTATTAGTAATATGTAGTCATCTGTGTAAACCTTAAAAAAAAATCCTCACTATATATTTCTATTTAGAGGTATCACACTAGCAGATGCAAATCATATATTATTGGGGGGGGGGAAGATACCATAAAAACAAAAATATCTGGGGGGTAGCTGGGTAGCTCAGTAGACTAAGAGCCAAACCTAAAGATGGGAGGTCCTAGGTTCAAATGTGGCCTTGAACACTTACTAGCTGTGTGACCCTGGGCAAGTCCTGTAAACCCCATTACCTAGACCTTGCCACTCTTCTGCCTTAGAAACAATATACAGTATTGATTCTAAGGTGGAAGATGAGGGTTAAAAAAAAATCTGATTCCTCTAGATAAATATAGGTTTTAAACCCACAAATAATGGTTTTCAATTTCCATCAACTTTGTGACTTACCTTGCAAATATTGTGTTAACATTTTATTTTACATCTGATACTAGTAACTTTCTTCAGAAGATACTTATTCCAAATTGGTAGAGGACATGTTCTAGTATTCAACGTTTTGTTCAAAACAAGGAGGTTCTTCTCATCCTGCCTGCTTAATTTCTGTTCTCTGGCACTTGGCAAGGGCTTCATAAACTCCTACTAGTGTTCATTTCACAATAATAATTCAAGTCTATCTTAATATAAAACAGTGCTGTAATGAAATTTAGCTATAACTCAAACACATATTTCACAGAAACACAGAGACACCATCTAGGCCAAACTAAATAAAAATACCATGCCCTCTGAAATACTACCTACAAGTTGCCATAAGGTCTTTGTGAAGAGCTCAAATGAGGGGGAATCCAAAATCCAAAATCCAAAACTCTATGGCACCTCCCCTGATACATTCCTCCTTACATCAAAAGCCTAAATTGATCTCTGTAACTTCCATTCATTACTTCTAATTTTGTCCTCTGGGGCCAGGAAGAAAAAAGTGAATCTCCCACATAACAGAACTTTCAGTATTTGAAGGCATCTCTTATGTCCTCCTTTGGTCTTCACCAGGCGCAGTTTTCTTAATTCCTTCAATCTTCCTAAAAACCATTGCCATTCCTTAAGTATAGTAACGACCTTAAGGACTTTTATCACACTGGTTACCTTCTATGAAATACTAGTTCATCAATATTCTTTATTAAAAAAACCCCATCAAAATCTGCATCAATCAATAAGTATTTAGTAAGCATTTACTATGTGCCAGGCACTTGAATATGAAGATAAAAATGGAAGTCCTTAACTCAATAGTTTACATTTTTCAAGAGAAGATATGCAGATATAAGAAGATACAATATAAATGTGAAGTAAATGGGGGGAGGGGAAGCGTTAGAAACTAGGGGAATCAGGAAATGCCCAATGTGAGAAGTAGTACTTGAGTTGAGCATTGATGGAAAAGCAGGGATCCTAAGAAGAAGATATAAGGAGCGAATGCATTCTGGGCATAGGAGATAATTTGTACAAAAGCACTGAGACTGGAGATGGGAGTGGCAAGTAGGAGCATGAAGAAAAGCAAGACCATTTTGGAATAGACCACAGAGTTTGTGAAAGGAAGTAATGAGTATAAGGCTGAAAAGGCAAGTTGAAACCATGTTATGAAGAATCTAAATATTAAAAGAGTTTATATTTGATTGTTGGGGTAATAGGGAGCCATTAAGAAGTTATTTTGCTGGGGAGTTACATGGCCACACTTGCTTTTTAGGATACTCATTTTAACAGCTGTTTAGAAGATAGACTGAAGGGAGAGTACTGAGATAGGGAGACCAATTAGAAAGCAACTGAATAGTTCAGACAAGAGGTCATGGAGGTGTGAAGTAAGGTGCTGTCTATAGGAGTAGAGAGAAGAGGAAAGAAGTAAAAGGTGACTGTAGAAATAAAAATGAATAATATTTGGTTAACTCCCTAGATATATGGGCTGAAGAAGAGTAAAGAAATGAGGGTGATTTCAAGATCAGACTGGGTGCCTGGAAGATGATGGTACCTTCAAAAGAAGAGGGATGAGTTTTGGGGGAAAGAGTAATTCTGGTTTTGATAATAAGTACTATAGGACAACCAATACTGAATATAATTTTTTAGGTGAAGTTGGACTAGGGTCCCAACCCTGTTCTGGTTCAGCAGTATCAAACTCAAAAAGAAACTGAAACCTAAGGGCTATATATTGATTTAGAAAACCAGAAATGAACATTACTTAAGTTGTATTTTTATTTATTTTATGAAATTTTTGAGTTATGGCCCTGAGTCTAATACCTCAGTTCTAGACCCTACACCACTCAGTGCTGCCTAAGCCTATGATGGTGAACCAATGACCAAAGATGTATGCCAAAGATGGCATGCAGAGACTTCTCTGTGGGTATGTGTGCGGTCTTTGGAAGTTAGTTACTAGAAAGGCAGAGGGATTCTGGTGGAGGTATTCCCTTCTCCCTTTCCACCATGCCTCCCCTGTCTGAGACTAGGGGCTGTAGGGGAATAAGAGGGGGGCTCTTCTTTAGCATTATCAGACCTGGACCCACCCCCTAAAAGATCTCCACTTTTGTTCCTTCCTTCCCAATCAGTCACCCTCCAAATGCTAATTACACTCCCTTCACCCTCTACTCCTACCACCAAGTGGATGGCAGCCAATAGGCGGCCCTACTCCCAGCATGGCAGTTACAGGTACCATTGTTATGCAAATATAAGCAGCCTAAAAGGCACCTAGGTTGCATCTTGTTGACAGAGCTGAGAAAGCACATATAACCTGTGTTATAAGAAGCTGCTTCCCCCCATTGTTCCCCCCACCTTCCCAACCCTACTAGTCTTCCCTGACTGAGTAAAGCCTGGCAGCAGCCCCCATGCTCGGTCCCTGGCCCACTGGATGCAGAGGCAGGTCTCTGTGGCAGCAGGAAGCAGCTTTCCCCCAGGAATGAGCAGGCTTGGAGCTGAGGCCCTGTCCCCCAAGGTGGGGGGGTGGGGGTAGCAGCACTTAGTCTCTGGGGAGGGCAGGGCACTGCACACAGTGTGGGGAGGTGGGACACAGCATGGTGTCTCAAAATGGTTCAAAAAAGTTTGACATCATTGGCCTAAGCTATCAGCTTTTTCAGTTGCCAGAAAACACTATGAATTCACTTGAAGTTCTTGTTTGTTAAAATACTGAGATCTTTTCCACAAGAGATATTTAGCCACATATCCCCAATTTACAAACATGAAGTTGATCTTTTAAAATCCAAAATAACACCTAACATTTATTTCAATGGATTCATAAATTCATTAATATGAACACACCAGTACAGATCATGGTACTTTAATGCCATCTCATCCTGTGTGATTCTTACATATGTGCTTCCAAAGATTCCTTAGGATAGCCATCAGTATGTTATAGATAATCCTTAAATCTTTTTACATTTAATTAGTATCTATTATCCCTCACAAAGGCATGTGATTAAACAAGCCAATCATTTTCCAATCATACATTCTCCATATGATACTTCTTATACCAGTGGTCTCAAACTCAAATAGAAACGAGAAAACCACACACGAACATTTTCTATGTTATACTATTATTTTTATTCATTTTGTTAAACATTTCCCAATTATATCTTCATCTATTTCATTTGGGAGTTTTGCAGATCTCTGGTTTGGCACTTCAGACTTATACTACTTCTTATGAATAAGTCATCAACAGATACAAGTTAGAGTCTACTTATATATTCATCAAGTGTCTCTTTAGTGTTGTGAGAAGGAATTTGTATTTTGATTTGATGAATCAGAGATTTAGACTTCCCTTCCATTTGTTTTGAATTTGGATCAATCAGCAACAAGGGAATTGATCCCACAGGCATCCCCCCCCACTCCTCCCCCACCCCACCCCAGGCTAATTGAGGAACTGTGATTGGTTCCTGGAGGTTGATGTAGGCGAACTAGTGGGTGAAGGGATCTACTTATAAGAAGAGAAACAGCAGGAAGCAGAGGGTGGGGTTGTTTGGCTAGTAATTCTTTACCTCCTTTCTATATTTCTCTCTCTTTTATCTTTATCTTACTATAATAAAGCTATTAGAGCTATTAACTATCTTCTGACATAAGGATTAATTTCTATAATCAGTGATCATGATTTTTATTCTTATAATTTAGTCAAACCCATTCTAACCATTATAGTGTATTTTATGTAACCCTTAACCTGCATTCTTTAGAGACGAGGACACTTCACTGAGAGAACATTTGTCTTTAAAATGGCATTTTTTTTTAAAGGAAGGAGCAGCTTGGGATCATTAAAAGCACTGTGCAGTTTCTCAAGGGTAATTTGATCCATTTTCTACTTCTCCTATTACATTTTGGGTACTGTGTCAAGGAAGATCATCCCCTCCCCATCCTTAGTATCTTGACCTGTCCATCAAACATTCCTGATATGACACAGTTGTGCCAGGTTTGCATCTATATATGTGATGTACGTCAATAAAAGTCAAGGTTTTGGGCTTCTTGGAGGGAGAACCAAGAAGAAAACAAAGAAAGAAGAAGTTGGGAACAGAGCAGGCAGGTGATAGGGATGGAGGAAGAGACTTGCAGGCTAGCGACCATGTACTCAGGTTACTTGTAGGAATGATTGTCTACCCTTTACAATAAACCTTATAAAATATATATCTGGGTAGAAATATTTCAATTCGTACAGTACAGGACAATGTGTGAGATATACACAGTATAAAACTCAATTGTATTTCATCCTCTGGACACAAGGTATTTTTCATTCATTAAGTTTTTCCCATAGGAACTATTAGCTTGATCCTTTACAAATAATCAAGATTCTTACTGAGGAGGCCTTGTAAAGTTCTAGGATTTGATGCAATCTGTACTTTATATTTTAAATTACATATCATATTTAGTCCAATGTTCTAAATTGTTGAATTTTTTATGTCTAATTTGCAAATCTGATAATCTATGTCACCTGAGCATTTGTTTGTTCATTCATTCGTTTGTTTGTTTGAACCCTTACCTACCATCGTAGAATCAACGCTGTGTATTGGTTCTAAGGCAAAAGAGCAATAAGGGCTAGGCAATGGGAATTAGGTGACTTGCCCAAGGTCACATAGCTAGGAAGTGTCTGGGGCTAGATTTAAACCCAGGATCTCCCATCTTTAGTCCTGGCTCTCAATCTACTGAACCATCCAGCTGCCTCCACTATCTGAGATTTTAACACATAAAACTGTAAAAATAATGAAGCTCAAGGACAAGTCTCTAGGGTACTCAAACATGGAGCCCATTTTTAAAGAGCAACAGAGACCTTAATGGTTACTCTTAGGGTTGAGTTATTCAGTTGAGCACTGCATTTAGAGGTGGAGAAACTCACTTTGTCCTGGCTTTGTCATTTACTATGGATCAAGGGCAGGACATTTAACCTCTCTTAAAACTCCTTCCTGTTTTCTGAAAGATGAGGGAAGAGAATTGGACTAGACGAGCTTTCAGTTCTACATCTATGCTTCTGCTATTATCTAATTCGTATCTTTCCATCTCTATCCATGACTCTACATTGCCAAGTTAAAATACAGTATTTATGGTACTGTTTCTATGACATTATTTTATCCATTACTTTTTAGCAGAACCAATTATATATACCAGTACTAAATTGGGTATGATTGCGTATTCTGGGGCAAATCTCTTAATCTTTCTAGGAGATAGTTTCCTCATATTGTGAACTTTAAATTACTCCACCCTACTTATATCTTACTTTATGATGAAGATAAAGTTGTAATCTCCTGATTGAACAATGAAGGTACTTGGTCTTACTTTATAGTGAAGTTAGAACTTTAAGGTAAGTCAATTTTTTAGATCTTAATACAAATATGTGTTAAGAAACTACGAAGGTTAAATTAATCACAAAAAGGTTAAGGGTTAAGTAACTAACAAAAAGGTGAACTTAACAAAGAAGTATTAAGTAACTCAAAAGATATAGTCTAATTAAAGAAGATGAGAACTAAAGAATGGGCAGTCTTGGAGGAAAGTCTCTGCTGATGTGATTAGTAGACGCAAAAAAATTTAGAGGAGGGGACACAAAAGTAAAAGGTCTATATATTTGGCTCACTTCCTCTCTCTGGTACCTTTTGGCAGCAGAGAGTTGGCTGGTGGCAGAATGCTGGGTCTTTCAGCATCTTGGCGTGGCTACAGCTATTGTCTGGTTCGGTGGTGAGTTTCTGGCTGAGTTTTTCTTCCTTTACTTTCCAAACTTTATCCTCTTAGTAGCCTCTAATCTCCTTCAGAGACCTAGTAGCAGAGATCTTGAACTCCCCCTGGCACAGGCCAGGTGGGAGAAATCCTATACCCTCTTCCCTCTTTCTCCTTAAAATCCTTCCCTCTATATTAATTAAAATTACCATAAATTTCCAGAATGACTTGGGTATTTTATTTGGGATTTTTCCCCTGGTGATCAATTAATTTAGATTTTAAGTCACAACCATAAAATTATCTCCACAATCTGCAAAATTAGGAGATTGGATTAAATGACCTTGAAGATCCCTCCCAACCCTAAACACTATAAAAATATGAGAAAATTATTTTAGGATACTTTTAAAGAATATAAAAGGGAATTCTTAATCCCTTTCTTCTAATTTAACTGGGGACATGGCGGTCCTTTTACCATAGATATGTGTAAAGATATACTAGCCCACAGTGACAGAAAGTAGAAACCATGGAGACAGGAAGTGAGGTAGGGGAAGGTGATAAAAGGGGCCAAGTGTCAGTTGGTTGGCCTGTCAGTTGCTGACAACTGGGAGGGGGGTCAGTTGCTGATGGTTAGGGCTGACAGTTGTGGGGAAGTTGGCTGCTGGGAGTGAGTTAGTCATTGGGGGTTGGTTGCTGGTAGTGTGGGTTGATGATTAGTTGGTGGTTTGCATTTAGTTGCTGGAATATAAAGGCAGGCCCTGAAAGGGCTTTTGGCTTTAGCCTTCAGAGGGCTTTTTGCCTTTTGGGTTTTGGGCTTTTGGTTTGGGCTCTTAGGTTTTTTTCCCCTTCCTTGAACTTTTCGGAAGATGGTTGGTCTTTGTTGACAGACCTAATTGGGGTTGGATTAAAAAATACCAATTAGGTTGGTTTTGATTGGGCTGGATTGGGTTGGAAATTTGTGGGGTGGTTGTTGTTAGTGGAAGTTATAGATAAATATAGGCAGATTTAGATAGTAATTATAGGCAGTTATAGATAGTTATAGGAAAACTAGTATAAACATATAAACATTAGGAAATTTCTTTCTCTACCTCTTTCCTATACTTTCCTCCTTTAGTATATTCATTTTTACTATATTCTTTTACTATCTCTATTTTAATGAAACTAAATTGTTAATTGTTAAAGGCTGATAGAAGTTTTCTCTGGCTTAAAGGGATAATGTTAATTTACAACTCTACTATATTCTCATTAGAACTCAAATTATTAAAAGCTGCTCTCTTATTTTGTCAAACCCCTATTCTAAGCCTTACATTTAATTGACAACCATGAAGGGATCTCAAACCCACAAACTTCAGATCATTTCCCTTACTTTTTACTAAAACTATCCCTAAATAAAATTCCTAGCAATTAATTCTGTTACAGCTGTTGATCCTTTACATTAAAAAGCGCCATTTACTGACAGAAAGTAGAATTACAAATAAAACTAACAATTAGATTGACTATAATTCTGAGTAGTCTAATTCAAACTGTGATGCTGATTCTTGTCTATCTAAAATGGCCTGTTATCCAACAGAATATTGTACAGTGGCTTTATATAGCATTGTTCCTAGCTATATTTATACTGATAGGAGGCCTGGCATTCTATCTATTCCTTGGGAAAGAAACAAAACAATAATTTGTTAGACCTCAAAGCTGAACTAAAAGCTCATCTTGAGGAAAAACTAGAAAATAACTCGAGTGACCAGAAGCTGGATGAAGGATTATGTAAAAAGCACTGAGAAAAGCTTGAGAAATCCCCAGAGTAAGAAGAGAGATTTATCTCTCAATATTCCCTCATCATTAGAAAAGACTCAGTCTATGTGCAGTCCTACTCTATGCATTTCTGCTCATATTCAAACCACCTCAACTTCTCATCCTGTTCTAACTATCTCTAAATATACTCAAACTCCTCGCCCTGTTCTAACTATCTTTAAATTTACCCAAACTCCTTCCATTTGACCTATTTCCTCACCTACACCCATTACCTCCTCTATGACAAGTCAAACACAAAACCAAAAGGCAGAAATCGAAAATAATTTAGTTACAGGCCTATGCCCCTTAGAAAAGTACCCACCTTTAATAAAAATGGGGATGTAATTTTGCTAAGGCATCATATGCCATTCTCCCCCCCCCCAAGATATTGGGAGATTCAAGCAAAATTCCCCTTCTTTTGAGGATGATCTAATTGTGATGATTAAAAAGCTAGCATTTTTCACACATGATCCTGTATGGATTGATATTGAAATTTTGCTCCAAGACTTTTTTAACAGAAAGAGAGAAACATAAAATTGTCTCTCTTGTCAATCAGGTTCAGGGAAGGAGAACAGCTCATTGGCTTCCATGAAACCCAAAATAGAACCCAAACAATGAGCAAGATTACACAAGACTGCCAGCTAGAGAGGCATTATTAACTTTAATGAGAGCTTGCTCTGATAGTCCTGGTATATGGACAAAATTGGAAAATCTTAAACAAAAACCCAATGAAAACCCATCCCAATTTATGGTTAGACTTATTGAGCTGGGAGGTAGATATATAGATCTGGATCTTGCCAGAGAAATGGATGTCAGATAAATAAGGAGACAGTTTGTGAAAAACGGTTGTAAAGTGGTCAAAGATTATTTTAAGAATAATTGTCTGAATTGGGCTAGTATGGACTTTAAGAATTGAGGAGAGTAGCAGTTTATGTATTTAATGGCCATGAAAAGAAAGATGAGAAGAACAGTGACTTAATAGACCCTAAGGAGAGAAATTAAAGGTTTAAAGGAGGAAATTGAAAGAGAAAAAACAAATTGAGCAGTGGCTATAGCCCCTTTGCAAGAATACACAAATCAAACATCAATGTGTTACTTTATGGGAAAAGGGGTCATGTAATGTTAAACTTTAGAAAACAGAATCAGGTACTCAACATAAATTTTAGAAATAATGGAAACTCTAGGTATAACAACTTTGGAAATAATAATAGAAAAACATTTAGAAATACTAATACAAATGAGGCAAAATATCATTTACAGCAATATATTTGAAATGGGGCTTTCCCATGCTATGTTCAGGCAGAAATTCCCTCTCAACGAGAGGAAACCCAGAAAAATGGCCAAGGACCTTTATGATGGTCTGAAAAGGGAGAAAGGACTCTGGAATCAGAGAATTAAACCTTTGATTTCCCAGACATGGATATCTTAATACCAGTTATCTCAGTACAATCTCCCTTACATAGTAATGAATCTTATGTAACCTTGAAAATTGAAGTCTCTTATTATGATTGCCCCTTAGACACTGGAGCTTCCAAATCAGTGTTGATAAGTAAATCATAGTCCCAATGAAGTTTTATTGGCTCTCTAAATGTAGTAGGTTTATCCAAGGCACCTCTGAAGGTCCCAAAGCTTTCCCCTCAACTGGTGTCTGTGGGACCCCTATCCCTAGAACATTCTATTCCATTAACGGCTGATTCCCCTATAAATTTATTAGGGAGAAGTCTTTTATGTAAACTTAGAGCCATAATAACATGCTCTCAAGATGGCACTATGACTCTAGAATTGACTGAGGAATCATTAAATCTTTTCCCTGTATTTCTTTTAGATAGTTAGAAAGTGGACAAACTTCCCACATTTGAAATACCAGCTGATATATCTGAATCTCTGAGCCACATCTTCATGCAATGTAAGCCTACTCAATTAACTGTTCCTGTGAAAATCAAAACAAAAGGTGGCCTACCTCCTTCCATTCCTATGTATTTCCTATCAAAAAAGGCAATTGAGGGAATTACTCCAATGATAAATTCTTCAATTGAACAAAAAAGAATTCCATGTAAATCAGAATATAATACACCTATCTTGCCTCTTAAAAAGCCAAAATTCAATGTAAATGAAAAACCTGTTTATCGATTTGTACAAGATTTAAGAGCTGTAAACAATAATGTTAATAAAAAAACATCCTGTTCCAAAGTCATCCATGATTATCTTCTTTATTTCTAGCACAGCTTCATAGTTTACCATAGTATATCTGTGTTCAGCACTTTTCTCAATACCCATTCATGAAGATTCCAGAAATATATTTGCCTTCACCTGGAAAGGTTCCCAATGGACATGTTTGTCCCAAGGTATGTAGAAAGTCCTACTTTATTTTTGCAAATTTCAACACAAGATTTAGAAAATATTAAGTTAAAAGAGAGCCTTCTCATACACTTTGTAGATGATTTTCTCTTATCCTCACCAAATGCCACAGCATTCCAAAAAGATAGCAAACATCTTCTTTTGGAACTATATATGAGAGGTCATGAGATGTCAAAGGCAAAAGTTCAGTGGTGTCTCCCCAAAGTGGCATATTTAGGGTTTATTTTAACTGCTGATGCCTGCTTCATTTCCTCTAAGCACATCAAAGATATCCAAAAATTAAGCATTCCCTCTACTAAGAAACAGTTGAGAGCAATTCTAGAAGCAACAGAGTTTTGTAGACAATGGATTCTTTGCTATTGGAAAATCACTAAACTCCTTATAGTACTGACACGAAATTTACTTAGTCACTGAACTGCTTAAATTAGAGGAGGAACACCTATAAGCTCTTTCTAAGTTAAAACAGGATAGCCTGTCTGCCCCTGCTCTAGGCATCCAAGATTATAAAACTCCATTCACTTTATATGCACACAAACAGAGAGAGGAAGCTTCTGGCGTTTTAACTCAAAGTTTAGGACCTGTTCAATGTTCAGTTACTTATTATTTGGCCCACTCAGACCCAGTAGCTTCAAGAGCACCATCATGTCTTAGAAGCATAACTGCAACAGCTTTATTATTGGAATGCCTACTAACAATAATGTGTCCACATGAAATCAAAGCACTGTTGCTAAGACATAGAATACAGGCATTTTCTGAACAAAGACTGGCATGATCCAAAGCAATATTGTTAGACAATGAAAATATAACCTAAAAATGATACACAATACTGAACCCTGCTACCTTGCTTCCAGATTTACCACTTACAGGAGAACCATTACACAATTGTGAATCTTTTAGTGTCTGTGTCTAAAAAACTTCCTGATAATCTCCTAGACACTCCTTTAGAAAACCCAGATCTAGTCTTATTCACTGATGGTTTTTCTTTCATGAGGGATGGCATAAGCTACACTGGAGTTGCTATAGTCACAGAATTTGCCACTCTATGGTCAGCTTCACTGCCCTCAAATATAAGTGCTCAAGGTACAGGACTCATAGCTTTAAAACATGCCTGTATAATTGCAAAAGATAAGAAAGTAACTATTTACATAGATTCAGATACACATTTGGAATATATAATGCAGTGGGTACTTTTTGGTTTCAAAGGAGATTTTTAACTTTAGCTGGGGAAAGCATCACAAATGCAGAAATCATTAATGAAGTTCTTTCTACTCTCCAACTACCTGAAGCCCTGGCTGTTGTACATTGCTCTGCCCATACAAGTGGAATTGACACTATCTCTAGAGGGAACTATCAGGCAGATACTGCTGCAAAACTCACTGCCTTAAAAGGGCCTGAATTAATTTTAACTTTAGCAACTAGCAACAAATCAGGTTTATCCCTTTCTTATAATGAAAAGGAACTGCAAAAATGAAAACAAAAATTTAGAGCCAAACAAATTAATGGAGTATGGGTATCATCTGAAGGAAAACTACTCCCTAGAATTTTTTATCACCAAATATGTCAATCCATTCATAAAAACGGTCATTTTGGAGCCCAGGGTATTGTAGACTCTGCTAAAAGAGTATGGATAGCCCCTGGTATAACTACCATAGCCTCTAAAGTGAGTGTAGCCTGTTCCACCTGTCAAGCATATAACCAGCATGCCTTACACACCTTTTGAACATCTACAAATCAATTTTATTACAATAACAAAGGCTGGACAAAATAAATTTTGTCTAGTCATAGTAGACCCGCTGACCAGATGTCCAGAAGCATTTGCCACCACACTTGAGCTACGGTGACTTTTGTTGCCAAAGTGCTCTTAAAAGAAATTATATCTCATTTTGGCCTAACAGCACGTATTAATTCGGACAAAGGAACTCATTTTACTGATTCAGTTTTATCTCAAATTTATTCCTCTTTGGGGATAACTCTTGAATTCCACGTATCATATCATTCCAGATCTCAGGCCAAGTTGAAAGAATGAATAGAGAACTTAAGACCATGATTGGAAAACTGTGGACTGAGACGCATATAAAATGGTCTGAAGTTCTTCCTCTAGCCCTATTTTATCTTCAAAGCTGGCCCAGGGGAGATCTACACATCTCAGCATTTGAGATGCTTTTTGGACATCTGCCTCTATAAGCTAAGGCTTTTTCACCTGCATCCACATCATTGATAGGGGGAGATACTTGTATTGCTTCCTATATACAGGATTTACAAATAAAATTAAGAGAACTTCAAGAATCTGGAGTTGTCGTACAAGCAGGATTTATAGACTTTTCACTTCATGATCTTAACCCAGGAGACAAAGTTTATATAAATAACTTCTAGCTCACAAGGGAAATTCATCTGGCCTGGGAAAGGTCTGTTTCAAGTACTGTTAAACCACTCCAACAGCTATAAAAACTGGAGAAAAGACCTTGTGGATACATTGCTCCCACATAAAATGATTATATCTTCCATCGAAACTGATAAGACTGTATCCTGTCACATTCATTGAAGATAAAACTACAGAGACAACTGGAGACTATTTTCACTGACATTGAACTCTGGAATTTTTATTTTTTTAAATAGGATATTTGATTTTTCCTTGTACTTAAAGTTCATGATACCTGTATTAATAATTGTTTTTTAAATTTTGCAATAGAATAAGTTTAGACATTCATTACCCAATGGGTAAGTGTATGATTTATATTATATTATAGAATTTTTATTGTTTTAAATATGTGTACTGTCATGTATTCTGTTTGGAAATAGTTATATTATTATTCTTTTATAGGACTATAGAGAAAAATAAAAATAAGTGACAAGTATTACCAAATGTCAGAAGAGTTGGTTAACACTCACCTCAGGGGGGAAATTCATTGTATACTTTTTTATTATTATCTGTTAGATTGTATCCTTTTTAATGTAGTATCTTTTAGACTTAAATGATATCTCCAGGTTCTTATTTTCCATAGAGTATAATTTTCATGAATTCTAAGATTTAGTATTGTATTATTTGTAATTGGGAATTGTAGTTTGTAAAATCTAAGATTTGAAATCTTTTGGGAGTTATTTAGGATTTGCTAACTCCCTGAATGAAGAAAAGTGAACTGTTTTAAGAATACACCATAAAGAAACTTGGACCGCATCAGAAGAATTAAAGTGTACTGTGGGAAGTGTTGATTGAACTGAAGGAAGTTAAATGCATTTAATGAATGTAAATTTCTTATGACAAAGGGAATTGCCCCCAATTGGATTTTTGTCAATGTGCCTATCTACTATTGGTTTTGCTTTCTTTCTCTTTGATTTCTCTCTTTTCCTCATATTATTATAGTTTTCTATTAGAAAGTGTAATATTGTAGGGACTTTAACTAGAAGATTTTTAGAGGTACGAGATAGTTATGTTTAAATGATCAATTAGAGACTAGAACCCTAAAGGATCACAGTGGGGATTGTAAAAGGGAATTCTTTTTTTTTAAACCCTTACCTTCCATCTTGGAATCAATACTGTGTATTGGTTCCAAGGCAGAAGAATGGTAAGGGCTAGGCAATGAGGGTTAAGTGATTTGCCCAGGGTCACACAGCTAGGAAGTGGCTGAGGCCAGATTTGAACCTAGGACTTCCTGTCTCTAGGCCTGGCTCTCAATCCACTGAGTTACCCAGCTTCCCCCTAAAAGGGAATTCTTAATCCTTTTCTTCTAATTTAACTGGGGACCTGGAGGTCCTTTTACCATAGAGAGGTGTAAAGATTGACCAGCCCACAGTGACAGGAAATAGAAGCCATAGAAAAAGGAAGGAGAAACCAAAGAGACAAGAAGGAGGAAACATAGAGACAGGAAGTGAGGTAGGGGAAGGTGATAAAAAGGGCCAAGTGTCAGGTGGTCAGCCTGTCAGTTGCTGACAGTTAGAGGGGTCAGTTGCTAATGGTTAGGGCTGGCAGTTGTGGGGAAGTTGGCTATTGGGGGTGAGTTGGTCATTGGGGGTTGGTTGCTGGTAGTGTGGCTTGGTAATTAGTTAGTGATTGGCATTTAGTTGCTGGAATAGAAAGGCATGCTAGAGCTTACTAAAAGGGCTTTTGGCTTTAGATTTTAGAGGGCTTTTTGCCTTTGGGGTTTTGTGCTTTTAGGGTTGTTCCCCCCCTCCCCCCTTGAACTTTTCAGAAGGTGGCTGGTCTTTGTTGACAGACCTAATTGGGGTTAGATTAAATACTGATTAGATTGGTTTTGATTAGGCTGGATTGGGTTGGAAATTTGTGGGGTGGTTGTTATTAGTGATAGTTATAGGCAGTTATAGATGAATATAGACAGTTTTAGACAGTAATTATAGGCAGTTATGGATAGTTATAGGTTCTTCCTCTACCTCTTTGCTATACTTTCCTCCTTTAGTATATTCCTTTTACTGTATTGTTTTAATATCTTTATTTTAATAAAACTAAATTGCTAATTGTTAAAAGCTGCTAGGAATTTTCTTTTCTCTGTTTTAAAGGGATAATATTAATTTACAACTCTACTATATTTTCATTAGAATTTAAATTATTAAAAGCTGCTCTCTTATTTTGTCAAAACCCCTATTTTAATCCTCATCCAAAATCTCAACTTCATTCCAATTTCTAACCCAAACAAACCTATTGCAAATCTCTGAACAGGTAGGTTACTTTTTGATTACAGAAATTCATACTCTGACAAATTTATTATATCTTTACATAATTAGTTGTCATAGAGATAACTATGATATTTAGATTGAGGATCATGAGTTCAATTGAAGTTAGAAGAAGCAGGTGGACCCTTGAGAAACAAAAGTCCTATTTTTATGTAAGTGCCCTTGATAATGAAGAGGAACATATAGGTTTATAACCAAAACTGTTTTTAAAAGGCAGGCTTTTGCAAGATTTTCTTTGAGTAGGAATGCTGAAACTGGAACAGTCTTGGAAAATTAAAAAAAAAAAAAGACCTAGAGTTACAAATATATTTTACACCAAACAACTTGGTCAATGATAATACTATAAAATATAATGATTTCTTTTCTAGACCTCTGAAATTGTAAAATAATAACTAGTAATTCCTTCTTTAGTGTTTAAAAAGATGAATAACTTTGAAATGCTTTTCCAACAATTCAATTCAAGAATTAATATTTCATTACAAATTTTAGTTTTGCATGACGTAAAATAAACTGTCACTTAAGACTAACAGTTGTATTACACATGTACAGAAATGAGGGAAAATATTTACAAAAAAAAAAAAGATATGCCAAACTAATTTTAACCCAGAACATGAACTGTCTCAATTTGGGAGATGGGTGGGGAGGACTAGGTAGGTCAAGTAGAGACCTGTGAGAGGAGTCTAGATCTTTGTTTTCATCAATACAGGATGAAGATCAGCAACTTTTTGGTAACTTCTAGTTTAGAGTTGTCTGTGGGCACCAAGATGTTAATTGACCAATGGACACACAGAATATGTTAGAGTAGGACCTGAAACTCACCTTCCTGTCTCCAAGTTCAACTTTCTATTTACTATGTTACAACACTTCTCAACTCAAAATAGTGTAAAAAGAGATTCTGAAAGAATTATGTAAATTCTGAAGTCTTATATAAACACTTTCCATAGTTTTGTTACCAAGCTTCTATAGTCATTAATCAATAAATCAATGTCTATTTATTACTATATGTTAGGCACTTTAATAGGTGCTGAGGATATAAGGACAAATAATGAAACCATCTATGTATGTACCCTAAGAGAGAAAAATGGTAAGTTTTATTTAAAACTATTAAAAGCTGGCCTTATACTTATTTCTTCTACATGATTTCCTATTCTTCCTCTTCAGTCCTGCCATGGAATACCCACAAATAAAAAAGAAAGAATACATGTAAACTAAGATTGGAAAATAGTATAAAGTGAATAAAGATAGCAGGGGAGAGAGAAAATAGCAAGAGAAGAGACAGAATGTAATAATTTTCATATTTGGTTGGGATATGGAGGCAAAAGGTATAAAAACAGAAGACAAAATAAACATGAAAGTCAAAATGCCAATGAACCACTAATATAAGTTTCATGTTGTAATAAGATCTGTGGCTCTTCTATTGAATTCTGTTTTTTTCTTGGTATAGACTGATTTTTTGGCTACCTGTGAGGCCACTGAGGGAATTTTAAAGATATTTAAGAGTGTAAATCAGAAGCTTAAAATTTTTTTTAAATCTATACTTAGATTAATACTAAATATTTCAGAGAACTGGGCTTAATTTTATTTTTTATATGTGCATATGTCTATGTATGTACATATTTGTATATGAAAATTTACATTTATACCCACATACAAAGAAAATTTATTTGTAAGATATGTTTCTGTAGGTTTATGAAAATGTTCTTAGATCCAAATACTGAAATTATTTGCTAAATTCTAGGATATAATAAAGTATTAAGTGCAAATGATTATTTTATCATTAAATGGAAAGTTTTGAGTATCTCTTAGAACTTAAATTTGTTTTAAGCTATTATAGAAAGAGAATTTTCAAAATTAATTTCTTTGGGTGGAACATTTTGATCATTGTAAAACAGATGTTACTTATAATTATACAATAAACTACATTTAGCATTATTTGACAAGTTAGAAAATATATATGATTGAAGCTAGCCCAAAAAGCATAATTCAAGATTAGTTTATGTAATTATTTTTTAATGTTAGGGTAAGAGTTGTATATAAAGAAACATATATATTTAAAAAAAAACTATTATTGTGAAGTAAAATACTAAAGGGAACTAAATTGCATTCTTACGAATGAAAAGCATATTTCCACCCCAAAATGATTAATTGTGCCTAAGTTATTTATTTTTTGCATTGTGATAGATACTAATTTTAACTTATGCCAATTTGGCCAAGAGCATAGAAGGAAAAATCAGGGTTTACTCACCACAAGGAGTCCCTGTGACACCACATTCCATCCTATAAAGGAAGTGAAAGTGCTCCTCCCTTGGGTCTGATTTACAAGAGAGAAAGAAAGAGAGAAGGTTGTAATGTTGCTACCCTACGCAAGAGGGTCATGGTGAGGAAAAAGTGGACAACAAATTCTGATGTTAGGCTAATATAGTAAATATGTATCTGATTAAGCTACCTAAAAAAAAAAGAGATGGCTATGTCATAGTAAATGGAAATGTTTTTGTTTCCTCACTTAATTTTACAAAGAGCTTCTTCTATGTGAATTATAGTGCTGGCAATAACAGGGCATGCCAAAAATAAGGCTTATGTGTAAAAAACTAAGTTGAATTTTACTTAATATTATTTTAAAATTTGAGCTTGGGTCTCCCAATCTGGCCCAGGCTGGAAATGCAGTGGCTATGAATGGCTGATCCTGATACTGATCACCATTGAAGCTTTAATTTGTTTTGTTTTTCTGACATGGTAAACTTTGTCTTCTTAAGCAGCCTGGTGAGCGTCTCTGTTCCCAGGGCCTCATCTATAGATAGTGGACTTTGCAATAAGTCTTAGCTATACTGAGGTTTCGAACTTCCAAAAGTAAACATCAGTCTCAGCTTTTCTAGCAGAAGGGCCTACAATTATACCACAGGCATACCCCACTAAAACTGGACAGTACATTTTTAAAAGAGAAAACTATATGTTGAAAAACAGAAAATCTTTAAGGATATACAACACAAAAGAAAATTCACTACGTATATAGATTCTCAAATACTTTGAATTTATAGTTCTGGAATATAAAGATGAGCTAGAATTCTACAGTGAAAGTAATTTGTCTGACAAGAACATATTATATCGCCCCAAAAGGCCTCAGGGAAATAACGAAGTAACTCTAGAGTTAGGATGAATCAACAATGAGGAAAAAAACCCTTCCTCCCCAAATCTTCCTTTTTATTCTAAAACAATTTTTTCTATGAATTTCATATTTTCAAAAGAAAAATATCCTTTTCATTAAAGGGAAATGAAAGAGAATCAAATCTAATCACTTAATCCTACATAGAGAAATTTTCTGGAGTTACTTTAAAATTCTATTTTTACCATTAGGTGACATATATTACTATATGATTCTCTTTCAATTATGATACCCAATCACAAGGCACAACTTTTAAGGCTAAAGTAGATGAACTACAATATCAGTGCAACTAAAAACAAAGAAATGATTACTTTATGATTTACACTAGAAAATTTCATTCTTTGAAAACCATACCTTGCCTTTTCAAGAAACTAAGATTTTCTTAGTCAAAAACTGATCATTAACTGAAGTTTCTAGAAATGTATAAATCAATTCTACTCATCATAAAGATTTCAAAACATATAAAATTTATTGCACTAAACTTATATAAGCTCTTACAAGAAGAAAATCAAATAAATCTGTGCAATGACTATATATGGAAACTTTTATAATCTAGATCACAGCATATTACAGAATATCAGAATTGAATAAATCCTTGGCTAAGAAAGAGTTTTGCCACTACAACCTACCAGACACTTTGGTCATTTGGCCTCTGCCTGAAATCTGAGTAGGAAAACTCTACTAGAACTCAAGAGATAGACCATTGCACTTTGCAACAATTCTAATTATTAAAAAGTTTTTCTTTACCCCAAGTCTAAATGTATCTCTTTGTGACTTCCAGTCATTGATTCTTGTTATACCTTCTAGAGACAAAGAATAAACCTAATCCTCCTTCCATATGCCCTTCAAAAACTTGAAAGACTGCTCAGATTCTTCTGGCATATCCTCTTCTTCAATCTAAACATTCCTACTTCCTTCGACAATTTTCATATGGTACGGCCCTTCACCTTTGTGGTTGCTCTTCTCTGGATGATCTGCAACTTACTAAGGCTTAAATTGTGGCACCCATAAATGAACACAGTGCTCTGAATACAGTCTGACTAGTACTCAGGACAAAGGAACTCTCACTTGTATATTCCTGAAAGTTAAGATTCTCTTAATTTAGTACAAGACTAGTTTCTGTGGCTATCATATTACATTGCTGGCTCCTAATAAGCTTGTTTTTCATTTGAAAAATCCATGTCTTTGGGGTGCAGCTGAGTACCTCAGTGGACTGAGAGCTAGGCCTAGAAAGGGAGGTCCCAGGGTCAAATCTGACCTCAGACACATCTTAACTGTCTGACTCTGGGTCAAGTCACTTAACCTCCATTGCCTAGCTTTACCACTGTTCTGCCCTGGAAATAATACATAGTATTGATTCTTAAGCAGAAGGTAAGGGTTGTTTTTTTTTTTAAAGAAAATTCAAGTATTTTTTCAAACTCTTATCTAAAATCTTATCTCATCTATATCATGCTTGTGAAGTTGATTTTTTGAACCCAAGTTTAAGAAGTAACTTAGTATCACACAAGAAAGCCTTGAGACCAACTTTTCCCTCAGATTCGTTACTTTATTGTAAACACTTTTAAATCAAGAATTTATTTCAGCTGTTAACATTAATTGTTGATTACAGACATTAAGTTTCTACCCTAAAGCTAGCAGTCTTGGCAGACATTGACAGAGATGATTATATAGCAGAGTGTATGCTGCTTGAGAGCAGAGACTGCTATTTTTGCCTTTTCTATGCAATACTATTGTTTAGCACAGTCCCTGGGATGTAGCATGCACATAATACTTCTGGCTTGCTTAAAAAATGGTTAGTATTTACCAAATTCCTGATATTATAACAAAATATACTGCCATTATAAATAACTAGGAAGAAAGTTGTATTGACTTATAGGAACTCATGTTAGTTGCTGCACAATAAAAATACACATATTTATGCCACTGGAATAAAAGAATGTGATATATATGATGATTAATACCAGGATAAATGCAAAGCAAATTTATATAAGATATAGTAAATGGTTCAAAAATTAAATTCTAAAGCCAATGATGATCCAGGGGTTGAAAGGCTTTGGAAATGCCCCATCCATGTAGATAAAAATAGTAAACTAATTACAAAGACCAAAAATATCTATTTCTAACTAATGTTTAAATTCTACAAATTCCCTCTTTTTTTCTCTTCCTCCTCCCACGTAAAACAACAGACTACATGAAGTTACTGTTAGCATTTAAATCTTGTTCACTAAGCCATGAACTAGGTGTTACCTGACAAAAGTCTCTTATTTTAAAACTTTCCAAAGGGATAATGAACTGGTACAGGAGAGGAAGGGAAAGACCAAATTAAAGAAAATAGAATTAAAAGAAAACAAGGTAGAAAAAATATTATTCAACTTATTTACTGATATCAAAGCTCTTCTTGCTTTTACTCCCCAAAATACAAAAAGAAAGTCTCATAGATGGAAAGAACATTTTTTTTATTTGCTGAAAGAGATGTTCACACAAGAGATAAAATATTATGATACAGTTATTGACAAGACAAGTGAGACCAAAGTGGAGAAAATATTGGGAGTAAAGTTGTAGGAAGAAATAAATAAATAAATAAATATTCAGCTATCTCCTGAACACTAAAGTTTGGAATTATAAAAGTGAAACTTCCTATTTCTAATATATATTTAGTGACCTCTTAATATGCCAATGTTCTTAATAACATATATATTTTTAAAATCAATGTGGAAAATTTAAAAAGTATTTTTTCAAGAATAGTTTTTAATGGTGTTCAAAGCATCAAAAGTATAAAATGGCCCAAAGAAAGCAATTTACAGAGTAGACCACAGCACAAATTATTCACAACAATATTTATCATAATTAAGACTCAGAAATTATAGTGAATAAAACACTTTGATCATCATCATTAAAACTGTCTAGCAGATATCCCGCAATATTTATTGAAGTTCTATTCAAACTGAATATTTGTCTTAACAGAGCAATAGATTAAAAAACAAACAACTTGTTTCTTATTGGACATTAAATGTTAGCAACAAATAAAGTCTGGTAATTGACCTTGCTTTGAACAAGCGAGAAAGCAAGAAAATAGTTTCCACAATAAATTTTTCATGTAATCTGAAAAGTAATGTAATGGGTGCCCTCTAGTGTCAATCTTTGGCTATAAAACCTTGAAAAAAAGGTAGTTAAATTTAACTGTAAATCTTTTGTTTAAAAAATTCTTTTAAAATTAAGTAACATAGCAAAGCATATTAAGAAAGATAAATTAAGAAGTCTACTAATTAAAAAGGGCTACAAATGAACTTAAAACTTTTATTGCTTTGAACCAGAAAGGGAAATGAGCAAAGCAAGTAATAAAGGCTTTCCCCTGGTTTATCAGGGAAATTCAGGATTCTCTGAATCCTTAAGGATCTATATTTTACCCAATCACTCTGTTTTCAGTCACAGCTTAAGTTATATATATATATCCCACAGAGAAAGAAATCACATAAAATGTATCTAGGGCTATGCTGGATATCTAAACAGGGGTGAGATGGTACCCCAAATATCAGAGATGATTTTTAAAAAAGGATCCAGGAGAAGAGGTACAACAGCATTATAACATTTATAATATACCTCCTTGGTTTAAAAAAAAATACTTCTTTGTGTCAGTAATATTGCCTCCAGAAATTAAAGGTTATTTGAGATCTCCATGCATTTAAACTTTTTAGTTCATAATTATTGAAACTACAATAGAGTCCTTTGATAGTCAATTAAGCATTACCTCACTCCAAATGATAAATGAAAGTACTTTCTAGTAATCTCATCACTTTCAATAAATTGTATCTTAGGCTGTTCTCAAGCCTCAATTTGCTTTTGTACAAACCAAAGTTTACATTACCCTTTCTTTCTCTTTTCTCTGGAAGCAGGGAAGAGGATGGGGGAGAGCTCTATCAGGCTCCCTTGCAGCTCCCTAGGTAAAAGTTGATGTGCCCATTTTGGAACTTGTATTTTATCTTGATTCCCTGTGAAGATACTAGAAATGATCTAATCTTGTAAGATAGCCACAATGTAATGAAAAAATGAATTGTTTTCATTCTCTGTATGTGTATACATGGAAAGATTAGATAAATCTATAACTCTATATATACTGACTATATAATGTATCCTATATTCAGATCTACATATATATATTTAGGTATTAAAAAACATAAGGGCAATTATTTCTTCATAAAACAATACACTATTTACCTACTATGCTTTTTCTTTGTTTCTAGATGTACAAATTGACAAATTATTATGCAAACTTTCCATTGAGAAGAGAGAAGTCTTCCATTGCTATAGATGAGAAATTCATCTATAATCTAGAATCTTCTAACTATAATCACTGAGAAGTTAAGTTACTCACACATGGTCTTATAGTTAGTCTGTAAAAGAGACAAGAAATGAACCTAGATGTTTCTGATTTTAAGGCAAATATACTATCCATTAGGTGACAATGCCATCCCTTATGTAAAACTTAAAGAACAAAATGTATATGCTAATAATGTGGGGAAGCAAGAAGTTTTTCTTTATTCAGGTATAAAAGACTCATACTACTCATTATGAAGCTAAAGAATTCGAAAGTGAATTTTCCAAATAATCTCTATTATAGTGTTTAATTTTCTTATTTTCTGGTGGATGTATAAGGCTATATAAAACAAAAGTATCAGCCATAATGAAGAGGTAATTCTTCATAGATTTTTAAGTTACTGCATTATAGGGCTAAATTCTTATCCTTATAAAAATTTAAGACAAAGTTTAATAATTTTTAACAGTTTACAGGAGAAATAGGAAATAGACTTCCTCCTCATCAAACATAGTAATTTTAAATGGGAGAATACGTAGGTTTTTGAAATGACATATTAACTACAATTTAAAAATGTGAAGATGTGTGACTGGGTCAACTAATTTTGTAACAACCCAATATTATTATAAGACATTTACCAACTTTATAGTTTAAGGACTATAATAAAATTATCATTAAATTATTAAAGTAATTAAGTAAATAAATTCAGAAATAGCTATGACAAATTTTGCAGGTAAGTATGAAACAAAATACTAAAGGGGAAAGACACTGAAGACATTATCAAAATGGAAAAATTATGAACAAGTTTAAGGCTCTATTTTGAAAAGAAATAAAGTATAAACATTCAGGTAATATATTACCATTGAGATTCACTAGTATATAGCTCCTGGAACCTTTTTTGAAGGAGGGTACCCAGGCTGTCTAGGTCTTCATTTCCCACTCAGTTCCACTCCTCCAGATTTCTCTACCATGTTTTCACACTGGGTATCTTCCCTCTTTGTAAGCTCTTTGCTAACAGGGACTGTTTCCCCCCCCCCCCCCATCTTAGAATCAATAGTGTGTATTAGTTCTAAGGCAGAAGAGTGGTAAGGGTTAGGCAATGGGGGTTAAGTGCTTGCCCAGGGTCACATAGCTAGGAAGTGTCTGAGGCCAGATATGAATCCAGGATCTCCTGTCTCTGGGCCTGGCTCTTAATTTATGGAGCCACTCAGTTGCTCCCAGAGCTTAGCACAGTGCTTGGCACATAGTAAGTGCTTCATAATATTTATTCACTGCCATATCTGCCAACCTTCACTTTCTCCATAATATTATAACTGTTAAAATACTGAAAATAAAGTTAGAAACTTCTGAGTATTTCATTTTTATAACTTAGGAAAAAATGAATTTAAGTTTGAAATGAGTTCTAGAAAGTCATTTATTGCAGTAGAACTTTGTTAAGATATATAGGAGCATATCTACTAATGCTCCGTGGTCTGGGGAACTCTAAAAGTCTGATTTCTAGAGCAGATGTCAATCTGCATTGGTAGAGGGAATTTTTCTCTGCATGAGTTTGTGATACTAATGAAACTACAGGGTCAGTCCCTTTATGGAGATTAATATGGGGGGGGCAGAGGGGTGAGACTATTGATTATATCAGGGTGAAGAAATACTCATAGTATGGAAATGCCCTCCTCCAAAGTAGAGTAGTTACTCATCTGGGACACATTTAAGGTCTTAATGAGTCACTTGATGGCAGGTACTGAGAGGCTTGGTGATCTCAATGACCTGTGCTACAGAATTTGAAGCCAGGACTTCTTGACCCTATGGCTACTTGCTCTTTATTGTGTTATTATCGCCTTTCTATGCTTTGCAGAGCTACAATGTTTTATCTCAGTGATGCTTTATTTGAAAAACACATATCCTGAACAGGTTATGGGGACAACATTACTCAATAGTCACATGAAGCAATATTAAACTACATACTACACAGTACTCAAATTCATAGTCTGAATAAGGAGCACAGTCACTTTATACAGCAGAATACAAGCCAAAGAACACTCATAGCACTACAGTCAGTGTGTCTTTGTTTGAATCCTCTATCTACCATTAGCTATAGGGGTTTGAACAAGTAAAATCTCATTGAACCTTAGTATCCTCACATATAAAACTGGAGATAATACTTGTATTACTTACCTCACAAAGTTGTTACAAAGATTAAATGATGAATGTTAACACCTAGTAAATCCTAAAACTATATAAATTTCATGTATAATTTTTATTATTACTCAAGTGAATAGAAACTTTATATAACATGGGGTAAAAAAAATCCCCAAACCAAACATTTAACTTAATAGACAGAAGATATGAATTTGAGTTCTGGATATACTATGACTAGCTGTGTGGTGTGGACAAACCCACTTCAGTAAGCTTCGATTTCTGCATTTGTAAAAAGGAAATAATACTCATTTCATTTATCTCACAGGGTTGCTGTGAGCATCATGTAAGAAAACATGTACATTGCTTTTATCCTTAAAACATTACATAAATATGTATAAAATTTAAGATCATAAATTTATACTATCATTTCATATTTTAACAGACGCAATATCTTTCCTATGGAGAAGCCAAGGTATTTGGTGAAACAGCATTTAATCAAACAAATATTTTTGAGCACTTAAAAGAAAGGCATGCTAGTTACTATAAAAAATTAAAAGGACATCCTATGAGGTAAGTAGAAATGATGAAAGTTACATTAATCCATACTTGCTAGTCTCATCTTTGTGGGGGAAGAAAAGCTATATCAAGGAATACAGGATCATGGATTCTTAAGAGTTGGAAGGGATTTTAGAGATCATCTATCCAAAAACCCTTATTTTACAGATTTGGAAATTGAATCTGATGTTAAGTGATTTGGCCAAGACTAGTCTTGTAACCTTTCTAATATGCCAGGTTTTCTGACAACTAAATTATTTATTGATCTTATTAGTAAATTTGTAAAACACCATGTTTGGAATCCCAAACCTGGTAGATGAGAGTCTAATTATTAGTACTTGCACTGAAGGTCAGATCATAGGAAAACATGTACATTTTAGCTTATATTAATTTGCCTCATATTTATTTGCAAAGTCTATTTAAAGAATTATTCAGTGAAAACAATCATTTCTTACAATGAAATAATACAAATATTTTAAGAGTAAGCAATGATATATATATATATATATATTTTTAAAACCTACCTTAAGCCATAACAAGGCAAAGTGAAGAATCGGAATAATGCCAGAAAAACTCTCAAAGGAAGTAGGGTGAACACATAGAGAAATGCATCCAGGCACAGAAAGATTCCGAAAATCATAAGCTAGATTTTTTTTTTTTGAGAGAAAGAAAAGAGTATATTATTCCTTAAGTAATTTCAAAAATGAAATTTTAAAACAAAGTAAGTTTAAGAACATCAGGCATTTTACTTCTCATCACTCAATAATAAATTCCACCTACTGTGCAGTTAAAAAATAACTTCATAAAGATTTTTTTCCAAAGGACATTTTTTTCCAGATGCTATCATCATAAGCAATTCAGTTTTTTTTTTTAACCCTTCTATTTTAGAATCAATAGTGAGTATGGGTTCTAAGGCAGAAGAATGGTAAGGGCTGGGCAATGCATAAGTGGAAATTTTGTACCTTTGGACTACATTCCCCAGAATTCCTCTCCTCTCTTCACCACATTGCAAGGCCTCTACTATCAAGTGATATTTAATAAATCTTATAAAATATATTACTTAGAGTACTGGATATTAAGTTTTTAATCTCAGCAACTGGGGGTAAGTGACTTCTCCAGAGTCATACAGCTACAAAGTATCTGAGGTCACATTTGAACCCAGAGATCTCCCATCTCCAGATATGGTTCTCTCTATCCACTGAGTCACCTGTATCCCAATGTCATTCACTTTAACAAGTCTCTCACGAGAATATTCTCAAACAGACTGATGGATGGAATATCGGATATGATTTACTAGACTTTTAAATTTCATTTTTAAATGGTTTTGTAAAAAATATTATGAAGATATACCTCTAAATGTGATTCCACTTTTCACAATCTCAGGTGTTTACAGTTTCTTTTTTACTTTGAGAGGGACAGAAAGGTGAACTAGACTGAGGTTCAGCCTTGAATGAAGAGACTCCCTTAAAGTGCTCTCTCTGACATCTATTCGCTGTGTAATCATGGAACAATCATTTAATCTCTTAGTTCCTCCAGATAATTATCTAGGCTTTTAAGTTATATAATTATTAGTATTAGTAAAGGGAGTTTCCATGCCAATGAAATCAAAGGCTTAGACCCAAGATAAAAAGTTTTATTTGGATAAAACACAAAACACATTTTGTGAAATTATTCTAAATGTTAAAATTCAAAAAGTTTTTTCTGCTAATTTTAAAGTATGTCTAAAATACAGGCAAGGGAATTTATTCAAAAGATAACTTTCTTAATTAAAGATAGAAATAAACGCATCTCTCCCTTTTTCATAGACAGTGCTTACCTTAATATAAACCTGTATCAAAGAAAGGTAGCCCCACATTTCATTAACTCAGGCAGGGGCACCTTTTGGATGTTAGATCTTGCCACAAACTAAGTTACATTTTCTTAAGTAGCAGCAATCATGTACTAGTGTAAATTTAAACAGAATATATAAAAGTTAACTTTTGATGATTCTGAGTAATTATTATTAAACATTCTTGAATACAATAAAACATAAGTTTTATTGAAACGTATCATGCTTTTGTTCTTATACTAAATGGTTTGTTATTCTATGTACTTTTAAAAAGTTTTGTCTCCTCCTGCAATAAGCTATCATATCTCTCTGATTTTTCTTTTAACTAATTCTAATCTTTCATGAAAATTTATATGCAGTTTTTAAGAGGATATAAAATTAGATACTAATTAGATACTAACATTATAACAAAGCTCTTCAAGAGCTCAGAACACTCAAGTATCAGAATTTTTTACATGCAAGAAGTTTTGGGGATCATGGAATCCAAGCCAATATATGGTGGGAATTGGGATCCCAGAGAAGTTAAAGAACTTCTCCAAGGGCTAGAACCCCTGACTCTTTGTGCACTAACAAGTCATATTTCTAATATATTCTAAGATTTCCTCAAATTTGGGCAGAACTATTCACACTACAGTTCACTATTAAATTTTTATTTTATTGATTGATAAGTGTTTGAGAACTTTCAATCTTTGTGTTAAGCCTTTTGTTGAGTTTGAATTATAAAATGAATGATAAATCATATATTTAATATTTATTAAATATACAATTTATATAATTTCATTATAAATCATATAGTTATATAAATTATATTATTAAGTAATATAATTTAATATATAAATTATAAAATGAATTATAAAGAGCACTGGGGATATGATTGGGGATGGAGATTCTAAACGATCACCCTAGTGAAAATATCAATAATATGGAAATAGGTTTTGATCAGTGACACATGTAAAACCCAGTAGAATTGTGCATTGGCTATGGGAGGGAGGGAAAGAACAAGAGTCATGTAACCATGTAAATTTTTTCTTAATTAATCAATAAAATTAAATTTTAAAAAATAGAGCACTGGGCTTGAGTAGGATGAGGCATGAAGCTGAATCTCCCTGTGATATTTACTGGCTATGTGACTATGGGCAAGTAACAACTTCTCAGCCTCATTTACAAATTCATTATCTATAAAATAAAGTTGATAAGTACTTGTAGTACCTATCCTGCATAGTTGAGAGGACAAAATAAGATTATAAAGTGTGTTGCAAATCTCTATACAGTGAGTCATTTAAAAATTTATTTCTGAAAATAAAAGATTAATTTTTATTGAATTAAAGGAATTTACTTTATTTCTAACATTTCATACCATTCCAAATCTCTGAAACTATGATAGATCAATCAATCAACCTTTAGGCTAAGTATTGTGCAAAGTGCTGAAGATTTAAAAAGAGGTAAAGTCAGTTCTTGCCCTCAAGTTTACAATTTAAGGGAGACAATATGAAAACAAATATATACAGAGCAAAGATCTATATGCAAGATCAAAAGGAAATAACCCCTTTCAAATTTTTCCCCATAGTTCTTATTTTTTCTAATTTTTTTTTCACAAGCACTCTCATTCCAAAGATAAAATAATTTTTTAAAATTCTTGCTTCATCTCTTCTAGGAATTCTAGCTGAGCCCAAGCTTGTTTTGATGTATTGCTTGTAGATGTTTTATAGTCATTCTCCTTTTCAGAGTTTGTGTTTTGAGCTAATTATGATGTGGTTCTTTTTTTATTTGCCTAGGCTTCTAGTCTACTTCCTGATTTTAGACTTTATATTAGGTCTTGGTTCTGGAACACTTCTGGAGGGAAGGTGTGGGTCAGTCCTGTTGGTTGCCTTTTGGGGAATACTGAATACTGTGCAATAGGATAGACTTACAAGCTTTCCATGTTACCCAAAGAGTCTGCTAATTTAAGGCCAAGTCTGATTGCTGCACTCGTAGTCTGAGCTCTGCAAATTCCTGGCCTGTGTTTGGTTCTGTGTAAGAGAAGATTACTGCTAGACTTAGCCCCTATCATCAATCTGTAAAGCTCTGTTGGTTCTAAGTGGCAGAATCATAGGCTCATCTTTGGTCTGGGTTTTCTGCCTTGACTATTCCACTGCAGGCTAAGCTAGCACTAGAATTGAGGCTTTGCTTTGAGCTTAGGGCCTAAGTCTTATCACTACTGATGCTTGCTTCTGAATTTCCTCCTTTCTCAATATGTTGTTCAAGTATTCCCTGCCTGGGAAAGACAATGACACCACTGAAACACAGATCCCCTTATAAATCCATGCTGGATTTATGACCCAGGATGGGAAAGTAGGTGACAAAGCTGCCATCTGGGACCTATCCCTATACTCGTGCATTGGTGTGAATCTGAGATTTAGTGTAGGTGAGGAACCTTATTTCTACTGGTGTCCAGCTACTTTCTCTGGGCAATGGAATATTCACTCCACTAGTCATGTGCTCTTTCCCCTGTCCTGTCCCCACTATCTACACATCAACTTGGAGGTAGGACTCCATTGACCCACATCAGAATCTGTCCTTGACCCCTCTACTTTCCAACATTTTTATCATTAACTTGAATGAAAATGAAGATGACTTGATTATTAAAATGGAAAATGCCACAATTATGTATGAGATAGGTAACACAAGTGGCATTAAAACAACCAAATGGTTAAAATATTAAGTGAAAAGTAATAAGGCAAAATTAAATAGGGATATCTAAGTCTAAAGTCAAAATATGAAGCAAAAAATAAATCAACTTTACTAGTAGAAGATAGGAAGAGATAATAATATAGCTCATTTGAAAAAAAACAAACAACTTTAGTGGACTGCAGTGGCAATGAATCAATGATGTGACATGATAGTCAAGGAGATTTCCAGTCTAGGTGGCCTTGGGTCGGGTATACAAAAAACCAAGCCCAAATTTCCCAGTTCTATTCCAATAAAAATCTAAAAAAGAGAACTAAATGACCGCCCCATAAAATCCAAAAAAGACTTAGATCAGCTCCTTTAGTTTAAAGTTGCAATAAGGACAAAATGTAAAATAATCTATAGGAACTGCAAAAAGAGCGCCAATAATGAAGCAAGTATATACACAACAGGTAAACAGATCAGAAATACTTGACAACCTCATGAAAAAGGAAAATTCTCTGTTATCTTGATTAGGAAAGCTCTGGAGAGTATAGAAATCATCCAGCACTTTGCCATAGG
Source organism: Monodelphis domestica (assembly GCF_027887165.1). Lineage (NCBI taxonomy): Eukaryota > Metazoa > Chordata > Mammalia > Didelphimorphia > Didelphidae > Monodelphis > Monodelphis domestica. The sequence continues at coordinate 99,068,247 of NC_077232.1, forward strand.
AAAGTGTACTGCTTCTCAGAAGCAATGACCACTGCTAGAAGGATGCTGCTTCACATTTATAAATATTTTGTGTTTCAAATATTGCTTTGAGGTAGGAAGAATAAATGAATAAATAGCTGCCCTATATTTGATATCTACTTTTTACAATGTATATCTCATTTGGGAAAATTCTAGACATGACCCATATCTAAGCTTTGCTGCAAAATTTCCATGGAATGCCAGGGTGAGGATATAGTCAATAATACAGACTGAGAAAAACTTGACTCCCCTTTATTGGGATCAGGATAAATTCAGGCTTTTCAGAAATGAGAACTATTTGTGAGATGGTCTGGGACCATCTCTCCTGAATTATAGTCCTATGTCACCACCTACCTGTTGGACATCTGGGTGTTTTAGTTGACTTCTTAAACTCAACAAGTCTAAAACAAAGTTTATTGGCTAAGCAAGAACATACAATACAAAGAACTAGCTCTGGAGTTAAAGGAAGTGCATTCAATTCAGTTTCCAGTACTACTATCTGTGTGGTCTTGGTCAAGTCATTTAACCTCCATGGCTATCTAAAATAAGAAACCTGGACTTAAATGGCCTCTTTGGACCCTTTCTAGCTCTGTCTCTATGATTCTATCATCTTTAAAACTCAACTTCCTCCAAACTTCCCTTTTTTCTACAGAAGGTACCACTACCATCTCTCCAATCGCATAGGTCACTAACCTCCAGGTTATCACTAAGTGATACTAATTCTGCTTTCACAATATCTTCACACATATTATCTCTTCATTTATATGAGTACCTTACTTGCTCAGTCCTCACTGCCTCTCACCTAAATCACTCTAACTTGTCTTCCTGCTTTCAGTCTCTGTCTTTGCCTCTCTCACCCAACCTCCAAAAAACTGCCAAATCACATGACTATGTTGTTTCCTTATCCAGAACCTTCAGTGACTCTCCATAATTTTGCTCCAATTTTCCCTTCCAGTCTTATTTTACATTACTCTTCTTCATGTATTTTCTACCTTGCCATAACCCCCACTCTGGCATCATTCCAAGCATGGAGGTACTAGTCTTCTCACTTCTGCTTTTCCAAATCTTTCCTTTCCTTTCTGGTTTAACCACCATGAAACTTTCCCCGACCTCCTTATTTACTAATGTATTCTACTCTCTCTCTCTTTTCCCACAAATTATCTTCTATTATATTAAACATCTTAATAAAAGAACACAATTTTCTCCAAGAGCAGGAACTAGTTTACTTTCTATCTCCAGCTGGTACTTGTACATAGCAAAAAGACAATTAGTAAAAATTTTGTTAGAACTAAATTTGTTGAAGTTTCACCCCAAGTCACATTGGGTAGTACTAAGAGCAACACAATATAGTTCATTCCTTCTTCTATGTAGAATAATAAAATATCACCACCAATTGGAAAACAATTGCTTTTGTTCAACTGACTATTAGTCATAATCTGAGTGTACATTTAAGCTAAAAGGCTATTGAAAATAGTCCTAGAGTTCAATATCTCAAATGGGTAATAAAATCAGAAAGTGAAATTTTATTTTTATAAGGAAGCTTGCAATCAACACTCAAAGTCCTGTCAGATCATATGGTTTAAGTAAAGAACAAGAAGCTTTATATAAGGGCAAGAGCCATGGTTTTGACATCAGGCAACCTGGATCACGTGCTCAGATCTGACACTCACCAGAGGATAAGACCTTGAGCAAGTCATTTCACTTCATTATATCTCTATTTCTTCTTCTTTAAAGTAGAATAACAATAATAACAATGGAACTGTCTACTTCACAGGGTTGTTGGCAGGAGAAACACTTTGCAGACCTTAATGTTGTATTTAAACAGAATTTCTTTTTATTCTCTACTAGACTATAAATTCCATGTATACACGGAGTGTCTTTATCTAAATTTTTTATCTATCAGAGTCTTACTTTTACATAGTGGATACTTTCATTTATCAAACATTAAAGTGAACTTTTAAATCTTTCATGGAATTTTAGAAAACATTCATGCTATTTCATCTGCCATGTGTATTTCTTTAATATTTATGCAAACCATGAAGCTAGCATTTGTCTACTCTCCATGACTTGAATAAAAATAGTCCTTAGATAAAAGAAGGTTGTGAGGTCAGAATGAGCAGCACAGATTTCCAACTGCCTTTTATGGAAAACAGCATAAGCTAAAAAATCTGCCTAAATCGATGGGGCAAAGAAGCTCTGTCTGCTGGTGCTCTACCAGAGTTTAATTGCTACCTCCTTGTGGTGCTGGAACAATAGTTATTACAATGCCATTCTAAGGGCCTGATTTTGGCCTTCATTGCTGAAACCAGGTACTGCTCATCAGTGTCACAGGACTTAGCAATTTCACCATAGTTGATGAGGTCAGAAAATCTCACATAAGATGGCTCAGGCAACTCCAAATGATTCTAGCTTATCATGCCAAGGCTTGAATTCCCCTTCCTGTTAGTGAAAATCCTCTCTAATTCAGGAACCTGGAATGACTGACATTTTGACCTAAGACTGTCACTAAAACTATGAGTGTCTAGCTCAGAATCACTAGTTATATTCAGGAAAAGACACAAAGGGGGAAAAAAAGCAACAAAGCCAGAAATTCCTCTAGGCCAATACATGTGCTCTATTTGTCATATGCAAGCAGTAACCTTTCTGTTGGGGTATGAATGGAAACTTAAAAAACTGATGCAACACCCCTTCTCAGGACTCAGCAAAATAATTGGACTTCAATTGATACATTTGTAGATATTCCTAATTTCAGAAATGTTTCAAGCCTGAGGGAAAGAATCAAATATTAGCCTTTCAAGAACTCTCCTCAATGGCATACACCAAAGAAGTACAATAAAATCCATATGGCACAATTCTGGCTGGCCACATCTTGTCATGAAGTAGGCTGAAAAGGCCAGTATTCTTTTCCTATCTTTTCTTCTTTGTAATATCTTGGCAATAAATTCCTGAAGACCTGTAAGTAACTATGTTGCCTTCAGTAGAGATTTTTTCCCCTACATATATTAGTTCATGTCCAGTCACTCTACAAGATTTCATCTCATGTGCCATTTCTATTTCTTCATATAATAGTGGATACTTAGGTGCTAAGCATCTAAATGTGTTCATTCCAAGGTCACTGACAAGAACAGTTAAAGAAATATTAATGAATCCATTCCCATTTTCTTTGTTTATTTGTTGTCTTCCTGAGAGTGCCTCCTTTGAGTGCTCTTGGGATGATGTGGCTTATTTGCCAACCTTTCCACAGACTTCACTTCCACTGTTTTTCATTTTTTAAATGAAGCTCCTGATTTCTCTGCCATCATTCTCAGTAGTATTTTACAAATATGTGTATATTCTAAATAGAGTTTTTCTTTGGCTGTAAAGTCTCTCTTACTAGCCAGGGGGGCTTATAGGCAATTACTTTTTTTCAGATAAAGGTTTTGCAAAAATCAAGATAAAAGTCAATATCTTTGTCCTTTTCTACTTCCCATTTTTCAACATCAAAAACTCATTTGAATAGGTCAGACAAAAGTGGCTAGACTATGCAGTATTATTTTTTTATCTTTATACTTTATCCCAATTTGATATTGATTTTGATCCTTTACTCTAAGCAGATGTTTGATTGCACACCATCCAATATGACTCCTATATCAATAAGGAGTTATTCTAGTACTGTTAAGATATTTATGTCAGTCACATTCTACACTTTGTGACCCCATTTAGGATTTTCTTGGCAAAGATACAAGAATGGTTTGCCTTTTTCTTCTCCAGTTCATTACAGATGAAGAACTGAAGCAGAGTTAAGTGACTCATGCATAGTCACACAGCTAGTAAATGTCCAAGGCTGGATTTGAACTCATAAAGATGAGTTTTCCTGACTCCAGGCCTATGATCCATTGTGCCACCTAGTTGTCCCTGTTAAGATACAGTCAATTTCATTTTTGAAAAGAAGAAATGATTTTATTTGAGGTCTAATACTTTCAATTCTATTTTTTCAAAAAAAAAAAAAAGTCAAGCAGTAAAAAAATAATAAGAAAGAAAAGAAAAAGAACCAAGAGAACAAGATATAGAATGACAAGAATGTAAATGAATAGATCACTAAAAGTAAGTAGAACTCTGAATATGAAAAGACAAGTATATTCTTTCTACATGGAAGACAGTGCAAAGGACTTGCTGGACAAAATATTATAAATGTTGTCATATAACGATTAGGTGTTTTTGTTTACATTTCTTTGCTACAAGGGAGAGTTCAATCTTGGGAAGGAGAAGTAAGGTAGAATGACTATACTGTAAAGATAAAAGGCATCAACAAACTTTTTTTTTTTAAGAAAAGCATTAGAAAAAATGTGAGACTTTTGAATAGTTATGAGCTTTTGGCCTTCATTTCACAAATCTGACCCATATTTTTTTACATTCTTTTTATCATTTTCCCTTCTTCTGAAGTCACCAATTATCAAAATTTATGGCTTCAAGCCATTCCTTTATTTACACAATTTTTTTGGGGGGGGAAGAGAAGTCCTATGAATAAGTTGAATGTGGGGAGACTTTTGGGAGAGTAAACATAAGAAAATACATGCTAGATTGATGGTGGAGTTGGGAATTGATCCAACCATTCTGGAAGGCAATTTAGACCTATGCCTAAAGGGCACTAAAAGACTGTCCTTTGATTCAGCCATAGCACTGCTGGGTTTGTACCCCAAAGAGATAACAAGGAAAAAGATTTGTACAAGAATATTCATAGCTGTGCTCTTTGTGGTAGCAAAAAATCTGGAAAACGAGGGGATGCCCTTCAATTGGGGAATGGCTGAACAAATTGTGGTATATGTTGATGATGGAATACTATTGTGCTCAAAGGAATAATAAAATGGAGGAATTCCATTTGAACTGGAATGACCTCCAGGAATTGATGCAGAGTGAGAGGAGCAGAACCAAGAAAACATTGTACACAGAGACTGATATACTGTGGTAAAATCGAATGTAATGGACTTCTTTACTAGTAGCAATGCAATGATCCAGAACTATTCAGAGGAACTTAAGAGCAAGAACACTATCCACATCCAGAGGAAGAACTGTGGGAGTAGAAACAGAGGAAAAACAACTGCTTGTTCACATGGTTCTATGGGGATATGATTGGGGATGTAGACTCTAAATGATCACCTTAGTGCAAACATCAATAATATGGAAATAGGTCTTGATCAATGACAAACTTGTTAAACCCAGTGGATTTTCATGTCAGATATGGGAGGGAGCTGGGTGGAGGGGAGGGAAAGAACGTGAGTCTTGTAACCATGGAAAAATATTCTAAATCATCTAACTAAATAAAATTTCAAAAAAAAAAATATATGCTAGAGAAAATTCTATTGTATATTCTTTTTCTAGCATAAATGAACAAGGCACAGTTTTCAGCCACAGTAGAGTTATTAAAAGAAGTAATATAGAAACAAATGCTCTGAATGAAGTAAACATGAGAAAAACAAGGTATTATGCTTACTCTCCCATCCCCTAGCCAAGCCCTAAAGCAAAAGGGAAAACCATTCCCTGACCTTAAGGGACAAAAACAGTGGAAAGATACTATATTAAGTACAAGAAAATTCAAGGAAGGAAGACAACATTAAGGAAAAGGGCATGGAAAAAGGCTTCCCTTTGAAGGTGGCACATGACTTTAGGCTTGGAAGAAGCTAAGGATTCTAAAAGGGCAGGAATGTGAAAAGATGGTAATTGCTAGGCCCAAGGAACAACCTTTTGCAAAGTAATCATGGTAGGCAATGAAATAATAATTCTGGGAATAGCAAGGTCACTATCTAAAATATGAATGTGAAAGAAGTCTGGAAAGGCAGGTTGGAGTCAGCCTGGGAAGGGCTTTCAATTCTAAGCTATGGCATTTATATTTTCTCCTGTAGAGCCAGAAAAACTTCTTAATTAGGAGAGTGACATGATCAGCTCTGTGCTTTAGGATGGTTTTGGCAGTTCTCTGAAGTATGAACTGGAGAGGAATGAAACAGCCCCTATTAGAGGGAAACTTCATGAATAAGGAAAAACTTTCGGTCTAAAAAGATCCTTTACTGAATATCAGGTAATCTGTACCCCAGAGCAACTTTGTCTATGTAATGAGCCTGTAAAGGGTAATTTAATTAAGTTTTAAACTAGAGTTAATCAATAAAGAACACCAGAGAATTCCTATTAGAAAAGAATTACATGAATGCAATAAGTGTAGAAAGATTATTAGATGGAGCAAAACTTTAGAGCACATAAGAAAAGCCACACTGAAGAAAAACCCTTTAAATATTCTCAATATGGCAAAGCCATCAGTTATGAGAATACTTTATGAAGGTCAAAGAATCCCCACTAGTGAGAATTTCGATAAGTGAGAACTATTATAATTTGTAAGTGACACAGCTGAGAGGGATAACTAATTCATTATATTAGTTAGGATCCAAAGAGCTCTTGACAGGCCAGAACATAAGTTCCTTGTGTGCCTTGAGTTTCACTATGTGGGCCAGTAAATTTTGGATGCTATTGTAGTAAAAAGAAAATGTATGAATCATTTTAATATAAATTTTGACTTACTCACCATATGTAATATAGCACTTCAGAAAAACTAGTCGATTACATGTCTCTTACAGAAAACTTCCTAACTGACTTTCAGCACACTGCACTCTCACTATGCTCTTCAACTCCCTCCAATCACACTCTTGGACTCTGTCTTTGGGAGCCTGGAACCTCAGGCTCTGAAAGGTCAGGACTCATCTTATCTTGACTGGAACCCATCTTCAACATTTCTCAGTATGAACCCACATTATTCTCTCTGATTCCCCTTACTTTCTATGGGTTGTCTTCTTTCATTAGAAGAGAAGCTCCCTGAGAGAAAAGGTGGTTTTGTTGCTTGTATTTGTATCTTTAGCATTTAGCAATGCCTGGCACATAGTAAGCACTTAAGAGTTTTCACATCATATACCACATCATATCCACATTAACTTCAAAACACATCAGACAGTGAACTTGCAAAGAACTCCACAAAAGAGATGTTCTCACTGAAAGGAAGCTATCTATGAGTGTTCAAACTCTCCTGTGCTGTTGACAATTTAAATGTTTAAATGTAGCATCTTACAACAAAAAATACTCTTTTGACCAAATACATTAAGATGAATGGGAAATTCATTCAAAATGTCGATTTTAAAGGTATAAGATAGGGATGGCCTGGCTAAATGGGAATTCCTCTCAAGGGAACACAGGTTTTTTCTTCTTTTTTTTTTTAATGAGTTTTATAATGTGGCAGCTAAAAAAATGAATATGGTATTGGATTTATGAAGAATCATTGTCTCATCATACTTCAGATAAGTTACTGAACCAATAAAATCTTGTAAAATGAATACTAGAAAAAAAAAGAAGTATAGTTTCAGGTTAGTTAGGTAGTATAGTGATCAGAGTGCCAGGCACTGAACTGGGAGGACCTGGGTTCAAATCTGACCTCAAACATTTCTTAGCTGTGTGATCTAGGGCAAGTAATTTAATTCCAATTGCCTAGCCCTTAGTGCTTTTCTGCCTTAGAATACTTAGTACGAATTCTAAGACAGAAGGTAAGGGTTTTAAAAAATAAAACAAAGTTTTCAGAATAATAGAGGTGAGTGCTGTGGTCTGTCCTTAAAAAACTATATTTGAAATATTTCCACTTCTGGGTACCACATTTTAAGAATTGCACAAACTAAAAAGCTTCATGAAGGTGACTGAGATGGTCAAGGGCTCTGAGAACATGCCATATGAGAATTGGGCAAAGAAAGTAGTGAAAAGAAAATGGGGGTGGGGGGTGAGGGGAATGTATCATCTCTCTTCAAGTATTTTAAAAGACTGTCATATGAAAGATGAATTAAGACTTTTTATGCCAGGCCCCAGAGAGGAGAAAATTGTAAAGAGGCAGAAATGAGAAAAATGGGTTTTCCCTCACTAGAGGCATTCAAGCACAGGGAGGATGTCCCTTTATTTGTCATATCCCACCTGCCTGCCATTCTTTGAACTTCTCCATTATGCCATAGGAACTTCTTTATCCTTCAGGACCACATCAGCCTTCTAACTTACCCTTTGCTAGTATTCTCTGCCTTTGGGCCCTCTTCCTCCTTCTGACAGAGACTTTTCCTCCCAGAATCCGCATTTAAGGAGGGAGCCCAGTCATCAGATCCATGGGAAAGTTTGCTCACAAATGAATGAGTAAATGAATAGAAGAAGCATTTATTAAACACTTACTATGTGCTAGGCACTATGCTATGTTCTAGGAATACAAAGTGCAGAGGGAGACAATTCTTGCATTCAAAGGGGTTCATCTTCTAATTTGGAGAGATACCACATAAAGGAACATTCAGCAACCGGACAGAATGACATGTCTATTGCTCTTTAAAGTGTAGCTTCAGGTCAATATAGAATAGGTCACAGCTTGAAGAAATGGAGTTAGTATGGTGAGATGCAGAGAAGACTGGTAAAATGAGATGAGGAGAAACTGGTCCTAATATTCAGATTTGATTAATGAGTAAAGACTGAAGTCTGAAAAAGCACTATAGGGGTTAGGGAGAGGAAATAGTATGAGAAGCAGAACAAGTGCCATATATTAAAAGTAATAGCAAAAATGCTATCACTTAAGCAACAAGAAACTTTTAGGAAATGTATGTCAAAGAAGACTGGGCCAAGTACACTGAGAGGAAGAGATACTGAGGTCCATATTAGTAAGAATAAATACACAGAGCTGATCCAAGCCAGCTCTTGGTGTTACAAATGAAAAAATTAATTGCATTGAACAAGTCATCAATGAACTTCCCAGGAAAAAATCTCCAGGGCCAGATTGAGTCACAAGTGAATTCTAGCAAACATTTAAAGAACAGCTAATCCCAATACTATATAAACTATTTGATAAAACAGGCAAAGAAGGAGTCTGACCAAATTCTTTTTATGACACAAATATGGTACCTAGGCCAGGCAGACCAAAAATAGAGAAAGAAAACTACAGACCAATCTCATTAATGAACATAGATACAAAAATATTAAATAAAATACTAACAAAAAGACTACAGTAAGTTATCACAAGGATTATTCACTATGATCAGGTGGGACTTATAACAGGAATGCAAGGCTGATTTAATATTAGGGGGAAAAGCAATTACAAATTTTATATAAAACTTTCAAGAACTAACAAAAACAACAAAAAACATTTTAGTAACTTCAAGATAGAAGGTATTTATCTATATCTGTACCTTCTATTCCTTTCTTTTCTTTGTTTCATCCCCATAAGCTTCAGTGGGGTCAGGGCCTGTCCAAAACATACAGGTGAAGAACATGCTAAAGTTGTGAAATACATCTGAAATCCCAGGATTTTAAAATGTCCACATTGCCTATTGAGAAACTACTTTCCTCCTCCTCTAACCGCTGGTAGAGAACTATAAGATATTATAGCTGAAAGAAACTTTGGAGATCATGAAATTCAGTTCCCTCATTTTCATGAATGAAGAATTCCTTAGATCATACTACTACTCAGTAGTTGGGCCAGAACTAGTAAGGTGGTCTCCAGAACCTTGATCCCATACATTTTTCCTATGCTGCCTTGATAGTTTCATTGATTCTAGTAGGAGGGAAATGATCATCAAATTAGAATAGGAAATTAAAACAAGAAAAAAGTGCTATACAGACTGAAATAAAAATAAATACAATATTTGAAAATATTATTTTCATGTATTTTTGCTAAATATGTTGGCATTAGGCATAATCCAATAATTACACTGGAAGAAAGCTCTAAAAACATGATTATCTATACACTGGATTGTAAGAGGAATCAGCTGCCTCTTTCCTATAGTCTGGCGGGAAGGGGAGGATAAAAATGCTGGCAATAGAATTTAAGGCATCCATCAATAGTTTTTCCCTTTGCTTTAATATTTTAAAAAGTCTTGTTTTCTATAAAAATATCAGGGTTATAATTTTGCCATATTAAGAAAATCTCTATTAACATATTAGGGCTGCAAATTTAAATATGTAATAGTGGAGGAAAAAATCCTAAATACAATATTTTTACTTTGTTTTATTACATGTTTTTGAAACTTATACCACACCAATGTGAAACAAAAGCTTTAACTAAATGTAGAACTCTGTGCCATAAGAACCTTAACTTCTGCTTTTCTTTGAGTACAAGATTAAATTCACAAAATTTTTAGTGAAATTCCAAAGACAATGTCTTATACTGCAGGATGAAAGAAATGACTCTTTTAATTTATCTTAAAACAAATCTGATTTGTAGTATGTATCTGTTACAAAACACAGCCTATGAGGTTTATCGATAGTGATTTAGTTCTCTATGACCTTGATACAGATATTGTTACATCACACACACTTTCATATAACTCCTCACTCAACTACTAGTTTATCTGCTAGTTCATAAAAAAAATCTTATCTAAATTAAAATTTCTTCAGTCCTCAATATTATCTGAAATGCTCTATTCTCTAACAGTCATTTCCTCAGGCTCTTTGTAAGCATGTTTCTGAGCAGTACTTCAAAGGACTGCCATTATAAACAACATAGAACACCATGAAACTTTTGTTTCTATTTTCCCCAAACTATTTTCTGCCAGAAATGTAGGAACATTGGCCCATCTGAAGTGTAGGATAGGAAATAAAGCAATGTATCCTTTGGAATCATGGCTTTTTCACTCTAAAACTTACAGAAAGTAAAACAAAATTATTTGATGATTCTTCTTCTATTAAAATAATATTTTAATATTTTAATTAACTAAAATGAAAGGTCAAATAAATATTTTAAAGGTCCCCATCAAAACAAAAATAATTTGAAGCTTTCAGGTGTCCATTAACTTTAGATCAAAAGTACATTAACTTTTAGATCAGATTTAAATCTAAATTACTTCTTCATAAGGAATCCAAGAAGACAAGGCTCATCTGCATGAATTCACACATACCTACAGGCTTAGCACCATAGAAAAATGAGAACAACTTTTCTACCAGATATGATCTCATTTTATTACCAAAAGAGTGATCAGAAGAATAAAATATGTGAAAAGGAATGAAATACTAAAGGAAGCTGAGGCTACTAGAGATAGAGGCAGCAAAGGGTGGATAACAGGATTTCCTTCCAGATTTGAAGTTAGTATTTTCTTTAAAAGAAGGACAACCAAAACCCACTATTTTTCTATTAAACATTATTATCCCTGATGAACAGATAGAAATATTTTCAATGCATAGGTTTTTAATAGGTGGAGGCTATAAATAAAACATTTCCTTACCTTTGATTAAAGAAGGTATCAGAGTTGTTCTCCCAGATCATCTATTTAAAGAGGTAGCCCAAGGTGGACACCTCATAATTTCCCATTGGCTATAAAACATCTCTTTCCCACTTCCCCTAGAGCTCCCCTTGATTTTTCAGCTTTTTCTTTTGTCTTGTCTCCCACATTAGACTTGAAATAGATGGGTAGAACAATAGACACTTAAATAAATAACATAACTAATTATTTATTAAGCTAAGGGAAAGGAAGGAAGGGAATTGGGAAGATCAAAACTTATATTATTATATGTTATATTCTTTCAACAGACTGTAAGATTTTTGGGGGCAGGGATTGCCTTTTGATTCACTTTGTATCACTGGCACTTAGCACAGTACCTGACACATAATAGGTGCTTAAATTTTTTATTGATTATTGACTAATTTAAAATAGTAACTCATGCTTTATAATTACTGCCAAATTCTGAATGTTGAAAAACAGCTACTTAATATTTATGTCTCTTAGTAAATCAAAATGGAGTATTACAAAGAAAATAGAAAAAAAAATTAATACCTTTTGAAAGCTTATTAAGAGGTAAGGTGAAGTGGGATAAATTTTTTATAATTTAAGAGCAATGAGATCTGTCACTAGAACACTGATTATATTCAAATAAAAATTTAATATTCTTTATTCTAGAATCCATGCTTCTCTAACTTTTGAGATAATGTCTAGTATCTTTAACATAAGTTTTTTATTCTAAAGAACTTTTTACATGACTAATATTTTAAAATAAGTTCATCTTTAATGAAAAAAAATACAATACCTTTTCCAGTTCTCTTGGTATTCGCATACACGTGTATACTCTCTCTCTTCTTTCTGTATATTTTGCCTCATTATGTTCAAGGAAGTACCCTCTTGTTAGTTCAGCACTGAGGAACCTCAACAATGAAAGCTCTAGAGAAAAATAAAGTGACAAAACAGAAAGAACAGTCAACAAGTTCTTATAGAGTAATTTATAATTTAATTAAGAAAGATCCATAGTACACAGATGAAAAAATTGGAAAACAATAGAAGGCAATATATAATTCAGCACTTAGCACCGCACATAGTTGAATGTTCCTGGATAGATGTTGAAAGAAGTGCTAGATCCAATAAAAATTTATTAAGGACCTATTATGTGCAAGGCACAGTGTGCTAGGCACTGGGTGAATATAACATGTAAACAGGTAAATACAAACATGATAATCTGAGCAGGGAGAGAGCACTCACAAGTCAGAGATCTGAGAAAGAAGGTGGCATCTGAGTTGTGCCTTGAAAGGAGTAAAAGTTTTGAAGAGACATAAGAGATATTAATATATTTCAGGGAAAGGAGGCAACCTGTACAAAAGAAAGTCAGAAATAGTATGTCTAGTTCTAAGAGCATCAAAGAAGCCAGACAGAATGCTTAAATAGGAATAATGTGAATAAATATGGAAAAGCCAAGGTAAAGTATTTTGCATTTTATTTCAAAGCAAGAGGAAACTCCAGAAATATTTTGAGCAGAAGAATGACAATGTAATACTCAATCTTTAGAAAGATTACTTAGGCAGTCATGCCAAGGGCAGATTGGAAAGGAGAGGAACTAGAAGTAGCCAGATCAATTAGCAAGTTCCTTCAATAGTCCAAACAAGAAGTCTTGAAAGCATGAATTAGGATGGTGACAAGGAAGGCAGTGAAAATTATGAGAAATGCTACATGTACTTCAGTAACCCAGTGGGTATGGGAAAAGATGAAGAATTAAGAATTATTTAAAGGCTGGATATAGAGATTTGGGAGTCATCTAGAGACAGTAATTGAATCCAGGGGAGCTGATGAAGTGGACCCAGGACAGAGCCATGAGGGAGATGGACAGACATGATTATATGACAAAAATTTATTTCACACCCTGGACTAGGGAAGTCAGAAAAGGCTTTGTGGAAAAAAGTAAAATTAGCTTAACCATGAAAGTAGCACAGAACTTTGATGACATAAACAAAGAGAGAGAAGGAGTGTGTGTTAAGAATATTTAAAATAGCAAGGAAGTATGCTAAGCAGAAAGAGATAATTCCACTTGAGCATTCTTTAATTTGGTCCTGAGCAATTTTCACTTGACATTTTATAAGTTCTTTCTTTCTAAGTAGTCCTCAAAGCTGCTAACAAAATTCTTCACATACTGCTTTTACTTTATCCAAAGGCTACACTTGTACTTGTATAGATAGGGACTCTTCCTTTGCCTTAAGAATCAGGACCAAATTCTTGTGTCAAGTTCTATATAACACCATTCCTTCCTTTACACTTTTCTATTTCCCTTTCCTCTGTTCTTCCTAAGAAAATTAATTCTTGTCATCAATAGAATTTTAGAATTGGAAGGGCCTTCAGACATCCTCCAGTCAATATCCTTATTTTACAGATAAGGAAACTAAAACCCAAAGAATGTAAGATCAAGGTCATATTATCAATGAAGGTACAAAACTGTAAAGAAAACCCCGTATTTTTTATACCACTCTCCTACTTTCAAGACTTAAAAAAAAAATTAGACTTTTTACAAGATATACCTTAGTAAAGTTTCAGTTAATCCTCAGAGTTCACTGAGTCTAATTCCCCCTTTTCTCCCTCTCAATATATGAAAAATCCCAAATCTACTCCGAGTTCTAGACAAACTATAAACATTCTTCATCTGTCTTTGCCTTCACTTCTATTGTTGGTTTTGTGGACATTTTACTAGATGTGATATGCCTTTTCTAAAGGCTTGGGCAAAAAACAAGACAACTTTAATTTTTATCATAGGATTCCAGCTTTAGAGAAGTTATCTAAAATTGGATGTTTTAGAGCCCAAGCTCCCTATTTTACAGATAAAGAGATGAAATGACTTGTCTGGAGACTCCCAGATTGAGTGGTTTTCCTGACTTTAATGTAGGCTTTACACACTACAGCATCCTGCCTTCTCTGATAAAAGGACAAAATATCCATTTCAATAGGACCCCTATAAAACACAGATATCAGGAAGTCCAATATCAAATTCATACATTTATGGAAACTGTGTAAATAATGGCACAGCCCAGTGAAGTATTAAAAAGTGTCCAAGGATCCTGAATTGCTGTTGATCTGTTTCCTTATTCATAAAAGAATTGGGGAAAACAGAAAAAGACTAGAAGAAGTTACAGGAAGAAGAGAGAATTGAAAGTCTTTAGTCCTGGAATCAGAAGACCTGGATTCAAATTCATATTTTAACAATTATTAATTACCCCTGGTTTGACAAGTCATTTTACCTCAGCTTCAATCTGATTTTTAAAAACAGGAATAATATTATTTGCATTACCTATATCACAGGAGTATTGTGAAAAAAATTCTTAGTTAAATGTCAAATGCTATATAAGTAAATTATTATTACATTAAAGGAGCCATGGGAGTGGTAAGCATTAGTTAGAACAGAAAAGTCTGGAACAAAAAGATCAAATGAATGGTAAACAACCACTTGCACCTCAATACTTATAAAGGCAGGGAAGTGATTTTATTTTAGAAGCTTTTCTCTAAAAATAAGTTAATATTTAAAGCTTTCTATAAAAAACTGGATCCCCAAACTTCTACTTTTTACCAGTTTCCAGATTGACATTTATTGTAATAACAAGGTACATTGTAACAGATCTATTATATTGCCAGATATTTGTTTTAAGGATTATGGATAGGTTTATTCATTATGACACTTCAGTTCTCTAATGACAAAAAGATGGGTATACTCATTTATGACAATCTGCATTGAGTTACTGCCAATATGACAGCTTAAATTTGCATAATGTAACAACAAAATAATAAAATTGCATATAATTACCAACTTCAGGACTTAAAATGTTTCCAAATAAGAAGATATATTTCACCTCACCACTACCCATACACACTTAAAAAAAAATCTCTTGCCTTTTGTCTTAAAATGTATTAGTTCTAAGGCAGAAGAGCTATAAGGGTTAGGCAATTGGGATTATTAAGTGACTTGTTCAGGATCTCAAAGGTAGGAAGTGTCAAGGCTACATTTGAACCTAGGACCTCCCAACTCGAGGTGTAGTTCTATATCCAATCTAGTTGCCCCTACCACTACCCACACTTAAACAGATCAAACCCTGGGGGTTAGGAAAAATAATGGAGCAAATCTATATAATGCTTATGACTCAAAGCCAAAGGCTGAATGACCATTTGGTAATGTTAGAGAGTAGTCATGTTCCAGTATGGTTTAGAATAGAAAGCCTCTGAGGGTCTTTCTAAACCAAAGATTCTGTGATCCAATACTGAGAGCATGCTGGAGCTAGCCCATACCCTAACAGACTTAAATTTTCAGTGAGAGCATTTACACTTTGACTTGATTTATTGTTTTGTTGATTGCCTAGACTTAAGATAGTGATAAACAAAATGCTAATAAATGAGATTAAACTTAAAAATGGGTCAGTCTTTTCAGAGAACCTTTTGTTAAATATTTACCAGCACACCCAGGCCATCTGATTATTTCTTGGATCACTTTAGGAATCAAAAGGTTTTCAGAGAGAATAATAAATCTGAATTTGTTTTAGGAAAAATTCCAAAATCTGACTGGTGTGAACCTGAATCCAAGTATCTATCCTAATATCAATCCATGCAGTATAGTGGACATCATCATTCTGAGAAAGGAGAGGAATGCAAAGTTATTCCTTTTATTTGCCTTGTAACCTGAGGTAAAAAGTCCAATTTATGCTCCTTTACTACACAGAGCAGAATAAATCTGGTTTTCTTTCTCCTTTTGTTCACTGGATCACTGATTCTACTTTATTTCCTTATGATCTTTTCCTGTCAATACCTGGGTTAGCTAGGGCAATAATCTATAAAACAAATCATTACTATCTTCCTTTAATTCTAAATGCTGCTGAAATAGCTGCCATAAGTCACTGGACTGTGTAGGCTGGATTTCCTAGAAATTCATGTTATTTAATCTCAACTTTATCCTCTCTGTGGTGACACAATCCTTTTACTCCTCCATTATTGATTCATTATCTCATTCACTTTGGTAGTGTTTCCAAACCTTATAATCTCAAGACTCTCAAAGACCCCCTCTCCCACTGCCTTTCAGCTGAGGATCATACCTCATATTGCATCAAGAAAATTGAGGTCATTAACTGTAATGTGCCTCTTTTCCTCATTGATAACCATTTCACACCATTCCCCACTAGTCTTTCCTTTACTTAGTTGAAGAGCTGAACTTCTGGTGTCTACTATCATTTCTTTAGTCTCTCTAATCTTCAGTATCTTATCTATTAGTGGTTCCTTTAATACCTACAAGTCCAACCCCCTCTATCCTAAAAAGAAAATGAAACCCAAGTAGATCCTTCTATTCCCATTAGCTATTATTCTATATCTCTCATCCAAATTCTTTGAAAAAGCTGTTTATACTGATTACTTCCATCCTTCTCTACACTGTCTTCTAAACTTTGTTTAAACAGGCTCTAGCTTGATCATTCATCTGAAATTGCTCTTTCCCAAGTTACCAATGATCTCTTAATTGCCAGATCTAATGACCTTTTGTGAATCCTCATCCTTCTTTACTCTTCTGCAGCATATGACACAGTTGACTGCCTTTTTCTGGATCTTCCTCTACCTGACTGTTCCCTCTCAACCTCCTTTGTTGGAATGTGTCAAGCCTCAATTGTGAGTATATCTCAAAGCCCTAGTTTGAGACATCTTTTCTTTTTCATTCCCCCCTTTCAGTCTTACTTAGGATGTACTGAATTCACTTAGAACAGGCTTGAGATAGTTGACTGTTCATTTTTGATGTAAGCATTTACACTTCAGAAATTGGCAAACACTACAAATCAGGGCTTGATTTATTATTTTGTTAGCTATTTAGACTGAAGAAATGAAGGTTCAGGTTACTCTTACCCTCTCCCCCACTATCTCTCTTTCTCTCTGCCTCTCTCTCTCTCTCTCTCAACTCCTGTGATTCCTTGTCAACTAAAGGATCAAAAGTAAAATTCTCTGTTCAGTATTCAAATGCCCTTCAAAACAGAGTTGCATGGATCCCCACTAAAACCTTTTTAGTTTGCTTATACTTTACACTCCAACATTTAATCTTCTATCGAGTGACATGGGTCTCCCTGCTATTTGAACAAAATATTCTATCTCCATCTCCTAATCTGGGCATTTTCTTTTTGTTCTTATATATATATATATATAAAGTTTTATTTCTGGCTTTTCTGGTAGTCCAATTATTCTTAAATTGCCTCTTCTCCCTCTATTTTCAAGTCTATGACCTTGTCGGTGAGATATTTTATGTTCTCTTCTAATTTCTTGGTCTTTTGGCTTTGCTTTATTAATTGCTGCTCGTTTTCTTCCAGTTGGCTGATTCTGACCTTTAAAGCCTGGTTTTCCTTTTCAATTTGGTCAAACTGGTTTTGTAGATACGTGAATTTCTTTTGCATTATTTCCCACTTTTCCTCCCAGAAGGTGTCCATCTTTTTGATCATTTCCAATTCAAATTCTTCATGGGTTTGTGGAGAGTTTCCATTTCCTTTGGAAGGTTTCGGAGCATTTGCTTGTGTTTCCTCTTCTATCTCCTCTGTATTTGTATTTTTGCTCCATAAAATGTGTCCAAAGTCGCCCCCTTCTTCTTGTTTTTCTTGGAGTGTTGAGGCTTTTCTGTGCTGTTTGCCATCTCTATCTGAGTGGGGAGGTCTAGCTTTTCTTATCTCTGTCTGGTGTTCAGAGGCTTTAGCCCCAGGCAAATTGTCCCTTCGCGGGTGTTACTGCTCTCAGATCCCTCCCAATGCTTCTTCCTTGCCTTACTCCAATGCTCTGAGCCTGGCTTTGCACTGTCCCCGAGGTATCTCAGAGCCTTTGTGGGCCAGAGAGGCCTGCACTCTGAGGGGGGAGGGGCTGAGGCTTCGTGGAGCTCCGAGGGCTCCTGATAGGATTAACTTCCCCTGGGTTGGATTGAGTGTGTCTTAAAGCAGGGACCTTCCTGAGACTTGGATGGAAGGATCCAGCCAGGGGGCTACAGGCTCCCCTCTGTCTCTCTCTGTTTCCCTGCTGTCTGGGTGCCCCCGCGACTGGCTCAGGTTGTTTTCAGGGTGCGGCCTTCAGAATAGCTGGCCCTGGGGTCCTTTTACTGGCTCTTAGGTTCCCGCTGCTGCCTCGGACTCAGCGCTCTGGGTTGGGGGGATGGGTCCTGGGACCTTCCTTCTGCCTATCCCTTAGATCCGAGTGATCGCGGGTTCTGGCTTTTGGGGGGCCATACCTTTTGATCCAGGTCCAGGAGGAGGGTTCCCTGGATTTATCCTGTTGTTTGTTTTGAATTTCGGTGTCCTAGGAGCATACAGTTTGAGATCGGTAAGGAAGGGGTTTCTGGAGATCTGAACTTTAGCTCTCTCTAAGCCGCCATCTTGACCAGAAGTCTCTTATTTTAAGTTTTAAAAAAATTATCATGCAAAATACTTCCAAATTGATCATTGTTGTAAGAGCATGCTCCTACAAAAAATCTGTACATTTTCAAATGGCTTTCCTTCATGCTGATGAAGTTCTCCTTCCTCTACTCTGTCCCTGGGATTTTCCAGTTTCCTTTTAGTTCCACTAAAAGCTCTTCTGAAGGAAGCCTTTCAAAATTCTTTTAAATTCTAGTATCTTCTCTATTTTGATTAATTCCTATTTATCCTATATATAGCTTGCATGTACACAAGTTGTTTACATGTTGCACCCCCTATTAGTTTGGGAACTCCTCAAGGGTGGGAACTAACTTTTGCTTGGCACACAGTAAGCATTTAATAAATGCTAAATGCTTACTGACAGAGAAAATATTAATAATGCTAATAATCCAGATTAAACTTAATGGTCATAGTACATTTCCCACTTTTTGTTGTTTGTTTTTTTTTCCCCCTAGAGAATCAGCTATTAAACATTTGTTAGTACTCTCCTGCTTGGTGATCTCATCAGCTCTCATGGGCTCAACTGGCATCTCTTTATAGATGTCTTCCATATCTACATATGTAGACTCGATCTTTACTCCTCTGTTCCAAGCGTTAATCACCAACTGCCTACTGAGTATTTCAACTGGCTGTCCCAAAGATATCTCAAAATAAACATTTCCATGTATGAACTCATCTTTCACTCTAAACCCAGTACTCTCCCAAACTCTTCCCAATGGGAAACTATGTTAAATCCTTTGTTCTAACCTAGAACTGAACAAGAGGTTAAGTAGACAACTGAGGGCAATAGGAAAAGAAACCTCCAGCTCAAAAAGTTAGTCTCATAGCAAGAGACAAGTGTTAGCCTATGAGGCTCTGTGTTTGGAGGTGGCAAAAATGAAGGGGTCCCTTAAGAAGGTCCCAGAGTGGTCAGAAAGTTCTAGTATAGGGAATTTAGAAGCTATGGAGAACATTAGTGCTCAGTGGAGAGGGTGCTACAGAACTCAGACTAGGATACCCCAAACCTAAAGGCTGTGAGGGCTGGAAAACTATTTTTCTGATATGAAAAGAAGGTCCTGAAGATTCAACACTCTGATTGGGAACAGAAAGCCTAAAACTGGGAGATGTTTGATGCAGAACAAGATTAAGCAAGACCAACTGTCCCACTCAAAATGGCACCAGGGGACAGGGCCTGGCTTTGAAAAAAGATCCAGTTTAAGAACTAATTCTAGAGAAGTGAATAAATAAAACATATCAATAGTTTATAAAACTATTGTAGATCTAGAGATTCCCAAAAGAAGAAATAAGTAATTCCATCATGACTGCAAAGAGAATTTAAAATAAACGAAGCAAGAGATAAAAAATGAAATAACAGCTATAGAAGAAAGAATGAAGAGAATAACTTATCGAGGAAATGGGAACTCTAAAAACTAGAATAGACCAAACACAAATCACAATCCCTGAGAGAAAAAATATTAAAACAAAATCAAAAGTTTAAAGAAAATAGAAAAAAAGTAACTGTAAAATAAACAATTGACAAGGAAAAAAAGGCCAACAAGAGATAAATTGAGAATCATTACACTCTGAAAACCATGATTTAATTATAAAAGGAAAATGCTCAGATCTATTAGCATCAGAGGACAAAGTGAAGGTAGAAAGATTCCATTGACTGTTACTTGGATCAAGCCTTAAAAGGAAAATTTCCAGGAATGTCAAAGTCAAAATTGAGAACAAAAAATACTGCAAGCATACAAAAAGAAGTAGTTCAAGCTTAAAGGAACTAGAGTCAGGATTATTCAAGACCTGGCAACTTCTAAGATGATTCTGGTATAACATATTCCAAAAGAGATAATAAGTTGACAACCAAGAATAACTTGCAAACCTGAATATTATCCTACAGAAGAGGGGAAAAAATTAGTTTTTAACAGTATAAAGGCCTTTCAAACATTTCTTTTTTAAACTCTTATCTTCTGCTTAGAATCAATACTGAGTATCAGTTCCAAGGCAGAAGAGTGGTAAGGGCTAGGAAATTAGGGTTAACTAATTGTCTGAGGCCAGAATTGAACCTAGGGTCTCCTATCTCTAGACTGGTTACTTTATCCACTGAACAATCTAAGCTGCTTCTATTTTCAAACATTTCTGGTAAAAAGATGAGAGCTGAGCAGGAGCTTTTAAATAAAAATACAAGGGTCCAAATAAACCTAGAAAGGTAAATTTATCTGAGCAGTTGGTACCATTATACTATGATGTAGTCCTAAAAGTTTAATATGGGGAGAAGGAACATAGTATCCCTTTTGAAGTTTAATATCCTTAAAGCATATGGTAAGAGTAGTAAAATAAGAAAAAATAGGACTCTAGGGGTAGACTAGTTTTGTTTTAAGAGAAAAGAGAAGACAAGAGGATATACTAGTGGAGAAAAAAAACAAAAAACCAAGAAGGAGCTTGAACTTGCTACTTCTTATAATTGTTGGGAATGAGAAGTAGAATATACAGAATATTCAAACATGGATGAAAGTCTGGTAGAAGGAATGACATAAGATGAACTTATCTGAAACAATCAAAGGAATGTTGAAAACACAGATACAAATGGTTTGTATAGAAAACATAGAACTCATCAAGGAAACAAACAGGCATAGGGAGGGAACTGTTAAAAGAATACTACATTGATACAACTCTTCTCTCTAGGTTTTTGGAACACCAATTTCCCTGCTCTTTCTTCTATTTGATCCTAAGTTCTTTGCTATATCCTCCTCCAGATCATGCCCTCTAACCATAGATGTTCCTCAGGGTTTGGTCCTGGATCCTCTTCTCTTCTCCCTATATACTACTTCATTTGGAGAGCTCATCAGCTCCCACAGATTTAATGACCATTGCTATGTTGATGATTCTCAAACCATCCTTTTCTAAACCAGTTTCTATACCGACTTCCAGTCTCACATCTCCAAATGCCTTTTGAACATCCCAAACTGGATATCCAGTAGATGTCTTAAACTCTTTATGTCCAAAATGTATTATCCTTTCTCCTAAACTCTGCCCCATACATTGCTGTAGAGAACAAAACCATCTTCTCAGTCCCTTAGACTTTGAAACCTAGGAGTAATATTGAATTTCTCATTATCTTTCATCTCCCTATATCCAAGTTGTTGCCAAGTTCTATTATATACCTTTGTGACATCTCTCTAATATGTTTCCTCTTCTAATGCAGACCCTTATCACTTTATGCCTCCATTATTGTAATAGCTTGCCAGTGGGTCTGCCTGACTAAAATCTCCCTACTTAGATCCATTCTCCATTCAGCCACAAGATGATTTTTCCTAAAATGCACATTGGATCATGTTATCACTCTATTCAATTAACTTCAGTGCTTCCCTATTACCACTAGGAGATCATTTGAAATGCTCTGTTTGGTACTTAGAACTCTTCATAAACTAGCCCCCCTCCTACTTTTCCAGGCTTCTTACATATCTGGTTCTCCTAAACATACTCTTTAATCCAGTGCCAATGGCCTCCTCAGTGTATCATGAACAAGACACCTCATCTCTTGGCTTTGGGCATCTTCTCTGGCTGGCCCTCATGTCTGAAATATTCTCCCTCCTTTATTCCAAGTACTGAATTCCCTGGTTTCCTAAACCCCAATGAAAATTCCAACTTCTACCAGAAATCTTCCCTAATCCCACTCAATCCCAATGCTTTCTCTCTTTAATTATTTCCTATTCACTATAGGTAGATTGTTTAGCATATATTTGTTTGCATGTTGCCTCCCCTATTATACTGTAAGCTCCTACTGGGCAGGAATTGTCTTTTGTTTCTTTTTGTATTCTCAGTACTTAGCAAAGCACCTGGTCCACAGTAAGCACTTTAAGTGTTTGTTGATTAACTGATTGAAGGAAGGAAACAAGGAAAACAAACTTCTTAATATTGAAGGGGGATTTGAAAGAGAGAAAAAAGAAAAGAACTAAAATTTAAGGAAGTAAGATATAATTTCTCTGACAATTGGAGAATGGTTGAGGAAATTCTGGTATATGAATGTAATGGAATATTATTTACCAGTAAGAAAGGGCAGAAGAGATGATTTCAGAGATTCTTTAGTAGCATAAAAAGACAAAGTGAGCAGAACCAGGAGAATAATTTATAGAACAACAAATACTTTTAAAGAAACACACCTTTAAAAGATTTGAATCAATGTAACATGTCTAACCATATCTTCAGAGGATCTTTGATGAAGCATGTCATCTACCTCCTAATAAAGAAAAAGTTAATAAAGAGACATAATTTTGTACATAGCCATTGTATAGACTCTTCTTGCTTGACCAAGCTTATTTGTTACTGTTTTTTTCTTTCTTTCTTTTTCTCATTTTTTAATGAAGGTGAGGTGGTCTGGGAGAGAGGGCTTTAGCAGCAATAATACCAAAAAGAAAAAGGGGGGGGGGGTCATAAACATTTTTTTAAATGAACAGAAAAGAACAAAAGGAAGTATAAACAGGAAAATTTTTGAAAGCAACATGTAGAACTTATTACTAAAAAGAAGCTCTTACACTCAATATTTAAGTTCAGAATTTTAAAATTAAGCATTTCTCTCATGTCTCCTTTGTACATGCACTACCATAGTTCAGACCCTTACAGCCTCTCTTTTGAACTACTGCAACAGTTCTCCCTCATCATTCTATTTGTTTCTCCTGCCTTAAATTTCTCTCTTTGCTGCCAAACTATTATTTCTAAACTATACATAGGTCTAAGCACTCATTTTCCTGCTCAGTAAAATCAAGGGACTCATTATTTCTAGAATCAAATATAAAATTTACTTAGACATTTTAAAGCCCTTCACAGCCTGGCTGAAAATTATTTTTCTACCTTTCCAGTCTTATTATAATTTAGATACTCTCTAGTCCAAATACAATGTGCTTCAAACATGACGTGCTATTTCTCCAACATCTCTGTGCCTTTTCACAAACTTTCCCCTGTTTGAAATATATTCCTTCCTCATACTTTCCTCCTAGAATTCATAGTTTTCTTTGAGGCTTAAAGATCATTTCCAACGGAGGCCTAATCCACAACACTACCACCCACAAATGCCAGTGCCTCCACTCTAAATTATCATGTATTTTGTATCTACTTATACATGTACATAGTATGTATATTGTGTCCTCATACCAAACATAAATTACTGGTGGGTAAAGAGTATTTAATTTTTTTTCTTTGTATCTCAAGTGCCTGCTACATAGTAACTGCTCAATAAAGCTAAACTGATTATCTCCTAAGAACATATGTTTTGTTTTTTTTACAGAGTATAATTATAAATATTCTTACATGTATCTATACTCTTTGATATGATTATGTCCCATGATTTTGGACAGAGTAATGCAGTAAGTCATTTTTATGGCTCAACTTTCTTTACCAAAGGAAATATTTTAATATTTTTTGTTGGGGCCATCCTTATTTTTTTCATTAGTTAGACCATGTGTTAGAGAGTAATCTTTTACTGTTTTCACTTTAAGACAAAAAAAAAGTATTGATAATTAATATATTTTTCACCAAAAACTAGAGGAAAGGTACTACCAACTATGTTGTCTTTTCATTTTTAATTACTAGGAAAAAGTGCTTCCATATTTTATAAATATCATGCCTTTCCCAGTTTGACAATTTTACCCGAGGCACCATATTAATTATAAAAACTAAGTTAGTTCTTTTGCATCTTGAACTATTTTAGGTCTTACCAATTTGGGTTAAATATGTGGAGATGAGGAAGTACACAATGTGTATATCCTGGGGATAATAAGGCCAATTTGGAGAGAAGCGGTAAAAATAAACATGAAAAAATAAAGTTGCGTCAGACCATAGAAATCCTTGAGTTTAAGGAAATTAATTTGAATTATCCTCAGTAGGCAAAAAGGAAAAAAGTTGTCAGGGACTTTTTTAGTAGAAGAGTGAGTGATCTGACTAGATCTCTGTATAACAAAGATGAGTAACAACGGGCTAGAAAACGAATTAATAGGCAAGGAAGGTGAGAAAATCTCTGTAGACAAGGGAGGTGAGAAGGATAATGTAATGATTTAAATGGATGGTTATACCTATATTAGGTGGTGGTAGTGGAAAGGGATAGATATGAAATTCTTGGGAGAAAAAATGTTGATGGCTTGAGGAGCTACTGTCTCCACTTTCTGATTCTTAGAAAAAACACTTTGCAACCTCTGTATAGTAAGATTTGTTGCACATCAGGGCTGCTTCTATCTCTTTGACAATGTGAACCATAAATTTTCAGAATCTACTCAGTAATATGGTTTTCTTATCACTTCTATAAACAATATTGGGCATTTAGATCTATCATTTGGATGCTCTTCACACAATGCCTTTTGATTTACAATAATTTTTCTTAATCTTGACATATTAATCTGACTGCTATCAAATGAACTTTTGGGCTCTCTTCTTGACTACTTTAGCTTGAGGCAAACATGTTGCTGGAAATGCCAAAGGGGAGAAGATGGAAGGGGAGAGAGACAGACACAAAGATAGAGCTTATATAAAAATATTCTTCAAAATCAAATATTCTCAAGCTCATTGAGACTTTAAACGATACACTGTCAGACATCTGAATAATATTTTTCATTTAACTTGAGTTCAAATTTACTTGACTAAAGAATCTGTGAATTTAAGTACAGATTAGCTTCTCAGTATAGTAGCAAATACATTTCACTTGCTTAGATTAGACTTGTGCTTATTCCAGGCTACCAGATAAAAAGGTACAGTGTTTACCAGCCAGTGTTATGAATAAGCTTATCTTCCTTTGTAAATGATCTACAAAGTCATCCAGGGACTATAACTTCACTAACAAGTTCTAGGATCATAGATATAGAGCTGGAAGAGACCTCATAAGCCATCTAGTCAAATTCTACCATTTTATAGATTAAGAAAGGGAGGTGCAAAGAGGATAAATGCCTTCACCATGTTTACCCAAATAGTAAATATCAGAGGTTAGGTCTTTTGTTTCTGAATCAAGGTTAGCCATGTGATCCATGAGTTCAGAATAGGTTTACAGTCATATATCTAATGATATAGTATGGATGTATGAATGTCCACATCTGTGAATTTATTGGAGTGGAGAACTCTCATTGAGAAAACTTTTTTTTACTTTTGCAGATCAGTTTTAGGGATATGACTTAGACACTGAGAAGATAACATATGGTCTTTATGTATCAGGAGACCAGTACTTGAACCTTGGAATTACTGACTATGAGTAGGCTCCCTAGCTGCCTCTTAACAATATTATTGACACATTACATGCATTTTACAAATAAGAAGTCTGATGCTCTAAAAAAATTAGAATGACACACAATGAAGCATCTGAGAAAGGACAGGTCTTCCTGACTCCAAGTTCAATTGTACTCTCCATTTCTCAACAATGAATGAACCTTTTCTCCTCTCAGTTTCTCTTCTTTATGTCTGTTTCTTTGGAAAGAAGATTACTTAAAATTTACTACCAAAGCAAAAATTGCAAGAATGTATAGTTGTTTAAAATATATTTGCATAAAGAATCATAACTGGCATTTAGTTAGTACTGTTAGGCTTGCAAGACATATTTTATGAATGATCTTATTTGTCTCCCAACAATGGTACAATAGGTACTATAAGCACTATCCCCATTTTATAGTTGAGGAAACTGAATCTGTAAGTTTATATTTCATATTCATGTAGCTAGGTAATATTCAGAGGCAAGTTTCAAACTCAGGTTTGAATGGCCAATGTCTAGTATTATATCCATCATTTACTTATATAATTTAATATATATAACAGGATATATGAGTAATCCAAGTCCACAAAAAAATCCCAAACTTTTTTTAGTTATTTTCAACAATTTCTATCAAAATATTTTGGAAGAATTACTGACAAGTAGCAAAATTAACTTAACTTTTTTCAACTCTTAGTATCCATCCTTTCTCTCACTCTTTCAAAAGTATAACCAAGTTAGATGGTCAATACTGAAAAAAGCTGAAAGACTGACAAATTATTCACAAACTGCATATCTAGAATATTGTTATGGTATGTTGTCTGATTCAAGTAAACCTTTATAAAAGGCCTACTATTTGCAGAGAGATGAGAGCCAGCAGGATGAAATCATTGGGTCAGGTGTTATATTATTATTATCTTATGCTTATTATCCTCTTATGTGTATTATAATTTGTTCTCCCAAAGGGCAAATGAAAAGATTGGTAGTTATTGGCTCAAGAATGGGAAAGAGAAAAAGTACAAGAACTAAAGACATATAGTTAAAGTAACCTGTTGATCAACTCTTCAGAGTTATAAGACCCTACTGATTAACAGATTGCCTTTGGCATTGTGCCCTTTTATGTTCCTGATCACTTAAGGACAGAAATAAAGCCACAAGCCTTTTGAAATGATCAATGAGCACTATCTGCAAGATAATAAAAGCAATGAGCACAGATACCACAACAGAACCAGTATGGTACCTATTTTTAAAGACACTTGGTAGTAGTCACAACTACCTCAAAAAAGATCCACAGAAGATCAAACAATGAATAGCCTTTGCATAAAAAAAAAAAGGATTGCCTTTTTCATATTTTTTAAAAAGTTTAGAAATTACTGCCAGATATTCTCCTGTCTTCCTCCACACTTCCATTCACTGAAATGAAATGCTATTGTAAAGATGAACAAGGATATAGTTAAAAAATACAAACCAAAAAGTGTGGCTTAAATAACATTCTTTGTTTAACACCATTTCTTTGACCATCACTAGTAGTAGTCACATACATATGTGATAGCTAAGAGAAAAATATTTTCCTTTCCTCCCAAAAGAATATCTGCTCTGATAGTGTTCATTAACTGTACTTTAAATATAAGACCAATTGTTGCAATTTAACAGATCAGAGGTTGTATAATGCTGATCAAGTTGAATATAGTGTTTGTGCTTAACACTGTGGTAAACAAACATCTTGATTTGGAGATACAAAGAAGGAAGTAAGAAGAAATGTGGGGTACCTAGGAACAATGCTCACCAAGTGAAAATAGTGGCATTCTATTTTCAAAGGTTCTAAAGACTTAAATTCATTGACAAGTGGTACAGGCACCGTAGCAACTTTTGAAATGTCAAATTTCCTAAAATTCATACATAATTTTAAAGAAACTAAAGTAAAGATTGGCAGCATCTCAATCTGTTTATTGGAGCACTTTTAATCTCTAAATCCAGGCAAATAAAATAGTCAGCCAAAAGGAACATTTAATACCTTTGTCGAATTTAGCTCCTGCCAATTCAGAGAGTAAATACTCCTTTAAAGCAGAAATCTAACAAAATAAGAACATAATAGAAATTGGGATGGTATTGGGAATGAACAATTTAAGATATTCAATAATTTCCTGTGCACTTAAAGCAAAAATGCTGAAGATTTCTCTAGAATTTCACTTCTATTATCACACCAGGCTCTCAAATCATTAAAGTCATAGTAAATCAAATACTAGCTCAATTTCAATGCTAACTTATGGTTTATTAAGTTTTATGAATATAGGGAGTGAATTACAGAAGTTAAAAATGATAGTATTATTAAGCAACTTCTTGATGTGCCAGAATAAAACAGCAGATTAATCATTTCAGTTCTCACGGGTATATATATACAATAATGGTATTGCTACAACAACATTCTCCCTCTTTCTAGGGACAGTGAGGGTATTTGAGGTTACAGTCCAGTCTCTTGACACACAGTAGGTGCTGGGCAAGTCACACATATTGTGTAGAAAGTGCTGATCTGTATGGGTATAAGGAGTAAATCCTTAGATTAGTGAAATAACAGGTCTAGTTCACAAGATCCAGAACACACAAAAGGTAACCAGTGTTTTAAAAGCACTGGTCAAAGATTCTAGAAACTTGGGTACTGGTTCTAGTTTTGTTATTTTCCAGCAGCTCAACTGTGGATAAGTCACTTGAACTAGTTTAAAAGGGCTTGTTTCTTAAAGTGTAGAATAAGCTGAGCTCTATGGTGAGCTCCTTCCATTTCTACAGTTTTATGATTAAAAAATGCCATAACTTAAGAGAATTGTTTTAAAAACAGCAGCTTAGTTTCATTAAAACAAAACAAAACAAAATACAATTAGAATTCAAAAGTTCTCAGTTGGAATTTTACTTGCTCCTTAACTAGCTGGATTATTCTGGGCAAGTACTTTTAAGTTCGATAAGCCTCTGTTTACCTAAGTGTAAAATATCTGTACTCTAATGGGGTTATTGTGAGAATGAAAGGTAATAAATGTAAAATGCTTTATGAAAATAAACAGAATGACATACACAGGTTATTATAATACTACAGGAAAAAAGCAGAAACTAGCTAAACCAAATGGTATTATGCATATGTCCTTATATTTCTCCCTCTCCTCCAAAGAAGCTTAAGTTCTGATTTAGTGAAAATCTGAGGCAAACTAAACTCTACATGAACATTTCTGGGAACGTGGGGGGAAATTAAGCTCTGTTGCTTTTCCTGAGTCTATGCCAATACCTGTCTGCTCCTCTATTATCCCCAAGCATCAACATGACAAAAATTATATCACTTCGATAATTCGAAAATATAGTACACTCCCTACCCACTCCCAATGGAGCCTCAGTTTAGTGAATAGTTTCCCTAAGCTGTGTCTGTGGAGGGGGAGTCATTAGCTGATGACTAAACCTCTGGTGATGACCCTCTCCAAAATTAGCGGGGCTAATTGTTGTATAACAATGATAATTCTCAATTCTACAGAACTTTAAGGTTTAAAAGGCAGTCGCTGACATTAAGATCATCAAAACGATCAAATATGCTCCCGTTTGCCCACGAAATAATTAATATCCTCTGATTGAGGCACACACTTACTTGCCCAATGCTATCCAGATGACAACTTCCTAGAATTTTAATACCTCTTTAAAACAAGCTAACAAAAGCTCACAAAAAACCATCCAAATTCTTCCGGTTTTGGCCCAAATGCTGATCGCAGAGGTGAACTAACTCCTCGGGCTTAGTTACTTCTACAAAGTGTAGCTGTCACCCTTCAGATGTAGGGAGGGCGTCAAAAGGAAAAGGACCTGCAGCTGCAACATAGTAGCTACTCAAAGGGCAGTATCAGGGAAAGGGGCTCCGAGGTCACTTAAATGTAACAATCCTAGAATAACAGTAACAGCAGCGACACCTCTCCGAGCTTTGGGGGCGTTCGGAGTCCCTTGCCCAGCCAAACCCTTGGGAATGCACAAGTCTCCCCACTCCCCAGCTCCTGCCCCGGGACGTGCGTAACCTCTGCCCCAGTCCCTAGCCCAGCCGGAGGTGGCGGTGGCCGCTGCTGAACCGGTTTACGGCCCCGGTAAGGGGCTCGTTCGTCTCGTCCCTCCCGGCGGGCACGGGCCACTCGCGGATAGTCTCCCTCGGCCCGCGGCTCGGGGAAGGGAGGACCAGGCGAAGCTGCTGACCCGAGCTGGTGGCCCGTCCGCCCTGCCTTGCGAGGCCCGCGGCCGTCGCCTCTCACCTGAGCGGCTCCTGCGCTTTTCCCGGTGCCGGTCACTCTCGTAGAAGCCCAGGGTCTCCGTGAGCTGGGGCGGTGGGGGCCCGTTGACGCCGCCACCGCTGCCGCTGCCTCTGACACCGCAGCCGGGGCCCAGAGGAAAGCGGTGGCTGCTCTTGCTGCCACCACCGCCGGGGCCGGGGCCGCCTCCGGTCGGCAGCAGTTCCACCTCGCCGCGATTGTCCCGGTCTTTGCTGTCCCTGCCGCCGCCCGGGGTAGTTGCGGAGCCGGCGGCCGTGTCGCCGACACCCGCCATGTTCGCCGCCTGAACACAACAAACTGTCCCCGACACCTCCTCCTCCTCCTCTTCTCCCTCCCTCTCCTCCTCCTCCCCAACCCCCCCCCTCCCTCCCTTCACTCCAACCCGAGTCCCCCCTCCCTCACCCAAGAAGACTTCGCCTTCAGGCGCCGCGGGCGCGAGCCTTTGGCGTCAATAGCCGCGCGACCTGACGCCGGCACGTAAGAAGACCTTGTCGCGGCCGACGCCGCCATTTTGTTCCGTGAGCGTTGAGCGCTCTGCTGTTCTCTTTATCCGCTGGGCTTCTCTTCTTCCGAACGCCTCCCTAAAGAATTAGGAAAGGGATTCGAAGTTCGTGGAGTTGGGGTCGAGGAGGAAGCCCAGGTCGCGACCCGAGGGCCTGTGAGGAGCCACCTCATCCCGGAACATCCAAACCTGCACACGCTCGGATGAACCATCGGGAGGAGCCTCTCGAGAGTGGCTCATTGCCAGGCCAGATCTCCGAGGTCTCCGCTCCTAGCCCCTTCTCCCGCCTCAGGTGTGGGTCCATGTAGACTAGGAAAAGGACCTTAGAAAGCATCCATCAGTCACTGTCAACAGATATGACGGGCATGGCCGGACACTCCAGGACACACACATGAAAATAGCCCCTGCCTCCTAGGAGCCTACTTTACCAAAAAGGAAAGAGGTTCCTCAAACAGTAAAGTGAAGTGACTCTCTAATCTAAAGGCCAGTCACTCAAGTAGGAAGTTGCAGAGCCCAGATTCAAGTCTTGGTCTTTTTAACACTAGAAGGATCAGGCGCATTCTTGGAGGTATCCTTAGATAAAAATTTGTTTAGTCCTTAGAAGCGTTTCTGCTATTCGACTCCCAACTGGAGCATTCTTCTGTATGGGGCAACTTGGTGGAGTACTCTGCCAGGCCTTAGGAAGATTGGGGTTCAGATGTGGCCTTAGATGCAAGATATGTGTCATTTTGTAAATATTAAATATTATCATTAGTGTTGACTGGGAAAAAACAGAACTATTAAATAGTCAAAATCACTCTTTAATCAAGGGCAAAAGGGGTTCAGTGCTAGTAGGTCTCCACAATAGAGCTGCCTGCCACACACCACTGTGCAGTCAAGAGGATTGAACTGAGGCCACTCTAGTCACTGACCTGAGTGCCACAGTTCTAGATGGACTACAGGGAACAAAAGAAGTTGGGGAAGCTATTGGCAAGGAAAGATGATTGATATATATGTCATGATATAGCTATAAAGAAAATGGGGGTATTCAAACTACATTGACAGGATACAATCAAGATAGGAAAAGGAATCATAGCTAGACACTAGGGTGTAAGAGAAGGGACTATTTACAATGAATACTAAAGGATGGTTCCTCCCCAGTTATGATTCTTGGGAAAGGGTTTTATACAAAAGGGGAGACTACCTAAAACAAAGAGGGTCCTTAGTATATGTTTAGTCTCACCCAACTAGGATTGTCATTCCCCTGAGGGTCTCCCACTCAGTCTGAAACTGCTAGCCTGAGGTTCCCTTCATGGTAGATTCCCATGGGAAAAGGAACAAGTAAACATAGTCATAATGATAAATTATCAGAAACAAATAAAAAAGTGTCCACTGTAGTCTGTAAGAAGGAAAGCAGGTAATAATTTAGAACAATTTCTGTACAAAATGGTTTTAAAAAGAGGAAAGGGTTTGATTTATTAGAAGAGGGTAAACCTTTAACCATTCAGAAAACTTAAGAATTTCTTAATCCAAAAGCATTCTATGTGTTATATTAAATTTTTGTATTTAGAATGGAAAAAAAATTAAGACTATTTTTGGTAAAAATTTTACAGACTACTTTTAATGATTACTTTTTTAAAAATTTATTTAGTCAATTTAGAACATTATTCCTTGGTTACAAGAATCATATTCTTTCCCTCCCCTCCCCCTTCCTGAGGCTGATGCACAATTCCATTGGGCATTACATGTGTCCTTGATCAGAACCTATTTCCATGTTGTTGATGTTTGCACTAGGATGTTCATTTAGAGTCTATATCCCCAGTCATACCCCCCTTGACCCATGTAATCCAGCAGTTGTTTTTCTTCTGTTTCTACTCCCACATTTTTTCCTCTGAATGTGGATAGTGTTGAGTATTTCCTATATCCAACCTCTTTACTCTTCTAGTATATTGATGTTCCCCCCCCATGTGCTTCTTTGTGACATATAAATTTACCCCATTTTGTTTCTTTTCCCATTTCTCTTAATATTAACTTTAAAAAAACTCTTGTTGTATGCATATATATATATATATATTTATGCACACATATACCTATATACATATTTATGTCTGGGCATTTCATCCTATAGTTTGTCAGTATTCCCTCTATATAATTCTTCTAGCTACCCAGTTGATAACAATTTTTAAGAGTTACCAATGTTCTCTTTTCTTGTAGGGATATGTATTATTTTAGCTTATTGGGTCCCTTAAGAAAAGTTTGTTTTTTGTTTTGTTTTTTCCTCCTTTATTAATTACCTTTTGATGATTCTCTTGAGTTCTATGTTTGGGCATCAAATTTGTCTGTTCAGGTATAGTCTTTTCTTTACAAATGCTTGGACTACTTCTATTTTATTAAATGACCACACTTTCCCCTGTAAGAATATAGTCAATTTTTCTAGGTAGTTGATTCTTGGTTGTAGACCTAATTCCCTTGCTTTCCAGAATATCATATTCCATGCCTTTCAGTCCTTCATTGTAGATGCAGCCAGATCCTGTGTTATCCTAACTGTAGTTCCTTGATATCTGAATGAATTCTTCTTAGTGCCTTGTAATATTTTTTCCTTAGTCTGGTAGTTCTTGAATTTGGCTATAACATTCCTGGGTGTTGTCACTTGGGGATTAAATACAGGAGGTGATCCGTGGATTCTTTCAATCTCCACTTTTCTCTCTTATTCTAGAATTTTGGGGAAGTTTTCTTGGATAATTTCCTGTAGGATGATGTCCAGGCTTTTTCTTTTGTCATGGTCTTCTGGTAGACCAATGATTCTTAAGCTGTCTCTCCTCGAACAATTTTCTAAATCTTCTGTTTTGTGAATGAGATGTTTTATATTTTCCTCAATTTTTTCATTCTTTTGATTTTGTTCTATAGTTTCCTGCTGCCTTGTGAAGTCTCTTGCTTCTAATTGTTGAATACTGGTTTTTAAAGACTGAATTTCATCCCTGGCTTTTTGGTCATCTTTCTCCTTCTGGTCTGATTTTCTTTGGAGGTCATCTTTCATCTTCTTTGCCTCATCTTTCATCTCTTATGCCTCATCTTTCATTTTCTTTGCCTCATTCTTCATCTCCATTGCCTCATTTTCAAGCTGATTAATTTTGGCTTTCAAGACACTATTTTCTCATTTTAGTTCAAATGGCTCTGTTTCCAGATGACTTATCTTGCTTTTTAAGTTCTTTTATGAGTTGTCTTCAGCCTCTCTTAAAATGTTTTGAATTGTATTTTGAATTCTGCCAAAGCCTGTGTTCAATTCGCTGGATTTTCTGTGTTTTTGCTTTGTGTTCCTTGATCTTCCTCTGTTACATTTGCTCTTTGTTCATTGCCTGGATAGAAGCTGTTGATTGTAATTTTTTTTTCTTTTTCTGTTGTTTGCTCATATTTGCCCCTTCTTTTCCTCCTGTATTTGCCTGCACTCTTGCTGCTCTCATTGTGTGCTGGATCTGTGGGTTTGGGCTTTTCTGTCAGCCTTCACCTTTGGAGCTTAGCAAGGCACTCAGAGTAGTCTGTAGGGAAGGGGTGTTGGAGCTTGAGCTTCCCTGCCCTCTGAGGGCTTGATGAGATTAAGCTCATCTGAGTTGAACTTGCAGTGCTGGATGTGCCCTGAGGCCAAAACCTCAGGAGCAATATGGAGTATCTCTGCTGCTGTGACTAGACTGCCTGCTCTATGCTTCTTTTCCAGCTGCTTTACCATCACCTGTGTTCTACACCCTGAGCCTGGCACAGCTTTGTCTGCAAGGTACTCCCTCCAGACTAGTGCCCTTGCCAGCCCTGAGGTTCCCACTGCTTTTGGGGGCTCAGTACTCTGGGTGGGGGGAGAGGTCCTGGGACCTTCCTTCTTCCTTCCCCTTAAACTTGAGTGTTCCCAAATTCATGATTTTGGGGGTCGTGCCTTTTAAGTTGAGTCCAGCAGTAGGGTTCCTTAGCTCTGTCCTGTTGTTAGGTTTGGTTTTCAGTCCCCTAGGAGCATTTAGTTTTTAATCGGTGAGGAAGGGTTTTCAGAAGTCTGAACTTTAGCTGCCTCTATGCCAACATCTTGACTCCCACATTCTAATGACTAACTTCTTGAGAATTCTTACAATTAGTTTATATAGAGCTTATAGGGAACAAAGAGGTCATCCAGAGCAATTCTTTCATTTTACACAGGAGAACACTGAACAAATTAGAATGCTGAGTAACATTAATAAAATTAACTTTAAAGAGATAAATGTAAGGACTCATACTTGAACACACACACACACACACACACACACACACACACACACACACACGAAACCCCAACTCCATAAACATAAGATAGAAGCATGGATGACAAACAAATCTGAGTATCATCTAGGGGTCAATATGAATCATCAGTGTCATGGCAGCTAAAAAACATACTATGATCTTGGAGCCTCACTTCCAGGATCAGAGAGGTGATAATTAGGTGCTGTGATTTAATAAAGATATTAATAAGCTGAATGGTGTCCAGAAGAGAGCAACTATCATCAATTAATAACCATTAAGTGCCTACTAAATGCTGGAGAGACAAGTCATATGACAGTCCTTGCTGTCAAGGAGCTCATAGTTTAAAAAGAGGAAGACAACACAAAAAAGTTGAAGGCAAGGTGAAGTGGAAGAAGCTTGTCTAGCTCTTAGAGCATGAGAAAGTCCTCTATCTGGAACAGGAATGATAAGTTTCTAGAGATCATGAAGTCCTAGAGATCCTTCATGATCTAGAGATCATGAAGACTGGGTAGAAAATGATTTGAATTCTCTGGGTGCCCTCAAGTGGTAGAAGATACAAAAACTCTCTGCTGTCTGTCCTCAACCTTCTCCAATGGGAAGGAGAGGCCCCAGGGGGCAGTGTCAAAGAGGTATGATAAAAAACCTTGAGTTTAAATGACTGGATAGCTTGAAAAAAAAAAGGGGGGGGGGATATGGTAGTTGTGTTCAAGTATTGGAAAGACTGTCATGTAATGTAAGGACGGACTAGTTTTATTTGGTCCCAGAGAACCAGGAAAAATGGATAGAAGTGGTAAAGACACCAATTTAGTAAGGAAAAACTTCCCTAAAGCTGTCCAAAAGTACCCTAGAAGTAGTGAATTCCCTGACCTTGAAAGTCTTCAAACAAACTGGATAACTACTTGGATGCATTGTAGTATCATGCATGGGTTGGCCCGGATAGCAACTCATCAATTCTGAAATTTTGTGAAACTGCTTGAGGTGAAGAATTTGTTCTAGATCACACAGCTAAGCAAAGAACTGAAATAATTGTTAGGGGCTGGCTTCTTTCTGGGCAACTCCATTTGTATTCAGGCAATTTGGTGGTAAAATGAGTGGTGTGGGATTTGGAGTCAGGGGAACTTAAGTTCTAATTCTTCCTCATATATATATACTTATTTTGTGACACTGGACAAGCCACTATGTTCCTCAGTTTTCTCATCTGTAAAAGAAGGATAATAGTAACACTTCACTGTAGTTGTGAGGATCAAAGTACTTAGTGCATATATTTTTTGTTCAGTTTTTCAGTCATGTTGGACTCATTGACTCCCTGTGAGGTTTTCATGGCAAAGATACTGGAGTGATTTGCCATTTCCTTCTCTTGCTCATTTTGCAAATGAGGAAACTGAGGTAAAGAGGGTTAAGTAAATTACCTAGGGTCACATAACTAGAAAATGTATGAGATAGGATTTTAATTCTGGTCCTCCTGACAACTGGGGTGCTACTCTATTCACTTTGCCACCTAGCTGCCCCTAATGTGTATATAGTTCTTTGCAAACCTTAAAGCACTATTTAAATGCTTGCTATTAAAAGTTAAGAGCCCTCAACTGCCCCTAAAACTTCTAATCCTTTCAGCATGCACCCCATAGGAGACTGAGGCAGGCACAAGTGAATTCCCTTTTGGGATCACAAGAACATGGATTCAGCAAATCCAAAGCCATCACTTATAGATTTAGATAATTCTCATAAGTGAAGTGACTTGTCCAGAGTTGCACATCAAGTAAGGTTGACACTAGATCTTCCAACTTCAAATCTAGTCCTATTCACATTATACCCTATTTTAAAGAAAAGGAGCCTATTTTTAGTGCCTAAACAAATGAAAACAAAGAGACATGGAGAATTGACATATTAAAGGCTTCTCCCAGGCACATACCAAAGCCATAGAAGTTCCTTGAAAGATGTAACAACAATTAACTTTGTTTTAATAGACAAGGCAACAAAGAATCAGAAACAGTTGAACTCAATGTTTTATAAACCTGAAAACAAATTACCTGGGGGAAGAATTCCCTATCTAATGAGAATTACTTGGAAAATTTGAAAGCTATTTGGTGGAAATTAGTTTTACAGCAACTTATAAAACACAACTCAAAATGTACATGTGATTTGGAAGTTAAAGATCTTACCATTAAAAAAATAGGCCCATATCAGATACCTTTGACAGTTATAACTTAGAGATGAATTAGCAAAGCAAGTAACAGGTAATCACAAAAAAGAAAATTGATAATACTAGTAAATGCTTAATAAAGACTCTTCAAAACAACTGCCTTGGAATCACTTTGCCCCTTAAACCTATCTTGTGCTCCCAGTCTGTTATGCTGCTACATATGTATCCTTCTCTGACATATATTCTGTCTTTTTTTCTGGGAACAAAATAACTACTATTTCTGGCAAGAAAATGTCTCACTTTTTAAAAGCTTTCTTGGCCATCCCTGTGATTTCCCAGACCAAAAGACCTCTCCATTTGTGTTTTCTTCCTCTTTAAAATGTAAACTTCTAGGGGCAGCTAGATAACACAGTGGATAAAGAGGACTAGGTCTGGAGTCAGGAGGACCTGGGTTAAAATGTGGCCTCAGAGACTTATCTATGTGACCCTGGGCAAGGCACCTAACCTATTGCCTAGCACCTGCTGCTCATCTAAGAAAGAAAGTAAAGGTTTTTATATATATATATATATATATGCTCCTAGAGGGCAGAGGCCATTTAACTTTTTGTGTGTGTCCCCAACAATTAGCCAAGTTCTTGGCCTATTAAAAATACTTTTTCCTTTATTCATTATCTTGATTACATAAAAAAAGGAAATCTTCTGCACAAAATTACAACTAGGATAATAATGAAATTGGTCAATTGGAAAATAATGTATCATATTTCTGAAGACGGATCAGATATCCAGGCAGCTTACACATATAAAACAAAAATCTATTTCCCTATAGAAGTAAGCAGACAACACACATGAATAAATAATTCTCATAACAATTAAATGAGAATTTCTTTTAATTAACTGCATGAAATATCCCTCCAACTACTACTAATAAGAGAAATGCAAATCAAAACAACTGAAGTTTTACTCATCTCTCAGATGCTGAGAATAATTAGTAGTGTAGGACATGTAGAAAAACAGGAACACTGATATTATGTATTGTTAGTGGAACTGTGAATTCGTCCAATCATTTTGAGAAGCCATTTTGAATAAGCAAAGAAAGTGAATAAAATGCCCATACCCTTTGATCCAGAAATCTAACTGTTAAGCATGTCCATGAGGAGGATAATGAAAAAAAAAACCCACCTATATAAAAAACAATTGGAAACAAAGTAGATGCCTATAGTTTGGTAAATGGTTAAAAACAAATTGTTATATGTTAATGTAAGAGAAAACACTTGTGACAAATTATGACTTGCAGAGTAGCATAGGTAGACATCAACTGATGCCAAATGAAATAAGTAGAAACTGGAAAACAAAATATTCAATGACTAAGTGGAAAGATAAGCAATAAAACAATTAAAAATGAGTGCTATAAAATTATATCAGCTTGGTCCTAAAGAAGAGATATGAAAAGGTATTCCATCACCATCTTTTCTAAGGTGTGGAAATAAGGCATATGGAACATTACATAATATTATATTTTTTATAATGTATTGTTGTTTTTTTTTTTAACCCTTACCTTCTGTCTTAGAATCAATTGGTTCTAAGGCAGAAGAGCAGTAAGGGTTAGGCAATGGGGGTTGTGACTTGTCTAAGGTCACACAGTTGGGAAGTGTCTAAGGCCATACTTGAACCCAGGACCTCCTGTCTCTGGGCATGGCTCTCCATCCACTGAGATACCCAGCTTCCCCCTATGTATTGGTTTTAAAGAACACCCCCCCCTTATTCTTTGCTATGAGATTATTTCTGAGGAGAGAAGATGAGAAATATTGGGAAGTATAGGTAATGTAAAAGCAAAATATGAATCTAACTTGTTTCTTACGACAAAGGGGAGCCATTGTAGCTTAAAAATAAATGTTTGATAACCCTTTGATTAATATTAGGAAACATAAAGAACAGAAACAGAGGCTCACCAAAGATGTGTGTTTAAGGATATTTTGTACAGAATCCAATGAAAGATATCTTATGATTAATGAGTTCCTAATAGGATCAAAGTTCTTAAGATAGACGAGGTTTTAAAAATCACCCCCTCATTTTGTCACACAAGAAAACAAACTCAGAGAAACGAAATTATTTGCCCAAAGCCAAACCAAGTGTCAGAGATAGAATTTGAACTAAGATCCTATAACTAAAGCCATTGTTCTTTCCACTATACTATGTAGCCTCCTTTAGATATTCCTATTTGTAGGTGGTATTATTCAAATTGCACCAAATCCTATAATTTTTAAGACTTATAAATGAGATCCAAATTACTTAATTTTACATAGGAAAATCTAAATAAATGTAGAATATTAATTATCCAGATTATGTGAGGAGCATGTCATAGTGGGTCATGTTCTAAACTTAGAATCAGGAAGAGCTTAAGTCTTGCCTCACACACTAATTTGCTTACCCTAGGCAAGTCACTTGACATCCATTTGCTTCAGGTACCTCATCTATAAAGTGAGGGTATTGAATTAAGTGAACTTTAAGGTTGTTTCTTGCTTTAAAACTATGATCATATATTTTGCATTTGTATGAATGATCCATAGAATTCTTTATTAAGTAAACATATCTAGTCAAACATTGCAAATGGACAATGAGCTGGACCCCAGTTTCAGGAACAGACAAAAAGAAAAAGACAATGTTATCCTTAGGTTATCATATATTACTTTTAATTATTGGGTACTCAGTCAGAATTGAGTAAAGCTAGAAGAGTTTCTGTGTTAAAGGGGAATGAGAACAATCCCTTCAGCCTGGCTTCCCACAGTTTAGTATAAAGGCGGTGGTGAAGTACCTTCTTATATCTCTTCTATTGGGCCAAGCTGGGTCATAATTTTACAACATTCATGTTTTAATTGTTTTCTTGCTATTCTTTCCATTTAGACATTAAATATTTTGTTTTCTAGGTTTTGTTTATTTAATATGCACCTAGAGGAATTTGCAGTGTAAAACAGAAGTGAAGATGACATGCTTTCTGGTTTAATGTTTTAAGTCTCAACCTCTTGAAAGGGTACAAAAGCAATAAGTTATTACTGCTGCTTGGGTTTGTTAGTGCCCATTGATGATTCCTCTTTAGAGGGCCAGAGACACAATTATTCCACTTACCCACTTAACCTAGTCTTTGTGCATAAGTCCCAACCTGAGAGGGATCCATTAATGAAGGCGGTGGGAAAGAGTGCCAAGACTAGGGAGCCAGCAGAAGTTTTCTGCATTGTTACAAACATTGCCAATGAATAATATAAAAGAAATGTCATAATGTCCCAGAATAGAAGATAGGCTGATCATATAGAAAGAACAAGGGATCATCATGTTGACAGATCTAGAGGAAGTCTCTAGTATTTTGATTTACAGGAGGACATTTAAGAATTGCATATGAAAGTCGTTAATAGCTTGAAGATTTTAATTGACACATACAGAGCTCTGAATTGTGGGTTATGAGAACCTAAAAGGAAGCTGGCTTCAAAGTGGAGAAGAAGTAGGTTCAAGTCCAGATTCTGACATAAACTAGCTATGGACAAATCATTTATCTTCTCAGGCTCAGAATTTCCAGGAAACTCTTTAAAGATAGCCTGAAGAACAGTTGTCATTCTAAAAAGTTTCCTCATTGAGAACTTCATAAATTTGTGAAGTCACTGGTCTGGCCCTTGGCCCCACTCAACAATCTCCCCAATGACATTTCACAAATAAGTACATAAAATCTGTAATTTGGTGGAGGATTCTAATGTCTCTTAAATGTGGGATAAGATATTCTAAACATTCTGTTTTTTGTCTTTCTATCTCCAAATGACTAGCATATCCTCAAATGCTTGGCAAATAATAGGCATTTAATAATGCTCATTGTTTGATTATACAGCAAAAGAAAAAAAAAGGAATTAAAATATGTAATTTGACCCCCAAGGAATTTTGTAACCACAAAAATGTGGGGTTCAAGACTGTGAATTGCCAAAACTGTAAAGATAATTTTTTAGTGTCTTGACTTAAATAAAAAATAAGTGGTTGCCATGGGAAAAATTCCCCAATATGAAAAATACCCAAGTCAGCTGGGTTTTATGGAGATTTTAGTTAATACAAATGAAGGAATTAAGGAAAGGGAGAGAGAGAGTATAAGAGAAAATAGTATGAAGGGGCCTAGGCCTGAGTCTTAAGAGAGACTAGTCAATCTTTAATCACTCACCACAAGATTTGTCCTAAGCAAAACTCCAGTCCTCCACTGAAATCCTCAACTCCTGAACTGAGTTCAGAGACCCAGCTCCTCCAAACTAACTCTAAACTCTCCTTAAGTTCAGAGAGCCAGCTCCTTTTAAAGAGAAATTTCTCTAATGTCACCGCCCCTAAATTT
This sequence comes from Monodelphis domestica, assembly GCF_027887165.1. Taxonomy (NCBI): domain Eukaryota; kingdom Metazoa; phylum Chordata; class Mammalia; order Didelphimorphia; family Didelphidae; genus Monodelphis; species Monodelphis domestica. The sequence continues at coordinate 99,109,660 of NC_077232.1, forward strand.
TCACATCTACCAATCACAGTAGACGTTTTCCCCACTACTGACCATTCTTAGTTCACATCTTCTTTTGTTATCACCTTCTCTGAATAGACTAAAACTTCACACCTCTTGCCTTTTGTAAGTTGCTTGACCTTTTTAGTGATTAATTTAACCTTTATAGGTACTTAGCACCCTTTTGTATTAGATCTAAAAATAGACCTAGCTTAGGGATTTTGCTTCACTATAAGTATGAGTTGGGGAATTTTCATTGTTCAGTAAGGAATTTTACAACTTTATCTTCCCCATAGGCACTGTCTGAGCAGGGTGGAGTAATTTTAAAGTTCTCAATACATTCCTGAACAAGTACCTATATTGTTACAATAGGGGAATAGCTTAATCAAATCTTCTGAAGTAGAGTCTGAGAAATTTTAAGATTCACAATTTATAATTTGAAGGAAAAAGAACTGAGGACAAAGAGAGGAGAGAGAAAAGGTTCTTAGATTAAAGGATCAGAATACAAAATAATACATGAGCAATTGCTAAACTGTATTATAAGATTTACAAATCCTATGGAGTCATGTAGAAATCAAACACCATTGTGTCCTGGAATAGTTGGGAGAATGTCTTTCTATAAACTTCATTTTCTAGATAGGTTGACTTGATTCTCTGTCTTAGATTTTTAAATTAACAAAGTATTTTATATGTCAATGTTTACATATTATTTAGATATTGTAATGTTTACATATAAATGATATTCCATTTATATGATTAGCATCCCCTGCCCATTCAGTGTAACAGTATTAATTAATTTCCTACTATTCAATATGGTATTACTTTAATTAAGCTAACATGAAGCACTTAGTACATTGTAGTTGGCATTGCGAAAAAAAAAGTGAAAAATAGCCTGGTCCCTGACAACAAGTTGTTTGTAATCTAATAACCTGGTAATAAAATAATAATGTGGCTAAGATACATAAATAAATTATGATAAAAGACAGAATATAATAAGAGCACAAAGATCTAGATGAAGTGCTCTAAGAAATTTGAGGAAGGAAAGATCATTTTTAGGAAAGGAGAAATCAAAAGACAACACCTCAAAACAGGTAGCATTAGAATTGGGTCTTAAAGAAAAAAAAATAATTTGCATTTATACAGTGCTTTAACATTTTAAAATCATTATTATCATCATTGTCAATAAAGACATTTAGCATTTTAAAGTTTTCAAAGCACTATATATGTTTATATACATACATGTATATACACATGTATACACATAGACACACATTTATTAAGTGATTACTATGTGCTATGCATGGTGCTGAGACCTGGGGATATGAAAAGAAGCAATGAATAGTCCCTGCCCACAAGGAGTTGACAATCTAATGTAGGAGACAACATACAAATATACAAAAAGTAAACTATGTATAGGATAAATAGGAAATAATACGCAAAGAGAAGTCACTAGAATTAAGAATTAAGAAGGCTTCTTGCAGAAAATGAGATTTTATTTGAGACTTAAAAGAAGATAGGAAGGTGAGTTATCAAAAGGAAATAGGGAGAGATTTTCAGGGATGGGGATAGGGGACAGTTAGAGAAAATGCCCTTAATGGAGAAATGGAGTTTCTTGTTCACAGAACAGTCAGAAGGCCAGTGTCACTGGATCAAAAAGTGTAAGTAGATTGGAAGTGCGGGCAAGTATGGTTATGAAGGGCTTTGAATGTCAAAGATAGAATTTTGCATTTGATCCTGGAGGCAATAGAAAAGCACTGGAGTTTATTGAAAGGGTTTGTGTATGATGCAGTTGACATTGTTGGACTTGTGCTTTAAGAACATATTTTGTCCTCATAACAATCTATATCCTTAATTATTAGTACTAACTACATTGTATAGATGAGAAGACATGCTCAGAAACATTATGTGACTTAGGTATGAAAATACAATTGGCAAGATGGGATTTAAACCAGCACTTTCCATTATACTACATACAGGTGAAAACATGAAGAAAATGTATTCTAGGCATGAGGGATGACCAGCATGAATACATGAAATTTCTAAAGAATAATGTGAGATCAGGAAACAGCTAGTGAGGTTTAGCTCAAGCATATGAATATGGAAGAGGAGTAGAATGAAATAGATAAGGATTGGAAAATTTGTGGGGAAATTGAGCCAATGGGCTAATGATAATTTATATTTTTCCCCTTTGGGGCCCCTTAAGAGCTCCTGAATGTTTTTAAGCTATCAGCATTGACTTGATCAGATATGCAATTGGAAAGATCATGTTGGCAGTTAGGTAAAGAATGAACCAGAGATGGGGAGATATTGGAAGTAAGGAGGATGGATAGTTAAGCTATTATAGTAGTTTAACTGGGAGATAATGAGAATCTGAACTAGACTGTTAGCAGTAAAAGTACAGAGGAATGAACAGATGCAGGAAAAACTATCAAGGCAAAATTGACTTGAAATGATGATTGAATATCAAGAATGTAGGAAGAAGGAACATGACTGAAGTTTTGATCCTAAGTGACTAAAGGATAGTGGTGTCATTAAGGGAAATAAGGACATACTTTGGAGGGACAGTAATGACTTTTATGATAGACGTATTGAGTTTGAGTTGGAGATGTGCATTTAGATGAAGGTGCCTTAAAAATACAAAATAGAAGTTGGGAGTGGTCATCGTGGAGAGAAATTTGCATTTGCATAAGCATAATTATCTGCACAGAGCTGACAATTTAAGTCATAGAAGAATATGAGATTTCTAAGGAAGTGTCAGTGTGAGAAGAGAAGATAGAGTCTTGTGGGATATGCATAGTTGGAGGGTAGGAGGGAAAAGAAAATGAAGAATCCAGAGAGACTAAGAAAAAATAATTTAGGTAAAAGACCTGGAAAGGAGGTTGTTGCAAAAGTCAAGGGGAGAGAGAGGAGTAATTTAGTGTCAGATGATAAAGGTGAATGAGCACTGAGAATAGGTCATTAGATCTGGCAAGTAGGAGGTTACTGACCAGTTTGGAAGGGGTCATTTCAATTAGGTTATAAGGAGTGAAATCAGATTAGGCACAATGAAGAAATGAAATGTCTGGTTGTGAATCTTAAAACTACTCAGACTGTATTTTAGAAGATTTGGTCTAGCTATTGCCTTATTGTAAGATACTTGGTCTAACTAGAATTAAGAATGTATTGGGAATTTTAAAAATTATTCCACCCTACTCAGACAATGCCTTAGAGGAAGATAAAATTGTAAACTCCTGATTGAACAATGAAAGTTCTCAACTCATACTTTATAGTAAAGCTAGAGCCTTAGGCTAAGTCTATTTTTAGATCTAATACAAAAAGTTGTTAAGTTCCTGTAAAGGTTAAATTAATCACAAAAAGGTCAAGTAACTTAAAAAAGGCAAGCTTAACAAAGAGGTGTGAAGTACTCAGAAGATTTAATCTAACTGGAGAAGGTGAAAACCAAAGAAGGTGAAAACTAAGAACGGGTAGTCCTGGAAAAAAGCATCTACTGTGATTGGTAGATGTGAAAATTTAGGGGAGGTGACATAAGAGAAAAATCTCTTTAAAAGGAGGTGAAGGAACAGTTCAAGGACAATTGAATTCGGTTTGGAGAATAATTTCAGTTCGGAGTGGAAGAACCCAGCTTGGAGACTGTCTTGTGGTAAGTGATAAAGACGGACTCACTCTCCCTGAGGCTCAGGCCTAGGCCATTTTCTACTGCTTGGCTCAGCCTGAGCCAGAGCACTTTAAATGAATTCTCTCTCTTTCTCTCTCTCCTTCCCTTAATTCCTTCTCTCTTTATTAATTAAAATCTCCATAAATCCCCAGCTGACTTGGGTATTTTCATGTTTGGGAATTTTCCATGGTGACCACTTATTTAGAAAGTCAAAACAGTAAAATTATCCTTACAGTTTTGACGTTTACATGGTGAAGTGAAGGCAGTCAGTTTAAATTTAGATTGTAAATTTTGCAATGAAACAGAAAAGAAATAAGATGAAAAACTGAAAGGCCAACAGAAACAAGGTGACAAATATTTTTATGAAAGGAGCAGCCCTTGCATATTTGTAGACCAAAAAGGAGCCAGAAGAGGATCATCATTGAAGATGAGAATGAGGTTAAAATTGAGAATAATGAAGCTAAGTCACAGAGGAAACATGTTAAGATAAAAAAATGAAAAAGAGGATAACATTGATAAGAAGGAGAGTTTGGCTCTATATTTTTGATCCCTTAAGACTAGATCAAAATAGGAGAAAAGAGACAAAGATATAGAGATGTTTTTATATGCAGATGGTAAATATGGTAGTTCAGATGGCCTATATCAGAGAACAAGAAGACCTTTTGGTCAATTTTGGTTTTGTTCATTTGTTTCAATTGTGTCTGACTCTGTGGCCCTATTATGGGTTTTCTTGGCAAAGATACTGGAGTGATTTGCCATTTCCTTTTCCAACTCTTTTATAAATGAGGAAACTGAGACAAACAGGTTTAAGTGACTTGCCCAGGGTCACATCCTTAGGAAGTATTTGAGACCATATTTGAACTCAGGAAGATGAGACTTTCTGATTTCAGATCTGGCACTCTATTAAGCTACTTAGCTGTCCCATTCAGTCAGCTAGTAAGCCAATGAACATTTATTAGGTACTTACTGTGTGCCAGGAAATGTGTTAATTCCTTTAGGAATTTATAATAGAGCATACAATAGACCATTTACAATGGTTACCATAGTATAGACTATGCAAAGATAAGGGTATGAGTACAAAGTATTATAGTATCAGTAATATAACTTTAATGAGAATCAAAATGTTTCAGTATTAATCCATACCCATAGAGAAACCTAAATAAACTCTTTCTATATGCATATACTTAGTATTAATGTAAGAGTCATCTATAAACATTTTACCTGAGTATAGTTAATAAGTAGAACATATATTTTGTTTTTTATCTTTGAGTATTAATATAAGATTCAATTTTTAAAATTCCTTAGTTGCATTTAAATTGTCCACAAAACTTTCTAGTTTTCTCAAACTAAAGAATAATGGATTTAGAATCAGGTTAAAATCCAAATTATGCCATATGCCATATAGCTGTCCTTGGACAAGCCAGTTCAGCTTTCTAGTCCTCATTTTCATCTGAAAACATGCTTAGAAATATTAAGTGGTCTGTTGTTATGATTCAATATCTAAGTATATAATCTATTCTAAACATATTTAGGGTGACCAATAGGTGATGAACTCTTTGACTATAGCAACTGATATAATTAATTGTACACTAGTAGTCTGGTTTGGGAAAGATATACCAGCCCATGGCAGGTAGAGTCAGACCCTGAGCTAATAAATACAAACACTGTATAATAACAGGACAGTTTGGTTTAATAACTAAGGGAAAGGTGAAAAGGGGCTTGGGATATCTAAACTAAAGAACATAAATAAACCTCCCCCCAAAACAAGCTGGTAGCTTCAAAGAGATGGTGTTTACATTGCTAGTTAGCTCTCTACCTAAAAGTCCCAGTTCCTATAATAAACTATACTTCACTAACTCCCCCCCCCCTCCCTTAGATAGAGGTAGAGGTACTAAGGTTGGAAGGTAAGCAGGACCAGGGCCCAAAGAAAAGGTCTCACTGACAGATGGCTTCAGGTGTCTCAAGCAGCTCTGCAGGAATATCTTAGTAAGGCCACAGGATACACGGGTACAAGTAGTTGTTATGATGGATCAACAGCAAAGCCACAGGAGAGAGAATAGCTAGTTCACCAGATCCACCCTAGGAGACTAGGCAAAAACTCCACTTTCAGCTTAACTGTCAGGAGAAGACAGTCCTGTCACTTCCTCCGAATTTCAGAATCTTCCTGCTTCTGCCTTTTCAGCAGCCCTTGCTCCTGCTCATTTCCTTATAACACAACCCATAAAACAAAGAAAAATACACAATGGTTCTTGGTTCCATGCAATCTCTTTCATTCTTCTGGATTATACATACTTCCATATTGGTTATTATTGTAAGAGAATACTCATATAAAACCAAACCCCCAAATAAAACCATAAACTAAGGTGAAAAATAGTATGCTTTGATCTGCATCTGACTCCAATAGTTTTTTTTTCTCTGGAGGGAGATATTATCTTTTGTAGTAACTCCTTCAGAACTGTCCCAGATCATTGTATTGCTGAGATTAGCTGTCTTTCACAGTTGATCACCATGCAATATTATTGTTACTGTGTTCAATGTTCTTCCAGTTCTGTTTATTTTGCTCTGTATCAGTTCATGTAGATCTTTCCAACTTTTTCCGAAATCATCCATTTCTTAAAGCACAATAGTATTCTATCACCAACATATACCACAATTAGTTCAGCTATTCCCCAACTGATGGATATCTCCTCAGTTTCCAGTTCTTTGCCACCATAAAAAGAGCTGCTATAAATATTTTTGTACAAATAAGTCACTTTTCCTTTTTATGATCTTTTTGGTATCCAGACCCAGTAGTGGTATTACTGGATCAAAGGGATCACAGTTTTATATAGCCCTTTGGGCACAGTTCCAAATTGCCCTACAGAATGGTTGGATCAGTTCACAACAACACCAACTATGTGTTGGTGTACCAATATTGCCGCATCTCCTCCAACTTTTATCACTTTTATTTACTATCATAATGGCCAATCTGATAGGAGTGAATTGGTACCTGAGAGTTGCTTTATTTCTCTAATCAAGAATGATTAGAACATTTTTTAATATTTTTTGATAGCTTTGATTTCTTTACCTGAAAATTGCTTATTCATATCCTTTGATCATTTGTAATTTGGAGAATGACCTGTACTCATAAATTTGACTTAGTTCTCTATAAATTTGAATAATTAGACCTTTATTAGAGAAATTTGTTATAAAGTACCCCCACTCCATTTGTTGTTTCCCTGCTAAACTTGGTTACTTTGGTTTTGCTTGTACAAAAGTCTTAAAATTTAATATAATATAAATTATTCATCTTACATTTTATAATACATGCTTTCTATCTCTTTTTTGGTCATAAATTCTTCCCTTCTCCAAAGACCTGCCAGGTAAATTATTCTATGTTCCTCTAATTTACTTATGATATCACTTTTTATATCTAAATCACATACCCATTTTAACAGTATCTTAGTAAAGGGTATGAATAGTCTATACCTAGTTTCTGCCATACTGTCGTCCAGTTTTCTTAGAAGTTTTTGTCAAATAGTAAATTTTTATTCCCAAAGCTGGCATCTTTGGGTTTATCAAACAATAGGTTGCTGAGGTAATTTATCCCTGTACGTTATGTAGCTAATCTATTCCTTTTATCCATCATTCTATTTCTTAGGCAATACAGACTGTTTTGATGATTACTGTTTTATAGTACAGTTTAAGTTTGATATCTTGATTTTTTCCACTGTAAATAAAATCAGAAAACATAAAAGAAGTTGCAGCTAAATGAAATGATGGCCTACAACTTCTCTTTGGAGAGGAAAAAAAAAGGATTTGGCAAAGGTGGCTCTATTATGCAACCAAAGGAAATAAGAAATATTACTTTATGGGCTATTTGACCATTAAGGTTTGCAGTACTTATGAACATAAACAAACATTAAAAAATCACCATAAAGCTAATTGCTTCTTATACGCCAACATCTGTTGAAGAGAATAAAAAGATATAGAAATTCTATGAAGAAGTTTAAAAATTACTCTAAACTAAGTCAACATTGGCCTTGATACTCAGTAACTTCAGTGTAAAGAGAGGCACAAGGAAAGTAGCAAAAAATACAGTTAAAAATTGACAAGCCTATTCTACTCAGTACTTTTATACTTGTATATCATGAATATTTTCTTCAAAAAGAAAGTTGGAAGACAATGAGCACTGATGAGTACCAAATATCACAAATAATGAAATTGAGGTAGTTTTGTTTAAATTACAATCTGCATATTTTTTGTATTTTCTGAATAGTTATGTAATATTTTAAAAATCAAAATAGCAATATTAATTGCTTATTTCAGGTTTGAAATATAATTTACATTTTGGATTTTAAATATGAATAAAAATGTTAGTATTGGTATCTAAAAGAACATTGTTTTTAAAGTGTTAGGATGTTTTTAAAATTCCCAAAGTCATATTATATTTCTCAACATTTCTTTTTAATGTGAACTTAACATTCATCAAATTGGCAAGCATTTAAAAATAAAACTATTATGTGCCAAGCACTGTGCTAAGCCCTGAAGATATAAAGAAGGTAAAAATAATTTTTGCCTCAAGGACCTCATAGTCTAATGAGATGATCAACAGAGTGATTTCAATATACCAAGAAGTGGATTATCTAGAAAACAAAAATCTCTTTTACATACATACTATTTTTGTTTTTGTTCTTCTAAAAACAAAACACTATAATCTAGATTAATCAAGTGGCACAAGTGGTTAAAGCACTGGAATCAGAGTTAGGGAGACTCAAAAGATTTGATTCTTTGTTCTCTGACTCCTATATCCCTGGTTCTTTCAAGTTCTACTTACTGTGACCCTGGGCAAGTTACCTAAAAACCAAGATTTAATTCTTTGATCTTCTAAGTGTGAAATGAGAGGTGTGGTCTTATTTGCCCCAATGGTAGCTTTCAGATCTAAATATATGATCCTACCATAAATGTAAAGGATCTGGCCCAAGCTAAAGGCAGCTGCCATGTTTGCCATTTCCCTCCAACATAGCGTTTATGATTAAACTTACTCAATAGGATCCTCACATAATATGTACTGCTTCAAAGCCCTTTCATATCTCTTATGTTACTGAATTTTCTCAACTTTGTGAGGCTGGTATTGTAGAGATGAGGATACTAACATTCACATAAGTTAAATAACTTAACCAAGGTAACAGTATGTAGTGTAGCAGGAAAGAAAATTGGAAATAGGAGTCAGAAGACTTGAATTAAATCCAATTTCTGGTACTTAATATATATGTGACTTTGATAAGTCATTTAACTTTTCTAAGCATACATACATTAGATAATCACATAGTAGGTACTTAATAAATGGTTTTGAATGGATGAATGAATACTTTGATCCTATGGCCCAGGTCTCCTCTCCTCTCCTTACTGTTCTTTCTACTATACCTACTATTTTTGACTATGCCTAACAGGCCTAAGAAGAGTTTACTATATAGTAAATTTGGTTCCTTTAAGCTTGTTACATTATTAATGGCAAGTCACTTCACAGAGCCTTAATTTCCTAATCTTTTAGATACCATCTAGCTCTATCATTTTGTGATCTTTAGTCATGATTCTTTTTTTTTTTTTAATTTGGACAAAGTTACTAGACTGATCAATCAAAGGAGAGTGCTTTACAAACAATTCACCTAGGTAGTAGTAAAGTATTTAAGAAAGTCTTAGATTAATGATTTTGTAAATATTCTTGTTCTATTCTTATGGAAAAGATGGAAGATTACATGAAAATAAGAGATAGTATATTTACATGGATACAGAACTCACTGAACCCAGAGTAACCATTCATTATTGGTTAATATTAACTTCGACTAAAGAATTGTCAGGTGCTGGACATCAAACACACCAATTTAAAACCATATATGATAAAATTGAATATATTTTATCACATAGAAAAATACTCTATTAAATGTGGGATTTATCCTTAAGTCACCTATCCATATGAAGTCAGATCATCAACTCATCAGAACTAAGAGAATAATTTGTAAATTAAGTAAATAAATAAATAGGAGAAAAAAGATAAGTTATAGAAAATAAAATAATGGGAAATGGACAGCAGAAATGGCATTGATTATAATGCTTACCTTTCAATATTTAAGCAATATAAATTAATTGCTCTAATCAAAATAGACCAGAAAATGCCTTATTAGCAAATATCTGACTTCCAAACTGAGGAAGATGGCTGACAGAGGCAACATTGGATTAGAATATAAAATCGTATCTAAAATATGAAAAAGGATAGTGTATGCTTATGAGCAGCATTATCTTATAAAGTATGTATAGAAAAGTAGGGAAGAGTGTAAAAATAGTTTAAAAAATATATGCAACTAAGGAAAGGCTTTTCATAAGCATTCAAGGATGAAAATGGAAACCTGAAACAGAAGAAAAATGATGAAGATTTGAAAAAAAATCATTCTAATAACAGTTTTCTTTATTCAGACTAGCAAAACCACCATTCTTTGCCCCTAACATTATAGTACTGAGACATTTAAAAAAGAAATAGAAATGGTACCAAAGAGAACAGAGGAGAAGTGATTAGATTGGTACAAATATTGTATATATAAAAGAGAACCATGCTGGAGGTAATATAATTGAGAGGATATTAAAAGATATTTATAGGGCAGCTAGGTGGCTCAGGGGAACAAAGAGCCAGGACTGGATACAGGAGGTTCTGGGTTCAATATCAGCCCCAGAAACTTTCAAGCTGCATGACCTGGGCAAGTCACTTAACCCCATTGCCTAAGCTTTACCAGTCTTCTGCCTTGGAACCCATATTTGTCATCAATTTTAAGACAGAAAGTAAGGGTCTTTTAATTTTCCTTTTCTACTTTTTCTTTTTTCTTTTTAAAGAGATCATTACAAGGTTTTTGAAGAAGCTACCAAAAGCATGGAAATAATATCAGACTGGATTAATGCTAAAAATACATAAATACTGAAATATGCCAATTTTCTCTTTGGTAAAAAAATGATATCTTTATATTAAGTAAGGCATACAAATGGGGAATGGGAAGATTTTTATAAGTAATATTCAATCTTGGAATGCAATTTTGCATCTCACAACTGATGGAAAAATGTAGAGTATATAAAATCCCATTGTGCTTATCATTTGTTAACTATGAAAACAGATTAAAGACAGTTTGAATGCAAAGGATAGAGAGCTTCCCTTGGCCCAGTAAAACTGCTTCAATACCTGCCTTTCACATATGCTAGGAAAATAACTTAAATTCTCAGAGGTATAGACAAACAACTAAAACTACATACAAATTGCAGAGAAGATGTAGACTTGCATTAGTATAGGGAATTTTCTTATCTTTGACTTCCCTATACCAATGAAATTACTGGTCCAATTGCTAGTCTTATCCTAGGAAGAACAAAACACAACTTTTATAGCAAGTTGTCTTCTATCCATAAGCTAAGATAATTTAGAGCTGCATAATTTTCATAAAATCCAAGATTAAAAAAATTTTTTTTGAGAGAAATTTCAGAAAAAGAAAATTGAATAGAAGAATGAATCCCAGAAAACTCACACCAAGGACCCTCAATCTCTGCTATGGTCTCATCTTTTTTAGCCTTTTTTCCCACATCCCTTTCTGTCTCTCTGAGCTGGTCTATCACATTCCAGGTACCAATCAAAGTCTCTCTTACTTGGACCCATAACCCTTAGTCATTTGCTTAACTCCCTGAATCAAAAAATGAACTTTTTGAAGAAGGTGCCATAAAGAAGCCTGCAGAAGCCACACATTGCATCAAAAGATCCAGAATGAACTTTTGGATATAGTCAATTAAACTTCAGGGCATCAAACACATTTACTCGAATATAAACTCTTATGCTAAAGGGGATTACCCCCTAATTGGCTTTTTGTCAATGCCCCTGCCAATCATTGGGTTTGCTCTCTCTCTTTTATTTTCTTCTTATCTCCAAATTATTGTGATTTCATTTTAGATAGTGCAACATTGTATGCACCTCTAGCCAGAAGATCTTTAGAGGTATAAACTGGTTATGTTAAATGATTTCCTGGGGAGGAGTCATGTTAATCTCCTGAAACCCTTAGTTGGGGAGATTTCAACTCCCCATAGAATCACAGGGGGCATTGTGTAAAGAGAACCCCTTCCTCCCAGGGTCGTGAACTTTCTTCTTGTCTGACCCATCTCATTAGTGTGACTGGAATGCCCCCAAACAGAAGTCACAGATTAAGAGCCCTAAAAACATGACCGTATACAAAGGGTTATGGGTTGAAGTGAAAGAGACTTTGATTGGTACCTGGAATGTGATAGACTAGCTCAGAGAGACAGGAAGGAGCATGGAGAAAAGGGCTAAAAAAGATGAGACCATAGTTGAGATTGACGGTCCTTGGTGTGAGTTTTCTGGGATTGATTCTTCTACTCAATTTGCTATTGGTGGCTTGGGCAGAAGACACCCTCATGGGCTGGTAAGACTCTTGCTCTGAAGAGACTACCAGACTTCCACGTGGAGATTGGAACCTTGCTGGGGAGAAAGATGAAATTCTATGGACCAGACTTTAGAGTGGTAGGCTAGGAAATAAATTTTCTACTTTCTTCCTTATTTCTTTCTTATTCTATATTAATATTAAATGAAATTGTTGAAAGCTACTATTATCCTTGTGACTTAAGAGTTAATTTTATAAATGGCAACCACAATAATTTTTTTACTAATATTATTTAACAAAACCAATTTCTAAATATTAAATGTAGCATTTTAATTGTTACACATTATATTTATTTTCATTATAACAGAATTTTGTGGAATATGTAATAACTGAAATAAAACTGTTTAATGACCTTATAATAAACATCAGGCAAGGCTTGCCACCATGATGGAGGAGATCTAGTCCAACATTCAGCTGACAACATGTTGCTTACAAGAAACACACTGAAAATAAGAGACAAACATAGAGTAAAGGTGAGGGACTAGAGCAGGATATACTATGTCTCAACTGAACCAGAGAATGCAGGGGTAGCTGCCAAGATCTCACGGAGTTGAGGCTAAAATGGATATAATTGGAAGGGATAAACAGGTAACTATATTATGTTAGGGAAGGGGATTACTATGGATAATGAAGCACTATCTATATTGGACCAAGTATGCACCAAGTGTTATAGCACCCAGATTTTTAAAGGAAAAATTAAATAAGATACAGATGGAAATAGATAAAATAATAATAGCAGCAGACTTTAAATTTCCCATCTTAAGACTACATAAATCTAATAAAAAATTAAGAAGTTGAAGATGAATAAAACCTTATATAAGTTAAATAAGATAGATATCCAGAGAGCCCTCACACACCTTGCATGAGGTTATTAGTAGATCTAAGCCTGAGCATAGATATAATCCAGACAGTTTCTGGTGAGACAACAATAGCTTAGAGAGCATAAATATTCTGCAAAAGTCTTACTTTAACACTCATCATGTCATGGAGGCAACTGTACGTCACTAAGAGACTGTGGGACTTTAACAAAAGTTACCCTGGGTATGACTAAGTTGGAAAGACTAATTTTGGAAAGAGTATGGTCCTAGCAACTGATTATTTCTGTTGTCTAAGAACCAATATAGCAAAATATGGTCCTGGCAATATGTGTTAACTGAGAACCAGATAGTATAACATGATCAAATTAAATGCTATTAGGAATATAGAGAAACAGGTCTAATATTACATTACTAGCACAGTTGTGAATTTTTTTTAGAAAACAAAATGGAAATATACATTAAGTGGTGTAAAGCTATTCATTTTTATTGACCTAGAGATCCCATTACTAGAATTAGGTCCTAAGGGCATTGTTGAGAGAATAAAAAGCTGTTTATGTATGAAAATATTAATGGAAGCTTTGAATGACAAAATAACTGGAAATAACACAAATGCAATGAATGAGAGAAATGGCTGAATAGATTGTGATATTTGAATTTAATGGATTATACTATGAAATGACAAATACTGGAAATATAGAGGAAATAAGGGAAATATATAAAGAGATGAAAAGAGAATAACAATAATACATACCACTTTTACATGAAAAATAATAGACACAAAATCAAGAGAAAAATACCGAAGTAAAAGCAAATTCATGGGGAATTCAAAAGCAGAGGATGTTTATATTAGCACATATAAATAATTTACATGTTTTTAAACAAATTGTAAACAATGTAGAGTCTGTGATTTTGCACAGAGGATTTTTATGCATTTTAGTTAAATTTTTGGTGGTGGTGATGGTGGTTACTAAGTATACAATTTTATAAAAGATTACTATCACACAAAGAGGAATGGAATATTGAATAGTGGGAATAAAGCATCTGCAACACAAAACCAATAAAGCACTCTGAAGAAGAACATGTATAAAGGGTGTCATCAAGTAATTTAATGATAGAGTGAGAAGATAGACTGGTTACATGGCAAGGATGAGGGATAACAGATGGACAATGAAAATACGACATTGGGGGGGGCAGCTGGGTAGCTCAGTGGATTGAGAACCAGCCCTAGAGATGGTTCAAATCTGGCCTCAGACACTTCCCAGCTGTGTGACCCTGGGCAAGTCACTTGACCCCATTACCTAGCCCTTACCACTCTTCTGCCTTGGAGCCAATACACAGTATTGACTCCAAGACAAGAAAATAGGACATTGGCATCCTTTTGATGATGAGAGAAAGCAAGGAACGTCTTCAGCACTTTGATTAGATCTCCTATGATGAACTATTGAAAAAACATAGACATAGATACATAAGATGGGCAGGTAAATCACAATCTGCATTATTAGGGAAAATTCTTGAATATACAAGATTACAAATTCATTTGAATATTGAATATTTAGAGTAAGCTTTAAAAGCAATCTCTATCAGAATCTCTCAGAGATCCAGATTTTAATATTTTATTTGTGACTTGGATAACAGAAATTCAAATTTTCAGAAAACATAAACAATGGGAGGGATAGCTAAGATACAGGCAGAGCTGAATAAAATAAAATCTAATTAAACTGGGATTATTGTAATGCCGTATGCTAGGGTTCAAAGAAATGAAAAATATAAAGGAGCACAACTAAATAGCTGGCTATTTAAAAAAGATCTGAGAATGCTAGTATATTTCAATGCAAGCTAAGAAAAGTCAATAGTGTAAGAGGATAACAATTCTTTTTTCATATGCAAAGCATCTAGGACCAAAGAGATGATTGGTCTCTTTATGATCTCATTATGTTGCCTTGATCCTACTTGATCAGGAGCATTATGTTCAGTTTTGGGCACCAGATTTAGAAAGGACATTGATAAGCTAGTGAATATAAGGAGAACAACCAGGAGGGTCTCAACATCACATTATATGTAGGTCAAATGAAGGAATTTGACAGTTAACCTGAAAATGAGAAGGCTATGAGAGTGACAGGTGGGGTAGTCAAGTGATGAAATGGTGGGCCATTAGTCAGAAAGTTCCAATCTATTCTCAAACACTTATTAGCTGTATAACCCAAGACAAGTAATTTAATCTCTTTTTGCCTCAATTTCTTCATTTGGAAAATTGGACTGATAATAGCACTTACTTCCTAGAGTTGTTGTGAGGCTCCATAACAGATAATCATAAAGGGTTTGGTACCTGGCACATAGTAAGCACAATATAAATGTTAGTTACCACAACAATAACTACTACTATGATTGTTAATCTGTCTTCAAAGGTTTGAATAGCTTTAATAGGAAATAAGATTAGTTCTTGGTCTCCAAGGAAATAACTACAAACAATGGGTAGAAAATGCAGAAAAGCAAATTTAAACTTAATAGAAAGAAAATCTTCCCAATGATAAGACCTTCTTAAAAGTAGAACAGGTTACCTTAGGAGGTAAGGGGTTCATGTCATAGGAAATACTCAAGTAAATGTTAGAAAACTATTTGTTGGGCATGTTGTGGAAAGCATTCTTATTGAGGTATAGTTTACAACTGAGACTATTTAGTTTCCTTTCAACTCTGGGACTTTGATTATTTGCTTTAGAATGAGAAAATAGTATTTTCAAATACATATGTGTTCTTATTTTGATTTTTGAAAATAGCAGAAAGAAAATGGCTTTAAATTTGTAATTGTTTTGAATGAGTGTTCATTGAAACCCAATAAATCAATTGTTTTCAGATTTATAACATTCACTAACAAAAGAAAAAGATCATTAAGAAAAATATTTGAATAAAGAACTTTTTTCACCACCAAGGACAATTCTAACATGGTTTAAGGGTAAGACATGATGGGGGATAGCCTAAGTGTTCCATTGATGTCCTTGAGATGTCAGGAAAAAAGCAAGGAAAGCCTCCAGGATGTTGGGTGATCTCCCTTTGGAAAATTAATGGAAGAACATAAACAAGTGTCATATGTAGGGAGTAGAGGTTGTGATCTGCATTGTTGGGAGGGAGCATTCCCATATCATAGATTTTTTGAGTGTTTGAGCCAACACCCACTATGTCAATTTAAAAAGTGAACATTTTAGAGATTTGTTATATGAAAGAATGCTGTTGCCTTTTTTATGGATCATCACTAATTATACATCACAAGGTTAAGAACCTTCTTTACTAAAAAATAAAGTTTGGATATTAGCTAAATATTTCAATGTCCTTTAAAACACTTTAAAAAAGAAAATTTACGAACCTTTTGATTTGTCACTATTTCTGAAAAATGAGCATCTTTCAAAAAGTATGAAAATTCCATTTACTAAAGAGGCATCAAGTAATATTTTGAATGGTATGTTTATGGAATTATATTACAAGGCACAAATTCAATTTATATGCTAATGAGCTTTGGTAACAAAATCCATTTAGAAGATTAAGGAAAACAAATTCAACATTACTCCAACAAATATTTATTGAGTGCCTACTATGTGTAAGAATCTGTGCTAGGTACAAATGATAAAAGGAAACACCATCAGTGGAAAATAAACAACAATGTGCAGGAGAATGAAAGTTAGGTTCAGAACATACATCATAAGTTGAGAAATATCTTGGAGATATAGCACAGAACAGACATTTTTGAACAGCAAAGTTAATTGCTTACAAATGAAGAAGTCAAAATATTCAAATTGAGTAACTATAATACATCTTAACAGTTATGATTATATATCTGCAATACTATAATTAGGTCAACATAAATAATTTTTTTCTTATACTTATATGTTCTTAAACTTATCACTCTTACTATTGTACTTTTTAAAGCATAATTTTTAAAAGTACATTTGTATAAAAATAGAAGTTCCCTCCACAAATAGGACATTTTCATGTTTTAATAATTGAAAGCTTTAATAAATTGTGATATAATCAAGCAACCAACCTACTACATAGAATAGAAACTGAACCCATATAATCAGCAAGCATTTATTAAGCCCTTACTATATACTTTGCTCTAGGCTAGCACTGAACAGTTAAAGAAAAAGGAAAGCTGTCTGTGGGTATCCTCCCTGTCCAAGCTTCTAACAGGAACTCCCGTCTCCCTCTCTCCACAGGAAGTGAGCGAATTTCAGAGGCTGTTCCCTACCTCACTTCCTGTGTCTCACAAGTGCCAATGGTTGGCTCTAGCTTGGCTTAGGACAGCCCAGGTGGGCAGTTAGTTATTTCTGATTTGTCATTGACTAGCACATGCCCGTGTAGTGTGGGTGTGCACAATTTTTGGGTGCTATACCAAGATAGAACTTTTAAAATTCACAACATTCTAATGTAAGTAAAATAATTAAAATGCAACATTAAATGAAATTACCTCAAAACAAAGTTATCCTTTTGGTTCTTGAATATTTTTAAAAATAATTATTATAAACAAATGTATATGTATATATGAATTGCAATGTTGTAAAGTGGACAGAAAGTTGGCTTTGAGAGTGAGGAAGTCTTGGATTCAAGATTCATCTCTGATATGTACTGGCTATGTGACCTTGGGCAAATCACTTAACTTCAGTACACCAGACTATTTTCTACAATGATAAATCATAGAAAAGGTACCTATTTGCACTCACAGAGGAAGCAAAGATGGTCCTGGACTAGGAGATATCTATACTAATGAAATCACAAGTCTGGTTTAAAAAATAAATTTCTTGTTTTTGCATATATATATATATATATGCACATGTAGATATGACTATATTTTGCTTATCTAGTCTTAAAAATGCACTTGTCAGTTTTTAACTGCAGTCATGTACCTCTTAGCATGATTCCCATATTCATGCCAAATTCAAATATTGTGACATGGATATTGCAAGATGAAATGTAATGATCTGGAAATCTGAAGACCTGTGTTGTCTTCTATCTGCTACTATATCTAACAGCTATATGACCTTGAGCAAGTTCCTTATTTTTTTTGTACTTCATTTCTTCATCCATATAATGAAGGATTTGAAGTAAATGATCTTTATGATCCTTACCTCTATAAGGCCATTCCATTCCTTCTTGAAATAAAGCTTTAAAAAAAATACTTCTCAGTTCCTTTGTATACTATCGGTCTTTTGGGCTAAAAATAACTATAGTCACCTACACTGTCATGTTTTATAAAAATATAAATTATTTAATTACATAGGATTACTTTTTATTTGTAATGGGTCCTAAAAATACATGCTGGTAATTCAATCACATAACTTTTGAAGTAACAGGTCATAAGGCCCTGCATAACTTTTGTATGTTTCTTTTCCTATAATTTATTCTTCAGTCAGACTTTTCCAACATGGTTGGAATATAAGGTATATGTTCTATTTATCTCTGAGAAGAATGGAGAATATTTACAGAAAATGATGCTGAAGGAGGAAGTCATAACAATGACCACTGGGAAGGTTTTAGGTTTTGCAATGCTTCTTTCTCAAAGGAGGAAACAAATTATATTTTGTTCATTAGCGTCAGTAAAAATCTTCTTCTCCCTTTCCCCATGAATAAATGTTAATCTCAAATTTGAAACTCTTTGGACATGAAGTCGAATAATTAATTAGCAATTATTTTCAGCCTGAAATAATCCTAGGTATTAAGTGTATTTGGTAAAATTTCCACTAGTTACCAGAGCCTACTTCTGTGATTTTTTATTTTAAAACTTGGACTTTGGAACTTTCAAAATGGAAGAGTCTCTAAATTCATATTCCTGACTATTTTATTAGCACCATAATTAGAGAAGTCCTAGAAACACAGAGTCCAGATAAAATACATTAGGAGTCATTGTATTCTTATAAAAGCTAGTGGAAGCCTCGAGGTGGTGCAGACTGTAGAGTACTGGACATTGCCTTAGAAAAACTTGAACTTGCATCCTGCCTCAGAAGCTTACTAGGTGTGTGACCATTGGCAAAGCAATTAACCTTAATGTGCTTCAGTCATCTTATCTGAAAAATAAGGGGGTTGACCTTAATGGGCTCAAGATCTCTGTCTCTCTCTTCCTTTATGAGATATTTTAGAATATAAATGGGCATGCAGCATAGAAGATAGAAAAAGTCTTGGAGCCAGGAACACCTGGGTTCAAATTTTACCTCTGATATGTAGTGGCAATGTAGCCTTTAGCAACTTACTTAATGTTTCAGTGCTGTAGACAATTCTCCCAACTGTAAGTCAAAAAAGAAGGAGATATTTATTGGTAGAAGGAATATCCACACCCAAGAACTTCCTTTACCAAATGAAATCACAAGTCCATCCCTTTCCTTAAATGATCAACCACTCTGTTGGTAGATTAATAGATTGGCCCCAAACTTGTTATCTGTAGGTGAATTTAGGCTGTTTTTTTTTTTGGTAGTACCTACGTCAGACCCAGGTTAACTTCTCAGGCTTGGAAAGATGACTGCATAATCTAAATTTCCTGAGAAGTTTCCTTCATATGAACAAGGACTCTTTATGTCTTTTTCCAATATGATGATTGATGGAAAGGCAATTTGAAGAATATTAGGTTGTGTCCATTTCCCTTACCACATGCAATTTGTATGTTATAGCCACATTTGGAATATATTCCGCCATAGGCCATTTTATAGTAAGTGATGGTTTCTGATAAAAAAAAAAAAACTATTCAGATAATAGGTTGTAATAAATCATTGTAGTAAAGTGGAAGGTCAAAATCTGTATAAGACTTGTCTTTATGATCTTAATAATTGTTGTGATTATCTGCCAAATTTTCCTCATTTGGTTCAATTCAATTTAGTTCAATTCAGTTCAAAAGATATTTATTATATACGTTCTATATGCAAAGCATTAAGCTAGATGCTAAGGAAACAAAGGCAAAAATAAAAACAGCCCTTACTCTCAAGTAGTTTATATTCTACTGGGGAATACAACATTTATAGATAATGTAGACTAAAATAATCTGAATAGAGAGCACTAATAAGTAGAGGTCCTATATATAACAGCCTTCATAATTCAACTTTAATATTTTCAATTCAATAAACATTCATTGTGTACCTACTGTGTACCAGTCTCTAATAAGCATTGAGGATACAAATAAGAAAAAGAAATAGTCCCTGCCCTAAAGGAGTTTATGAAATAATGGGCAATGTCAATTACACAAAAGTAAGCTGAAAAGGGACAGGGAAGGAAGGAAAACCTGGAGACACTTACTACTAGAAAATGCTGTCGTGTTTAGACAAAACTAGCTGACCTGCTGATGGATAACTGAGAGTTACTTGTAAAATTTTGAACCTTTGTGGTTTTCTATAAAGTAAGGCTTTGGGAGGAGTTTACAGCTCTACTCTCTAGCCCTCCAGTCAGAGAGGAGAGGCTATTGAGAAAAATGAGGTGTGTTATATCAAAACCTGAGTCAATTAGCATGGTGATAAGATGTCTAGTGATCAGCTTATTCTAGAGGAAGCATGATGCTCTGTGGAATAATCATGGAGAATTATTTTAAGTGACTGTTTTATTCTTTAGATGAGAAATTGCTTCTTCTTTTAGCCATATGATAGTTCTCATTACCAAGACATTTTTGCCCAATATGAAGTCTAAAAAGTTTTTTAAAAAACTTTTTGAGACCATTATCATTCTTTAGTTAAACTGTAAGTGTATTTGGCTCCTTTAATTTTTCTTCACAAATCAGTATCTCCATTCTCTTAATTATTTTTGTGGTTTTCCTTTAATTCATTTCAATTTTCTTGTTTCTTTCAATTAGTGAAATGTTTAAAACTGATTGCAATGTACCAGGATCTACTTGGTACATCTTAAAGCTCTCAGATAGCTCTTAAAGTGGCAGGACAGCACTGAAACAATGACCTTTATCAGAAAGGCAGCCTTATCTGGAATAAAACACCTGGTAGATCAAATTCAGTTTTGTGAACCCTATAGAGGTTTTGTATTGGAGGAGTATCTCTTAACAGCTAAGCTCAAGATTCTTTTGACTTGTTACTCTGCTTCTCTAACTTATTATGAACTATTAATGAATTTTTAGTTTCACCAAATTAATTATTCTACAGATTTCCAAACTGAGTCTTTGGAAATCTATTCATTGGCTATCTTGTTTCAAGCCTTCCAAGTTGCATTTTCTATGATGATAGTTACCTTTCCCCCCTTTCTTTTCTGATTGCATTCTAACTTTAGATTTATATATGAATATATATGTATATATATAAAATATTCACAAACATATAGATGTATATATACTATTTTTCTATATTGGTCTTATAGATAGCTCCTAATTTTGTATCCAGAGAAATTAAATTGACAAACCGTTTACTTGCTTTTCTTCTATATAGACTCTAATCACTCTCTCCTCTTTCATGGGCCAGTGCAAAGCCATTGATAATAAAGAAGAGTGTATAATAAAAAATGCATTTACTTTTGGCTTTGGAATGAATAACCTTTTTTGAGTGGTTCTACTTCCCCCATTATATTTTACTTAAGTTGATACTGGAATAAGTTTATGTTCTCCTGAATACACCTCACTTCTTACAGAAAAAGATGACTCAGCACAGTACATGGGTAGAATTTTTAAAAAAATGCTTTCTATTGTGAAATTAACAATCATGAGCGCACATAAATGTGCCAATATTCGAACAAAAGACAAGAATGAAGCTTGTATAAGCAATCTGGAACTTATGTTGTGAAAAGGTTTTTTGTTTTTGTTTTTAAATAAGGATAGGTTATGTATCTGTGATTTTGTTGCTATAGCTATTTCCTAGTGAGAAACTCCCTCTACTCTTGTAAACTGGTACCTTCTCCACAGTTTATAATCTTAGAGAATTGCTTAGGGCCACTGCAAAGCTAATAACTTGTCAAGAGGAACAGGTGTCAGAGAGAAGATCTGAATGCAGGTGCACCTGGCTAAATGAGTAATAATATCATTTTAAATCCTTGTGTCCCCCTCTGTTCTTCTTTATTTTTCTCTGTGCATTTAAAAATGTTTTAGAGATTTTTTTTTGTATTATCTATCCCTACCCACACACCTTCCCCTCCATCTCCCTCAATGAGTCAAGTCCTCCTTTGTTAACAAATATGTTTTGTTCAGCAAAATAAATCAACTCATTTGCTAAGTCTGAGAATGCATATCTTATTTTGTATCTCAAGTCTATTATGCCTTTCTGAAGAGATGGTAAAGTCATATTTCACTTAGTAGTCTTTTGTAGTCACATGATTTATTGCTTTGATCATAGTTTTGATATCCTTTAGAATTGTTTTTTTTTGGTGTTCTTTGTTCTTTTAGTTCTAATTATTTCATTGTGCATCAATTCCTACAATTTTCCCATATTTCTTGGAATTGATCATATTCATAGTTTTATGATATAATAAAATTCAATGGAATGTTATCCAATCCTTTGTTCTATTAACTTGTTCATCAAGATCAGTCTATTATTAAAAAAGGTATTTATTAAAATACTGGTTCTAAAAAGTAACAAATGATTAAAAATCACCTAAAATAAAATAGTTGATTTCACTGACTTTTAACCATTCACCATCATTTTTTTCACTCTTATAGTTTAAAATGACCTATTAAAAAAGATTTACATAAGTTGGTAAACTAACCATTTTACATTAACTTCCTTATTAGTCCACCTGTGCCTGATAAATGAATTGGTTGTGGTGGTGGTGGTAGGGGGAGGTTTTAGATTTTTTTTTGCTATCAAGTAGCTATAGTTCTATTATTATTATTTTTATTATTTGCTTAGAGAAGGGAGAAAATGAAGAAGAAAAGAATATAGAGAAGAATAACAGAGGAGTACCCCCTTTTTTAAAGATATGTGCATAGTGAGTTATTCTCTGGATTTTCCCTTTTTTAAAATAGAGCTTAAAAGAGAGACAATATTGTTAATTCTTCAGGGATTTCATTGTGTGTGCAAATGGAGCCACTCATGCAAACTTCCATTTCCAGGTGCTTTTCTCAAGTCAGTCTATTATTTTTCTCTCATACAGCTGTGCAAAAAAAAAAAATTATTTAGGACTAAAACTTGATTGTAAATAGATAATACCCAGTAGATGGAGGTTACTATGATTTGTAGATCTAGAAGTGGAAGGGATCTGAAAATTCACTAGATGGAATCTCATTTTTAGAGGAGGAAACTGAAATTTAGTGAAATGGATCTAAGATCAAAGGTTGGAAAAGATTATATGTGTATATATATATATATATATATATATATATATATATATATATATATATATATATATATATATATATATCCCTTGCTTTCTGCATATCCATTTCAAGACAGAGGAGTAGTAAGGACTAGGGAAATGGGGTTAGTGACTTGCCCAGGATTACAAAGGTCTAGGAAGGGTCTGAGGCCATATATGAGACTAGTTCTTCCCAACTCCAGACCTGGTACTCTATCCACTATGCTACCTAGATCCCCTTATTTATAATAAAAAATTTAAAATATAATTCTTTTATTTTATAGATATGGAAGATGAGGACCAGGGTGTTGAAGAACCGAAATTCAAATCTAGGTCTTCTAGGCTGCTTCACTCTAGGGTTAGTTTAAATGTTAAGTGAAAGGTTGTGTTATGTGGGAGAAGCTGCTAAGGCTTTGTTCTTTTGATAGTCTTAATTGTTCCAGTCAGTTACTCTCTTAATTGTATTGCTTTAATAACATTCCATAATTTTAAATATTTCTTCCTGTTAGGCTCTAGTGAGTTTAGGTTTGTTTGAAAGAGGAAAATGTTCAGATGTAGAGAATAGATAGTCCCTCTGTACTTTATCCTAGTCAGATCACATCTAGAGGGAGTATTGGGTTCAATTCCAGTAACTGCATTCTTAGTAAAGTCCTTAAAAGCTAGACAATATTTAGAGGAGGGAAATCAGAATGGTAAAGGGTCCTAATATGCAGGCATGGAGGTATTCCAGAGACACTGGGGAGAGGTAGGGAGAGAGGCATGTTATTTGTCCTCAAGTATTTAAAGGGATACCATGGAGAAGAAGTGGTTAGGCTTCTTCTATTTGACTTCAAAGGGTAGTAGTCTCTCGGTAACCGAGAATGACGATTGTCTTTGTGTGTTTTTGCATAAAGACACTTGTGCATGAAGGAGATTTAAGTGGAAAAGTCGATGCACAGAGACAGTCCCACTCTCTTGGTGTTGGAAGCCTGGGTCCAGTGGCACGAAAAATCGTTACACCTGGAGACTTCCTCAGCTGCATTGGATGGCCATGTTGTCCTTTGTGCTCCAACATGCCCTAAGCACTCCACAGTGCTTTGCTGCGTCGCCATCTCAGCCATTGAACCTTTTTATTGGTTTCTTCCGTCTGTTCAGCCGAAGTAGTCTTCACATGCTGGGTGAGCAAAGCCTTAAGCCTTAATAAGCCTTAATAAGAGAAATGAGTGGAAATTGCAGAGGCAAATTTAGGCTTGGTAAAGTGAACAACTTCCTAAAAGTCAGAGGTATTAAAAGGTACAGTAAATGGCTCATTGTGTTAGTGAGTTCCCCCTAACTAGAGGTCTTCAAGCAAAGGCTAGATGATCAGATCTTATAGAGGGCATTTCATTTTAGGTATGGAAAGGTCTGGGTGGCCTTTGAGATTCTTGCAAAACTAAAATTCTAAGAAAATCCCCCTTTTCTGTCCACTTAATAGGGATACATATGAAGTAAGCAAAATGTTTTTAGCACTAGCATCGCTAACCATCAACTCTTCTCCCTTTCTCAACTAGGCAGGCAGTTCTGCCATGTTGCTCCCCTCCCCTTCATGGAGTTTTGCCCAGATCTGCCTCCCTCACAAAATGTCCTATATTCTACGTCTATTCTGTATCATAAATAAAATCCATTCAGCCCCTATTCCATTCTTCCTGGGTTTTACTCTGGGCTATTATAATCACTCTACCTGGGTTAATGTGTTTCATTGTTTATCCTACCAAGAGCTTTTTGGACTGGATCACAGAGTTTGAAAAGACCTCAGAGACCTTTTAGTCCAATCTATTCATTTTATAAATGAAGATCTTGAGATTCAGATAGGACTTATCTGAGATCACAAAAATGATAAGCAGAAGAACTAGAATTTGAAACCCAGTTTTTAAATTCCAATTTCAGTCTTTCTAATTCTAGAAGTATTCTATTGTAACAAAGCCTAGAAACATCACCTTTCAAATGACCAGTGTATTATTGGGGACCAAAGCAAGTGGGAGTTTTCTGTACTCTATTAAGAACCTATTTTCAGAAACATTTTTCTATTTTGAGTCATGGTGCTAAGAACTATGAGAATAAAAAATTGTTATATATACTGATGAATCATGATGGTCCTTCCCCCTTCTCTCCCCCCCTGTAGTTTAGTTTAACATAGTAGGCAGTGCAAGAAGCTGAATAAAGTGGAGAACAATTATTTACTTTGATGAGCTTTTTTTGTCCAACTTTTCCCCCGTGAATATCCCTTCTTCCTATTGATATATGGACCTGGATGGGTCAAAGTTTCTTCTTCTATAACATGAAGGGGCAGATTAGGTGATCTTTGAGAGTCTTTCCAATTATGTATGAATGATTCTTTGTGCTCTCAATCAATCAAACTTTCTTTGTACATCAATCAGCAACTTTTAAATTAATCAATCAAAAACTTAAACACCTCTACTTAACACTAAGTAAGAGAGTTCTCAAGTCACTTGCTAAAGTAGGTGACAACTCCAGAGGCCACTGCCCTGCCCCTGGGTAGTACCAGGCAAATTGAAAGACTGCAGTTGGTTCCCATAAAGTGGAGAAAGGGACAGGAAGTAACATGGAAAAAGGACTATAAAAATTCCTGAACTTCCTGTCCAAGTATCTGCTCCTTGGGACTACTTCTTTGGAGGATGGTTTTGGAGACTCTGCGTCAATGAGCTGGACTGAAGGAGGTCCTGTATTGGCTTTCTGGATGAGTAGTTGGCCTTCCTTTCCTGGAAGAGGCTGTCATTATGAGGCATCATAAGTCATTATGACTTAAAATTTTATATTCTTACAGCTCCTTTAGTAGAGATGGCTTCATGAGATCAGAATAAATCAGAAAAGTACTCTTTTTGGAGACTACACTTTCCTCAGTGCAACTGGAGATGATATAACACTGAAGCTAGGATCATTCCACCTTTACCATTCCCCAAACTCTAATACTGAGTACTGGGTTGTAATGCCCACATTCATATATCCCAGTCTTTCTGATGATGAATAAGGAGCTTTCTGCTAAGTGCTTTAGGCATATCTGCCACACCATAGCCCTCAGTGTTAGAATCTAAAGTCTGTGTTACATTCAGACTTCTATCCTTTGTATATGTTTTCTTAGGAAATGAAACCTGAGGATGTTAACTTTAGTCCTTCAACAGGCTTAAATTAAACATCTAGATTTAAATGGATGAATGGGCTTTAATAAAAGGAAAGGACCTTTCTTGCAGTTTGTGATACAGTTGGAACCTTAGGGATAATTGATTAAAATTAATGTCTCAGTGTTTAAATTGGGCAGAATGTGGAGTAGGGGGAGGTGGGGATAAGAGTAGGTATGAATGTACAAAGAAGAGATGCATCCTGTCTTTTCACCCTCTAATTGGTTGACTATACACCCATTGGCATCAGGATACTTGACTGCCCAGGTGGCTCCATGGCCCTTTAAGACAGCCTGCTCTCCACTTTGGAGACCACTGTTCTAGATTTTAAAACTAATGCCTAAAAAAGATGGTAACACCCATGATACCTAATTATTGCAGAGCTAGAAATAGAACTGAAGTCTCTCAATCAATCTGGGTTTCTTTCTACTCTAGTAGCTTAACAGAAATTTAAATTACTTTCACATAGATTTGACCAGACTGGCTTCACATAATCTATATTTTATCAAAGTACTGACAACTATTTTCATGTTATTCTGGTTGATAAATTGTAGAGATAGATGCTAGACAATAGAATGGGGAGACACATAACCAGTTAATAAGTGCCTGGATCCAAAGAGTAATCATTAATGGTTCCACATCCCCTTGGAAGAAAGTTTACAGTGATGTTTCCTAGGGGTCTGTGTTTGAATCTATTCTCTTTGACAATTTCATTAATAAACAGTTCTGCACCCGACAAAAAGATACCTAACACAGATTATGAGATCTCAACAGAATATGTGGCAAATGTAATAAGATGAAATTAATTAAAGATAAATATAAAGTAACACATTTATGTCCAAAAAATCCACTTCATAGTTACAAGATGGTGTAAGGCAGGTTCGATATAGAGATCAGGATCACATAGATGCCATGATCTTGAAATGGTTAATATTTGGGAAACCTATTGTGATTCTGAATAATCTAACATAGAGAATGGCTTTTTGTCAGATTTTATATCTGCTTCTCAAGTCTTCAAGTTATGAGGATGAGGTAAGAATTATATATTCATTTTGGATCAGAATTTCTTTGGGGCTATTAAATTCAGGCCCTTATTATTTTAATGCAGACAATCTTACTTTGGCAACCTGTGTGCAATTTTAATTTTTATTTGGAATACCAATCGAAGTATACTGATGTAACCCAAGATTCAAAGAAATATAATCATAATGGCTATAGCAAGAGGACTGGCAACCACAGCAAAAGTCACTTTTACCACCGTGCTCGACATTTCTGAGAAATCATCCTTACTGGCATTTTATCTACTACCTTTAATTATTCTAATTGCAAAATTGTATATAGAACAAGGGAAATGATCATCTGACTGTGTTATGTCCCATCAGACCACATCTGGAATATTGCATTTGGTTCTAGGCAACACTCAATTGTCAAATTGATTTTTCTGAAACTCAGGTTTGACCATATCATTGAAGTATTCAAAAACCTTCATTGGCTCCCTATTACCTCCAGGATCAAATATAAAATCCTGTTTGACTTTAAAACCATTTTGGCCCCTTCTTACCTTTCCAGTCTTCTTATACCCTCATTCCCTCCCCACCACATACTCTGAGATCAGTGACACTGATTTTCTTGCAAATAATACTCCATCTACAAATCTGAGTATTTTTACTGTTCTCTCCTCTTTGCCTAGAACATTCTTCCTTACCTCCTAAATTCTCTATCTTTTTCCAAGTCTCAGCTAAGATTTTACCTTCTATAAGAAGTTTTTCCCAGTCCTTAATCTTGTTGCCTTCTCTCTGAGATACCCATATGTATTTATGTATCTTGTTTGCACATAATTATCTGAATGTTGTCTTCCCCATTGGATTGTAGCTCCTTGAAAGGAGGGACCATTTTTTTTTGTCCTGTTTTGTATCTCCAGTGTTTTAGCATTGTGCTGGGCACATTGTAGGCATTTACTAAATACTAATTGACTGACTTACAGACATTTTAAGAGGGACAATGACAAACTGAACAAACTATGTTACATGAGAAATAGTTGAAAGAACTCAGGATGTGTATTCTGGGAAAGAAAACACAAATGGAGATATAATAGCTGTCAGGAAAATAAATATCTGAAGAGTAGTCATGTGGAAGAGAGATTAGATTTGCTATTTGTAGTTTCAGAGGAGAGAAGTAGAAGTAAAGGGTATATTTTACAGATAGATAGATTTGGACTCAATATAAGGAAGAATGTCCTAAATAGGAGTATCCCAAATGCAATATGTCATCAGTTTCCATTCACTGGATATGTTCAAGAAGAAGTAGAACTGAATATCCTCTATTGGGGATATAATGGACTAACACATTAGCTAGAGGTTTTATAGTTTGCCTGACTTCCTCCTCTTCCTCCCAAGTTTCTTTCACTTCTGAGATGCTGATGGATTCTGAGATTTACTTGCTTGTGTACTTCTATTAAAATACAAAATCCTCTGACATGCAAGCCCTTCATAATAACATAGCTCCCTCCTCTCTTATCAGTTTTCTTGTTCCACTACAACTCTTTGATCCAATGACACTGATTTCCTGAGTGTTTCACAAACAAAACACCCCATCTCCCTGCTCTGGCCATTCTTTCCTTTGCTTTGATAACTGACCTCTCTGGCTTTCTTTAAGTCTCTGCTAAAAATTCTACCTTTTACAGGAAACCTTCCCCAATTCTTTTTAAATCCAGTGCCTCCCTCTGTATATTATTTATGGTTTATCTTGCTTTGTATTTGTTTGTGAGTTGTCTTTCCCATTAGATTTTAAACTCCTTGAGGGCAGAGACTATTGTTTCTCTTTTTCTGTATTCCCAGTACTAAGAACAATGCCTGATACATAGTTGGTCCATAACAAATTTTTAATTGATGCATTGATTTGATGCCAAAATATTAGCCTTTGTTGTTCAAGTAGTACTAAGAGGAAAAAAAAATCATTGTCATAAGCTGGTATGATATGCAAAGAACACTGACTGAAGCTGAAAAGCCTGGATTTATATCCTGCTTCTGATATTCACTATCTGCATGACCTTGAACAAGTCACTTAACTTCTCTGGGATTCAGTTTCCTTAACTGTAAAATGAAGTGGAGGATGAATTTTTAAGGCTTCTGAGATCCTTTTCACAGGATCCCTGATGGGATACACACATACAAGGAAACTTTGTATTTTTCTACTCTCTTCATAAATTACATAAAGGAATCTAAAGGGCATGCATTCTAACCTCTATTATGAATTTACTCTGTGATCTTGGACAAATAGATTACTGTCTAAGTAATAGTTCTGTTTGGACTTGCAAGCATAACCTTGAGAGGGCAGTTATTTCTTCCTGATTGGATGAGAGTCATTAGCAGAGGTCCTGGGAAGGAACAAGGTATCAGAGATGGTGAGAGCAAGGTCCCCATGGCAAGAATATCTCCAACCCTGGAAAGAAGAGGGTAGCCAAGAGGATAAAGAAGTAAACACTGAAAAGACCTCAGAAGCTAAAGTCCAGAGTTCCTGAGGGATACAGATAAAGCTGAATTCAACATCCAGGAAACACTGTGAAGAACTCTGTGCTGGGAGTAGCCAAGACCCTGTCCTGTTCTCATGGAGCATATAGTCTAATAGGGAGAAATGAAATGTCATTAAGTAATTCTAACACAAAATAAGTTATTGGTGTGTAAGACAGATGCATTTAATGGTATTTAAAGAAAGACCTGTCGAGATTAGGGAAGGTGTGCTTGAGCTGAATATTAAAGAATGGGCAGGAATCCAATAAGGAGAGGTAGGGGAATGTATAAGGGATGGCAAGTAGTTTGTTTGTCTGCAATGTGAAATATGTAGAGCTGAATAACAAGAAACTTGTTGGAAAGATGAAATGGGTTAGGGAGGCTTTACATGCCAGAATAAAGAGTTTAAACTTTTTATAAGGCAATTGATAGTTATTGAAAGGTTTTGAGGTGGAAAAAAGATAATTATCATCACCACCACCACCACAGCAATAATGATATTTAATAGCAACATTTAAATGAGGATTGGAACTGTAATTTCATTTGCATGGGGAACTGTCTGTTGACGAAAATCCCTTTATGAATGTAGGTTGCTATTTCTCTATAATTTATAGTTTTACAGAGTTATTGAGAGTTTAAGAGGTTTGCCCAGCCCATACAGGCAGTATAACTTAGAGGTAAAATTTGAACTGAGTTCTTCCTAATTCCAAGGTCATCTCTCTATCACAATACTGCCTTCCCTTGGTTTTATTGGGCTTTATACAATTTACAAAGAACTTTCCTATGAAGTAGGCAGTATATTATTAGTGACACTTTTCAGAGAAGAAAGCTCAGCTCATAGAGCTAAACTAATTTGCCCATAATCACATAATTTCAGAGACTGGATCCAATCCTACTTATCTTGACTCTGAGTCTAACACTATTAACTCCACCATCCAGGAAATGGACCTAGTTCCATTTCTGGTGCTAGAACATAAAGAATTCAGGGTAATGTACTTTTTTGTACCTTAATGGTTCTGAGACCTTTACTGATATGGATATTCCTTTCCCACCCATTTATTTCTTCTTGTCTCATTTAACTTTTGTCCACTTCTCCTCATAAATCCCACACAAAGGACTTTTAACATCGTATAGGTGCAGATATATAGGTTCTCCTATTGCTCCTTGATCTTACCATGCCAGACAGGCTTTTCTGGCCATGCAGGTCCTTAATGATAATTAGATAGATGTCATTATTCCTTCCATCCAACTTTCATAATCTCTGTTTATTTTCTTTTTCTATAAAATAGGTTTCCTTTTCATATTGAGATACACTAAATCATTGAGTGGGCAGAGCAGGGAAAAAGAATGTTTTAGGTAAAATTCCAGATTATCTTAAAACAGTTGATAGTTTCTTGACAATCTTGTGAAAGTTGTTGGACATATGAGGCATGTGCTTTTTATTTTCGTGTTGTGCTCATCAGTTCATACAGTTCTAAAGGTTAATTTTATTTAATGAAGCTGACTCTGATCTGGGGTCTCAATTACTTTAGAGACTATATATCTCTTTAGGAATTCCCATTGCATCTAAGCCTAGTCAGAGTATATTGCTATTACACTGGAAGTTTGAAATTGTCAGGCCACTGAAGAAAAACTATTGAAAATATCTTTACTTTTTAGTAGTCTGTCCTTTCTGGCAAAGTCCTCCTGTTTTTTTAGCCTTTAGGACAAAGTGCAGTTCATGGTTTTTGTTGGCCGATCTTGAGCAAAGCTTATTTGTTTGACCTCTATGGAATTTAGTTCTGTCAGTTTCTGGGTACAGGAATAAACTAAGGGTATATTAAGTAACTATTGCTTCTTCATACCACCGACTCTTTCCTCTTAGAACTCCTGCCTGATTCCATCGAATTCCTCTCTTTTGAGTTTTACTAGTACTCTTCTTTTCCTCTTAGTTTTTGTGAAGCTTATATTTCCTTGGTTAACCATTTTTCAGCTTTAGTATAGATTTCTTTCTCTCCTTCTATTCCTTGTTCTCCTAATTCTGTCTCCAACTCCTTAGTCCATTAAACTATCAGCCTCAATTTTGCATGTCTTCTTATGTGCCCAACCCCAAATCCCTCCACTACTCATGTTTTCATTTTAATTCTCAGTACCTGCATGTGAATCCAGACACATTCTCAAGTTCACAGAAGTCTATGTTAGTTAATGTGAAAGACTGAGCATCATTTCCAGTCTGTCCAAGGCAAAATAATGAAGCATGTGAGCTTGAGTCTCAGGTCTGTCTTCTGTTGTCTCCTATTTGAAGGCAATCATGGCAGAATGGTAAGAAATCTAGCTCTAGAGTGACAATACTTGGGTTTGAGTCTGAGCTATGCTCTCAACTAGTTTTGTGACTTTGCTAAATCATTCTAATCTTCTTGAGTCTATTAATTTGCAAACTGAAGATAATACTTAATAACATACCTTATAGGGCTGTTTTGAAAACTAAGTGAAATAATGTATCTATAGTACTTTATAAATAAAAAAAATCTAGGGGGGCAGCTGGGTAGTTCAGTGGATTGAGAGCCAGGCCTAGAGATGGGAGGTCCTAGGTTCAAATCTGGCCTCAGACACTTCCCATCTGTGTGACCCTAGGGAAGTCACTTAACCTCCATTGCCTAGCCCTTACCACTCTTCTGCCTTGGAACCAATAAACAGTATTGATTCCAAGATGGAAGGTAAGGGTTTAAAAAAAATCTATATAAATGTAGCTATTATTCTCCTAAGGACTCATGGGATCAGAATCCTGTTCTAAAGCATGAAGATGTTCTAGTGAGATAGAGTATTCTCATTTTAGTTGGGGCTTTCTAGGGATAATACCTTCAATTTTTATTCTCTAGTTCATTTCTGACTAAAAATGGGAATTTCTGAGCAGGTAGGAGGAAAAGACCTATGACAGATTGACTAGTGAAAGAGAAAGATACTCAGAGGCTAAAAATACTAAAAAATAGAATAAAAACCAAATCACATTTCTTCAATTTCCCTTATTCCTTTCCCCCCTTTCTGGTAAGGGTTCCTTCTTTGTGCTGTCAAGGTTAGTTAATCCTATTATTGACTCTTCTAGAGGTTGAAAAGAGGAACTCAAATGACTGAATCTACTATGGATTGATCTTGCCTAGTTCCCAGAAACTGGAGGACTGAATTTGAAAAAAGGAAGATCAAATCTGAGGACCAGAGATCCACTCTAGCCTCTCTTAAAGACAGACAAAGACTAAATTTTATCTAAAAACCAATTGGGTTTTATTTCTTTTTTTTTTTTCAAGATGTAGTTTAAAGAAAACAAGGAACTCTTAAGGACCTGCAATTACTCTCAATCACCCAAACACCTGGTGCTAGGCTAATTCATCTTTCCCAAGCATCTGTGAACTCACAATTCCCCTTTCTTCCCCTCAAAATTATATAAGCACCTTATATTCTGCAGACCAGTGGAAATTCTCCATAATTTTCTTACTGTCGGTATTTCCCAAGATGTCAGTGTTCAGGGTGGTCCTTCTGCATCTCATTGTCTCCCTTGTTCTGATTAAAAGATCCATTATTAAATACTATTCTAAACGTTCTGATTATCTTTCAGATTGACATGCCTTTCATGAGCTCTACTCTTTCCTTTTCCATCACTCTTTTCTTGCCTTTTCTTTTCCATTTTTCTGCTCTTATGTCTTTTCCCATCTGGGTAAAACCATTAAGAATGAAGATCAGGCCAGGCTCTCAGGGGCAAGTTACATTGGTGATTTGCTTCAAAGGTAGCTCCATGCTTCATGTTTTATTGATTTGGTTTCTCTGCAAGTGCTTATTCATAAGAGTATATTTTAAATAAACAGAAGAAAAAAACCAATTTATTTATATAAATTTTTTTCCAGGCATAAGAAATCTAAAAGAAGGTATTCTAATGCTCAGAGCAGAGTGTTAGGTAAGTAACACCTATGCTAAGAGCTGAGTTATCCTTCTATTGTTCTTTGTTGTCATTAGGACAGGCTTTTAAGTCCTTGATAATATTCAGATAGATGTCAAAATTTCTCTTCAAACTTCATCATCTCTGTTCTCTATTTTCTTTTTCTGTAAAATACTGGGATCCACTAAATAATTGAGTGGGCAGAGTTTAGAAAAGGAATGTCATGCAGAGCTGTGAACAGATACCCAGATCTATTTCTATTTAGGGCCACTTTTCTAGGAGACTTCAGGGATGTGGGTGGCTGTGGATCTTAATCAAAATTCAAGATATTGACTAGGGCTATACCAATGTAACCAGATATTTGTGTATTCAGACACATTTAAACTTCTCATCCTGCTCCGGGGGAGATCAATATGAATACCTTACAACACCAGGGAATAGCACTGACCAAGGGTTCAGGGGAAATATAATAAATACCTTCCTATCAAGTATGATTCCAGTGGCACCAAGGAAGTTCCCTATTTGTCCCCAAAAGCTATTGACTGAGATTCCTTCCTGGATTATGGTTTCATTGACAGTTAAAAAAATATGAAGCATTTACTCTCTGCCAGACATTGTATGTAAATTTATAAAATATTATATAAAGGCAAAAAATTCTCTGCCCTTAAGGAGTTCACATTCTAATGGGGAAAAATAAGCAAAAAATTAGTTGCATATAAAACATTTAGGGAATAAAAGTTTCTCTAAGAGGGAATGGCACTAGCAGATGGCAGAGTATGGAAGCAAGGAAAGTTCTAAAAATGGTGGGATTTAAGCTGAGTCTTAAAGGAAGCCATGGGAATTAAGAGACAGAAGTAAGAAGGGAGAATTCTCCAAACATATAGTCAATGTAGAAGCACTGAGCCAAGAGCTGGAATGTTGTGGATGAAGAATAGTAGTCCATTATCACTGGATCACAGAGTGAGGGGTGGGTAGTTCACTTTTAAAAAGATTATTTGAGGTCATGAAGAGATTTAAATGCTGAGCAGTGAAGACTATATTTGATCCTGGAGTTAGGGGCCACTGGAATTTGTAAACCTTAAAATTTCTTAGACTTATGAATGTTGGAAATTTCCCCATTGGGAAATTTCATACTTGAAAAAATTCCTACTGATAGTAAGAACTCTATTGGAATATGAAACTCCTTGGCATGGGAGGATCCTTCTCCTCCCTACTTAAGACTACTTTAGGACAGAAACCTTTTGCTAAACAATGGAAAGGGCTTTGACCTATGCTTAAGCATAGAACAGGAAGTTCTTTGAGTCATGATTGATTTTAGAATTGATACAATAGAGATACTTGGAATGACAGAACCAGGTCTTGGAAACTACAATCTTCACCCTACTCAGAGTAACAGGATTTAGGAAGGGCTGCAGCAAAGATCAAGATTTAATTATTTGAGAATATGACCTTCAACAGACATGAGCAAAGGGGAGAGAACTCTGGGTGGTCCTGGGTTAAGCTAGAGCCACCATTGGCACAGGGGATACATCAACAGTGATTGGGAGATGTGAGAACTGAGGGGAGGGAACTTAGATTGTTGGCTTAAAGATAGCGGGGTCTGAGGACTGAGGGAGAAGTTGGCTCTGAAGGAGGGCTGAGAGGAGAGAGGCTTACTCTGAAGGAGGTCCTGGAAAGAGGCTTGCTCTGAAGGAGGTCCTGGGAAGAGGCTTGCTCTGAAGGAGGTCCTGGGAGGAGGCTTGCTCTGAAGGAGGTCTGAGAGGCGATTGATGCTCTGAAGGAGGTCTGAGAGGAGAGAGGTCCTGGAGGGAGAGCTCCTGGAGAGGATTTGAAGGAGGCTGTGGAAGGTGAACTCAGGAGGAGTCAGGAGGAGAATTCTCTGGAAACATTTTCTTGAAAGGAGGCTCTCTTGAAGGTGGAGCCTGAGGTTGGCATGAGAAGCCTTACCTAGAGAGATCTTGGGTGAGTGATAAAACCAACTGACTGATTTATCTCTTAGGACTGAGGTTTAGGCCTTATTGGCTTGAGGCCCTTCATTCTTATTCCATTCTTACTTTCTCTCTTTTTCTATTGATTAATCAGTGTATTATAAATTAAATTTCTCTATAAAACCCAGTTGGCTTGGGCATATTCATAAATTGGGAATATATTCCCTGGCGGCCATCTTATATTTATATAAAACCAAGACACAGTAGAAAACATATTTCAGTGGTCATAATTGTTATACATTTCCCTTGCTCCCAAACATTTTAATTATCACAGTTTATGACTCCTACTCTCTTATCTACAACTATTTAATGCTCAAAACTATTTTAAATCTAACAAATTAGAACATATGTGTGTGTTGGTAGCGGGGAGTTGAAATGGGCAGATCACTTTAGGATTATTATTCCAGTGGCTGAGACTGAGTGGAGATATCTGAGATTGCTATTGTAATAATCTGGGCGAGAGGCAGATGAGATCATGAAAAGAGGGATGTCTGTGAGAGGAGAGTGAAAGTTACATATAAAAGATTTTGTGAATAAAAAATAGCATTTGGCAGTGATTGATGGATAGGGTGAATGAGCAAAGCATCAAGAATAATATCAGTTGAGGGATGCCTCAACAAGCTGTGGTATATGGTTTATAATAGAAAACTACTGTACCATAAGAAATGATGAAGAGGATAAGTTTAGAGAACCTGGAAAGTGAAGTGATACAATAAATAAAAATTAATCTTAGAGACATTATGATAAATTTATAAGTATTTATTAGTAAAGAGGAAGAAATGGGGAAAGAAAGTGATCAGCCTAACTACCCAAAGTCTCTGGAGCATTGATTCTATTTCATCAAGTCATAGATTCACAGTGGACCCTGGTCCATTTCATGAAAGGCACCAAAGGGGCCCAGCTAACCACAAGGTAGGGCCAGACAAATTAAGACCAGCCAAGGAGAGGACTTGAATATGGGGAAGGGACCTGAGACAAAGAAGAGAGCCCAAATTCTGGGATTAACAGCCTGGCATGGTTCCTGCCCATCCTGTGCTGTGCCACTTGCCAGAGATAGCTTCTGTAGATAAGCTTTGGGCTGCTTGTCAGCTTCTTCCACAAGTAAAAAATGGCAGGGAGAGTCCCCTAATCCTCACTTCATGTGCAGGATTTTAAAGCTTAGTTTCAGTCCTCCCCAAAATTTTCTAACTGGTCAGGGTTTTACTTCAGTCCTAAACACCATGTCCCTTGACTTCTACAGGTCAGTGAGCAGAACCAGGAGAACAGTGAATATGGTAACAGAAATATTGTATGATGATAAACTGTGAAGGACTAAATTATTGGTCGTCCTTCTCCTTCTCATCTGATTTTCTTTGGAGGTCATCTTTTATCTTCTTTGCCTCATCTTTCATCTCCTTTGCCTCATTTTCAAGCTGGTTGATTTTGGCTTTCAAGACACTATTTTCTGTTTCCAGATGACTTATCTTAGTTTTTAAGTTATTTTCCCAGTTGTCTTCAGTCTCTCTTAATTGTGTTTTTAATTGTATTTTGAGTTCTTCCAGAGCCTGTATCCAATTTGCTGGGGTTTCTGTTTTATTGTTTGGAGTTCCCTCATCCTTCTCTGTTCCATTTGCTCTTTGTTCATTGCCTATATAGAAGCTATTGATTGTAATTTATTTTTTCTTTTTCTGTTGTTTGCTCATATTTATCCCTTCTTTACTCCCTGCTGTTGCCTTAGCTCTTGCTCCTGTAAAGATGAATTTAGAGTTGTAACTTTAAATCTAGATTTAAATAGCCACCAAATAAAATTCCCAAGTCAGTCTGGAAATTTATGGTAATTTAATTGATATAGAGGGAAGGAATTTAAGGAGAAGAGAGAGGGAGAGAAAAAAAAGAGTTAATTTAAACTGCTCCAGCTCAGGCTGAGCCAGGCAGGAGTTAAAGGCCTTGGACAAAGGGCAAAAGGAAGTCAGTCTTATCACTCAGCACGAGACCGTCTCAAGGAAGCTGTCTGAGTAAGCTCCTCCAAGCTGATTTCCAGGATTGAACTGGTGCCCAGGCTGCTCACAGGAAGTGATCAGCCAGATCCAACTTTCTGGGGAAAGAGTTATTGAGAGACAAAAAAATCCCAAATATATAGAACTTTCACCCTTGTGTCTCCACCTCTAAATTTTCACATCTACCAATCACATCAAAGACTTTCTCCAGGACTGCCCATACTTTTAGTTCTCATCTTCTTTAATTAGTTTATATCTTTTGAGCTACTTCACACTTCTTTGTTAAGTTCACCTTTTGTTAGTTACTTGCCCTTTTGGTGATTAATTTAACATTTATAGTTACTTAACACTTTTTTGTATTAAGGTCTAAAAATAGACTTAGCTTAAAGTTCTAGCTTCAATATAAGGTGAGAACTAAGTACCTTCATTGTTCAATTAGGAGATTACAACTTTATCTTCCCCTAAAGTATGTCTAAGTAGGGTGGAGTTATATAAAGTACTACAAGACATTCCTGATTCTGTTAAAGAGAGTGTCTTCATTGTTATAATCAGGAGATAGCTAAATCAAATCTTCTAAAGTACATCTGAGTAGGGTGGAGTAGTTTTAAAATTCACACTCCTCTCATTTTTTTGTGGTTTTAGGCTTTTCTTTCTGCCTTTACTCTTGGAGTTTTGTCAGTAAATCTCTCAGTGCAGTCTGTGGGAGAGGAGTGTTGGAGCTAGAGCTTCCCTGCCCACTGAAAGCTTTGATGGGATTAAATCCAGCTGGGCTGTTGAATGTGCCCTGAGGCCAAAACCTTGGGAAGGAGGAGGCAATATGGAGTATCTCTGTTGCTGCAACTATGCCTCCATGTCTGTGCTCTGCACCCACAAGGTACTCCTTCCAGACTAGCGACTTTGCCCACTTAGAGGATCCAGCTGCTGCTGGAGCCATAGCATTCTATGTGGTGGAGGGGGTCCTGGGACCTTCCTTCTTCCTTCCCCTTAAACTGGAGTGTTCTTGAATTCTGGCTTTTTTGGGGGGTACCTTTTAAGTTGAATCTAGTAGGAGGGTTCCTTGGCTCTGTCTTGTTTTTAGGTTTGATTTTTCAGTCCCCTAGGAGCATTTAGTTTGTAATTGGTAAGAAAGGGTTTTCAGAGGTCTAAACTTTTGCTGCCTCTACACTGCCATCTTGACTCTGCCCCTCTGAAGGACTAAATTATTAAGTATTATCTCCTCCCTCATATATGTCTCTTAATTTCCTTGGCTTTATTTAAGAATCAGCTTGTAACTGAAAAAAAAAGTTCAATATAAAAAGATAAAAAAGGAAAGAATAACACCAAGATTGTGAGTCTTTGTGACTAGGAAGACAGTTTGGGTTAGGGAAGTTCAGAAGAGAGGGTTTGGAGGAATAGATAATGAGCTCTGTTTTAGATATGGTTTGAGAAGAATAAATGTTTGATTTGAGATATCCAAGAGAAAGACTGTAGATCAGAAAAGATACTGGAGTTATATTGACATAGTGTGGCTTATTGAGAAGTACATTCATTCTAGAATCAGAGGACCTGAGTTCAAATTCCAATTGTGAGGACAGCTACTTGAGAGGCTGAATGGTATTGTGGAGAGAAATCTGAATCTGGAGTTAGGAAGGTCTGGATTTGAATTTTATCCCAGACACCTCTAGCAAGTATTAGCCATTAATTTCTCTTAGCATTCCGGATACAAGGAGTCAGTCCTGGGAAAAAGACAAGGGTCTTGGGGCCACCAGAAGAGACCTTTAGGATGTATAAACAGTACACATGTCCACTTTTCTCTACCACACTATCTTAGGAGACTTTTTTACAGATAAAGAGCTTTGCCTCCTCCCTTATTCAACAAGAGAGTAAGGGAAGAAATAAGCTGTAGCTTCATTCTTAAGATTAACCTTTTCCCCTTTAAATCCAAAGGTGTTCTTGGGGGTCAAAGAAAAGGGGTACAGTCTAGTGTTAAATTCCTGCAGATTACAAATTATATCAGTATATGGCCAAGAGAACTGAGAATATTCCTTCTTCTAATATAAGTTGCTACCTGACTCGAACCTAGAATCTTAGAGGCACAGAGAGGTGTAAGTGATTTGTCTAGAGACAGAACTGGTGTGGGTCAGAGGTGAAACTATTACATAGCCTTTCTGGCTCTAAGGAGGATTTTCTATATACTATGTGAGGTTTATCTCTCACAAGCAAAAACAAAAAAACAAACTAACCTCTTATTTTTTATTTTATTTTTTTATATTTTTATATTTTATATTTTTATTCTACAATCAATAAGTATTTTAGGAAGAAAAAGTGAGGTAGTACAGTGGATAGGGCACTGAGCTTAGAATCAGGGAGATTCATCTTTATGAGTTCAAATTTGACTTTAGACCATATGATCCTGACCAAGCCACTTAACCCTATTTGTCTCAGTTTTTCATCTGTAAAAATGAGCTGGAATAGAAAATGGCAAACCACTCTAGTATCTTCACTAAGAAAATTCCAAAGTGGGGTCAAGAAGAGTCAGACAAGACTGCGATGATTGAACAACATGTTGGAGAGATGCCTGGTGTCCACCTTGTTTTATGAAGTCTTCAAAAATCCCTGGATCACCCTAGATAGGATTAGCAGTTATAGTCAAATCTTAAATACCTTCTTTGTCTTCTTAGTTTCCCTTATTGTACTTAGGATCTCCCCTATTTTCTAGTCTCTGTGTACGCCAATAAGTTGTCTTTTTTTTCATGTACTTCCCTAAAGTACATATAAGACCCTGAGTTCTACAGTTCAGTGGAAATTACCATTCTTGTTGTTTTTCCCAGAGACAATGCTCCAATATTCGTGGAACTGGGTGGCTCTGAGTGGTGTGTGTTTGTTGGCTGGCCATAAGAGCATTGTCTCTCTTGTCCTGATTAAAGATATGCTCTTTTATTACTGCTTTGGTGTCTTTTTTTTTTTTTAGATTGACACAGGGGAGAAAGAAAACCTGTGTAAAGCTAGAGCCAAACTGTAAAGTGATCTCCCTTGCTTTGTGGATGTTGATGTAATTCAATGTACTAAGCGACTAATCTTACTTTAGACTTACCTGGGAAGCTGAAACCTGGGAGAAAGATATTCTTAAGTCCAGCCAAGAGACTCAAAAAAGGACCAAATGAGCTGAGGATAGTGATTCCTCTCCCGCACAGCTATAATGTTGCAAGTATCCCTTCCACATCACCACTTTCCCTATCACAGTTTCCATATATGGGAATTTCTTGAGAGTTCTGTGGAAGCTGCAGATGGCATGCAAAGGCCAGCAGATGACACAGAAAAGGTTTAGCAACTCAGAACTGCATAAAATATATAGATAGTATGTAATACTATCAGATATTTTAACTTTTAATACCATAAACATACACAATTTCTTTTTTAAAGTTAAAATAAGTGAAAAGTTATAGTTTGTGAAAATAATAAGAAACCCAGCAGACAGGACACAAAGTTAAAAAATTTAGAGATATTTTAAAAAGTTTAGTAACTCATAAATATGGTAAACATCCCATAAAAGAAAAAGAAAACATTCAGGCTTCTTTTCTGGTACAAAGGAAGGGCCAAAATTTTTGCGTGGATTTTCCAGATCATTGAGGTAAGGCTCTCCTATTTTTCTCTCCCACCCAACCCCAATGTGGAAGGGATATCTATATTTTGGAATAGCGAAAAAGCAAGAGGAACTAGTTTCTTATATTTATACTCCTTAACAGTCTATTGGTACCCTCTTTTCCCCCACTATTGCCAGTCAAACTTATGCTCACTTAAAAATTAAGGGTATCTTAGGGTATTTAACTTGAAATCTAACACAAAGTCAACTTTTCTTGAAGTCCTTTTCTGAATCTTGAAAGAGACTATAATCAAATTATCTTTTTTAAAAAATTTAAAAAACTGTAAACCCTTACCTTCCATTTTGGAATCAATATGATATATTGGTTCCAAGGCAAAAGAGCAGCGAGGACTAGGCAATGGGGGTTAAGTGACTTGCCCAGTGTAATAATTAGAATGAGTCTGACAAAGATAAGAACTAAAAACAGTTGGGGTCATTGTATAATAATTAAATATTAAGTCATGAGACTGTTGGTAGTTTTAGTGGATTTACAATAGCAGGGTAGAGATAGTAAAGGGGGAAATGTAGGAAGGAGATAGAAAATATTGACTTGCTAGATGCCCTCTAACTGTGGATCTGAAGAAATCCAGCCCAACTCCGACAAAAGGTCCTTCAGGTCCAGATCTCCAACCAGAAGAGCTGGAGAGAGTCTCAGCCTCCAGCTTCCAGCTTCCAATCTCCAGGTGCAAATCTATGAGTTTCTTCAGCCTGAGTCACCAACCCAGAATCTCCCAGAAGTAGTGCCTCCAACGCTGAAGTCTTCTTTCAGCAAGAGCCACCAAGGCAGCAGAATCCAACACAGAGACACCAATGTAGAAGTCCTCCCTCAGCAGGCACCAAGAATCCATCCAAGAATGTGTGTGAATCTCTCTCTCTCTCTCTCTCTCTCTCTCTCTCTCTCTCTCTCTCTCTCTCTCTCTCTCTCTCTCTCCAATCTCTTTCTCTCTCTATCTTATTCTCTTGAACCCAGGTGGACAGAGGGTTTTTTGCCTTTGGGAAATTTTTCAGTGATTTTAATGATACCAAACTTTACTCTATAACAGGATTATCTTTTTTTTTAATATTGGCATTATTCTATAAAAGTATATGTTTTCTAGCTGCGCTCTTTGTGGTGGCCCAAAACTGGAAAACGAGGGGATGCCCATCAATTGGGGAATGGCTGAACAAACTGTGGTATATGTTGGTGATGGAATACTATTGTGCTAAAAGGAATAATAAAGTGGAGAAGTTCCATGGAGACTGGAACAACCTCCAGGAAGTGATGCAGAGCGAGAGGAGCAGAACCAGGAGAACATTGTACACAGAGACAAACACACTGTGTTATAATCGAACGTAATGGACTTCTCCATTAGTGGCGGTGTAATGTCCCTGAACAACTTGCAGGGATCCAGGAGAAAAAAACACCATTCATAAGCAAAGGATAAACTATGGGAGTGGAAACACCGAGAAAAAGCAACTGCCTGAATACAGAGGTTGAGGGGACATGACAGAGGATAGACTCTAAATGAACACTCTAATGCAAATACTATCAACAAAGCAATGGGTTCAAATCAAGAAAACATCTAATGCCCAGTGGACTTACGCGTCGGCTATGGGGGGTGGGGCGGGGGAGGAAAAGAAAATGATCTATGTCTTTAACGAATAATGCTTGGAAATGATCAAATAAAATATATTTTAAAAAAAGTATATGTTTTCAAAACATGGAATTATATATAGTTTTAAATATCATGAATTTTGTTGGAAAGGCTCTATAATGTTCTTTCATTTGACACAATCAGCTCAGCATCATATGTATCACCTTCATTTCTGAATGCATCCCTACTCTACTTCCCTAACCAGCAAACAATCCCTTGAGACAAACACTGCAAAAGAAAAGAGAAGAAAATTGTATAGGTATTCAGAGTTTAAGGTAATTTTAAGCTTTTCTTAGTAATCCTAAGTTTTGTGTTTGGAGAAATATGTTATGGGTTTTAGTTTTTGAAAAAGTAAAAGGATCATGGACTAACCTGATTTTTGGAATTTTTAAGGTAAATTTCCAGAGTGCTACCATTACAATAGAAAAGTTTTTGTTTTAAAAGACCAGTGAATACTGATAACTAATTTTACCTTTTTAAGTGGAGAGAATTTTTTTGTGATCATTATTTCTGATGATCATTGGCACATGACTGCTAATAGAGAAAGGAACTCCCCACATGAGAAACTTATAAGAAATTTCTAGGAATGTCCTGTATTTTGCCACCCCAGTTCTGCAGGATGGGTGAAGTGATTAAAACCTATCAAAGTTTTACTTCAAGACGTTTCTTAGGAGCCAAAAGCCTGGACAAGAATTTCCTGCAGCTTAGAATTTGAAGAGAAGACATCTCTATGAGATATCAGAAGGAGCCCTCAAG
Organism: Monodelphis domestica; assembly: GCF_027887165.1. Lineage (NCBI taxonomy): Eukaryota > Metazoa > Chordata > Mammalia > Didelphimorphia > Didelphidae > Monodelphis > Monodelphis domestica. The sequence goes on from NC_077232.1 coordinate 99,153,378, forward strand.
ATACGGAATCCGGATAAGTATTGTTTCTCATCATTTTCGTTGACTTTAAAATATTTCTGTAGCAGAAAACTGGCCATTTTATTTCCCCTGAGAATTTTATTTCACCTGAGCAAAGTTCCTTTAAGTGGAGAACCTAGAAAGGACAGAGCTATTCCCCAAATTTAGTAGAAGTAGGAAAAGTTCAAATAGGAACATTTTACCTTGTTAAAAGATTGAAACTAACATTTGTTAATTTAAGAATTTGCAGCAGAGATTCCAGATTGCTATGTTATCTTAAAGTAGTATCAGAAGTTTAGAGGGAAATGATGGAGCCTAAAGATAACTATCGTTAAAGGGGAATGAAAACAATTTCAAAATCCCTAACACCTCCAAAGGGGTGTGTGTGAGTGTGAGGTGTGTATGAGGTTTTAAAAATAAGGAAAGTTAGAAGCATTTTTAATTTTGAGAATTTTTGGAGTTCATTTCAATATTGAAACTTAAATTTGACTTTTAAAATAGTTTTGAAGCTGAAATTGCCATGCAGTCATTTTAACATGGTTTTGGATTTTTGGGTGATAGAATATCTAGTTTGAATATTATTTGGTCCTAGACAAAATATTTTAATTTTTGGCCACAAACAGGAGGTAGGGCCACTTCCAGATTTATAAAGTCTTGAATAACCTGTGATGTGGATTTTGTTTTTGTCTTTATACTTCTATAGTTTGTAGGTGAGGAAAAGACATTACTAAAATTAATAAGATGTGATTGCAGATTTAAGGTTAGCAGCATGGATAATATTTGTAGTGAGTAAGCATATAGGGAGCCTATCAAGTCCTGTTAAAGAATGTGTTTATGAACTTCTCTTGTTTTCTCTTGTAGCTGCAAGGAAACAGGTCTAACACAAAGGAGGAGCCTGCAGGAGGATAGAAGTCTACGGGAAAGGAGGCTGCATCATATCAGGACCCAACAGATTCTAGAGACTTAAAGACTTTGGGGAAATGGGACAATGTTTTGATTGTTAGATTTTGCCAAAGGCAGACTGCTTGCCTTTCTGTGTAAAAATGGAGATTTGAACCCCGGACTTTAATTCCCAGAAGTCCTTGGCTACTTCCCAGAATGCTTTGTAACCTCACCCGAATTCCCACCTGGGCTGAGAACAAATTATTATTTAAACTAACTCAGCCTACTTCAAGCTCTCTCTCCCTGCTTCCGTTTCCAAGGACACGCATCTGCCAAGATATAGTGAGTGAAATTGAATGGGCCTTTTGGCCCTCCTAGCCATGTGTTTTCTATATTCATATTTTCTTTATTTCTCAATCTTTAATAAACCTCAAAAATATATAATACTTTTAGCAGAGAAACTAAAATTTTTAATCTTAATAGTTGGCAACCTAATGGGACAAAAGACTCAATTGTTTTTTAAAGATAGCCTAGATAGTGATTTTTTTTAAGCCAAGTCCCTCCAAGAATTTTCAGAAAAGCCTCTTGATCTGGACCTGTTTGATTCAAATCACTGCCACTCCTGGGCTCTCTCTCACTTACCTGGCCCCACCTGATTCCTGCACCTCTAGCCTCTGACCCAGATCTCGATCACCTGGTGACCTGCCCACCAGCCCCAGCAAACTATAGCCTTGGAGCAGATCACTCAAGACTCAGGCCTAAGACTCACTCCTACCAGCTGGTAAAACAAACAAACAAAACAAAACACATAGTGTTTTTTCCTTAGGCTATAATTAGCCTCCACGTGGACTGGGGGCAGGGGATTACAGGGAGGGAGAAAGAAAGAAAAGAAGAAGAGGCTTTTCCAAACAGGAACTTATAAGCATGGTTACTTTAAGAGGATATCTTTTGACTATATTGATTCTCTCATTTACCTCACCTGAGTGCCAGGGGAAAAATTCAGCTCCCTGCAACTCTTTAGCCAAATATGGGGAGGCAGCTGGGTGTCTCCGTGAATTGAGAGCCAGCTGATTGTTTTGTTTAAGATTTAACTTTGTGGTTTTAAGTTACATATATTACTGCATTCAATACTATTCTGTTACACTGGATCATTTTAATGTACTAGGTTTTAACTACTGTTAAATTCTGTTGCTTTTCCCCTATAACTATACTGAACAAACATTATTGAGTAAGCCCATATAAAAAACAGCTTTTCTATTTTTGACTTTGTAAATTGTCACATAGAGGATAGATGGACTCGATCAGAAAAGTGCTACAACAACCTTTGGAAAATTTAAAGAGCCAATCATCTCAAACTGATTTTAAGGGTTATTTTGACATGATTTTTAGAATTTTTCTTAATAATTTCTGATCATTTTGCCGCCCCTACCATGATGTAAGGCCCATTCTAGTAACTGAAGTGAAATACAATTATAACCCCCAACCTTCCACATTTCTAAAAATGTGAATGGAAGCTGGGCAGTTAATACCAGTGCATGTACCCCTAGAAGCCTCCCAAAAGAAAAAAAAAAGGGAGCATCTCTCATTTAAACTCTTCAGCTCACTACTTAACATACACCAGAATGATATCTAGATTTCTTGATAATATTCTAAACCCCAAATAAGTTTTACTTTATTTAAAAATATGTTTACCAAGGCTGAAATATTGCTATATATTTGTAAAAATTGTGACAAATATACATCTGTTCATAGGCTTTTAAAATGCCATATAGCTTGTCTTTAATGAATAATGCTTGGAAATTATCAAATAAAATATTTTTTAAAATGTAAAGGAAAAAAATGCCATATAGCAATTTATGTGAAATATGATAGTGGGTTTATTTGTTATTATAATTAATTGGGCTATTGAGAATTTTGGGGATACTGATAACTACATATTTGAAATACTGTTCAATTCATTTGCTTATGGATCATGGCCATATATGAAGAGGAAATGGATCTCATTTTTGGTGAGAATGCCTTGTATTCCATATTTTCTTAGCTGACACAGTGTGTCAATGATTATAAGCTACATTTTTGAATTTTTAAACTCTTATTATATTTTTCTTGCATGCACAATATACTATTTCAGTTTTTTATTTTTTCTCTCCTTTTTTTATTTGAAGCATATGCCACCAGTATTAAGATTTTCTTTAACTTCTTGATTTTTCAGTAATATAAGTTTAAAATATGTTTGGTATAATGTCAATGCATGCCCCAAAAGCTTGAGACTATAAAAATGATGCCACTAATTGTTTAAATAAAATTATGGGACTTTGCTTAATGATTCTGTCTGATTCCAGGACAAGATACACAAAAGAACCATTGTATAGGGCCAAAGATAAACCAATTCAGGACAGATTGATGCACTTCTAAGCCAATACAAAACTAAACCTGATTAGTGCCACACTAAAGAGCACACAGGATATATTAATGTGGACTCAAGGTTGTGACGTTTGACATATGTTGTCATAGGCCTTCCTTGTATCCACACTCTCTGTGAAAATACTTACAGATGAGTATCCCCAAACTTGGCTCCTATAATCTGGTCCCTTTTCTGTCTTTCATAGTGTGGCAAACTTTCTGTAGTCCTGGCTACTGACTGGGTAAATGCATCATTGCTTAGATCATTTTAATTGGACCCTGATTCAAGGACCTGTTACAGATTTACTTTTCATTTACTTGGAATTTTTATACATAAGACTTTGATAGTCTATATTTTCATTCAGAAATTTTCTTTTTTATTTGAATTTTTCTGATGTTTTTTAAAAATTTCTCTTACCAATTTGATTCATATACCTCATAACTCAGCTATACATCCCTAAGTGATCCTGTGTTTTTCAATCACTCTATTCACGGGGAAATGTAAAATATTATTATTTTAAATTGCAAAGTTTAAATTCCTTTTGAGAAGAATTTTAGGTAAAGAAACATGATACTTCTCTGAATCCAGAAACTGAACTGTTTGGAGAAGACACCATGAAGATACCTCCAGACCACAAGCTGCATGAGAAGATCAAGAATGAACTTTGGGTGTGGTGGATTGAACATTTATTTGTATGTATACTTTCATGCCAAAGGGGACTGCCGCCTAACTGTTTTTTTATCAATGCGTCTAGAAATTATTGGTTTTGTTCTTTTTTCCTCTTATCCTCAAATTATTATAATCTTTAAGTTGATTATGTTTTCATGATCCTTTTGGGGAAAATCTTTCCCAACAAGGATCAAATAGGGAAATGTAAAAATGGAGATTTGAACCCTGGACTTCAATTTCCAGAAGTGCTTGGCCACTTCCCAGAATGCTTTGTAACCTCACCTGAATTCCCATCTGGGCGGAGAACAAATTATTATTTAAACTAACTCCGCCTACTTGAGGCTCTCTCTCCTTGCTTCCACTTCCAAGGACACGCATCTGCCAAGATGTAGTGAGTGAGATTGAATGGGCCTTTTGGCCCTCCTAGCCACGTGTTTTCTATATTCGTATTTTCTTTATTTCTTAATCTTTAATAAACCTCAAAAAATATATAATACTTTTATTACTAGAAACTAAAATTTTAAATCTTAACACTGGATCAATTGTCAATATGCTGGTGGCATTGGTGATTGGCGAACACCCCCAAATGCCAATCACCCGTACCTGTATCCCTAGATTTTCCTACCATTAGCGATGGAGTCCAATCCCATATAGATTACTTATTTGTCCATATGTTTGGTCAGTGAAGCTTGGTCTTGACCAAAAGGGGTGTGTGTCAACGTGGAAATCTAGAAATCCCCAGTTTATTTAGTAGGGAAGTAGAAACCCCAGGTTTTGACCTTGTCACTTTCCCCTGAGGGAAAGTCCCACTTTATCAGACAATGGACATCCTGGTAGTTTTTGTGGGAGCAGATAATCCCATCCAATATTAAATATCTCTTTTGTCCCCATGGTTTCTCCCCCTAGGCTAAGGTCCATTATCAAGGTGGTCTAATCCTGGGCTGAGTCTTTCCCTTTTGTGACCATTGTAGGGCATCAGCCCCTCATTGTCATTCCTCTCTGGAACTCCTCATTTTCCTTTCTTACCATTGTAAAGTCAATCAACTGTCCTTCTCACTCTAAGCTCCCAGGTCATCTAGAATGGTATATAGGTTCCCCAAGTTCTTTTGTTCTTCGGAGTCCATCCTGAGTTGGTGGCACTCCCAGGGTTCAGTGACCAGAGCGGCCAGAGTTCAATTTGGACTCTGTGCAGTTGCAGGGAGCGAGCATCTCTGTTGTTGAGCCTATTAGCGCTGAACCCCCTTTGCCCTTGATTAAAGAGTGGTTTTGACTATTTAATAGTTCTGTGTTTTTTTCTAGTTAACATTAAGGAAAGAGAAATTAATCTGAGTACCACACTATTATCTCCCAAATGTAGAAAGTCCTAGAGGAAAGTAATCACCATGCAGAATGGATCCTCTGTGAAAGGTCTAAGAAAATGCATTGGCAAGACAGTGAAAAAGTGTAGACTGTTGTTCTTGACTTCTCTGGAAGGCATTAACCAAAGGGATGAGATTGCAGATACACTGAAATGTGGATCTCTCTGTCTCTGTCTCTCTCTCTTTCACCTATGCATGAACTAATACAACTCTATATGTATTCTCACTCTGATGTCTTATCATGGCATCAAAGTGGCCCTGAATTAGGAAAGGTTGTGTCAGTAAGTAGAACATAAGCTCTATTTGGTTATACCAAGCTAGAGGGGCTCAGAAAATAGTTAGATGACATCTGTCATCCAAGGGCAAGTTTAGAGAGAGTCATGACCAGAAGTTTGGCCTTAAAGTGATTGATGCATATTATAGCCACAAAACCACATATACCTTTATACACATCGTAAGAATGAAAACCCTGGGAAGTGAATTAATTTTTCAATATTTAATGAGTTAAAACTTCCTGAGAAGGTCATTATGTATGTAAAAGAATGATTCATTTGCCAGGAGTGTAGTTTGTTTGGTATTTGCATTGTTTATTATCATAAATAGCAGGGATTGGGCTTAGTGGTCAATTATTAATTTCTCATTTTACATGTTGCAGATATTAGAATTTGAAAATAAAATTCTAAATATATTTTCATGAGGAATACCAACTTTCATCAAAGCTGTGGTTAAAATCCCCATTTCTTATTTATTGAGTGAGAGTCCTTATTTGAATTTGCATAAATGACTTTTGGATATGCAAAGATCCAATTACATTAAGAGCAACATATCAATTGATATGAGTAATTAGCTAGATAAGACAATGACGTTAAAGAGAACAAATGTCTGACTCAGGAGTCTGCCAACATTTCCATTGACTTTACTTTGTTTGCCAAAGATCCATGGAGAGTGAGGTAAATAAAAAGCAGAACAAAGAAGATGGTATTAGCATTAAGCCACCTTGCCAGTTAAGACTAAATGGAGCACACAGCACTTGAGTGTAATTAAATCTATCCTGTTTAATTAGAAGGACTGATGATAATACACATTCCAATATAAATTCCCTTTTGCTTTTCTCAGCAAGGTAAATTCCACCTAACAATTCAGATTACTAGCTAGGAATCCTGTATCCACTGTTACATGAGTACACAAAGGTCAGGGGACAAGAAAGATCAAGTTGCAGAGACAGGATGAAACTAGCTGTCCTAGACACCATATTCACACTTTCAAAGTTGTTAGAGCAGGAAACAACATTTAGGATCCAAGTAAAGAGTTGATATGCAAGATAAATGCCACGTATTGAAAGTGGTCAGACTCGGGGAACACCTAAAAAGTTATACCACAATACATTAATTCCAGTTCACTTTTAACTTGTTGCAATATGCCTTTTTGCCTTCACCATTCAACTAAAACTAGTTTCTGAAAGGATACCAAAAGATGCTTCTTGAACCCAATTCATGGCCTCTTCTCAATCTCTTTGACCCTTTTACTGCATTTAATGTTGCTGGCTAGTTCCTTGTTAATACTCCTTTCTGTGAAACTGAGCTGATGAACTCCAGTCACCTTCAGTCATTCCCCATTCTTTGTGACCCTATTTGGGGTTTTCTTGGCAAAGATACTGGAGTAGTTTGCCATTTCCTTTTTCACCAACTGAGCTATCCTTGTTCTAATTCTACCTTTCTGATCATTCTTCTGCCACTTTAAGTAGCTGTGCTTCCTCCTTTTGTCCTCTTTAGAATTTTCCCACAATTCTGTCCCTGGCTTTCTCTAATATATTTTCTTATCAGAGGTCTCATCCATTCCCATTGTTTCACATGATCATGTCCATGTTAATAACTTTTGAACCTAGACATGTCCTGACCTCTAACTTCAGTCATATATTTCTAACTGGCATACTCTGACTGGCATCTTAAATTCTAAAATGGACTTTAATATTTGTCCTAAATCTTCTCTTTTTCCTTTTTTATTTTTGTTATTAATTCTTTCAAACCTATATTTGAAACTTTGTTTTTTTTTAGTCATTAAGTTTTATCAGTTCTTTCTTTGAAATGTCTTTTATGTGCCTCCCCTTCTTTCCATTCCCATTAATATCACTCTAGTTTGGACAGTTAATCCCTTCACAGTTATATTGTTTTAATAATCTCTCTCTTCTTCCATATTCTGTCCTAGCTCTCTATTTCTCTATGTACACTTTTGTCCAAGACATGATCCTAAAGCACTTGTATGGTCATGTCTGCCACTCCTCAAAACCTTTCAGTGATACCATTTGTTTTTCTAACTTAAATCCGAGTGCTTTACCATTCTATATAGCTCCTTCTATCTCCCACAATTCCCTAATAGGAATAATGTATTACATCTGTCTAGGCTAATTGCAATCTCCACATCCATTATCTTCTTTCTCACTTTTTACGTTTGCTCAGACTATTTCCTCTGACTGGTATACCTTCCTATACTCCCCTCTTTGGAATGTCAGTTCAGATGTTACTTTCTCTATAAGGACATTCCCTTAATCATACCTGTCACAAGTATTTTCCTTCCTCCATCCTTTCATTTTTGTTTTCAGCAACAGTAGTATCTATATCCTATTTCATTTGATCTACACAAATGACTTTATGAAGTAGATAGTGAGAATGTTAATATCCTCATTTTACAAATGAAACTTAGAAAGTTTGAGTGATTTCTCCAAGGTCTGAAGCTAAGAAGATGGCAGTTCCAGATCTCAAAGCCAGGTTTTCCAGTTCCATATCCAAGGATCAGAGTGCTCCACTATGTTGTGTCTCAGGCTGTAACACGGTTGAATAATGCACTATGGAAATGATCCCTAGAGATATTGTCATTTTATAGCATTACAACCAGCTTGCATTGCATGACAGATATTTGTATGTGCATCTGTGGTTTGTATAACTTATATCCCATAATCTAGCATAGTGTCTTGCTATTGATAGCAGATAATTAGTAAATATTTGTTGAATGAATGAATGAAGATGACATTTTAGTGTCAGAAGCAGTCAAGATATCCCCCAAGTACACTGATACCAGGGAAGGGGGAAGAGAAGAAGCTTTTATTGAGTGCCTATTATGTACTAAAGTGCTGTACAAATACTATGTCATTTTCCCCTCATAACAATCCTGTGAAGGAAGTGCTATTATTATTCCTGTTTTTCAGTTGAGGAAACTGAGGTAGGTTAAGTGACTTGCTTATGGTCACATTGTTAGGAAGTACTTGAGTCAGGAATTGAACTCAGGTCTTCCTGACTGTGAGCCCAGCACTCTATCCACTGTGCCACCTCGTTGTCCCATAGATCATAGGTACTAGAGTTCAATGTGACAGTCAGTCAGCTGGGGCAACAGAAAGGCAATGTGGTTTAGTATTGCTTCTAATGCTTACCAGTTTTGTGATATTGGTTAAGTCCCTCAATCTCCCCAGTCCTTAGTTTTCTTGTTTGTAAAATAAAGGGTTGGGACAAGATGGCCTCTGAGATCCTGTCCAGCTTTAGATCCATGAGTCCATGCTTTAGGAATCATCTGAAATGCTGAGGAAGCCTTGACACTGAAAAAGCTTTCTGAAAGCATGAACACAAAAAACCAAATGATTTCTCATGACAAATAACATTTATTTCTCCTTGATCTTTTGCCGCTTATTTATTGAGAAGGTTGCCCCCACCGCCCACCCCAAAACAACTAGCTCTCAGACACAACTGTGGCAGGGTTTGTAGGTAGGATCAGGGGAACCACATCTCTGATGTGATTCACAAGGGTCAATAAGGCTGAAGTAAGGAATAAGGTTCCAGAATTAAAGGCAGAAAGTGACCATGTTAGAGTGACCTTATCGGCAGGCTCTCTTAACTAAAACCCACCACCTGTCTTCTTGGAGGCTTTTTTGAGGACCTTATCAACTACAGTAGAACTATGACAGTTTTTGTGAGCAGCAATTAGGACAGTTTGATCTTCAGACCCACTTAAAATATGAGATAAGGATGTATCAGTCCTGAAGTGAATGCTATAGTTAAGAAAAATAATAACATAGGGACTCTCTATGAGAGATAGCAAGATGCTGGTCCTTCAATTTGTGCCAAACTTCTTTTAGAAATTTGTAGGCTTTGGAGTTGATTCACATTTATTATTCTAATGCCAAATATTGGAAGGCACTTAATAATACATTACATTGTAAATTAATTCATTATAAATAATTTTATACATTGTAAATACATTATAATACTTAATGCATTATAAAATTTAGATGCTAGCTCATGATCTTTTTCCCATTTTTCTAATCATAATGAAAAATAAATATGAACTTAATTTTATTTTTGGGGAACTGTACTTCATAATTCAGTCTTCAGAGAATTAAAAAAAACAACACTACATCTATTGAAATTCTATTTGGCTTGAAAAAATTTCATATTTTTTGATATTGACATCAGTTTGGGAAGAGAATCTTGAGTTAAAAAAATATATTTCAAAGTTTTAAAAAATTTATTGGAATCTATTTTTCCCCCTCAGTATCATTCATTACATTGGAAAAAAGAAACAAACTTGGAATAAATGCCCATGCTTAAGTAAAATAAATTCTTTCACTGATGATATTCAAAAGATATATATAATTCTATACTCTGACTATCACCTCAGTCAGGAGGAGAACACCACGCTTCATTAACAGTCTTCTGGAACTCTGGAGAGACATTGTATTGATCAGAATTCTTATTGCTTTCAAAGTAGTTTCTCTTTATGGTATCATTATTGTAGAAATTTTTCTTTTAGTTCTGCTAATTTCATTTTTCATCAGTTTCTAAAAGTCTTCAATATCATTCATTTTATAATATTAATGTCATAGGGTAATCTATTCTTCAGTTTCTGCTTATTCTGATTTAAGAGCAAGTTTGGGGCTCATGGGCATGGAAGCAGGACTTATTCTACTTATGTTCAATATTATTGTTCTTTCTTCTTATTGCTTTTTGTATCAAACAAGGGAATGCAAAACATCTGCCTATAGAGAAAGAAATTGGCAGAAACAGATACCCCATGTAAACCAAACATAATGGGACTAGGATGGAGAGATGGAGTGTATTGCCTAATCTATAATTCTCTTCTCTATGTTTCAATACATATTTGTATTGCTTTCGTTATCTACCAATGAATTGGGCACCAGGGAAAGTGATGGATAGCTTCAATTCAAGGAGAAGCCAGTCAGACTTTCAATTCAACTCAATTCCATAAACTTATTAAACACTGTATGACAAGCAAGGTAGTAACCTTTGCAGAGAGAGAGAGAGACAGATGTGAAGTAGTTCTTGTCCTTAAAGAGCTTTCAGGCATGAGTCAATGAAAATATACTTAATAAATGCTTATAAATAAAATAGCTCTATGTTAAACAGTGGGGATATAAAAATGGTAGAAACAATCTCTAATCTCATGAAACTCAGATTCTAATAGAGTATGACATAATATATGTAAAAGAGGTTTTGGCTGCAAGTCAGATAGAAAAAGGTTCCACAGTCCTTAGGGTGCAGCAGCATAACATTTTTAATTTAATTTAATTTCTACTGATAAAATCATACCTGTTTTTTGATGTTGAATCTCTTGATAACATAGTTTTTGGTGATAATTTCTTTGTCTAGGTATCTAGCAGCTATTGTTGTTGAAGAGCTTTAGGGGCTACAGCTCCTGTAGAAGCAGTTACTAGATTCTTTCTCTACAATGGTTGCTTCCCAGGATGGCTTCATGGGTTGGACTGAAATCAATACTGGTGGTCTGAGGGAGTGAAGTATATCACTCTCAGTTCTTGCTTGGACTTGAGTGTCAGTTGATCATCACTTGATGGTTGTGTTGTTGAGGAAGGTGAGCTCCCTATTTATACTGATTTCTCTCATCAAAAATGGCTGAAGATCTGGCTAGGAGGAGGAATGCTGGTCTGTGGGGCACTGCTGTTCCCTGGGTTCAGGGTCCTATTCTGTCTCCACTGAGGTCTTCAGTGAGGTAGTCATGCATGTGGTGGTTTGCATCTCCTGGAACAGGCTGCCTCCTGTATCTCCTTTGGTGGGGGTGTTTAACTCCTTCACCTGGTGCAGGAGTGCCTGCCCCAAAGATGTCAGTTACTGAGGATGGTTGTGTCTTTCTCCTAAGAGTTGTATCCCAAGATGATGGCTGAAGGGCCTAGGTAAAACCACTTGTAACCTTTTAAAGTCTAAAAAAATGTGAACTTTTATAGAAGATTATTCTTAATTATAGTTTATGATTTTGGCAGTCTTTATTAATATTTATTATAAGAACTATTTAGAGAGATTTTGATAAATATTAATTATTCCTATGATTGATGTTGAGGAAACTCTTACATTTTTTTAGTTTGACAACTTTGTTAGGCAACAAAAGATAAGCCTATGGTTACTATCAATGTGGCAAGATGAAAGTATGAATCAACTAGTAGGCATGCATTAATCTTTTACTATATGCAGGGGAAGTAGGTGAGGATGTGAGGTGGGGAGAGGAGGTAGACAATGAATTAGGAAAGACCTGCTAGAGAGGATAGAGGAATCCAGGGATGATAAGAGGAATGTGTGAAGAGAGCATTCTAGGCATAGGCGTAGGGAGAGGGGACCAGAGTAAAGACAGGGAGAAGAAAAGTGAAACATTGTCTATTTTATAAGGATTTATAAGGAGTGCATGGGATGTTCAGCACTGGTGTTCTGGTGTGAGGACTTGCTGAACCCTTTTCAGGGCTAATCATCCACCTTTGGTATCCACTTGCCACCCAACTCTCACCTGTGACTCCAAGAAGCTATAGTGTCTTAGTGACCACACTCCAGAAAAGATATCTGGGCAGATGAACTAAATCAAGTTGAGGGTAACCACCAGACCTCAAACCTGTTGATTATTTAGGAGACTGTCTACTTCAAATATATGAAGCCTTTCTAGGCAGAATGGACAGATGAGAGTGATTTATTCCAATAGCCACAAAGAAGGTTAAAAGAGGTGCTTTAGAGTGCCTAGAGTTTGGGTAGACTTTGAGGACACCAAGTTCACCCCCTATGTCACACCACTCACCCAATAATGCTGATTTTTGCCTTCCTATAGATTTTGGTGACTGGAAGAGAGAGTGAAGCTGAGGCAGATGATTTTGTGTAACTTTGCCTCACTTAAATTCAATTCTTGAGCAAGTCAAGATATTATCTTGTGATGTTATTGGAACATTTCAAAAATGAAGGATAAATAAAATAATAATAAGCTCTAAAAACGTTTTCAAATTGATTTGCTCAAATTACTTCCATACTATAATCCACATTGTACTTTAGATAAGTCCAGAGAAAGATAAAAAAGATGATGAAATGTCTGGAAACTATTTTACATAATTGTTTATGGTACCACCACCTTCTCAGGCAAACTCAAGTGTTAATTTTGATTCTTTATCTCATCACCCACATTCAGTAAGTTTCCAGATCCTATCTAGTCTCCCTACTTTCCATTTATATAACACAACCCTATTTCAGACCCTCATCACCTTTTCCAAAGATCATTGTGATAGAGTTCTAAACTCTTTTCTCCTGTTCATCCCTCCAGTCTGTAATCCATTTTTCAAAACATTGTCACAAAACTTTTGACTTGGAAGAGACTTTAGAGACCATTGATTCCAATCATAACTAAAAATAAACTGTCATTACAATGTCCTAATTGATCATCTATCTTCTGCTTGAAGACTTAAAATATTTATTTTATTTTTTTAATTGATAAAAATTTATTTTCTTTTCCCCTTCCAAGTGAAAAAAAGAGAGGAAAATAAAACACTTGTAACAAATATGTGTAGTCATTCAGAACAAATTCTTGAATAACTTGTGTCCAAAAATATGTTACATTTTGTCCATTGAATCCATCTCCTACCAGGAGATGAGTAGCATGCTTCATCACTGGTCATTTAGAACTATGATTGGTCATTCTTCAGATTAAATACTTCCAGCCTTAGGGAACTTGCTGCCTTCCAAAGTGGTATCCTATTTTTTTAATAGCTCTAATTTTGGGGAAGTTTTCCTTTAAATCCATAATCAAATGAATCTGGGATCTTTCTTCAATTTAGGATTCCTCTCCAGTGATGCAACCTATCCAGGCTTGCTAATTTTGTATGACTTTTGCCCACTACAAATAATTCACCCAACATGCTGGAAGGGTTCATTATTTCCTTTTGATGTTGTGAAGTTAATAGCAGAGAACTTTATCTATCTGTTAATCTTTATTCTTGACACATTCCTCGATGGCTTAAAAACCCCCAAAATTCTATTCTTTTTTGGAGTTCTTCATTGGTTTTATATTTTGACTCTCTCACTCTGTGTGCTCCTACCTTGTTCTCTGAACAGCACTCATTTTTAATTCTTTAAAAGTAGTTGTAGTTTAGGTCTTTGCATAGCAGAGCAACTCTAGTAAAACTGCTAGATTTTAAAACATAAGCCTATGCTTTAATACAAAGCTTGAAAGCTTTGAAGTTTTCCAAAGGTAATCCAACCTGGTTCCTCTTTTGGTTTCAACTTTATGTCCTTCTGTTTTGTCTGTCCTAAACACATATACTGATGGACAAGCTATATAGGGAGTCCTTCCAACATTGGAATCTGGGGAATAGACATTCTTCATCCACTTAGTATTTTCTGTAAGGATGATCAGACTGAATTTCTTTTCCTTAATATTGACCTTAGTTCTGCTTTTTCCCCCCCCTTCTATGTTTTGCTCACAATTTTGTCTTTTGGGAGAAAGCATAACAAGTTTAATCTCTCTTCTAAATGATAAGTATGTAAAAGTACTTAAAAGCAATTATAACTCCTCAGAAAGTATTCCCCTGATCTATTATTCTAAATCTTTCACCAAAAAAGGAACTGAGGTTTTCTTGGCACAACTTTTTCCTGAATAAAATCATTCTAGCTCATAGAGATTACTACCTGCATTTTAGACAATGCTCACAAAACTTTTCTTATTGCAATATATTCTATACTTTTGCCACAATCAATCAAATACACTGGCTTCCATGATCTCTCTTTTTTTTAAATTAAGACATTCACTAGTTTTTTTTCATTATTTTTCTAACATTACTGACTGTAGCTTAGCAATTACATGATCATTTTTTTCATTACTCTAAGACATTTTTCATCTAGCTAAGTTATTTGAATTCAATTACATTTATACCTACATTCTCTTATCTCAACAATCTCAGGTTCTAATTTCTTTTAATATCTTCATTTGAACTTCAGTCTAAAAATCATTCTCTTTATAAGAGAAAACAGAAAAAAATTGTTAATCACTTATGCTTTCTCTTAATTATCCATAACTATTTTGAGCAATAGTACCATTTCTTCTTTGATCCTCCTCCACTCTAAATTTAGCTTTATATTGTGTCCTTAGCATCCATCATTCACCTCAGTTCATTCAAAGCTTAAGTACTTCTGACATAGAACCATGATTTTCTTTTACTCTGATCCCCAGTTAATTCAATTCAGTTCAGCATTGGAAAGCCTTCTTCTTGGTTTCTCTATCTTGCCTCCACTTCTATCCATCTGCCACTCCATCTTAAAATTCAGGTCTGATCATGTCACCCATCCTTGTCACCCCCTGCCAATTGCTGTGGATTCCTATTACATTCAGGCTAAAATATAAAAGCTTCTGGTGTTTCAAATACTTTACATCCTGGATACTTCCTACCTTTCAAGTCTTCTTACATTTTTCTCCCCTCCATCCACTCCATGAACCAGTGAAAGAGACTCTTCATTATTTTTAAATCAAGACACTCCATTTCCTGGATTCTAGTATTTGTACTGGCCAGTCTCCCGCCTGAAATGCTGTCATTTCAGTTCTAAGTCTTAGTTTCAAAGGCTCTCAGTACCCCCATGCTAGTCCTCTTCCCTCTAAAATCACATTTATGCTGAACATATTTTGTATGTACACAAATTGTTTGCATATTGTCTCCCTATAAGAATATGAGCTTCTTTAGGGCAGGCACTATGTTTTGACCTTTCTTTGTATCTCCAGGATTTAAGAAAGTTCTTGGCTCATAGTAAGTGATTAATCAATATTGATTAACAAGCATTTATTCATCACTGTGTTTGTTGATGGAAATTTGAAGACAAAATCCAAGAGTAGTCACTGCTTTCAAAGAGCTTATACTCTACAGTATGATACTAAATATGCAGAGATAAGTAAATACATACATAGATAAATTAAATAAGTATATACAAAATATTTTCTATCTTTTCTTCTAGCTTCTATACATATCTTTAAAAAATTTAATTTGCTTGATTAATTTTTTAGTTTGCTTAGCTTAATTCTTTGTATGTTCATATTGATCTCTCACTTTTATTTTTTAAATAACCCTTACCTTCTGCCTTGGAATTAATACACAATACTGTGTGTGTATTGATTCCAAGCAGAAGAGCAGTAAGGGCTAGGCAGTGGGGGTCAAGTGACTTGCCCAGGGTCACACAGCTAGGAAGTGTCTGAAGCCAGGTTTTAACCCAGGACCTCCCAATTCCGGTTCTGGCTCTCAATTCATTGAGCTCCTGAGCTGTTCCCCATATTGATCTCTTAGGCAAAGCTTTTAATTCTTCCTCTTGAGAATAGTTTCTCTTCATGTGTTCAGAATGTCATTCTTGAGAGCTTCCCTAACATTCTGAGTAAGTTTCCCTTGTAGTATATTAACATATGCATAGTACCTATACTTTTTCAGGCTGCTTAAAAGTCTCTTTTTCCTAAATAGCCTGGAGAACAAAAGGCTTAGAACAATGCAAGAGATTGTTGTTTTTTTTTAAACCATGTACATGTGTTACAAGGGTTTTGTTTTTCTTTCTTTCATTTAAAAGAGAAGAAGGAGGAATGAGGGAGGAAAAAAATAGATGTTTATTGAGTAAGAAAAAATAAATAAAGAAGAGATTAAAATCCTTAGAGGGGCAACAGATAACTACTTTCAAATATTTCAAAGGATGTTATGGAGGAAGGATTAGATATGATTGACTCCAAGAGGAAAACCAGGAGCAGTATTTGAAAAATGCTAAACAAATTTAGGTTTGATATAAAACAACAACTCCTCCCCCCCAAACTACCTAACACTTGTAATCGGCTCAGAATAGAGTGGAATTTCTCTGGAAGTGGAAGACTCTTTCACATGACCAGTTCCACACAGTAATTGACTAATACATTTATTAGTTGATTGTGAATTATTGATCGGTTTTGCCTTTTGAAGATTATTAAAAGACCCTAGATAAGTTGTTCAATCTCTCTGAACTTCAGCTTCCTCCTCATCTGTAAAATGGAGTTAATTATAATATATATTATTAAGTATTAACAATTAATAGTACCTATAATTCCTTACAGAGTTATTGTAAGAATAAAATGAAATGAGTATAAACCACTTTGTAAACCTTAAAAGGCTATAAAATGTTAGCTATTTTTTTAAACCCCTACCTTCCATCTTGGCATCAATACTGTATATTGGTTCCAAGGCAGAAAGGTAAGGACTAGGCAATGGAAGTTAAGTGACTTGCCCAGGGTCCCACAACTGGGAAGTGTCAGAGGACAGATTTGAACCCAGGACCTTCCATCTCTAGGCCAGGCTCTCAATCCACTGAGCTACCCAGCTGCCCCCAAATGTTGGCTATTATTAATAATAATGATAAAAAATCACTCTATTTCAGGTTTTGACAGAGACCAATAGCAGACACCTAGATGGTTAGAGTCTTAAAACACTTCTAAATCCATCCCCCATGAAATATTGGTGAGCTGTTTTCCGAATGCCTTTTCTGTTTTCTCATTCTGACCAGGTGTTTGTAGCATATAGTTTAAGCCCACCACAATATTGCTTCTGTTCTTCTCCTGTTAGTCCTCATCCAAGTATTTTGAGTCATGATTCTTTTTCCAGTTCTATAAGAATGCATCTTCTTAAAGTATCACTCTGCCTCCTCATGTAGGATACCATTTTCCTTCTGTGCTGGCCATCGGCTAAAAATTTAATAGGCACTCTGAAACAAAAGTTCCCCTTCTCCACTTACAAGTGACACCACGTTAGCCTTCAGGCCAAAGTGCCCTGAAAATTACAGACCAAAGGCTTTCTATTAGATGGAAGATTGGAGCTCAAAATTTCTAAATGATTACTTGGTTGTAGCCATATCTACACATTTGGGACTTTTTCATATATTAAAAGAGTTTTTTAAGATGGGGAAATGCAACCTAAAATATAGGTGTTGTTGAAAGAGGGGTGGGTTTGGACATGATAGCCCTCTTCTACATGTTCCTTCCAATTCTCAATCCATTTTTTCTAGAAATACTTGTACTACCTACATCTCAGGATTATTTAAAAAGAAATACAACAATATTATTTGCTTGCTTTTAGTGTATTTCTATATACAATATTGTTTTCTCCCCTCTAGGTATAATTTTACCCAATAAAACCATGTTTGGCCATATATAATCATTTAGTGGTATGAGGCTCTCCCCCTTGATCAGAGCTAGAGAGATAATAAGAAATTATTTTTTGGCACTCCTTTTCTAGACTTAATGAAGAAAGGCCATTTTTCTTCTGGCAGGGTATCTTTATACAAGTTAAAATATTCAAGGTTACAGTTTAGGCTACATTAACTACTTTTGATTTCTCTTTTCCTGATAGGATTATAGGGGGATGCTGCAGTCTCATTCACATTCACAACTTTGACTTAGGGTGACTTACTTTCTTAGAAAATTTCCACAGATAATCAAGTACATTGACTTTATGTTATTTTTACTTGTTTCAGTCCAGAAGGGTGACATTTTCTGACTTTGTTCCTAAGTTTGGGAGGGGGTGTTATGTACTCTATTTGGACCCTGCAGTAAATAGCTTGGCTCTCCTTCATCATGTCCCATAGTGCCACTGGCAGACAAACTGGGGCTCAAATAGATCATGGTCTGATTAAATTTAGCAACCCATATGTTCTCTTCCTCTGTACAAGAATGTCTCATCTCTTTTCTACTTCTTTGTCCTTGATCATGCTGCTCCATATACTTGGAATCCTATTTCCCAGCATTTCTATCGGTTCAAAATCTAGCTACTTTGACCAGACAGCTTAAAAATCACCTACTTTCCTAAAACCAGGTCTTCTGAAGAAGTCCTCCTTCTAATACCTGCTAGCTATGTGATGGGTGCCATGCTTATTCTTTATAATTTTGCAACATTTATTTTCTACTCTTATCTCCCATCTTAGCATCAATACTGTGTATTGGTTCCAAAGTAGAAGAGCAGTAAGAGCTAGGCAATTGAGATTTAAATGACTTGCCCAGGGTCACACAGGTAGGAGGCATCTGAGGACAGATTTGAACCCAGATTTGTCTCTAATCCTAACTCTCAATCCACTGAGCCATCTAGCTGTTCTAGCATTCATTATCTATTTTTTTGTGTGGTTATTCTTTCTATTTATGGTGTTGTAGTCATTATTTTCCTATATATTATTTTCCTGTCTCCACGCACATCATCATTTACAGGTCTTTTCATGCTTTTATGTATATTGCTTTTTACAGTACAATAATATTCTATTTCATTTATAGTAGACTTACTTTCATTAAACCTACCAAAGAGTCTAAAGACCTTCCTGATTATCTTGACATTGACCACTCCTCTCCCTACTTAGGGTATTTTCTTCAGAATAACAATCCCAATCTGTAATATGACAAAATTGTTTCTTTATAGAAATATTGCTTTCTCAATTTCTAGTGGTCAGTATTCTTCTAAATATAGGTCAACTAGGTGGTACAGTGATAGAGTGGTTGGCCTGGAAGGAAGACTTAGTTAAAATCTGGACTCATGTACTTACCAGCTATGTGACCCTGGGCAAGTCACAAGTTTCCCCACCTGTAAAATGAGCTTTGAGAAGGTAATGGCAAGCCACTCCAATACCCTTGTTGAGAAAACCCCAAATGGAGTCACATAGAGTTGGAAATGACTGAAACAATTAAACACCAATTCTTAGCATTGGAAGGACAATGTTAGAAGAACTGCTGAATGACTAGACTTGGAGTCAGGAAGATAATAAAAATGATAAACATTTACTAAGTATCTACTTGATAGGCACCTAACCTTTGTTATGTGCCAAGTACTGTGCTAAACACTAGGGAAACAAATAAGAAAAAGAAAGATGGTTCTTGCCTTCAAGGAGCTTACCATCCAGTAGAGGAAGACAGCCCCCAAAAGGAAACTGAGAAGTGGAGGTGGAGGGGGAAAAGAAGAATGTACCCAGCATGGGGGCATGATGGTGGTAGAGTCCATTCCAAAGAGGGCAGCTGGTGGGAAATGAAAGGACTGAGTTTGAATGATGGGATCATAGACAGAAAACTAGAAGGGGCTTCAGAGGCCATCTATCCCTTCCCTTATTGAACAGATGAGCAAACAGAGATCTAGGAAAATAGAGTGATCTGTCCAAGGTAGCTTAGTGAATAAATGTCAGAGATAAGAGTATGAACAGTCCTATGATTCCAGAGGCAGTAGTCTTCCAACTGTCCCATACAATTTCTGTTTCTGGCAACTACTATTTGTTTAATCATGAATAAATCATTTATACTTTCTGAGACTGTTTCCCATCTATCCATGATTATGATAGATAATGCCTGTAGTAGCTCATAATCATTATGAAACTCAAATTGGATAAAGTGTAAAGTGCTTGGAAAACCTTAAAAATAGCATATATACATATACACACAAATATACATAATACACATATTCTTATGTATTATATATGCTATCTCTTATCTTGTGAATGCTTGTGTTGCTTCTAGTTGGGATTCTGGGCTCTTGACTCTCTCACAAATACAGAGAATCAGAGGACACTGAGCTTGGGTAGTACTGGTCCAGACTACATGGCTTAGGCATGGGCATACAAGAGTTATCTAGCAGATAATAACAGTGGCTATGCCCTAATCTCAGTTTTTATTATAGAATAATTAATGGCTTATATTTTCACAGCACTCTGAAGTTTGCAAAACTCAAGATATTGTCTCATTTTATCCTCAAAACAACTCTATAGGGTGGTTACTCTACTTTTACAGATGAGGAAACTGTGACTTGCCCAGTCATCTTTCTAGCAAGTATCTGAGGCAAGATTCACACTCAGGCCTTCCTGTCTCCAAGGCTAACTCTTCATCTTGACTCCTTGCCTCTAGCTTCCAGAATCGGTCTTATTGAAACCCTGATTACTTTGCCCCCATATGATGTGACTTCCATCATGATAAAACATCTCCATTGCCTGAATTCCTTGTCATTAGCTTCTTATCTCCAAGTTACAATCTGGATGCTGGTTTAGAAAAGTGTGGCATATCTATGAAATCTCCAGAAGGGTAGGATGTTCTTAATGGATCTCACTGACCTATGAAGTAAAAGGAAGATGGTCCGAGTTCAGAGGCTATAAAATTGATCACATGCATTACTAAATGAAGCCATCTGAAGAAATGTGGTGGAAAGAGCAGCCAATCATAGTCACTGTGTTATGTAAATAGTTTTAGACATTATGCTGTACACTAAAGTTTCAATCTAAGGTAATCACAAAGTGAACAGATATATTGGAGACACATTTAGTATAGAAATAGCAATACTCTTTCACCTTGGTCATTTTCCAACCTGCCATGCCATCTTTTCATCTTTATCCCAAACTCCCCCTCAACCCTGTGCTCTTTCCATCTCTTATTGTGGAACTATAATCAAATCAACTCTACCATTACTTCTCTAAAGGGCATCAATGACTGAATCCAAATTCCAGCTCTTTTCTATGATCCTAATTTGTCTCTCATCCCTGCCTTATAGAAGCATAGATCTAGATTTGAAAGGGATCTCATAGGTCTTCTTGTTCAGCTTTTTTATTTTATAGATTAAGAAACAAAACCATTGTAATTATTCGACTCACTCAGTTACGTTGTCAATGAGTAGAAGAATAAGGATTTGAATTAAGATTCTTTGAATCTAGATCTAGTATTCTTTTCATAAAATCATTGTCACTTTCTTTCCTTCCTTCCTTCCTTCCTTCCTTCCTTCCTTCCTTCCTTCCTTCCTTCCTTCCTTCCTTCCTTCCTTCCTTCCTTCCTTCCTTCCTTCCTTCCTTCCTTCCTTCCTTCCTTCCTTCCTTCCTTCCTTCCTTCCTTCCTTCCTTCCTTCCTTCCTTCCTTCTTTCCTTCTTACCCTGGGACATCCTTCTACCAATGTATTGGTTAAATTCCTTTCCATGGCTTCCATTTGGGGATTATTATTCCTTTTCTCTTCTGACTACACTTCTGACTCTATGGACTTTGCTATCTTTCCAGAGCCTCAGAACTCCTCTTCCTACATTTTAGCTCCCTTTTATGTGCTATCTTCCTCCATTATAATATAAGCTCATTGAGAGCAAAGATTGACTTTCTTTTTTTGCTTGTATTTGTATCCCATTCCCCAGCCCCAGTTCTTAATACAGTGCCTGGCACATACCAGCACTTAGTAAATGCTTCTTACTTTGTCTTGTCACATCATTTTATAGATGAGACCAGAGCAGGTAAGGGAATTGCTCAAGACCACATGTAGAAACTGGAACAGCTGGAATTCAAACCCATGTTTTTCAAATCCAAATTTTGTCCTCTTCAGCTCTGCTTTTACATTGATATATATATATATATATATATGTTATTTATATTATTATATATCTGTGCAAATAGTTTAAATTACTTTCCCCATCAGTCATTGTGAAACAATCAGGGTAATGTCAGACAGATTATTTTGCTCCAAATGTATAAAGAAGAGAGTATGATTACATGAAATAAATTGATTATAATGGGAAATTAATCACAAATTCTTAAAGTTTTCTTTCTGACTCAAACCTCTGCTTGGGGTGAAGATACAAAGGAGTAGATTTGTATTTACAGGTCCTGGGTTCAAGGGTTAACTCTTACTTGTTGCTTGTGTGCCCTGGGAAAATAATTTCATTTCTCTAGGCCTTAATTTACTCATAGGTTAAAGGAAGGGCTTGGGGTTGATGGATTCTAAATTTACTTTCATCTGGAAAGATATCTTTCTAAGATACCTGCACAGAATACGTTAGTTGAAGGATTTGGATTTGGAGCCAGTGGACCTTTGTTTAAATAGAAGTTTCATCACTATTTAAGTGACCTTGAGAAAATTCCTTCACTTCTTGGTTTCAGTTTTCCCCTCTATTAATTGAGAAAGTTAGAAATGATCAGTAAGGTAGTTTCCAACCGAATCTCCCAACCCAGAAATTAGGATGTTGCATGTATGTACTTAAAAAACAACAAAAAAAACCCTTTTAGGTTTAACCATGATGTACTATTCCATGCTGCCATCTAGTGTTCTGCAATAAGTATTATGGCTATGCTTTTGTGAGATTGCAGATACAGCTTCCACATCAAGTTCCAAGTTAGGCTGTCAAAGGATGTAAAATTTTCACAAAATTTTGACGCCAAGGGAGTAAGAGAAAGAATTTTGGGAAAACAATGTCAAGTCAAAAGGTGTTTGTCAAGTACTTCTTTTGCTCTAGGCATTTTACAAAGTGCTGGGGATGCAAGCAGTAGCAAAAGACAGTCTGTCCTCAAGGAGTTCAAAGTACAATTGGTAGAGTATGGGGGAAAGGGAGACAACATGTGAACAATTATTGATGAACAAGATCTATATAGGATAAATTGGAGATAATCAGTGGAGGGATGGCATTAGCCTCAAACTGGGAATCCAGAAATATATTCAAGATGGTCTGTTTGCTTAGTAGAAACCACATCAGCCTGAGAGTCTGGAAACAATATTAACAGATATTTACAAAAATGAAAAGAGATAAGGTGACCTTTAAAATTTACAAAACACTTTACATATATTAACTAATTTAACTGCAACAACAACCTTGCCCTAGGCTAAATCTCTAATTTAGCTTTAAACTGGGGGTTTTAAATTTGTTCCCTTTCAAGTTTTTTGAATTGCAAGCCCAATTCTTTGACCTCTGCCCTCCCTAACTTGTTAATATATGAACACAAGGATATAAAATTTCCCCTGAGTACTGCTTTGGCTGCATCCCATAGATTTTGAAAGGATGTCTCATCATTGTCATTTTCTTCAAGGAAATTATTAATTGTTTCTTTTTTTATGAAGCATTTTGTGTGTGTGTTTTTAATTGTAAATATGTTTAACCAATGTATTTTTCTTTTTTTCCCTGTAGTATTATTTTATTTTATTTTAGTTTTTTTATAACATTATTTTTTATTTGGTCAATTTCAAACATTATTCCTTGGATACAAAAATCATTTTCTATTTCTCCCTCCCCTCCTGTCACCCTTCCCATAGCTAACACGCAATTCCACTGGGTATTACTTGTGTACTTGATCTGAACCCATTTCCATGTTGTTGGTCTTTGCACTAGGATGTTCATTTAGAGTCTATATCCCCAATCATATCCCCTTGGCCCCTGTAGTCAAGCAGGTATTTTTCTTCGGTATTTTTATTCTCACAGGTTTTCCTCTGCATGTGGATAGTGTTTTTTTCACATAGATCCCTCCAGGTTGTTCAGGGACATTGCATTGCCACTAATGGAGAAGTCTATTACATTTGATTGTACCACAGCGTATCAGTCTCTATGTATAATGTTCTCCTGGTTCTATTCCTCTCACTCTGAATCACTTCCTGGAGGTTATTCCAGTCTCCATGGAACTCCTCCACTTTATTATTCCTTTTAGCACAATAGTATTCCATCACCAACATATACCACAATTTGCTCAGCCATTCCCCAATTGAAGGACATCCCCTCATTTTTCAATTTTTTGCCACTACAAAGAGCGTAGCTATAAATATTCGCTATGAATATTCTTGTACATGTCTTTTCCCCTTATTATCTCTTTGGGGAACAAACCCAGCAGTGCTATGGCTGGATCAAAGGACAGACAGTCTTTTAGCGCCCTTTGTGCATAGTTACAAATTGCCCTCTAGAATGATTGCATCAATTTACAACTCCACCAGCAATGCATTAAGGGTCCCAACTTTGCCACACCCCCTCCAGCATTCATTATTTTCCATTGCTGTCATGTTAGCCAATCTGCTAGATGTGAGGTGATTCCTCAGAGTTGTTTTGATTTGCATCTCTCTGATTATAGGAGATTTAGAACACTTTTTCATGTGCTTATTAATGGTGATTTCTTTAACTGAAAATTGCCTATTCATGTCCCTTGCCTATTTATCAAGTGGAGAATGGCTTGATTTTTGTACAATTGATTTAGCTCTTTGTAAATTTGAGTAATTAGACCTTTGTCAGAGGTTTTTCTGATGAAGATTGTTTCCCAGTTTGTTATTTCCCTTCTGATTTTGGTTACATTGGTTTTGTTTGTACAAAACTTTTAATTTGATGTAGTCAAAATTATTTATTTTACATTTTGTGACTCTTTCCAAGTCTTGCTTGGTTTTAAAATCTTTCCCTTTCCAAAGGTCTGACATGTATACTATTCTGTGTTCACATAATTTACTTATTGTTTCCTTCTTTATGTTCAGGTCATTCACCCATTCTGAGTTCATCTTGGTGTAGGGTGTCTCCCACACTGTCTTCCAATTTTCCCAGCAGTTTTTTTTTTATCAAATAGTGGATTTTTGTCTCCAAAGTTGGGATCTTTGGGCTTGTTATGGACTGTCTTGCTGAGGTCACTTATCCCAAGTCTATTCCACTGATCCTCCTTTCTGTCTTTTAGCCAGTACCAAATTGTTTTGATGACCATTGCTTTATAATATAATTTGAGATATGGTACTACAAGGCCACCTTCCTTTGTATTTTTTTTCATTATTTCCCTGGATATCCTTGATATTTTGTTCTTCTAAATGAACTTTGTTATGGCTTTTTCTAATTCAGTAAAACATTTTTTTGTAAGTTCAATGGGTATGCAACTAAATAGGTAGATAAGTTTGGGTAGGATGGTCATTTTTATTATGTTAGCTCGTCTTACTCATGAGCAGTTAATGTTTTTTCCAATTGCTCAGATCTAGTTTTAGTTGTGTGGAAAGTGTTTTGTAGTTGTGTTCATATAGTTCCTGTCTTTGTCTCTGCAGATATATTCCTAAGTATTTTATATTGCCTAAGGTGATTTGGAATGGGATTTCTCTTTCTAATTCCTGCTGCTGGAATGTGTTGGAGATATATAGAAATACTGATGTCTTATGCGGGTTTATTTTGTATCCTGCAACTTTGTTAAAGTTGTTGATTATTTCCCCTAACTTTTTAGTTGATTCTCTAGTATTTTTTAAGTGGACCATCATATCATCAGCAAAGAGTGATAGCTTGGTCTCTTCACTGCCACTTTTGATACCTTCTATTTCTTTTTCTTCTCTAATTGCTACTGCTAGTGTTTCTAGTACAATGTTAAATAATAGAGGTGATAAGGGGCATCCTTGTTTCACTCCTGATCTTATTGGGAAGGCTTCTAGTTTATCCCCATTGCAGATGATGTTGGCTGATGGTTTTAGATAGATACTGTTTATTATTATTAGGAAAGACCCTTCTATTCCTATACTTTCTAGTGTTTTCAATAGGAATGAGTGTTGTATTTTGTCAAAGGCTTTTTATGCATCTGTTGAGATAATCATGTGATTTTTGTTGGTTTGCTTGTTGATATGGTCAATTATGTGAATGATTTTCCTGATATTGAACCATCCTTGCATTCCTGGTATAAATCCCACCTGATCATAGTGAATAACCCTCGTGATGACTTGCTTAAGTCTTTTTGCTAGTATCCTATTTAAGATTTTTCTATCTATGTTCATTAAGGATATTGGTCTGTATTTTTCTCTCTCCATTTTTGACCTGCCTGTCTTTGGAATCAGTACCATATTTGTGTCATAAAAGGAATTTGGTAGAACTCCTTCTTTGCTTATTATGTCAAATAGTTTGTATAGTATTGGGATTAGGTGTTCTTTGAATGTTTGATAGAATTTACTTGTGAATCCATCTGGCCCTGGGGATTTTTTCTTGGGAGTTCTTTGATGGCCTGTTGGATTTCTTTTTCTGATATGGGATTATTTAAGAATTCTATTTCTTCTTCTGTTAATCTAGGCAGTTTTTATTTTTGTAAATATTCGTCCACATCACCTAGATTGTAATATTTATTGCCATATAATTGGGCAAAATAGTTTTTAATGACTGCCTTAATTTCCTCTTCATTGGAGGTGAGCTCTCCCTTTTCAATCTATGATACTGTTAATTTGGTTTTATTCTTTCCTCTTTTTTATTAGATTGACCAGTACTTTGTCTATTTTGTTTGTTTTTTCAAAATACCAACTTCTAGTCTTATTTATTAGTTCAATAGTTCTATCACTTTTGATTTTATTAATTTTCCCCTT
Organism: Monodelphis domestica; assembly: GCF_027887165.1. Lineage (NCBI taxonomy): Eukaryota > Metazoa > Chordata > Mammalia > Didelphimorphia > Didelphidae > Monodelphis > Monodelphis domestica. The sequence goes on from NC_077232.1 coordinate 99,180,040, forward strand.
AATTTTTAGGATCTCTAATTTGGTTTTCTTCTGGGGTTTTTTGATTTGTTTGCTTTCAAGCTTTTTGATTTGAATGTCCATTTCATTGACTTCTGCCCTCCCTAATTTGTTAATATATGAACTCAAGGATATAATTTTCCCCTGACTATTGCTTTGGCTGCATCCCATAAAGTTTAAAAGGACATCTCATCATTGTCATTTTCTTCAATGAAATTATTAATTGTTTCTATGATTTTTTCTCTAACCAATTTTGGAGAATCATATTATTTAATTTCCAATTTATTTTTGATTTGGCTCTCCATGTACCCTTACTGATTATTATTTTTATTGCCTTATGATCTGAAAAGGTTGCATTAATTATTTCGATTGCATGTCATGTTTTTATGACCTAGTATATGGTCAATCTTTGTGAATGTACCATGTGCTGCTGAAAAGAAGGTGCATTCCTTTTTGCCCCTATTTATTTTTCTACATATGTCTATTAACTCAAAATTTTCTAAGATTTCATTCACCTTTTTTACCTATTTCTTATTTATTTTTTTTATTTGATTTATCTAAATTTGGTAGTGGTAGGTTCAGGTCTCCCACAAGTATAGTTTTACTATCTATTTCCTCCTTCAGTTCTACTAGTTTCTCCATTAGAAATTTGGGTGCTATACCATTTGTTGCATACATGTTGATTAGTGATATTTCCTCATTTTATATACTCCCTTTTATCAGGGTGTATTTACCTTCCCTCTCCCTTTTAGTCAAGTCTATTTTTACTTTGACTTTGTCTGATATCATGATTGCAACTCCTGCCTTCTTTCTGTCAGTTAAGGCCTAATAGGTCTTACTCCATCCTTTAATTCTGACCTTGTGAGTATCTGTCTGCCTGAGGTGTGTTTCTTGTAGACAACATATGGTAGGATTCTGGATTCTAAAACACTCTCCTATTCGTCTACATTTTATGGGTGAGTTCATCCTATTCACGTTCAAAGTTATGATTGTCACTTGTGAATTCCCTAGAATTTTGATATCCTCTCCTAGTTCTGTCCTTTCTTTTTTTGCTATATTCTTTTAAACCAGTGGTTTACTTTTAATCAATCCCCCTATTCCCCTCCCTTAATATTCTTCCCTTTCTGGCCACTTCCTTTTTGTTCCCTTCTTGTTTTTTTAGGATCTGTTAAGTCCCCTCTCCTTCCCTTCCTTTTTGTATTTCCCCCCCACCCCTTAGTTTTCCCTTCTTCCTTACCCTGTAGGAAAAGATAGACTTCAAGATCCCAATGGATCTAGATGCTCTTCTCTCTCAGAATTGATTTCACTGAGAGTAAGGTTTAAGTATTTCCTATTAGCACTCTCTTCTTCTCCTTCTTATAATAATATTCTGCCTTTCCCTTTTCCATGTGCCTATTTGTGTGATATCAATTATCTATTTATCTTATTCCTTCCAGTTTCTCTTGGTGCCATCTTTTATTCCTCTCCTCCCTTTTTATTTTTTTGCATATCATCTTAGACCACATATCACTCCAGTCTTTACCTATGAATGATTCTTCTAATTACTATAATAGTGAATATAATTTTTGAGAATTACAAATATCATTTTCTTCATATATTAATATAAACAATTTGATCTTATTGAAGCCCTTAAAGAAGAAAAGTTAAATAAAAACATCCCCTCCCCTTTCCTCTCTCTTTCTTATGCACCTTTTCATGTTTCTATTGATCTTTGTGTTTGGGTATCAAACTTTCCATTTAGTTATGATCTTTCCTTTACAAATACTTTGAAATCTCCTATTTTGTTGAATGCCCATTCTTTCCTCTGGAAGTATATAGTCAGTTTTGATGGGTAGTTGATCCTTGGTTAAAGACCCAATTCTCTTGCCTTTCTGAATATTATATTCCAAGTCTTGCAGTCCTTTAGTGTGGAAGCTGCCAGATCTTGTGTGATCCTGATTGGTGCTCCTTGATATCTGAGTTGTCTCTTTTTGGCTTCTTATAATTTTCCCCCCCTTAGCTTGGAAGCTCTTAAATTTGGTAATTACATTCCTGGGTCTTTGAGGATTTACTGTAGAGGGTGTTCTATGAATTATTTCAATGTATATTTTGCCCTCTTGTTCAAGAACATCAGGGTGGTTTTCTTGCATAATTTCTTGTGGTATGATGTCAAGGTTTCTGTTCATTTCTGGGTTTTCAGGTAGACTAATGATTCTCAAATTGTCTCTTCTATACCTTTTTTCTCAGTCAGTCAGCTTCTCAGTGAGATATTTTATGTTTCCTTCTATTTTGTTAATATTTTGATTTTGTTTTATCAATTCTTGTTGTTTTGTGAGATCATTGACTTCAAATTGCCTAATTCTGGTCTTTAAAGACTGGTTTCCTCCTATAATCTTTTTATTTCCAGCTATAATCTTTTGATTTTCCTTTTCAGTTTGCTCTATCCTGTTTTTCATGGCGAACAGCTGTTTAATTTTGGTCTCTAATTTATTTATCATTTCATTTGATTTCTGGGCTTCTTTCTTCAATTAGGAGTTCCTATCTTTTAAACTGTTATTTTCTTTTTGAAATATTTCCCACTTTTCTTGTGAATATTCTTTCATCTTTTTCATAAGCTTCGATTTAAATTCTTCAAGAGTTTATGGTCAATTTTCATTTTTTGGGAAGGTTTGGATGCATTTATTTGTTCATCCTCTTCTCCTATTTCCTCTATAGTCTGGATTTTTCCTCCATAAAAATTATTCAGGGTCAAAGTCTTCTTCTTGTTCTTCTTGGTGTTGGGAAGTTGTTTTTCCTGGGCATTGTTTGCCATCACTATGCTGGTTTTTACTTTCCTTTCCAGTTAGAAGTCTGAGTGAGGAGGGCAGGCTCTCTGTGTATGAAGCTAAGGAATGAGGTTTTTGCCCGAGGCCACCTCTTGAGTCTCTGGAGCTTCTATTGTTTGCAACTCTTCTCTGTGTTATATCTGCACCCGAGGTCTGAGCTTTTCTGCCTGTAATTTAGGATTCAATTCTAGCTGTTCTCAGGGGTAGGTCTTCGGTGGTCTTAGTCAGCTGGCAAGGACCTAGAGGTGCCCCTGGCTCTCTCACTGATTCTAGTGCCTGCTGACTCTGAGTCTAGTATTGGCTCTGTAGGTGCAGTGGGGGAGGGTAGATCAGGTTGTGTCTTGGTGGAAGATATTTCACCTCCTTATAGTGTGGAAATGCCCCAATCCCAAATACCTTCAATGCTGTGCCCTACTGTGGAATCCCTTCGTTCATATGAATTTGGGTTTTTTAGCCTTTTGAGGTAGTCTATATCAGTAGGTGATGAGGAGAGGTAGAGTCTTGCATCTAAACTGTAGCCATATTTACCTGGAAGTCCAGAGCTTCACTTTATTTGTATGTTGCTGTTTACTCTTCCTTTTTAAAGAGGACTTATGACTTCTTGGGGTGGTATCATGACTTGCTTGTGATTTGGACTTAAATGAGGCAGAGTTACACAAATTCATCAGCCTCAATCTTTCTTCCAGAGTCACTGCAGTCCAGTGAGTGACAGGGCAAAAGTCAAGATGACCAGTCTTGGCTCAGGATGCATTGCATGACCTTGGTATCTTGGATGTCTGACCAAGCTCTTAAAGTTCCAGGGCATCTGCTTCTCCCATCTTCATGGCTGTTAGAACAAATTGTTCTCATTTACCCATTCTACAGGAGGAAGCCTTCATGTACTTTGGGTAGACATTCACTAACTCACTGGTGGGTTTGATGCCTCTCAGTTACCCTCAATTTAGTTTAGTCTGCCTGCCTAGACAGTTTCCCAGGGTATGGCTGTTGTGATGTATAGCTTGTTGTGTCCATAGGATTTAGGAAACTATTGGAGGAGGAAACATCTATTACAAATGTAGACAGGTGCCTTCTCTTTTGGATATAGTCTTAGGGAATTGATTTAGGCACACTCTAAGTATGTACCAGATTCAGGACTTGAACCCATGTGTTTCCCTGACTTTGAGGTAGCTCTCTATTCTACATCATGCAGCTTCTCTATTCTCCTATATCAGAGAACAATTTGAAACTGTACCTCAAATGTAACTAAACTGTGTAGAGCTATTGACCTCATAATACCACTACCAGAAATATATCACAAAGAAATCAAATAAACAAGAAAAGGTCCTGGATGTTAAAAAAAATATTTATAGCAGCATTTTTTTTGTAAGAGCAAAGAACTGAATAAAAGAATATTATTATAATACTATTAGAAAGGATGGAAAGAAATTAGAAAGAATATGGATTCAGGGAAACCTGGGAACACTTTAAAAATGTTGAAGAATCATAAGCAAAACCAGAAGAACAAATTATATGACTATAAAATTGTAAAGAAAAACAATTTTGAATTACCTAAGAACTCTGATCAACGAATTACTAATTATGTTTTCAGATTATTTACATAAAATATAAATCAAGAAACAAATATTGCTTAAGCATCTACTATGTATTAGGTATTGTGTCAGATGATGGTTAGAGGTACAATGAATGAAAATCTCTATGTGAAAGGAACTCAGATAATATGAACATATAAAAACATATATAGCATAAATCGAAAGTTAGAATTATATTTAAAATAGTTAAATATGAGGTATTTTTTGGACAAAGAATACTAGCAGTGGGGAGAAAGGAGGAAAAGCTTTATATATAAGATATTGCTTGATTTGTATCTGAAAAGAATATTGGAAATCTGAGGCAGAGCTAAGGAAGGAGGCATGCGGGATAGCCAAGGCAAAAAGCACAGAGATTCTTCCTGACAGAGAGGTGAACTACAGATGAAGAAGAAGATATATTTTTTTTGGATTCAGGAAAAGTATGGATTTGTTTTTCTTGACTATACTTACCTGATACAAGGAAGATTCCACCCACACACCCTTTTACTTGAGAATATTGGGTAGGAGTGGGAAGCTTGCAATGATGATAACAACAACAAAAAAAAGAGTGACATTAAAAGGAATTCACTAAATTCCTATCAACTTGAATTTCATTCAAAGGAAGACCCAGAAACAGAGTATAGTTTTGAAACTAACAGACTGAATTATATATTTAAAAACAAACTGTATGCAATAAAGGCTATATAATAAAGATATTTATAATTGTACATATTTTATAAAACACATAATAAAAAGTATGTAATGATAAGCAGGTTGTATGTAGTACTTTTTGTATATTTTTATATACAAGGAAATATTTTTGTGGAAATGTTCATGCTTGATGTTTTTCAAATTCAGACCAAGAAAATAAATGAAAAAAATAAGTGTTGAATTAGATATTTAAGTTTCTTTCTAGCTCTAAAAAATCTAATACTTTATTTATTATGCCTTAAATATCAATTCCCCAACTGCAAAACGAGGATAATGCTTGCTTTACCTTACTTTATAAGGTTCTAGTGAGATCAAGTATGTACAAGTTATAATTATAAAACCACAAGTTTAAAGTTATATCAACAAAAATTTAGCCAAAAAATCATTTGGTGTGGAATTGCACAAAAAAATGAAGGTTAGTACCAAGGTATTACAATTGAAATAAATTAATAATCTTGAGTAATTTAAATAAAGATCATCATAATAAAAATGAATCAAATTTATAAAATATACCTAATACAATTATTACTTAAACAACTTACGTTGGGTTTTCTAAATATACTATTTTGGGCATGAGGAAAGAGTTTAAAAGATGGAGTTCATTTGGAGTAAAAGATGACCTTTAAATTTGTGGTAAGAGATGATCACTTATAATTTTTTTCAAGTTTGAGAAATTGAAAAGATGATCATAGATTTGAAGAGGACCTTAGATCTTCTCAAATTCAGCATATCTCCTTTCTCCCATCCCCAGTACAGATAAATGTACATGTGTGCAGGGATTTGAGTATTCTCTCTTCTCTCTCTCTCTCTCTCTCTCTCTCTCTCTCTCTCTCTCTCTCTCTCTCTCTCTCTCTTTCATTCTCTCTCTCTCTCCATCTCACCATCTCTCCATCTTTCTCCCTCTCTATCACACACACATATTCACTCACTCACATAATGAATAAAAGAACCCCAAAGAGATGATTTGTTCCAGGTCATACAACTAATCTGAAACAAAATCAAGACTAGAACACAGGTTTCCTTATTCTTAGTTTAGTAGACCTTCGCCTGAACCATGCCTCCTTTCCTATATGAAAGAATTATATAGAAGGACATGTGAAAGTGAAGGAAGTCAGTTCAAGGAACTGCAATGCAGAAGTGTCTGATGCAGAAAAAAGAGGATGATGAGCTTAAATAGCACCTGGATTAAACTGTACCAGACTGGAGGAGAAGCAATGACATAATCATTTTTATTCACCTGCCTTTCTCTTAGGGCTTGGCTTAGAGTGTGCATGCACTGTTTTGGGAATTCACATCAGAGAGAGGAAAATGGCAAAAAATTATAAAGCAAATTGCTGATGCATCTATTGGAAAGGCTAAGCTAAGCAGAGCAGTCCTGGGCCAGAATTCTTGTTGACAAGTTTGTGGAATGATGTAAGGCTAGAAACCATTGCCCTTGATGACTCAAGCATACTTTTCCAATAATCCATTTAGATGAGAGAGAGAGAGAGAGAGAGAGAGAGAGAGAGAGAGAGAGAGAGAGAGAGAGAGAGAGAGAGAGAGAGAGAGAGCCGAGCATAGGAATTTATATGTCAATGATTTTTTACATGATGTGGTTATTTCTTGATGAAATTCTACAGTAAGACAGAGGACAAATTTTTACCTAAATTTTCAATGAACCATTAAATAAAAGTATATAAAGCATTTATATATATATATATATATATATAAAGCATTTATATATATATATATATATATATATATATATATAACTCTGGAGATATATATTCAAGATACAAATACTTGAAGGTATCTTGTTTAGTCTAGTGCCCACATTTTACTAACAAAGTGAGGTAATTGAAACTCCAAGGCTTTCAGTTTATAATTTCCTTAGGGGACAGGTACCAGCTTTTGGCAGAAGGACTTTCTAGGAGCCTCTCCTTCTCTCCTTCAGGTCTTCAGGGGATCCTTCTCCTCCAGCTCCTGAGAGCTGGCTAGTCTCCATCAGTATGTGACAATCCTCTTCGTACTTCATTGAAGTTACTTACATATATGTAGTACTTCAGTACTCCAAATATCTATCATTTCATCAATATACTTTCCCTACCATATAGATGAACTCCTTCATTAGCTGCCTTAATTATAAAAAAATCATCAGGTGGCTGGCCTTTTGGCGAGCTAATCAATATTTTATCGTTAAATTTTCTTTCTTAGACTCTATAAGTCAAACAGTAAGCTGCAAGGTATTAGTGTGCAATGAATGAAACATATATTGGGGATGCTTTTAATGAAAGGAGATTTTTCACTATTGAAAAGAGAGTAATTTGAGAGCTATTTTAGTCCACCACATTTTTGAAAGGTGGACAGTCTTTTGTGAACCTAGGACAAATTAGACTATAGAACAGATACAATAGGGGGAAAAGGAAGGAAGGTAAACTTTGTGTATGTGCTTAGAAATAGTCCTCAGGGAATTGTGATTCTTTGCATGTGCTGGCTTGATAAAATCTTTTTAGTGGTAATAGTGACAGTTTAAGAGACTTGAGATCAGACTTGTCAAAAGAAAAGCTGTGGGTAAGACTTAGGGGGAGACATGATAGCTTTCTTCAAGTATTTGAAGGGTTGTCATAAGGAAGAGGGATTAGACTTGTTCTGTTTGGCCCCAGAGGGCAGAGCTAGAAATGATGGATGAAAGTTGTAGAGAGATGGATTTAGGATCTATGTAAGGAAAAACCTTTCAGTGATGTGAGCCATACCAAAGTGGAACAGACTGCCTCAGGAGGTACAGAGTCCCCCTCATGATAGATCTTAAAGCAGAGGCTAGATGAGTACCTTTCAAGATTTGTAGAGAAGATTGATTCTTTTTTTCAGGTATGGATTAGACTAGATGACCCCAGATCTGTGAAACGTTACATGAAAATTAAAGTTGATATTTAGGGTGGTTGATTTTCTTTCTTTTAAAAAGGAGTGACTTTTTCTTTAATTTCTCATAAAACTTCCGTGTTCTCACTAAACCTTTCATTGTAACAAAGAAAAACAGTTATGTAAAATGAGCCCAAAATGACCCTCTTTGATTGCATAGTGCCCTGGTTCTCTATTGAGAAGGAAATAGATTCTCTGGGACCTAAATAGATCATTGCCATTAATTTCAGTTCAGCCACTTTTGAACATTGCTTACATTTCTTTTATTGTAATTATTTTCAAGATAGTTCTCCTGATTCTACTTCCTTTGATTTGCCTTGGTTCATATTTGTCCTATAAGTAGTTGGATTTATGGAAGACACCTTTAACCCCAAATAATCAGATGATGAAGTTGCAGGTAGAGTGTAACATCAAAGACAAGACTTATAGATGTTCACACATATGTTTTCATGTGCATGTGCTGATGTGTATACATGTATGGATATGTGCTGACTGTGGGTAAATATATACATTATATATAAAATATATATACATTATATATATATATACACTCCCTAAGGAGAGTTTAAATATATCTCCAAATATATATATATATATATATATATATATCAGAAATATTGACAAAATGCTGCTCAAATTAAAAAAAAAAAACACCTTATCTTCTATCTTAGAATTGGTACTAAGTATCTATTCCAAGACAGGAGAGGAGTAAGGATGAGGTAATTGGAATTAAATGACTTGCCCAGGTTCATAAAGCTAGGCAGTATCTGAGGCCATATTTGAACCCAGGACCTCCTGTTTTTAGGACTAGCTCTCTATCCAGGAGATACCTAGCTGCCCCTACTGCTGATTTTCTATGCAGAAACATAATCAAGGTTATACAATAATGCATAATTTATAATTCAATATCTAGGAATAATCAAATGACATCTATCAATCAATCAAATGCCTATAATGTAACAGGCAGTGTTTTAGGCACCATAATTACAAAGTAAAGAGTGAAACAGATTTCTACCCATAATGAGTTTACAAATTCCATTAGCGACAATAGTACACATACACATGTGCACATGCACACACATACATACATACATAAATAAATAAAAATTGATACAAAGCAAAAAATACTGTGCCTCTTGCCATATTTCCTTCCCATATTCCTACTGGTACTCTCATGTACTCTGGCTATTTCAAGGTTTACAATCACAGAAATAATTGCTCAATGCTCCTCTGACCATTGTAAAACAAATCATAAAACAGTGAGAGATATGTTCATCAAAAATATTGAGTATTGTTTTGAGGATTGTTTTTGTGCAAGTTCCAAAAAGAAGAATGATTCTCTATAGATGGAATTAGTCAATAAGTATTTATTAAGCACCCACTAGGAGCCAGATATTGTGCTGAGGGCTGGGGGTTACAAAGAAAGACAAAAGACAGCCTTTGATCTCAAGTTGCTCACAGTTGAATGAGATAAATAACATGCAAACAACTATGTGCAATTAAGTCATATCCTGGACAAATTATACATATATATATGTATATATTTATATACATACATATATAGGTAAACAGAATAAAAGCAGAATTAAGGTTATGGAAAGATGTCGCATAGAAAGTGAGATTTTAGCTGAAGAAAGTCAGTGAAATCAGGAGGTGAGATAATGAGGAAGAAAATTATAGGCACATGTCCAGACGATAGTTATTTAAAATGCATAGTTGAAGCTTCTTGCCCTCTTTTCTCTACTAAAAACCAGCTTTGAAAAAGAGAAGTGTATAAAAACCTGAAACTTGAGATAGTTTGCCTCCTAAACCCCATCCAAAATTGGGAACATAACACAACATTAACATACAGTTAAAAATTAAGAAACAGAGGGGAAAAATAGGCAAACAACTTAAAAAAAAAACCTGTCCACAAAAAAAAAAAAAAACTACTATAGTGACAGGGAAGAGCAAGACACAAATTCAAAAGTAGACATTGAATCAAAACAGGTACAAGAAAAATCTCAAAGAAAAAATAAACTGATTTGGACATAAACCCAACAAAACTTCCTGAAATAGCTTAACAAAAGAATTTTCAAAATCAAATAAAAGTGATAGAGGAAAAATTAGACAAAGAAATGAAAGCAAAGGAGAAAAATTATGAAAAAAAAACCCCAAGGAAGTTTTGTAAAAGAAACACAAAAATACAGAAGAAAATAATACCTTAAAAAACAGAATTGGCCAAATGGGAAAAGAATTACAAAAACTTACTGAAAAAATTTATTAAAATAGAATTTGACAAGTGGAAGCTAATGACTCAATGAGACATCAAGAAACAATAAAACTAAGACCAAAAAGAAAAAAAAAGAAAATGAGAAAAATTCCATTGTAAAATAAATTGACATGAAAAATAAATCAAGGAGAGATGAATCTAAACATAAAATAAATAAGAAAGTATCCAAAGAGATGAATAGAATCTTAGAAAAGTTAGTTATGAAAGACCTCTGGAGAAAATTCAAAGGGAATAAAAAGGAATATACCTTTTCTCAGCTGTACAGTTCACCTTTACAGAAATTGATCATGTAAAAAAGCAGAAATATTAAATCCTTTTTAGGCCATAATACAATAAAAATATGTTTAATAAGGGGCTGTGGAAACATTGATTAAAAGTTACTTGGAAACTAAGCAATCTAATCCTAAAGAATGAATGGGTCAAAGAATAAATTACAAAAACAATTAATTTCATTAAAGAGAATGACAACAATGAAACAACATTCCATAACTTGTCGATTGTAGCCAAAGCAGCATGTAAGGGAAAAATTATATCTCTTAATTTGTATATCAGTAAAAGAGAAAAAACCCAAATTAATGAACTGGATGAGCAACTAACAAAAAAACAATCCAAACTAAACACCAAAATGGAAATCCTGAAAATCAAAGGAAAGAGTAATAAAATCCAAAGTAAAAAAGTCCACTGAACTGATAAACAAAATTAAAAGCTGGTTCTATGAAAAAACTCCAATAAAAATTAGTAAATTTGATTGAGAAAAATAAAAAGAAAACCAAATTACTAGTACTAAAAATGAAAAAAAGGTGACTACACCACCAATTTAGGTATAATTAAAGCAATTTTTAGGATTTACTTTATCCAGCTTTGTGCCAGCAAGAATGATTGTCTAAATGAAATGGTTGAATATTTCCAACATTTTTAAATGCTCAGATTAACAAAAAAGGACAAAAAATACTTAATCCCATTTTAGAAAAAGAAATTAATAATCCATCAATGCCAAAAAACAAATCCCCAGGACTAGATGCATTTATAAGTCAGTTGTATGAAACATTTAAATAACAATTAATCCTATTAAACTATTTGAAAAAATAGGTAAAGAAGTCCTATAAAATTCCTTTTTTAACACAAATATAATTTTGATACCTAAACCAGGGAGTGTAAAAAACAGGAAAAGAAAGCTATAGACCAATTTCCTTAATGAATATTAGTGCAAAATTTTAAAATAAAACACAAGCAAGGAGATTACATCAATATGTTGCAAAGATCATACACTATGACCAGGTAGGATTTATACCAGGATTGCAGGGCTGTTTCAATATTAGGAAAACTATCAGTAAAACTGAGTAATATCAATAAGAAAAACATAAAAAATCCTATGATTATATCAATAGATAAAGAAAATGCTTCTGACAAAATATAACATCCATTCTGACTTAAAACACTAGAAAATATAGGAATCAATAGTATTTTTTAAGATTTAAATTTATTTATTTGCTACATTAGAATTCCCAGTTAATTCCTCTCCCTTCTCTTCCCACATTAGAGAAGCATCAGGCATCATTTGACAACAAAGATATATGTATTATAAAACTATGTATTATTTCTATTTATTAGTTCTTTCTCTGGAGATGGTCATATACAAATCATTCTTCAAACAAGATTTCTGTTACTATCTATGATGTTCTTTTGGTTCTGATTGTTTTCACTCTTTATAATTTCATGTAGGTCTTTCCATGTTTTTCCAAAATTAACCTGCTTGTCATTTTTTACAGTATAGTAATATTCTATCACAATCATATGTTACAACTTATTTAGTAATTCCCGAATTTTTGGATATCCTTTCAATTTCCAGTTCTTTGCCACCACAAAGAAAGCTGCTATAAATATTTTCAAACATTTAACTTCTTTTCCTTTACCCCTAATTACCTTAGAAAATAAACTTAATAATGGTATTGTTTGGTCAATATACACAGTTTTATAACTCTTTGAGCATAATTTCAGATTGCCCTCCAAAATGATTGGATCAGTTCACAGTTCCACCAACACTGTATTAGTGTCTCCAATTTTCCACATCCCTTTCAACATTTGTCATTTTGCCCTTTTATCATTTTAGCCAATCTGATAGGTGTGACATGATGTCTCAGAAATGTTTTGGCTTGCATCTCTCTAATCAGTAATGACAGAGCATCCCTTCATATATTTTTCATATAGCTTTGATTTCTTCATCTAAAAACTGTTCATATCTTTTGAGCATTTATCAACTGGAAAATATCTTGTATTATTATATATTTGACATTCTTCTTTATTTATTTTAGATATGAGAATTCTATCCAAGAAACTGTCTGTAAAGTTTGTTCCCTTAAAACATACCATTTTCCTTCTAATTTTGGCTACATTAGTTTTATTTGTACAAAACCTTTTAAATTTAATGTATTAAACAATCACTTTTTCATATCATAGTGCTTTCTATCTCTTGCTTATTTATAAATCCTTCTCTTATTCATAAATCTGATAGGCAATATGTTTGATGTTCTAATTTGCTTATGCTATCTCCACTTATGCCATGTCATATTTTAATTATGATCCTATCTTGGTAAATGGTGAAAGATATTGGTCTATGTCCAGTTTCTGCCAGACTGTTTTCTAGTTTTTCCAACCATTTTTATCAAATAGTGAATTCTTATCACCAAAACTTGGATCTTTACTTTTGTCAAACACAGTTATAATCTTTTAGAATTTTTGTTGAATGTCTGTTTTGTTCTAATTCTTAGCCAGTGTCAGATAGTTTTGAGAACTACTGCTTTATGATATAATTCAAGTCTAGTATTGCTAAACCTAAAGGAATCTTTCTTTTTTCATTAATTAATTAATTAATTTATTCCTTTATTCCTTTATTCATTCATTCATTCATTCATTCATTTATTTATTTATTTGTTTGTTTATTTATTTATTTATTTTTTAACCCTTACCTTCAGTCTTAGAATCAATACTCTGTATTGGTTCCAAGGCAGAAGAGTGGTAAGGGCTAGGCAATGGGGGTTAAGTGACTTGTCCATGGTCACACAACTGGGAAGTGTCTGAGGCTAGATTTGAACCCAGGACCTCCCATCTCTAGACCTGGCTCTCAATCCACTGAGCTACCCAGCTGCCTAAAGGGATCTTTCTTAAAATGATAAGTCGAATCTGTCTGAAACTAAGATCAAGCATTATTTTTAACAAGGGTAAACTTGAAACTTTCCCAATAAGATTATAGTGAAGCAAGGATGTTCATTATTATCATTATTATTCAATATTGTAGGGTCAGAAATGTAAGAGGTTGAACTAGATTATTAAGAGTATGGTGGCCAAGAATTTAATAAATTCCAAATGACTTTTTAGCAACTTGTTTTTAAAATATAGAGTGAAAGTAAGAAAATCAGAGAAAGGATAGGGTAAGATATCTAACCTAACACACTAAGTATTCTGCCCCAGCCCCTGGCTCAATCCAGGCAGAGCTAATCAGTCCTCAGCCAGAGGGACCTCAGCCTTGAGCCTAGGGTTGAATAAAGCAAGAGCTTCAGTCATGAAGCCTTTCTCAAGAGGGAAGGCCTCTCCTGAGTCTAGTCCCTTCAGAAAATCCAAGAAAGGAGTCAGCCCTTTTTCACTCACCCACATGGTAGTTCTAAGGGAAAAGTCAAAGGGCAGTCTTGGTCCCAAGCTGGAGCTCCTGTAAGATCAAGTTCAAGGTGAAAGACATTTTCACAGGAAGTTCTTGGAATTTTTAAAGACCGTTCCTTCTTTGTCACTTCCTGTGACTCCTTTCCATTTCATGTGTACCAATTATAGCTAAAGCTTTGATTAGGACTTCCTGGGGGGCAGCCAGTCAATTCTGATTCATTACCCACTATTGCACACATGGGTCACAGACCTCCCCCACTCAAGTGTAAGCACTTCTGGAGATTAAATCTAAAAATGGACAGGAGAGAGTTAATCCTGCATTCACAATATTAAATGCTATCTATAGCAATAAGACCAGAAAAAGAAACTGAAGGAATAAAAATAGGTAATCAGAAAATAAAGCTATTACTCTTGCAAATTAAATGTTAGTATACTTTGAGAACATAGAGAATCAACTTAAAATTAATTGAAATAACCAACATCAGCAAAGGAGCAGGATATATCATAAACCTACATAAACCATCAAAATTTCAATATACTACCAACAGAATTCAGCAAGAAGAGAGAGAAATTCCATTTGAAATAACTATGGACAATAAAAAATACTGGGGAGTCTCTACCTGCCAAAGCAAACTCAGGGACTATATGAATTCAATTAAAAACACTTTCACAGATATAAAGACAATCTAAATAATTGGGGAAATGTTAATTGCTCATGGTTAGGATGAGCCAATATAATGAAAATGACAATTCTACATTAAGTTAATTTGCTTGTGTGGCACCATACCAACCAATCTACCAAATAACAGTAATTATTTGCAAGAAATGCATTTGAAATAGAGACACAGGGTTAAAATAAGGACTGGAGTAAAAAAAAGACTAGGGTAAGCAATCTTGATCAGAGAAAACAAAAGTCAACAGAGAAATAGATGAAAGGTATGTTGAGAATATGGAGGTCAAACTTTTAAAAAAGAATTGTTAAATTTTTATATATTATTGGGAAATATTTAGCTAAATAATAGCAAGTAGGTTAATTTTGGAAAAACATGGAAAGACCTACATGAAATTATAAAGAGTGACATTTAGAACCAAGAGAACATTATAAATAGTAACAGGAGTATTGTTTGAAGGATGATTTGTGAAAGAACTAATAAGTAGAATAATACCTAGTTTTATAATACATCTATCTGTATTGCACTAATTGCTCTAACGATTAGGCAGCAGTCAATCAATAAGCATTTATTAAATACCTACTATGTTTCAGGAATTGTGCTAGAAAAGGCAAGAATAAAAACATGGAACTATGAAACAGCTTCTTTCCTCAAGGAATTTATTCTTTTGGGGGGATAACAACACAAACACTTAGAAGTAAATACAGCATATATACAAAGTAATTTTGTGGGGCCTCTATTAACTAGAGGATCATGAAAACTTCCCTGTAGGAGATGGAAACTGAGCTAAGAGTTGAAGAGAACCAGGAATACTAAGGTGAGATGAGAGTCAGTTCCTGACTTGGGAGAGAGCTTGAGCAAAAGAATGGAAATGGGAGATATCAAGTTGTATACAGTGAACAGAAAATAAACTGGTTTGTATTGACCATAGAGTGCTTGAAGGGAAATAATGCTCAATAAGCCTGGAATAAGACTGAAGGTTTTTAAGTGCCAGAGAAAAAGGAGATTGTTTTATGATAGCAGAAAAAGGAAAGTATTGGGACTTTTTGAAAGAGGAATGAAAACAACAGATTTGTGATTTAGGAATATTTTGGACCAAACAATGGTGATAGTACCAAGTATAAAGGATTATAAATAGGTAATAAGGCTGATTGTCTAAACAACACATCAGAACCTAAATAACCAAGCCAGAGCATGGTTAAAATTCCTTTGAATATTCCCAGCTGGCAGAAAAATCTTTTTCCTCTGAGGGTGAATTTGATTTTCAGAAATAGCTAACAAAGTCCTTTAAAGTAAATTGGGGAGTAGGGCAAGCAACTTAACTGTATTTGTTTAAAAACAATGGGTCACACAGAAGTAATGAGTTGGCCATCTAGTGTGGTCACTAGGCTACTTTTGAAGGGAGAGTAAGAAATATTTTTAGCAATAGCAGCATTGTTGCAATTAGCAAATAAATTTTCCAGGAAGATGATTTAGAGGAAGATCAACCTCATTTATAAGGATAAGTTCTAGTCTCCTAAAAAAGTCATGTTAGTTTATGGTCATAGTTTGCATATAAAGTAAATGGTATAAGAAGTGTGTATTGTTTTCAGATATTGACATAGGCTTTACAGTAGTAATGATTATATGTAGGCATGTTTTAAGGCAAACTATGGCAGAAGTAATCAGTTTAAAAGCATCTATATAGACTGAGATCATCAGATAATTACAGCCAAAACCTTCTTCATTTGGTCCCAAGGAGACATAGCCTAAATTCCATAGGAATGGAAATCACTCATCATTTCATCTCCTATCACCTCTTCAGGCATGATGTATCAATGTGGCTAGAATGTGAGCATTTTCAGTATTTCTGGAAAAGGCAAGGAGGTAGAGTGAAAAAGCATTGGACTGGGAATTAAGAGCCTTGAGTTTTTATGTCAGCTCTGATTCTAGCTTGTGCACCATGGGCAAATCACTTTAGTTTTTTCTGGACCTCATTTTCCTCATGGGGCAGTGAATAAAGCATTAGGCATGGATTAAGGAAGACCTGAATTCAAATCCAGCCTCAGACACTAGCTGTGTGACCCTGGGCAATTCACTTACCCTTTTTTGCCCCAATTTCCTCAGATGTAAAAGGAGCTGGAGGAGGAAATGGCAAACCACCCAAGTATCTTTGCCTAGAAAACCCTGAATGGGGTCACAAAGAATCTAGCATGACTGAAATAACTGAACAACAACAATCAAATCAAAGGGTCTCTATGAGGAATGAGTTTAGTAAATATTAAATCATTATGTAAATAAGTTATTGAATAAAATCAATATTCTAGAGCCAGGGAGATGCAATAGAAAGTCCCCTAGATCTTGAGTCCAAAGATTTGGGTGAGTCCCAATTCTTCCACTTACTTAAGCTGTGTGAGCTTGGCTAAGGCATCTGACTTCTTTGATTCTCAGCTCCTTCATCTTTGAAATGTAGGTAGTGGCACTTACCCTGACTTCTTCACAAGAATATTGAAAGAAAAATGTTTTGTAAACCAAACTTTCTAGCATCATATCTTTGTAATCTATGGCAAATTATTTAACATCCCTGTATCTCAATTTCCTCATCTATAAAATGAGGAATTTGTATTAGATGGTGCCCAGTTTCCTGTTCAGCTTTATATCTATGATCCTCTGTCTTTTTAAGTTTATCTTTATATTTGCCCTGCCATTTCTGTATCCTCAAGGAACCCAATGCCCTTCATCCTGCTGACCAGCTACCCAAGTCCCCTTACTGGATCACTTCAGTTAGACTGTTCTCTCTGGTTAATACTCCGTACTCAATTCCTTTGCCCAAATCGTCTTCCTTCATCATTATTTATCTGTTATGTTCCATTCCCTAATATGTGTGAAATTGCCTTGTGAACAGAAACCACTTGCAAACTGTTATTAATATTGGGTTGAACACAGGGTCATTTCTGTAATCTCCCTTGCCATGATCCAACTTCTGAATTAAAAAAAAAAAAAAACACATCTTAGTTTTGTTTTTTTTCCTTTTTTTTTGCTTTATATAGCTTTTCATTTCTTTTTTTTCTCCCAAGAGCAGTAGGTTCTTTTCCAATTGCCATTTTCACAGTTTGTTTTTCAATTGACCTGACCTGTAGCTAGCTTCAATAGCAATGCCATTTTTTTTAAAGAGAGGAATGACCTGTGCTACTGCCCATGAACCATCATTCTATATTCTATTTTTGCCAATACTTCTTATTTATCACATTCACTTCTGAAAATGCCCTTCCTCTATCTGCCACTAACTGAGTTTTCACTTCTAAGAAAGATTGAAAAAGGAGAAAGTTCAGAAAAACTAACTGGAAAATTAACTACTTGGAACTAATACTTAGTATTGATTCTAAGACAGAAGATAAGGGTTTTTTTAAAGAGCAGAACACACAGGCTCTCAACACAAGGAAGGAACCAGTCATCTCATCAAATGGAACAGGGCCAGGGCTTCCCAGAAATACAGTTTCTTTTAGAGCTTATTCATAGCATCCATGGGCTGAATCACCATTTGGAGATATGTCTCAGAGGTGCTGGGAAAGCAGTTAGTGATACTATAATTAGGAAAGCTTTAAATATTTCTCTGGTACTTCATAGAAATGGCTTGGATAAAGTTGTCATTGGATGGTGGTAGTTGAATTTCTGTTGAATTGACCACAGCTATTGAGTGGGACACATAATATTAACATTTGAGTTTTTCAGGTCCTGGACAGTGATTCTCTCCTGACTGAACTAGACTTGGAATACTTATTTTCTATATGAGAGCCAGATCGGCTTTGTGGTACAGCAAACTCATTGCCTTTGTTTCTCTTATTGAGGGCTCCAGGACCCTTCCTTGTGTTTATGACCTTGATGATATAATAGTTTGCTCCCATATAGCTTTCAAAGCACCGTCACAAACAAATGTATTACATTTGATGTTCATAGCCATTCCATGAGACAGAGAAGAGAAGTATTATTATCTTAATTTTACAGATGAAAACTTGGGCTTATAGATGTTAAATGAATTGTTCAAAGTCAAATAGTTAATAAAAGGCAAGACTGAAATCTAGATCTTCTGATACCTGGTTTAGATTTGATTTTCTATGCTGTGGATCTTAAGTTTTCTTTTTCCTGTCTCTTCTCTCTTCCTTTACCTCGACTCTTAAAAAAGAAACTCCTTAGGGTTTTGGACAAGAATGAACCTGTAATAAAATGAACCTAGGCATGGAAAGTGAACTGGATTTGGGGTCAGAGAAATTAGTTTGGAATTTTGGTTTTCTTTCTTACTACCTGTGTGATCTTGGGCAAATCACTTAACCAAAAGCTCTAAAGTTTTATTTATTTATTTATTTGTTTATTCATTCATTCATTCATTTTTAATAGAGAAAGATTAGTATCTCCACTGAGGACTCAGCTGAAGCTGATATCATAACTACTAGTACACCAGTGGAGGAATGCCTAGTAGCCACCAGGAGAAAAATGAAGCATTGACCAAGGACTATGCATCTTCATATTCCTCCTCCCTCCCTCCCTCCTTCCCATCCTTCCTTCCTTCCTTCCTTCCTTCCTTCCTTCCTTCCTTCCTTCCTTCCTTCCTTCCTTCCTTCCTTCCTTCCTTCCTTCCTTCCTTCCTTCCTTCCTTTTCTCTTTCATTCCATAGATAGTGGAGAGAAAGCCTAATGGGAGTAGAGATATGACTGTAGCAGCAAAGACTAAATTGCCATTTCATGAATGTACTTTTGTCACATGTATTCTGTAATAAGGGAATATTTTGAATGGTAATTGATAACTACAGATCAGACTGTTATTCTTCTTCCTTCCTCCCTCTTCCTCTATTTACCCTTCCTTCTTCCCTCCTCACTTCCTGTTGATTCTCCTATTGGTCTCTCTAATCAACTCAAGGGTGAGTTTATGATGTCTCAAATAAATAATCTTTCTCTTCTCTATCTTATGTAAGGGGTTTATTGGGGAAGACAGGGAAGGATAAGAAATGGAAGGGAAGAGGGTTTTGGGGTTTCCCTAATACTAGGACGAGTCTTAGATTGAAGGATGGTGAAATATAGTTCAATTTGGAAAATGACTGATAGGTCTGGAAGTTCAGTCACTATCACAACAGAGCAAATCAGAGAGAGCTGGACTTTGTCCTTCTTTCTTCTGTCTTCAAAGCCAAAGACAACCTTCAGGCTTCAGTTTCCAAAAGCCAAGAGACATCAGACCTCTTCTGTCTTCCAAGCCAAAAGGTCCAGACTTCAGTTGATCTTCTCCCTTCCTCCATGTGCCTCTCCCAGTCACATTCCAAACCAGAATGCTTTGGTTTGAATGACAGGTCATCAGTCCCAGCTATTCCTGTCTTGTTGCAGGCTTTCCCAATTTTTCTCTTCTACAATTCTCTATGTGTTTACCCTGGTACATGTATTTTGGCTGTAATACTTCTTAAGCATATATTCTTCCTATATATCCTATTGCTTGTGTTCTCTAGATATGCTAATATTTCTAATTTATTTAGTTTTTTCTGTATTGTTCACTTTTGTGAGTAATCTTATAAAACCCAAACTCAAAAACCCAATCCCAAATAAACAATTGAAAAATCATATGTTTTGCTAGCATTTCTAAATGACACTGTGCATTTATAGGAAAGTATGGCTCATGTTTATTGGGAAGAGCTTTTCTTTGCTATTTTTCTAGTAGAATCAAATACCTTTGATTTGAATTGAGCATGTTATCCAGCTGGAAAAAAAATATCAAGAGGAGTTCCTGAGTTATAATTTGAGCAGATATAGATTGATAGAATACTTTGAACCTGGTGTGTGTTACCTTGGAAAACCCATGTGTGAGTAGCTCCCAGTCTTACAATTATATCTTAAGACCATAGATTTATAATTGAAAGAGATCTTGAAAGTCAGTTGATCTAACCTCCTCATTTTATAGACAAGGAACTGAGGACTAGAAAGGGGCAGTGACTTGTCTACCATCGTGGTAAGTAAACGACTAAGGTGAGATGTGACCCTTGGCCTTCTGATTCCAAAGCTAGTAATTTTTCTCCTGGACCATATTCCCACTGGAAATGTTCTCTAAGGTCACTTGCTTACAACATAGTACTCTAAATCTATGACCATTTGATATTTTCATGCAAAAAAGCAACTTTTCTTTCTTTGTCCTCTTCCTCACATCCCTTATCAACTCATGTCCCAAGATTATGGAATATCAGTGGATAACCCTTGGCCTAAAGCCTAAAATTTCATATTCTGTAGCTCTTTGTCTTTTCTTAACAATTCATAATTTTAAAATGCTGCAAGAATGATAGAGATTGAAGTGAACATGATATATTTTTATGAAGAGTACATTAAGCAGAAGACATTCCTTTATAAGCAAATTCAAAGCTAATATTAGCTGAAATTTGTTTTATTTTTAATATTATTTACTTTCTAGAAACCAACTAACCTCAATTAACATTGTGAATTGTTTGCCCTATAATGGCTAGTTTTCATGACATTATGGAAATCATTTGCATAGTAATTATAGTTTAGCTTATTGGTAATTAGAAATGTTTGCCTTCTGGTAACACCAGCCAATGATCCCTCATTAATCACATGGCACACCTGCAAGGTATTGGAAGGAGAACATTATAATATACTCAAATGAAACTCTTGGTCACTCATATACTCTTCTACTTCTAAATAACCTTTATCATGAACTTACCATCCCCTAATTTTTAAGTCATTTGTAATACAGGAGAAAACCCATGAATTTGATTGGTCCAGAGAAATCTTATTATATGATGCAGCCATCAATGTTTATTTGAATTTTCCATTTGCTACTTTTACCTACAACTCAATTCATGCTTAAAAACAAAAAATATCATAGGAAGGCAAATCTACTGAAATATATTTATACATTTTTAATACATAAATCTTTGATAAAGTCTTGGAAAATGTTTCAAGATGGCATGGAGGTGACTGATTTTAGTATATTGAAAGCTATATTAACAGTATACATTCCCTGGCAGGACCACTAAACTGGAAAAAGCTAGAAAGGTTTAAAGGGTAATAATAATAATAATTATAGCTGGCACTTTTATAATGCCTACTAAGTGCCAACCATTTTTATAGGCACTTTACAAATATGATCATATTTGAACCTTACAATAACCCTGTGGGTCAGATGCTATTATTATCTTCATTTTACAGTTAAGTAAACTGAGACAGAGCGCAGTTAAATGACAGGGTTATATAGCTAGAAAATGTCTAAGGTCACATTTGAACTTAGGTTTTAGAACCACCTATTAAAAAAATTTCAGTTTTAGATTCAACCCACTTTTCTAGCCTGTTGAGATTTTTTGAATCCTGATTCTACCTTCCTGAGTATTAGCAATTTCTCCCAATTATCATCTGCAAGTTCTTTAATCATTCCTTTATACCTTAAAGACATGCCTTATCCAAGTCATTGATGCAAATGTTAACAGTAGAGTACAAAAAAAATCTTTTCCCTAAAGATAGCATAAGATAATTTGTCAAGCATTTTACTAAAATCAATCCTATCTCTATTAATAGCATTTTCCTGATCTGACAGTCTAGTATCAGTCTCAAAAGATAATGAGATTAGCATGTCATTTTCTGTTTTTGATGAAGCCATGATGTTTTTTTGAGATCACAGCTTTCTTTTGTAGATGTTCACTAGTCACCTCTTTGATAACAGGCTTAAAAATTGTGCCAGGAATTGAATTTAAGCTCACTGCCCTATAATTTAGAGACTAACTGAATCATCCCTTTCTTGACCATTAGAACATTTACCATTCGCCAATATTGCAACTTTTCTCCCAATTTTAATAATCTTTCAAAGATCACCAAGAATGGTCCATCAAACACAGCTTCCAATTCTTTCAATACTTGAGGATTTAACTTATCCTAGGCTTGGTAACTTGAATTCATGAAGGGTAAACTTGTGCCCTATTACTATCTTTCTTTTTGATTTCTGATTTTGTTATGTCTTTTCTAGTCCAAAAATAATGATTTTTGTTTAAAAAAAATAGGATCAGCAACTCTAGCTTCTCCTTGTTATCTGTAATCAATGTTCTGTCACCTCTGATTATTATACCTTTGCTTTACTTCTTTTTTTTCTCAATATGACAATAACAAATCACTTACTGTTTTGTTTTATTTCCTTTTCTTTACCAGACTCAGGCCATCCTAGACTTTAGTGCTCTTGGACTTGTTCTTATAAGACAGTATCACACTTTTGTATTAATTTGGTACTTAATTGTTTTGCTTTTACCAATTTCAGAATGTGTTTTTAAAACCCAAGTTGTTCAATAAGTTCCCTCTGTCTCCATGTCATTAAAAAAATAACTTCCTCTTTTCCTTCTCAATTTTTTTCTTCATGCCTTCAGAATTTCATAATTTGGAAATTCCCAGTCCTTAGATAGTGAGCCCTTTAAAATCTATTCTCTTATAGCTTATGGTACATTTCAGACAATTCTTGCCTCTTCTTTCATTTCTCAAAAATTTCTTATATGAAGTGAAAACATTCCTCACAAAGTTTTCCATTTTTCACCCCAATAATCAGTTCTTTGTTGGTAAAAGGTAGAGAATATGCATTCTATTTGTTGGTTCCTCCATAATTTAAATGATAACATTTGCAACAGGACATATAAGTAAATTATTAGCCATGAACACATATGTGTAAATATTAACTTGGAATGATGGTTTAGGAGTTCAGAAGCTGGATTTTTAATTATGGCTATACCACCAACTAGCTATGTGATTGTTGACTTCATGTATGTTAGATGAGGCTGGTGCTAAATGATCTCTAGGGGAATTCTAGTTCTTCCATCCTATGCCTTATATTCCAAGTTCCTTTCCAGATCTGATATTCTTTGATTTAGGATTCTACATCAACAAAAAACACATTCATACATAGCAAAGAGAATAACTGTCAAGTTACAAATGAAGGAGGAACTAAAAAACTTGAGCATCTACCTTGCTTAGAAATTGCCCTAAATTGGGCAGATAATTTGCTTTGAGTTCTACATCTTGTCCTTTAATGCATTATTGTGACTTTTAAAAAAATACTGGGCAATGACATATAATCTTTCATAGGCACATGGTTCAAGAATCCTTAATGTGTGGATTATAAAGATTTAATTTAATAGTCCCCACTTGCTTAAAGAATGGAAAACAAAAGGCCTGCTAATGAGAAGGATAACTATTTGAATTAATTTGCAAACTCTATCATCCTCCTGCCTTGTCAATTTTACACAGTGGGTTTAAAAGCAATGAATGTGTACAGGAGAAGCATAGGTAGATATGGAGATGTCTTAGAAAATCCAGCTGATATGAGAGATTTTTTCTAAATGAACTTTTTTTTAATCAAAAAATGTCTTTAGATTTTTACTTTACCTACATTTCCCAGTGTATCCCTTCTTCCCCCAACCTCTAACCATCCCTTATAATAAAAAGAGGAGGGGGAAAAGAAGTATAGTGACACAAATTAAGAATAGTTTTAAAGGCATCTTGTACTATTTCTCTCTTAAGTAGTATTGTTAACACAGAGGAAGGAAGGGAGTAGGTGGGCCCAGGTGCAAGATACCTCTGCTAGCCTCAGAATACAGGAAGGAGTCCTGGTAATTGGTCTGGGGTGTCTAATATATTTTTGTGGTTGTAGAGACAACTTTGCGAGGGACAGGAGTTATGGAAGTGGTCCAAGTGGTCCAATACACAGTATTGACTCCAAGACAGAAGGTAAGGGTTTAAAAAAAATCCAAATAAACTAAAGTGGAAAATTGTATGCTTTGATCTACATTCTGACTCTGATAGTTCTTTCACTGGAGGTTGTAAAATGGAGATTTGAAACCTGGACTTCAATTCCCAGGAGTCCTTGGTAGCTCCCAGAATTCCCTCTAATCTCCCTGAGTCCTCCCCTGGGCCGAGAGCAAAGGGGTATTTAAACTGACTGTACATGTGTCTCTCTCTCCCTGCTTCCGCTTCCAAGCACAAGCATCTCTCAAGATGTAGTAAGTGAAATTGAATGGGCCTTTCGGCCCTCCCAGGCACGTGCTTTCTTATTTTGTATTTTCTGTATTTTCTTTATTTCTTAATCTTTAATAAACCTCATAAAATATAATACTTTTAGCATAGAAACTAATTTTAATCTTAGCAAGGGGGATAGCATTTTTTTTGTCACAGTTTAGCAAATCCAACCCACACATTCATCTTGGTCTGATGTTATATACAGGGTTTTATAATCATAGTTTCTCTCTTCTACAAAGAAGGGAAGAGTAATCTTATACCCTTTCTTCGGGGCTGAATTCAGTCACTATAATTACAAAACTCAGATTTTTTTTTCTTTTACAGGGAGAGTTCTCTGTTTACAATTTTTTAATTCATCATGTTCATCATCTTCTTACTTTACAGTAGTCAACGTGTTTTTCATTTTCCTCTGTGACTTTCAGACCCTTTCTCAGCTATCATCTCTCTGTACTTGTCTCCTTTGAAGTTTGCTGCATAGTCTATGATATTTGGTATCTATCCTTGTTGCTATAAGCTATCATCTTCTATATTATACTCTTCTTTCTTCAGGAATTTAGTACCTACCTCACTCTTTTTCTTTGCCACTATCCTTCCTCTAATCTTCAAGGCCTTTAATATTCTAGTTAATTTCTCCTAGACTATACTGGCTCCTAGCTCATCAATCATTCCAATGCCATGACTAGTATCTATAGTCTAGCTCAGCTCTCCTCAGGGGTTGATTTAACTAAGATATTACCACTACCATCTCTCTTCTATACGGATCTCTTTTTTCATTTGGGACTTTCAAATTCTATTTTTTATTCATAATCTTCTATCCTTTACTCTCCATTTTCCTTCTTCCTCCTATATGCATCCTGTGTCCAATCTAAAATTCCTTAATTCTTCCCTATTTTTCTACTCTGATACCTCTGCCCTATCCTAACTTTCATCCCTTCATAGTTTTAGTTGTCCATTTCAACTACTACATTTCTCTATATAAGGACTCTGTACTTCAGAGACTGTCTCTGAAGGGCTAAATCATGTAGATTAGCCCAGAGGTGGATTTATTGATGTCAGTTCCTAATTTAGAAATGATGAGTATATATTTGCTTGGAATGCTTGATAGCATACTTATTTTTTTTCTTTAGTATCATAGTGTTTAGCAAGAGCTGTTTATAACAGTTGTTTTATAGATTGTATATATACTTAAATGTGGACATATACTATACTATATATATATATATATATATATATATCATATACTGGATGTACAGTGATCCCTCACCTATCATGGGAGTTCAATTCCAGAGACCCCTGTGATAGGTAAAAATCCATGAAGTAGCAGAGGTATATTTATTTTATTATATATATATATATATATATATATATATATATATATATATATATACTCTCTCTCTCTCTCTCTCTATATATATATATATATATATATATTAAGGCTTTATAAACCCTAAACCCTTCCCTCTCTCCTATAAACCTTTCCCATACTCTTATTAACTTTTCCCTTTAATTCCATCATCCATTAGTGTGCTGTGGACAATCTCACATTGGCAAACTTATGCAAGTGGTAGTGGTGTACTGCATTTCCATTGTGTTTAGTATAGTATTCATCTGCAAAATCACATGATATAGCGAAAACTACATGATACAGAATTATATATATATCTATCATCTTCTATATATCATCTATCTATCTATCTATCTATCTATAAATAAAAACCCATGATACAGTGAAGCCATGATAAATGAACTGTGATATAGTGAGGGACGAATGTACATATATATCTATACATATATAATTATTCATATCTTATTATTCAGTACTAGCAAAATTTATTTATTAATGTCTATGGACAGAACACAGAGGGGAAGGAGTTCATTTTTCATCATAGATCTAGAGATTATTGCACATGTCAGACATAGACCGAATAGTGCCATCAGCACATGAGCCTGAAACTCAGGATACAGGATTCCTTGAAGTTTGAACAGTCACTGCCTGCCACAAGTGATTTAGACTAGATTATGGTGCATTCATGAGCATGTTTTTTTTTTAAACTTAAATTGAGCAAATTAGGTGAACACAGAATAGTATACTTGTCAGATCTTTGGGAAAGGAAAGACTTTAAAACTAAGCAAGAATTAGAAAAAAAAACACAAAATGTAAAATCAATAATTTTGATTACATCAAATTAAAAAGTTTTTGTACAAACAAAACAAATGTATCCAAAATTAGAAGGAAAGCAACAAAGTGGGAAACAATCTTCATTAAAAAAACCTCAGACAAAGGTCTAATTACTCAAATTTATAAAGAGTTAAACCAATTGTTCAAAAAATCAAGCCATTCTCCAACTGATAAATGGGCAAGGGACATGAATAGGCAATTTTCAGTTAAAGAAATCAAAACTATTAATAAGCACATGAAAAAGGTGCTCTAAATCTCTTATAATCAGAGAAATGCAAAGCAAAACAACTCTGAGGTATCACCTCATACCTAGCAGATTGGCTAATATGACAGCAAAGGAAAGTAATGTATGCTGGAGGGGATGTGGCAAAGTTGGGACATTAATGCATTGCTGGTGGAGTTGTGAATTAGTCTAACCATTCTGGAGGGCAATTTGGAACTATACCGAAAGGGCGATATAAGACTGTCTGCCCTTTGATCCAGCCATAGCACTGCTGGGTTTGTACCCCAAAGAGATAATAAGGAAAAAGACTTGTACAAGAATATTCATAGCTGCACTCTTTGTGGTGGCCACAAATTGGAAAATGAGGGGATGCCCTTCAATTGGGGAATGGTTGAACTAATTGTGGTATATGATGGTGATGGAATACTATTATGCTCAAAGGAATAATAAAGTGGAGGAATTCCATGGGAACTGGAACAACCTCCAGGAATTGATGCAGAGTGAGAGGAGCAAAACCAGGAAATCATTGTACACAGAGACTGATACACTGTCGTACAATTGAATGTAATGGACTTCTCCATTAGTGGCAATGCAGTGATCCTGAACAACTTGGAGGAATATACCAGAAAAACCACTATCCACATTCAGAGGAAAAACTATGGAAGTAGAAACACAGAAGAAAAACAACTGTTTGAATACATGGGTCGAAGAGATATGGTTGGGGATGTAGACTCTAAGTGAACATCCTAGTGCAAATACCAACAACATGGAAATAGGTTCTGATCGAGGACACGAGTAATACCCAATGAAATTGCACTTAGGCTGCAGGAAGGGTGGGTGGTGTGATTTTTAAAACTATTTCACCCTAATCAGACCATTCTTTAGAAGATCTGATTTAGCTATTTCCTGATCAATAATAATGGAGATACTTGGAATAACAGAATCAGGTCTTTGAAACTCCACATTCTCCTCCCTACTCAGTTTAACAAGATTTTGAAAGGTCTGCATCAAATTCAAGATTTAATTATCTGAGGAGATGGCCTTCAACAGATGTGCAAAAAAAAGAGCAGACCTCTGGGCTGTCCTAAGTCAAGATAAGTCCTCATTTGTACAGATGAGACACAGAAAAGTGATGTAAAAACATCCATATAAGGCACGTCAGTTTCTGCCTCTTTCTCTTTCCCTGGAGAGACTACTCTGGCTGGCAGCATGCTAAGCGTTCCGACATCTTGGAGTGTTGGGTGGTGAGTTTTGCCCTGGATCTGATTTCATGTTCAGGCATCTTAGCTAAGCCTCTTTGGAGGTAAGGCTGATTCTTTCCTCCTTCACACTCAAAACCTTACTTTCTAGATCTTCTATCTTCCTGCCCAGTACTAGCCCTTTCCTTCCTCCTTCTTAAAATCTTCTCTACTATATAAATTAAATCACCATAAAATTTGGCAGCTGACTTTGGGTATTTTATTATTTGGGATTTCCCTTGGTGATCGCTTAAATTTAGATTTTTTTCAGTCTTAACCATAATTTCACCCTTTACAGTGGAGGGGAGGGAAGGAAATAATGTGATTATTGTAACCAAGGAATAATGTTCTAAATTGACTAAATAAACCAATTCAAATGGAAAAAAAATTTAAAAATAAATTAAAAACAACAAAAAATAAATAAAAATAGAAACTTAAATTGAAATAGGGGCAAGCCACAAAAAGATTTGGGTCACTCAAAACTATTTAACTTGGATGCTTTAGGATCTCTCTGGTTGAATAAACATCCTGATGTCCCAGGGTCTCTATGTGGCTCTAATAATTGTGCATCCTTTCTCTATTATCTACTTGAAATGATTGAATCTCTGTGAGAGAGTAACTAATGGCTCCTTTCCTCAAACCTTAGTAAACATGGACACTTCCACTGACAAAAGTACACAGTGTCTTCTATCCTTGAATATTTAGACCTTTGTTTTACCTATATCTTGCTAAATTTCATAATTGCCCACTATCTGTCTTTTCTGCTCCTACTCCATGGCTGCTAAAGTCAAATAGAGGAAATCCAATAAAATACAAATGAAGTCACTTCAAATTGATCTCATCTAAACTCATCTGTGTCCAGACTGCTGCAAACTACTCTTTTTATTCTTTCTGCACTGACTGACCATTATAATTTCTGAAGCAATTGTTTAAAAAATTTTGCTCTTTTCAAGTCTCCTACTCAACCTTTTAGCCCATTATCTCTCAGAAGGTGAATTCATCTTAGAAAATCAAGATAATTTATCATGAGTTACTTGATCTTCCCTCCTATATCCTTCAATACATTGCCCTTTATCTTCTCTGCTGCAGCCTGCCCCCATCAAAGGACAATGGACAAAACCAGAGGTGTCAAACATGTGGCCTAAGCCACATGACACCCAATACACTCTCAAGTGCAGGAACCAGATTAAAATGTAATGGGGAAATACTTAATAAAGGAAATAAAAATATAATAAAACCTATATGATATCACATTTTAAAACTAAGTCAATATGCAGTCTATGGGGATTCTTATGTATAGATAAATAGCCCTCATTTTTTAAACTTTGACATCACTCAACAAAACTGTTAATATCAAAGATATCATGATTTCCCCATTACCAAGAACCTCTTGATGCCTGACACTTTTGCTATGTCTTATTTTGTTTTCATTGATTTCCTACTAAGCAGTTGGGGTACACCAAGGTGTTAATGAGTCCATTGGTTGCCAACAACAGGTTAACGTGTTAGGTACTTGTAATTGACTGAATGCATACATGGAATCCCTGGACTGGTTCTAGCAGTGGGAATTTCAGCCATCATGTGGGTGGGAGGGGACTTTAGGGGTCACTCTAAAGCTATAAGTAGTCAAGGACTCCACCTTCTTATTTACACAACATATGGCAAAATATTGTATACTTATGACAAGAAATAGAATCCATGCAGTCCTGTCAAAACAACAACTTTATTAAAAAATACTATATGTGTAGGATTTGGGGTTTTGGCTTTAAAAGATTACTCTGTTACAAAAATGAATAATATGGAAATGGGTTCTGAGTGATAATACATGAATAACCCAGTGGAATTGTTTGTTAGCTCTGGGAGGGGAGGTGATAGAGGGGAAGGAGAGAACATAAATCCATGTAACCCTGGAAAAAACACTTAAAAATAAATAAATAAACAATCTAAAAATACTATATGTACTTAGAAATGCAGTATGGTGTAATGGAATGAACTCTTGTCAGGGAATCAGGACACTATGGCTCCAACACTAATTCCTGTGTGACACTGGGCTAATTAGGGCCTTTCTCTGGCTCTCCTTTTCCTGATCTGAGGAAATGAGAGATGTTTATTACAGGGTTTTAAACAGGGGTCCAGGAGCCTGATTTAAAAAAAATAATGTGATGATTATATTTCAATATCATTTATTTCCTTTGTAAGTCCATGCATTTTATTTTATGCTTTTAAAATATATTTTGCATAGGGCTCTCTAGGCTTCACTAGTATGTCATGATATGCAAAAAAGGCCAAGAGCCCTTGGATTAGGGTGTTAGATTGCAATGTCTCTTTTGATTCTATCACTTTATGGTACTAAAAGTTGGAAATGTCTTGTCATAAAGATTAAACATGTTTTCTTTCAGTTGGAATTTTTGGACTATTCATCTTGGGTATTTTGAATTATTATTGAGAAGAAAAAACATGTCCTCTGGAATAAATAATGGTTGCATTTTTAAAACCCAAGTGTGTCTAAATTAAGCTTATGAATAAATCATTATTTTTCCTCTACTTGTAAAATATTAAGAAGAATTACTAATGCTATTTTTAATTCTATATAGCTCAAAGATTATGAAAAATTCCAGTATTCATTCCAGAGAAATTAAATAGAAGGAACAGTTGGTTATATTAAGATTCAAAGAATAGTGACAAATAAACAGATGATGAAAAAATTAATGTATTTTAAAAGCTAATTGTCACTATACCAATTCATATAAATATGTCTGGATTGCCCTCTCCAATCTTCTACCTTCCCTCCTATCTGTGCCTCTTGGTATTCTACCTGTCCTTCAAAGGTATCTCAAAGGCCTTTTTCTACAAGAAGTCTTCCTTAGCCCAAAGTGATTACTCAATCAGTTTATCTTATAATATACTTCTCTTATGCCCATATGATTTTTGTATGTGTTTTATCTCTTCTACTAGACTTTATGTTTTATGAGCTTTTCTATCTCTATTTCTCCTGTTTTTAGTGTCTCAATGAATGAGTGCTACATATTAGCTCCTTAATAAATGTTTGAGTGAATGAATGTAGAATAGTGATGATTCTGGTGAATCTTGACAATGAATTCACTTAGTAAAATCTCAACCTGATAATGTCAATTGAAAGATTCAGAAGGCAGATAAAGAAGAGGAAGAAGAAAGATATGAACCACAGTTCACGTGAGGAATCCCTCACACCTGACTATACCCTTCATACATTATAAAAAAATGTTATTATTAAAATGGACAAAAGATAAGTTCATATACATCTGATGATTTAGAGAATTTGTTCAGGAGAGACCTTAGAGCTTATGTAGTTTGAATGTTATTCAGTGGTTATAAGGAAAATTTTGAGTGTTTAAGTAGACAGAAGGAATGAGTAGAGCTGTTGGACTAGATACATTTTGAAGTCCTTTCCGTGTCTGAGATTCTATGATTCCATTTATATTAGTCAGGCATATTTGTCAAGGATGGATTGGAGGGGCATATAGACTCTAGATGAAGAGATCTATTAAGAGGCTGTTGTAATTGTTGTAAATGTAATTGTTCAGGTGAAAGGTAATGACAGCTGGCACTAAGGTGATGGCAAGAGGAATAGTAAAGAGGACTGATATGAAAGATATAGCAATGTCTCTGACAGATAATCATCCAGTCTTTGCCTGATTCCCCCCATTTATGGGGAGCTTACTATCCACTGAGGCAACACATTTCATTTTTTGAAGGCTCTAATTATTAGGATTTTTTTCATCAAGGTGAAATGTGCCTTGTAATTTTTTATTTACGATACTTTTACCTCTTTAAAACATCATTATTTTTTCAGACTAAATTCTGGGTAATTTAATAACACTTATTTCTTTGCAAATCAGCTTGGAACTACCTTCTGTGTTAATTTTATAGAGTATTAATTCTTTAACTTGGTGGAATTTTAGACATAAGGGATTTATTTACATTCATGTATTAAAATAGGTATACCAACTTATCATCATATACAACTATAAAGCATATTCATACATTGTGTTATATGAGTTAATGTTTATATCGAATATTATCATCAGATAGATACCATTAAATTCAGATTCAATCAATTGTTAAATCATCTGCCTCATATTAGTGAACAAAGTTACCTCAGTGGTTGCATCTATCATTAAATTTTGAATGATTTTAACATATGTGGGGATAGCTCATTTGAAGAGAAGTTTTAAAATTAAATTTTATTTTAGAAAATAAATATAAATCAACAAACTATAGTCACAGGAGCATCTTATATTCCTATATCTTTTAGGCAGTTGTAGAACCTTCAGTAGATGTCATCTATTAAAGCAGTGATGGGAAACCTTTTGAGCTTGGTGTGTCAAAATTTGTCAAAAAAAAACTGAGCATAATTCAGGTGTTGTGTCACTTGGAGAAAAAACACAATTTCATAATATTTATAGTTTAAATAACAAAAATGTATAATTGTAATATATAACTGTATTTTATAAACCAAAAACTAATTATTTAACTTACCTGCTTAGTGACTTCTTTGTTCCTCTGTCAGTCAGTTTCTTTTGTTGGTCTTGATATTATTTAACTTGTGTGGGGTGTTGTGACTAAGATAAGTGAGGAGGAGGGAGAATTCTTTAACTAACCTGCCTATTAATGACTTTTTTGTTGCTGAATTTCATCGACTAAATCTTTAATTGAAGGTTGATATATTGTCCACTTCAAGCCCAAGCAAACACTACTAACTTCATCTGTCAATTTGTTTCTTATGTTGGTTTTGATGTTATTTAACACTGAGAATAAGGTCACAAAAAAGTATGTAGAGGGGAAAATTGTGAGTAAAGCCATTGCTATATTTTTCAGAGTGCTAAAAGTATCTGGTAATCAGGTCCAGGCACTTCAAATTTCCTATTAATACTGTCACTTCGCTTGATTCTCCAAGCGGCACCTTTTCAGATTCTCAAGCTTTGACCTCAAGTCAACAAACACCTGAGCCCAGATGCTGTCTTGAAATTCTGCAAGTTGCATCTCCAAATCATCAATCTGCATCAATTGGAAACCATTTAGTTCCAAACCATTTTCATGGTCTGTTCTAGGTTTCTAAATTGATTAAATCTATCACTGAACTGGTCAAGTAATAAGTCTAAAATATGCTGGTACTTTATATGCAAGGGTTCCATTTCATTTTGTACAGAAGCATTGGCCTTCTCAAAATACTTTGTTACTTGAGGAAAATACTTATAAGTTTTAGTTTCTACATCTTGCTTGAAAATTTTAGGTTTACTTTCAAAAGCTTTTATGTATACAAACATAACATCAATACTTTTGCCAAAATCTTTTAACTTTAAGTTCAGTTCATTAATATGAATAGAGATCGGTAAAAAAACATCAGGGCTATAATGGTATTAAAGCTTGCCTGTTCTATTGTCATGTTCCCATTGACGTGTGCGTAGAATATTCTCAGAGATATTGACAAAAGTGATAAAGTATCCATATGGGTCAAATCTAAGAGAAATAACACAATATCAAAGGAAAAAATAAATCTTCCATTTCTGTTTTACCTGGTATTATTTTACTTCATATGCACTTTGGCTTAATTTCTCTACTGCTGCTCCCCAAACTCGTCTCTCCTTTTGTTCTCTTTGTTAACACATGCCTAAAATTCCTATCTCCCCCTTGCATGGCTCTTCCCCATTCTTGATCTGAAGTTCCACTTATTAAAATCCCAATTGAAATATTCATAGCAGCAATTTTTTTAGTAGCAAAGAATTGGAAATAGAGCAGATACTTGTTACCTAGGGAATAGTTAAATAAATTGTGGAATATGTGTATAAAGGAATGTTATTGTGCTTGAATAAATGATGTATATGAAGAATTCAGAGATGCATGGAAAGGTCTTGTATAAATGGATACAAAGTAAAGCAAGTAGAAAAGGAAACCAATAAACATAGTGACTACAACAATGTAAATGGTAAGATAAACAATGATAAAAGAAACAATGCTGTGTAGTTATGACCAAATGACCTTAAGAAGAAATGAGAAAATATGTTTCTCTGCCTTCTTTGAGGAGGTAGGCAAGGAGCTAGAGGGTGTGGAGCATCACATACATTTCAGAATTGGTTTATGGTTGGTTAGTTTTGCTGAATAACCTTTCTTTTCTTATTTTTTTTTCTTAAATCTTTGTTTATATCTTTTAAATCACCTAGATTTTGCTATATATCCCTCTGCTTCTGTTTTGGCAAAACCATGCCATGGGTACCACACAGCACAGAGTGGGCTGCTCTATTCCCCCTCTCCACAGTGCCCAGGACATTTTTTGCATACCCTACCCCTTTGTCCCACGCCCAATTTGAGCACTTCCTCCCTCTTCTCTCAGGGGTAATGCTAGGGGCTTACAGGAAGCTTGAAGTTGCAGTTTGGGCACTCGGTCCCAAAAAAACATTACTAATACTGTTCTATTCTCTCCATCCCAGAAAACCAGCCTTTGCAACAGAGAATAAAGAAGAGGAAGGGAAAGGTGCTGACATATGTTTTTTTTGATTTTGTGATGTTTAGAAAAGGGCAGAACATACTTGGAAATGAAGATGTTATAAAAAGATACCAATAATTCTCTTTAAAATCTCAGTTTATTTGCTGCCTCCTCCATAATCCTTTCCTTAATCTATTCCTTCTCTCCCTAGGTATTTCTCTGTCTCCATCTCTGTCTTTGTGTGTGTGTGTGTGTGTGTGTGTGTGTGTGTGTGTGTTCATCTCATTCTTCTTTTTGTAAGAAGGTTTGAAACAGAAGGAGAAATGACAATAACCACTAGAGCAGTTCTGGCTCAGTTCCTTAACCACTAAGAGACCTCAACTTTCCTTTGACTTGAGGTGTAATATGGTGGGAAAAGCACTACTCAGCCTCAGGAGACTTAGGTTCAAATCCTTGTTTTTTGTCACTAGTTAGTCATGTGACCTTGGACAAGCCATTCATTTTCCTGGTCTTTTGGTTCCTCACCTGTACAATGGAGATATTTGTTTTGCTTACCACGTAGGGGTATTGTGAGGTGTTGTAAAGTGTTACAAATATATCATCTATTACTACATATCTAGAACTTTTTATTTCATCTTGGGAAGGTAGCTCAGCTGACAATGAACCCATATGCTTTATTAAAGGCTAGCAACCCAATAGCCAAGAAATATTTGGATTTTTGTAGAAAGAGATCTTGCCCTCACCAAATATGCCCTAGGCTCAAAGATAAATCATCTGTTGACTGACTCTGTTTGAAGATGGTCTTTTGGCCACCTCTGTTCATGCCCATGTGTTCATCTGGCATTGCTTCTCAGCAGAAATTGTTTGGCTGTTGATGCTGGAAATAGGTGCCAAGCTGAGATGAGTTTTGATGAACAGCTTTTAGGGCATCCAAAGCTTCCTCACATAATTGAATAACATTGCTGAAGGGCTATGGATATGGGAGGTGGTGGTAGAGATGATAGGTACAATCCAAGAGCACACTGGTACAGATTGCCTTCACTTCTTTCTTTCTATTTTGGGTTATATATAATTTTAGGAATGCAGAAATTGGAAGTCATTTTTCCTGGGCATCCATTTCTAACAAAGAGTCATACTCTTGACATTGGAAGGAATCTCAAAGATTATCTAGGTTAACACCCATCCTCAAACATTCAAACAAGGATCATTTGGATAGTATTATCAAGTGGCAACCTGATAACAACTCAAGACTTTCAGTGAACATTGGTCTCAGGATCAGGAAGATATGAATTTAAGTCTTACTTCTAACACATACTAGTAATGGCAAATGACTCTAAGTAAGTCACAACTTTTCACTCAATGCTTTTTTTTTAAGATCATAAGTTTCAGTAAAGGTAATCTTTATTGGTAGAAGTTCCTCATTCGGAAATCCTCAAGAACTTCTTGCAATCATGAAATTATGTATCATATTGATGACTTATATTGAGCTTATAATCTTAGAACCCCTAGATATTTCTATATTATAGTCTGATTCTACTAAATGTTATATTTGTGGAGTTGATCTTTTGGGTACCCAAATATAAGATTTTATATTGTGTGATATATGATGGTCTATAATTATACTAAATCTAATTAGTGGGCATTCATCAGGTATATTTGGCCTTGTGCTGTTAACCTTTTGGGAGATGTAACTAACATACTGGATGACGGATTTTTTGGATTCTGATTCTGTCTCTGGTGTTAGTTATACCTCCCAAATTTATAGTACTTACAAATTTGCTGATTATGTTTTTTCCTTATCCAAGTAATTAATACAAATAGTAATAGCACAAGTGAACGCACATAGTCCTGGGGGTACTCTACTAAAGACTTCTTGACGAATTGAAATTGAATTATTAACAAGTACTTTTTGAGCCCAGTCATTCAACCAGATGTCGATCTTCTCATCCACATTTCTCCTGGTTCTTTATACAAGAAGTATAATATATTTTATCAAAACATTTCCTGGTATAAAGTTCTCTCCCTTTCTTATTTGTACATTTTATTTATAAAAAGGGTAAAAAATAATGACAACTATGTGAGAAAGGCTGATAGTAAAGCTATAGCAACACAGATGGTTCTGAGAGGACACCTCACTGAAAAATATTGAAAGTATCTGAGAAAGGACTTCAGAGGGTAGATCCAAGATGACAAAGTAGAGAAAACTGAGCTCTTTCAACATTCCCCTCCAAACAACTTAAAAATAATATCTCAAATTGATTTCCAACTTGTCAAAGTCAACAAAAGGTCTGAGTGAGACATTTTTCCAGCCAGAGCCATATGACATTAGAAAAAGAGAACTGTGATCTGAGGGGAGGAGGCTGACCTGGGACTAGGTGATGGAGATAGCAGCAGCAGCAGCAGCTTAGGAAGCTCTCATTTCAGAGATAGTTAGGGGACCCAGCAACTGGTTAGAAAGAGATTACAGGGTATTCCTGTACTAATGTTGGATGCAGGATCAGATGCTGTTTGGCAACACCAGTGCCTATGTGCACATCTGGGACATGGTTCAAGAGTGGATAGGAGCACTTTTGGTAAAGAAGGAGTAGAAACTCTGAGGGGCAGTGTCATGATCAGTGACCATGAGGGATAGTATCCAATAATAAGGGAAGAGGGGCCCTGAGGAGAAGTATTGATAGTAATTCAAAGGGATCAGGAACTCTTCCAGATTTCAGACCAACAGAGGTATGACTGTAATTCTCACCAGATAACATCCCCTTGGAAACCTCAAAAACTTCCAAATACCCACAACTAGCTCTGAACACAGTAGTGTGAAAAAGCCTGAATCTTGTGATAGACCTTTTAAACCCCATGTTGGGAATAGAGATCAACATTACTATAAAGTTCCAAATCAAAAAATAGGGCAAAAACCTGAGCAAACAGCAAAAAACAAAACAAAAAAACCAAACCTGATCATAAAAATCAACTATGGTAACAAGGAAGATCAAGAGACAAATATGGAAGAAGTAAAAAAATTATAAGAAAAGCCTCAAAAAATGTGAATCAGAAATTAGACCAACAAGAATTACTACAAGAACTAAAAATTATTTTTAAAGTCAAATAAGAGTGATAGTAGAAAAAAGGAAAGCAAAGAAAGAAAAGTACGAAAAGATAACTAACAACTTGGTAAAAGAAGCACAAACATACTGAAGGAAACAACAACTTAAAAACCAGTATTGCTCAAATGAAAAAAGGTCCAAAATTCACAAATGAAAATAACAACTTAAAAATAGAATTGGTCAAATGGAAAAGGAGGTACAAAAGCTCATTAAAGAAAATAATTTCTTAAAAATTAGATTTGGATTAGTAGGAGCTAATGACTCTATGAGACACCAAGAAACAATAAAAAAGGCAAAAGTTTGAAAAAATAGAAGAAAATGTGAGATATCTCATTGGAAAACAATTGACCTGGAAAATAGATGGAGAGATAATTCAAGAATTATTCAGTTACCTGAAAACAATGACATCAAAAAGATCCTAGATATCATATTTCAAGAAATTACTAAGGAAAACTGCTCTGATAGTTTTGGAACAGAGGGTAAAATAGGAATCAAAAGAATCCACTGACTACCACCTGAAAAAAGATCCAGAAATGAAAACTTCCAGGAACATTATAGTAAAGATCCAGAGATTCTAGGTCAAAGAGAAAATACTTCAAACAACCAGAAAGAAAGCATTCAAATACTGTGGAACCAGTCAGGATCATGCAAGAGTTGGCTGCTGCCACATTAAAGGAGTGGAGGGTATGGAAAATGACTTTTTTTCCTTTAAATTTCTCTGTAATTTTTATTTTTTGATTATATGTTGATATAATTTTAATATTCATTTTCTGACATTTTTCAATCCAAGTTCTCTCCTTCCCTCCCACCAGTCCCTCTTTCCCTCAAAAGGTAACTAATATGATATGTCATAATATATGATCATATGACACATATTTCCATGTTCATCATGTTGTGAAACAAGACACATATTGCTTACATTAGAGAAAAATTCATAGAGGAAATAAAATGAAGAATGGTATGCTTCAATCTGTATTCAGACACTGTCCTTCTATGACAGTAAATGTCCTTTTTTGTTATGAGTCCCTTGGAATTGCCCTAGATCTTTGCCTTGTTTGTTTTTTAAAATTTTATTTAGTCAATTTAGAACATTATTCCTTGGTAACAAGAATCATATTCTTTCCCTCACCTCCCCCACTCCTTCTCATAGCTAATGCACAATTCCACTTTTTTTACATGTTTTACATGTGTCCTTGATCAGAACCTATTTCCATGTTGTTGATGTTTGCACTAGGACGATCATTTAGTCTACATCCCCAATCATATCCCACCCAACCCATGCAATCAAGCAGTTATTTTTCTACTCCCACAGTTTTTCCTCTGCATGTGGATAGTGTTCTTTCTCGTAAATCCCTCTGAGTTGTTCAGGATCACTGCATTGCCACTAATGGAGAAGTCCATTACATTCAATTGTACCAAAGTGTATCAGTCTCTGTGTACAATATTCTCCTGGTTCTGCTCCTCTCACTCTGCATCAATTCCTGGAGGTCATTCCAGTTCACATGGAATTCCTCCAGTTCCTTATTCCTTTGAGCACAATAGTATTCCATCACCAACATATACCACAATTTGTTCAGTCATTCCTCAATCAAAGGGCATCCTCTCATTTTCCATTTTTTTGTCACCACAAAGAGCTCAGCTATGAATATTTTTGTACAAGTCTTTTTCTTTATTATCTCTTTGGGGTACAAACCCAGCAGTACTATGGCTGGATCAAAGGGAAGCAGTCTTTTAGTGCTCTTTGGCCATAGTTTCAAATTGCCCTTCAGAATGGTAGGATCAATTCACAACTCCACCAACAATGCATTAATATCTCAACTTTGCCACATCCCCTCCAGCATTCATTACTTTCCTTTGCTCTCATATTAGCCAATTTGCTAGGTATGAGGTGATACCTCAGAGTTGTTTTGATTTGCATCTCTCTGATTATAAGAGATTCAGAACACTTTTTCATGTGCTTTTTAATAGTTTTGATTTCTTTATTGGAAAATTGCCTATCCATGTCCCTTGCCAATTTATCAATTGGATAATGGCTTCATTTTTTTGTGCAATTGATTTAGCTCTTTATAAATTTGAGTAATTAGATCTTTGTCAGAGGTTTTTGTTATGAAGATTTTCCCCAAATTTGTTGTTTCCCTTCAAATTTTGGTTGTGTTGGTTTTGTTTGTACAAAACCTTTTTAATTTAATGTAATTAAAATTATTTATTTTACATTTTGTCATTTTTTCTGACTCTTTCTTGGTCTTAAAATCTTTCCTTTCCCAAAGATCTGACATGTATACTATTCCATGTTCACCTAATTTACTTATAGTTTCCTTCTTTATATTCAGATTATTGGGGTGTATGGGGTGCTCAGGGAGGGGGTAATATCTCTGGTATGGAGGGCTTGTCATGCCCTTCTAGGGCAGCTCTCCAGCCACTGACCCTCACCTGACACCCAGCTCTCACTTGTGGCTCCTAGTAGCTGCTAGCATGCGGCAGCGGCCACACCCCGGGCAATGGCTTCAACAGGCCGGCTAAACCTTGTGAGGGTAGCCATCGGGTTGATGTCGACCCCTGGTGAACTAGGGCTTTGCTCACCCAGCATGTGAAGACTGCTTCGGCGGAACAGGCAGAAGAAACCAACAAGAAGGTTCAACGGCTGAGATGGCGATGCAGTAAGGCATTGTGGAGTGCTTAGGGCGTGATGGAGCACAAAAGACAACACGGCTATCCAATGCAGCTGAGGAAGTCTCCAGGTGTAACGACTTTTCGTGCCAATGGACCCAGGCTTCCAATGCTGAGAGAGTGGGACTGTCTCTGTGCATTGACTTTTCCACTTAAATCTTCATGCACAGGTGTCTTTGTGCACAAAAACGCACAAAGACAATCGTCATCCTCGGTTCAAGAGACAACCAACATTCAGATCATTCACTCATTCTGAGTTTATCTTGGTTAAGGTGTGAGATGTTGATCCAACCCCAATCTCTCCCATCCTGTATTCCAATTTTCCCAGCAGTTTTTATCAAATAGTGGATTTTTGTCCCCAAAGCTGGAATCTTTGGGTTTATCATAGACTGTCTTGCTGAGGTAATTTATTCCATGTCTATCCCACTGATCCTCCTTTCTGTCTTTTAGCCAGTACCATATTGTTTTGATGACCACTGCTTTATAGTATAGTTTGAGATCTGGTATTGCAAGACCCCCTTCCTTCACATTTTTTCCCTGATTTCCCTGGATATTCTTGATCTTGTGTTCTTCCAAATGAACTTTGTTATGGTTTTTTCTAATTCGGTAAGAAAGTTTTTTGGTAGTTTGCTGGGTATGGCACTAAATAAATAAATAAGTTTGGATAGGAAGGTTATTTTTATTACATTAGCTCATCCTACCCATGAGCAGTTAATGTTTTTTCAAT
Organism: Monodelphis domestica; assembly: GCF_027887165.1. Lineage (NCBI taxonomy): Eukaryota > Metazoa > Chordata > Mammalia > Didelphimorphia > Didelphidae > Monodelphis > Monodelphis domestica. The sequence continues at coordinate 99,221,226 of NC_077232.1, forward strand.
TGTTTAGATCTAGTTTTAATTGTGTGGAAAGTGTTTTGTAGTTGTGTTCATATAGTTCCTGTGTTTGTCTTGGCAGGTAGATTCCCAAGTATTTTATATTGTCTAAGGTGATTTGGAATGGGATTTCTCTTTCTAATTCTTGCTGCTGATATATGTTGGAGATATATAGAAATGCTGATGACTTATGTGAGTTTATTTTGTATCCTGCAACTTTGCTAAAGTTGTTGATTATTTCCAATAACTTTTTAGTTGATTCTCTAGTATTCTTTAAGTAGACCATCATATCATCCACAAAGAGTGATAGCTTGGTCTCTTCATTGCCAATTTTAATATATTCAATTTCCTTTTCTTCTCTAATTGCTACTGCTAGTGTTTCTATTACAATGTTAAATAATAGAGGTGATAATAGGCATCCTTGGCTCACTACTGATCTTACTGGGAATGTATCTAGTTTATCCCTATTGCAAATGATGTTTGCTGATGGTTTTAGATAAATACTATTCATTATTTTTAGGAGGGGCCCTTCTATTCCTATACTTTCTAGTGTTTTCAATAGGAATGAGTGTTGTATTTTGTCAAAGGCTTTTTATGCATCTGTTGAGATAATCATGTGATTTTTGTTGGTTTGCTTGTTGATATGGTCAATCATGTGGATGGTTTTCCTAATATTGAACCATCCTTGCATTCCTGGAGTAAATCCCAGCTGATCATAATGAATAACCATCGTGATGAGTTGCTGGAGTCTTTTTGCTAGCATTCTACTTAAGATTTTTGCATTTATATTCATTAAGGAGATTGGTCTCTAGTTTTCTTTCTCTGTTTTTGACCTGCCTGGCTTTGGAATCAGTAGCATATTTGTGTCATAAAAGGAACTTGGTAGCACTCCCTCTTTGCTTATTATGTCAAATAGTTTGTATAGTATTGGGATTAACTGTTCTCTGAATGTTTGATAGAATTCACTTGTGAATCCATCAGACACTGGGGATTTTTTCTTAGGGAGTTATTTGATGGCTTGTTCAATTTCTTTTTATGATATGGGATTATTTAAGAATTCTATTTCTTCTTATGTTAATCTAGGCAATTTATATTTTTTGTAAATATTCATCCATATCACCTAGATTGCCATATTTGTTGCCATATAATTTGGCAATATAGTTTTTGGTAATTGCCTTAATTTTTTTCTTCATTAGAGGTGAGGAAATAGTAGTGATATTACTGAGTCAGAGGGTATGCACAATTTTATGGCCTTTTTGATGTGGAATATGATTTTAGGGAAAACAAAATAATTGTGATTAGAATAAAGAATAATCCATTCAGCAAACTGGGCATAAACCTTCAAAAGAGAAAAATTGATATTTAATGAAATAGAGAACTTTCAAACATTCTCATGTAAAGATCAGAGTTGAATAAAAAATTGACTTTCAGTTACAAGATTCGAGAAAAATACAGAGATAATGCGAAACGGGATATGTGAATGTGAATGGGATAAACTAATCTATAAAATGGAAGTAGATGGTAAAATGTATTAGAGACTAGAATCCAAGAATATGCTATTAAAAAAACATATTTGGGATAGAGAGACACACACAGTTAAAATAAGGGACTTTAACAGAATCTATTATACTTCAGCTAAAGTAAAAAAAGTCAGGAGTAGCAATTATGATCTCAGAGAAGAAAAAGTAAAAATAGAGCTCACAAAAGGGGAAAAATGGGAAAATTATATATTGCTAAAAAAAAGAGACAATGAAATAACATTAATATTAAAAAACACATATGCATCAAATGGCATAGTATCCAAATTCTTAAAAGAAATGATAAATGAGTTATATGAGGAGATAGAAAGTAAAACTGTACAATTTGGGAACTTTATCCTTCATGTATTAAGAGTTAGATAAATCTTACTATAAAATAAGAAGGAAGTTAAGAAGATGAATAGAAACTTAGACAACTTAGATATAATAGACCTCTGAAGAAAAATGAATAGGAATAGAAAGGAGCATATTTTTTTCCTCAGCTGCACATGGCAGTTTCAAAATTGTTCTTGTATAAGGGCATAAAATCACATGCAGAAAAGCAAAAGTAACAGATTCATCTTTTAATGTTTAATTATTGAAATAAAAATTAGGTTTAGTAAAGGGCTGTCAAAACATAGATTAAAAGTTCCTTGGAAACTAAACAATCCAATCCTAAAGAATGAATATGTTAAAGAATAAATCATAGCAACAATCAATAATTTCATTAAAGAGAGTGCCAATAATGAGACAATATTCCTCAATTTGTGTGATGTAGTCAAAGCAGTGCTTAGGAAAAAATTCACATCTTTAAATGTATACTATTACACATTTTACATTTAAATGTATACAGAGAAAGAGCAGATCAATGAATTAGGTATGCAACAAAAAATAGAAAAAGAACAAATAAAAAATACTTAAACACCAAAACAAAAGTCCTGAAAATTAAACAAGAGATTAAAAAAATTAAAAGCAAAAAACCCCATTATACTAATAAATAAAATGAGGACCTAATTCTATGAAAAAATAGTAAAATTGATAATTTATCATTATTTTTATTTAAAAATAGAAAGAGCTATTATGAAAAATGAAAAGGGTGAATGCATTATCAATGAAGATGAAATTAAAGCAATTAATAAGAGTTATTTTGTCCAATTATAAGCCAGTAAAACTGAAAATTTAAGTGAAATGGATGAATATTTAGATAAATACAAATGGACTAGATTAACAGAAGAAGAAATAGAATACTTAATAACTCTATCTTAGGAAAAGATACTGAGCTATCAGTGATCACCCTAATACAAATATTAATAATTGGAAATAGGTCTTGATCAATGACACATGTAAAACCCAGTGGAATTGCTCATTGGCTACAGGGGGGCGGGGTTTGAGGAGGGGAGGGAAAGAACATGAATCATGTAATCATGAAAAAAAATTCTAAATAAATAAATAAATAAATGAAACAATGATTATACATGAATAAATAATTAGACAAAAATTAACTAATTAAATAAATAAACTTAAAAAAAAAGAATTCAATAAGGCTTAAGTGGCTTAAAAATTACCAGTCAGTGGAGAAAGGATTCTCCATTGCAAGACTGGAAAGTATGTAGTACATACTATTTCCTAAGGTATTCAATTACAATGAGAATAGCAGTTGAGTTGTATGTTACTCTAAGTATTTGAGTTTTGTTATATATGAGCCTCCTTGTTTGATTTTCTGTAAGTTTGTACCCACTCTTCCTTCTCCTTCGAGCATTGGTGGAGGAGCGTGATCTAGTTCATGGGTGGACTCTGATGTTACAAGTATTCTGCCTTTTGAATTCTTGTCTAGTTATGTTTTATGAGCAAGGGTTTACAGTGTCATCTTGTCCAATTTGTTTAAATAAGAACCGCATCAGTTGGGGCTCAGGAGCTAGAGCTGGAAATTGTAGAACTTTCCCCATACTTGGATTACTCTTGGGACCTTGAAAATGAGTTGTAGCAGTATGCAGTATCCTTTCTGGGAAATTTCCATTTACTAATGTGTTTTAGAGAATGTCTAATTTAGAGAATGTTTAAAAATAAAGAACCATTTCACCACACATATGCTATGCTAAAATCCAGATAAACAATATCCACAACATTTACCAGTTTAGTGATTCCTTCACAAAAGGAAATAAAGTTAGTTTGGCATGACCTGTATTTGATGAAGTCATACTACTTCTTTGTAATCACCTTTTCCTTTTGCTGTTGTTCAGTTGTTTCAGTCATGTCAGAATATTCGTGACCCCATTTGAGATTTCCTTGGCAATGAGACTGAAGTGGTTTGTTATTTCCTTTTCTAGCTCACTTTACATAAGAGGAAACTGAGGTAATAACCTATTACATGTGAGGCAAGCTGAGGGTTAAACAGCTTGCACACTGCTAGGAAATGTCTGAGGTTGAATTTGTACTTAGTCTTCCTGATTTCAGGTCTAGCGCTATCCACTGTCCTACCTAGTTGTTTATGAACCATCTCTTTAATAAGATTCTAGAATTTTCTGAGGAATCAAAGTTAAATGCATTGGCGTAAAGTTTACAGACTATTTTTTTTCTCCTTTAATGAAAATTGGTATGAGGTTTGTCCTGTGTTTTGTCTTCCTTTTTAGATTGTAAATTTATTTCAGGTAAAATCCTGTGCTCTGTATTTCTTCTTCTCCTTTATTATCTAGCACAATAGAGTAAATATTTATTACATTTTACAAAAATGAAAATACTTCTTGAATGAGTATTGAATAAGAAGAAATAGGGTAACATTGTGCTGTAAACAGAACTAGCCTCTGAGTCAAGAAGTCTTAGGTTCAAGTCTTTCCTCTGATGAATACTCCCTATGTGACCCATGGCTAATCATTTAATGTGCCTCAGGCAGTACTATAAGACTAAGTTTCAGAGAAAGTTTTCATTCATGGATAAAGGAAATTTCCTTACTGGGAATTCTCTATATTAATGAAGTCACTGATATGGGTTCTCTGAGGGAGAGGATATGGAGGAAGAGAAAAAGAAAGAGAGAGAAAGAATGGATTTTTATTACTTGTTAATAGGAGACATACTTATTGCAGTGTGAGTCTATAGCTTTGGTAATACATCACAAAATGCAAAAAGAACTTTCTATAGTACTTTAAAAATAGTTTACAAAGTAAATCTTAGTAAACTTCTTAGGTTTGTTGTAGAAGCATTTCAATACCAATTTTGCAGCTAAAGAAACCGAGGCCCCTAGAATTTAAGTGACTTGTCTATTCTCATATAAGTAATAATGGGTCTTAAACTCAGGTCTCCCAACTCCAAGTCCAGTGCTCTTTCTTTTCTTTTTTATTATTAATTTTGTCCCTAACATGTAGAAACAATTTTTGACAATTGTTTTTTGACATTTTAGGATTCAGATTTTCTCCCTCTCTCCTTTTCCCCCCACCTCTTAAGAGATGATAAATAGTTTGATATAGACTATACCAGAACTTTCATTTCCATATTGCTCATGTAATGATAGAAGTCACATATCACACACACAACAAAAATCTCATGAAGGAAATAAAGTGGAAGATGATATGTTTTTATCTGCACTCAGATTCCAGCAGTTCTTTATTTTGCTGTGGACATTTTCATCATTAATCCCTTGTGATTATCTTGGAAACTTGTTTTGCTAATAATGGTTTAGTCCTTTACAGTTGATCAGTATAGTATTTCTGTTACTATAGACATTGCTCTCCTGGCTCTGCTCATTTAATTTTGCATCAGTTCAATTAAATCATTCCATTTTTTTTTCTAAACTCACCCTGTTCATGTCTTATGACACAATGGTATTCCATTACCACCATATACTACAACTTGATCATCCATTCCCCATATGATAGACAATCCTCTTGTTTCCAAATTTTTGCCACTACAAAAAGAGCTCCTAAAAGTATTTTGGTGCAGGCAGGTCCTTTTTTCTTCCCTCTGATCTTTTTTTGGGATACAATCTGAGTAGTGGTAATACTAGGTAAAAAGATGCACATCATTTTATGGCCCTTTGAGCCTGATTCCACATTGTTCTCCAGAATGGTTGTGCCAATTCATAATTTCATCAACAGTGTCTTAGTTTCCTAATTTTCCCACGTCCCTGCTAACATTTATCACTTTCCTTTTTTTGATCATTTTAGCTAACCTGATAGGTATAAGATGGTATGTCAGAATTGTTTTAATTTACATTTCTCTAATCAATAGTGATTTAAAGCATTTTTTTATATGACTATAGATAATTTAACTTCTTCTTCTGGGAACTGCCTTTTCATACCCTTTGACCATTTTCAATTGGGGAATACTTTACATTATAAATTTGACTCAGTTCTCTACATATTTGAAAAATAAGGCTTTTGTCAGAAACAGATTCTATAAAAATTTCCCCAAATTTGTTGTTTGCCTTCTAATCTTGGTTACATCATTTTGTTTGTTCAAAACTTTTAAAATTTAATGTAATCCAAATTATCCATTTTTTCATGATGTTCTCTATGTCTTGTTTAGTTATAAATTCTTCCCTTATACACAAATCTGATAGGAAAACCTTTTCCATTTTCCCCTAATTTGTTCACATTGTCACCCTTTATTTTTAGATTAAGTATTCATTTTGACTTTATCCTGGTATATGGTGTGAGATATTGGCCTATGCCTTGTTTCTGCCATGTCATTTTCCAATTTTCCCAGCAGTTTTTTTTTCTCAAATAGAAAGTTCTTTGGGATTATCAAACATTAAGTTGCTAGGAATATTAACTGCCATGTGTTGATTATCTAATCTCTTCCATTGATCCACTACTCTCTTTGTTAGCCAGTACCAGATTGCTTTGATGATTACTACTTTATAAGATAGGCTGAGATCTGGTACAGTCAGGCCTTCTTCCTTCATTTTTTTTTCATTAGTGGTCTTTGCACTATAATTTTCTCCTCAATTCTGAAATGACATTTTGGGAAATTATGGTTATGAGCCAGCCTATAGATATGGCACTTATAGTTTTGCAAAGGAAAGGACATAAATAATCATGAAATAAATTACATGATAAGTATGTTAGACAAGTAAAAACGAAAATATCAGGTGAGATACTTATGCAAAGGTCCTTAGAACCAGGAAGGGTCAGAGAACCCTAACTGAGGTAGTGGAGTTCAATTATGGATTTACAGACTGGATAGGAATACAGGAGATAAAGAAATGGAGGGAAGTCTGGGAAGATAAAAGAGTGCCAGATAATAAGAAATTTTAACAAAATCTAAATTTATGCCTAGGATTCATGATTCAGTCTAACCCATTTTATCACAGGAAAGGCCATGAATCCTGAAATTGGCCAACATTGATCTAAGCAGTGTCCTCAAAGATATTCCATTTATCATTATTATAGTGGGACAGAAAAGCAGCCTGAGCCCATTACAGCTGCAAAAACTGCTGGCTGAAACCTCATTGTGAGCCCACACAGACTTAGCCAAGGCTGCAAAGAGAAGTCAAATGAGACAGAAGTTAATGAATACATAACTTTTATTTTCCTAAAGTGATTAATACACTGACACCTCTTGGGGAAGAGCCAGTCCAAGATTAATATATTTTAGAAAGTGGACCCAGTGCATTAGAGTGAAAGATTTTTCCTCCAGAAAGGAGCCTGGGGGAACAATTTTCATAGTTATACAATTCCAGACTTAGACAAGACTTTAGAGTGGGTCAAGATAACTTGCCATGCAGCTAATTGGTGGAAGAAGCAGGACCAGAACCCTCCTGTTTCCCAGTTCTTAGTACTCTCTTCATTATACTGTACAGCTTGCTCTTAATTTAGCCTCTTTCTTTGGAAACTTTTTTTGGGAGAGGGTGGTAATCTCCAATTAACAGTGGCTCCTATCACCTACAATCAGCATCAATCAGTCATAAAGATAGTCGACTTCCCAGAAAGATGGCCAGAATGAAGCCTTGTTATGTAGGTATTCTATCAGATCCTTCAGCAGTACCTATATGGGTTTTTTTTAATAGATTTTAACTAGGATGTTTTCAGGAGTAACTTTACTGGTACCATTAAATGGTAAAAAGCATGATCCACCATTTGGGGAAGGAAAGGAGTTGGTTGTCACTCATTTGTTTTTTAGTTACTCTAAATTCATCTTCCCTTTAGAGAACTTTTTACATATATTATAGTAGCAATGGGTATTGTTCTTTTGGTCCTGCTTATGTCCCTGAATCAGTTCGTTCAAATTTCCCCATGTTTCCTGAATTCTTCCCATTTTTCATTTCTTATTACATGATAATATTCCATTACATTCATATATCTTCGTTTACTTAGTCATTCTTTAATTGATGAGTACTCACTTTATTTCTAGTTCTTTGCTGCTCAGAATATTTTTCCAACCCTTGAAAAGGGAAACTCTTTATCCCTGACCATTTCACAGTGTCTCAGAGTTAGAATAGACCCAAGAAGTCAGCTAGTCCCACTCATACCTGAGCAGGAATCTTTTCTACAGCATCCTCAACAAGTGGCAGGGAGCCCAGTCTTTCCAGAACACAAACTGACTCCATTTTTAGAAAGTATTCACTGCTATGAAGGTTTTTTAAATCCAAATCTGTATTTTTGCAACTTTCATATAGCCCTACTAAATTCCTATAGGAACTTTATTTTTAAAAATTAATTAATTAATTAATTAATTAAGAATATTTTCCATGGTTATATGATTCATGTTCTCTCCTTCCCCCTTTCCTTCACCCTCCCAGAGCCAACAAGCAACTCCACTGGGTTTTCCATGTATTATTGCTCAAAACCCATTTCCATATTATTCACATTTGTAATAGAGTCATCTTTTAAAATCAAAACCCCAAATCATCTACCCATAGAACCATGAGAGAAATAATATGTTTTTCTTCTGCATTTATCTATAGGAACTTTAAAAAAGCTCATAGAGTGTGAAGAGCTGGAAGCCTCATTGGAGATAATGACTTAGTCTAATCCCTTTATTTAAAAAAATGAAAAAATTGACCTAATCATCCAGAGTGGTCAGCTTGAAGTTACAGAGCTACTCACTGGCAGAAATAGAACCAGAACCCAAATCTCTTATTTTCTCAGCATTGCCAGTTAGCTGCTATTTCACTTAGCTAGCTGATATTTTATTATAGAAGCCAGGGAATGCTCTTTCAGATGTTTTAACTGATTCTTTAAAATAACCTTTTTATTTTAATAACTATGTCCACTTTCCTCTCTCTGGGCCTCAGTTTCCTCATTTGGAAAGTGTATATAGCTGGACTTTGGATGGAGGTCATCATACCTCTTTGATTCAGAGCTTTGATAAACATTGCTATGAAATTTGAGATTATGTAGCCAAGACAGAAAACCAAAAATCATCCACAAGATGGCACTGTGGACCAATATGAATGTTCATTGCTTATTCACAAATGAAATATTTTTACTTCTACTGGCTTCCCATATTTTTTATCCTTTGCTAATGTACTGCAGCTTGCTTCTCTGCATTATTGATGTATTAAAGAGTACTGGTGTTTGGAAATCATATCACTCATTTTCACGGTTTCATAGCTTCCTTTCTACCAAATCCTCAGCAGACTCTGGAAAACCTTTCTTTGAATCCCATTTTAAATATAGGAAGTTGGATATAATCCCTAATTTGCTTTAAAAAAAAAGACAACCAAGCAGACCAGACTATATGGCTGTTGCTATTTATTGCTGGGGTTTATTGGTCCTGAGAGAGCCAGAGCAGAGAGGGGTTTAGGAAGGAAGGAGGAGAATGAGCAAAAGATGGGGGAGGATGGTTCTAAGTTTGACCAAAAAAAGCCAGGGCTTTATGATCTGACTCCTGTCAGCCTGTAGAGTGAATGAAATAGCCAGATAATTTGTGCAGGACTAGAGTTGCCTCCATTTAAAGGAGCCTCATTGTCTTTGTGTGAGGATAAATATGGATTCTAACTCACAAATCTTATTTTACAAAAGAATAGACTCCTTTCTCACTCCTGAACCCCACTATATAGAAACTACACTAATTGATAAGATGAACAAAAATCTTTTTGGACTAAATAAAATTCAGGTGCTGTATAGCAATGATATTAAGATTAGGAGAGTTGGAAATTCTTTAAGGTCAGAGAAATGGTTTTGTTAGTTTCTGATTCTGGTTTATTAGCAGAAGTAGCCTTGTACAGTGTACAGTGAGTGCATTTTTGTGGCTTCTGTGATATTTACAGCTGGAAGGGAATTCAGATATCAGTTGGTCCAATTCCTTTATTTTAGTTTGTTTTCAGTTAATGTAGCGATTTCATTGGTTCTTACTTTATGATCTTTTCTGCCACCATTTGAAATGGAATCCATTCTTGTAAGAATTAAGCAAAGATACCTATAGGCAGATAGTAAAGACATTTTGTTCTACCAAACTTTGCTTCTTTGCCATTAGTGGTGCATATGTTTGGTCATTTTTCATTTGTTTTTCAACTTGAAATTAAGCTTTCTTTTGTTTTATTTTTTAAACCCTTACCTTCTGTCTTAGAAATCAATACTGTGTATCAGTTCCAAGACAGAAGAATGTTGAGAGGCAATGGGAGTTAAGTGTCTTGCCCAGGGTCACACAGCTAGGAAGTATCTGTGTTCACATTTGAACCCAGGACCTCCCATCTTTTGGACTGGCTTTCAGTCCACTGAGCTACCTAGCTGCTCCCTCATCTTCCTTTTAGTGAGTTCTTTACATATATCATGGTAGTGACAAATATTATTTTTTTGGTTCTATTATTTCACTGCATCAGTTCATTTGAGTTTTCCCATCTCTCCCTGAATTCTTTCTGCTCATTGTTTCTTTTAATTGATGCTTTCTTTTTTTTTAATATTTACCTTCCTCTTAGAATCAATACTATTTTTTGGTTCCAAGGCAGAAAAGTGGTAAGCCTAGGCAATGGTGGTTAAATGATTTGCCCAAGGTCATACAACTAGGAAGTGTCTGAGGCCAGAATTGAACCCAGGATCTTTATTCTCCAGGTCTGGCTCTCTATCTGCTTCCATGCTCATTATTTCTTACTAAAAGATAATATTGCATTAAATGAGCATATTTTAGTTTATTTAGTCATTGATGGGCACTCACTTTGTTCCTAGTTCTTCATTGCTGAGAATGTTTTTCAAATATTTTATTTTATAGACAAGGAAACTGAAAGTCAGATAGAAGGTAAACACCAGGGACTATGGTTCAAGCCCAGGTCCTATGACTTCATAGCCAGTGTGCTTTCCTTCCTTTGGGTATATAAATCATAAGATTGGGGGCTTGAGTTCCAACTCTCCTATCCTGTGACCATATGACTCTGGGCAAGTCATATCATCTCTCCTGGCTTAAATTTCTTCATTCTGAGAGTGGGAACATGATATCTTATGATCAAATGAAATAATGAATATGAAAGTACCCAGGGAACTATTGGTAAAGAAATGGGCATAAAAGATAGTGCAAATAGAAAAAAAATCAGTGATATTATCTAGGCTGCATAAACTGATATATAAACCATACACCTACTAGAAATTGAAATATGAGTAATGATAGGCTCTTGATTCAAACACACTTTCGTCTTTAACAGGGATGTTAAATAAAAAAGGGTAGACGACCAGGGCAGACTTTCTTATTCTCTGTAAGAGGAAGACTGTCCCCTCCTCTATCCCATATTTGATAAAAAAGACTTCTCTGAAAATCTTGCAATATGCCTCCTTCACTGTTGACCCATTTCCAAATTCAATCAGAGCCACCATGGTTTCGAGAATGTTATTACAGGCAATGTGTCCTACTGTGCTGTACATGTTGGAGTTTCCTTTTGTAAAAGGCATAAATAGATATACTATGTAATGTAACCTGATGTCCTGACAACTCTCCTTACATTCAGGCTGAACATAAAGGTCACTGGTGAAAGGGAGAATGACAAGAGAAGGAGAAGGTTTTGGATAAGAATGGCATAGACTTGTCTCTCTCTCTCTGCCCTTCCTCCAACTGCAAAATTCTTAAATCATGAACTAGATGCCAAATTCTTCTTTGACTTAGCAAAATAGCCTTTTGCACAATCCATTTTTTTATTTTTATCTTTTTAAATTTTATTTGGTCAATTTCAAACATTATTCCTTGGTTACAATAATCACATTATTTCCCTCCCTCCCCTCCCCCTCCCCATCCCACAGCCGACGTGTAATTTCATTGGGTATTACATGTGACCTTGATCAGGACCTATTTCTATGTTGTTGGTGTTTGCACTAGGATGTTCCTTTAGTGTATATATCCCCAATCATATCCCCCTCAACCCATGTAATCAAGCAGTTGTTTTTCTTTGGTGTTTCTGTTCCCACAGTTTTTCCCTCTGGATGTGGATAGTGTTTTTGCTCGTAGATTCCTCCAAGTTGTTCATGATCACTGCATTGCCACTAATGGGGAAGTCCATTACATTCGATTTGTACAATCCATTTCTTAAAAATTTTTGTTCCTGCAGTTATTTGTCCTTAATCCCATCTCCCATCTCCCATTACTCTCTCCATGTAACAAAGGAAAAAAAGATTTAAGCAAAACATTTCATTAATACACACAGTGTCTGGTCTAATAATATATGCTCCATTCCACATCCATAGTCCCCCACACCATTATTGTTTCATTATTGGTTGCTTAGACTGATATTATGTCACATATCCTATTCCTTATGCCAAAGGTGATATGGGTAAGATTTGTTACTACCTAGTTGATTAACTGCACTGAGACATTTATGGTTATAATCCCATTTGGGGACACCTTGGCTCCAGGTAGTAGCCTTCCTCCCAATTACCTAGGAAGGGTGAAGGAGGCACTGAAGGCTGAGGCAATGGTGCCTCACTGAAGTTCCAGCATTTACAGAGAATCAAGAGATATTTCTTTTGTCCTCAGACCTCTATCTTGGGGCATTTTAAAAGGACTTTCAAGTTTGCAAATAATCTTATTTGAATCACAGAACTGCTCTGTGAGATAGACACTACAGGTATTATTATCTGTATTTCAGAGATGGGAAAAATGAGACTCATAAAATTTTAAGTGACTTGCTCTATGTCACAGAGCTAGTAAGTTTCAGATATGAGATTTGAACCCAGGTTTTCTGACTTTAGGTCTAACACTACCAGAAGCTTTTAAATCAGGGAAGGAGAGAACAAATTTAATATTTTTTTAAAAAGCATTCCTTTAAAGAAAGAAATTTTTAAAAAAGCATCTCCCCTAATACTAGCACATTGATGAATTGTCCATTTGCACTCAGCCAACTAGTTGATGTGTTTGGCAGCTCATTAACTAGCTGACCTAATGCTGATTGATAGCTCACTTGACAAGTGACATTGGTAGAAAAGAAAGGAAGTATCATTAGTCCCTTCTGCATTTTTATGTATTCTTTAGCTATTTCTAGGGTTCCATTGGTCCCAAATCCTTTCCCATAGTTCAGTTGCCCTTTTAACCAATGCCCTTTTCTATACACCATTCCCTTGATATGTTCTGATTCTCAGTTTTCCTTTCTGTAAAATGGAGACCATACTTCAGTTGCTTGCTTGTGATTGGGAAATTGCTTTGCAAAATCAAAAAACAGTATCGAAATGTGAGCTATTATAATTATTTGTTCAACATTCCTTACCTCATTGAGTGCCCATCATCCTTATAACTCCCTTAAATTGTCCTAAATTTGACAATGCCTCATACTGTCTTTCTCCCTTAACATTAACTGCTCTTGACTATGTTCTCTCTGTGTTATAATTTATACCCTTTTTTCCTCCAGCCACTATCAATGCAACCTAGACCTTACAAAATCTAGGCCAGTTGGTTGGTGTAGAGGTCAGTGGTGGTTCTGATGACTGTCTGACTAAAATCCCTGAAGCTGCAATCACTTTAGGAGAGAGGTGGCTCATCACCTAACAATTCTAGCCCCATACCTTTATGGGGAAAAATGGGTGCATATCATAGTGACAACATCCTGTGAGTAGTGATCTGGACTTGGGTGAGAGAGATGAGTTGTGCCATGCAGTGTGAATCATAAGAGGGCTACAATAGCAGTCTTTGGATTGTCTTTGGCAAAGAAATCTGGTTGGTACCCTGGAATAAAGACACAGTTATTCTGCCATAGATAATAATAGCAACTGGTATTTATAAAGTGCCTTAAGGCTAGCAAAACACAAATATAATCTCATTTTGTCCTCACGAAAGGTGACAAGCAAGTAAATACCTGACACTGGATTTGAACTCAAGTATTTCTAACTCCAAGTCCAACACCTTCTCCACAGTATAACCTACCTAGCTTCAGCCTATATTCAAAGATCAATTTAGATCTGAGTCCAGAGATCCCTTTTGTGGCAGTAGGTTACAGGCTAGGTAACTAGTCTGCTAATATCTCTGATGAACAATTAGAGATAAGGGAATGAAAGTTTATACGGAGTTAATATTTAACTGCTGCCAAGGTTTTTTTTAAATGAATTTTTAAAAGGTGCTCCTGGAAACCCTCATGCTTTAATCAAAGGATTGGTTCTCTAATGGTGAAAATTTCAAGGCATCATGGTAGCCTGCAGTGGGGATTCATAGGCTTATAGAATCCTTGAGTTCCCTTAAGATCTTAGGGATCATCTTGTTGAACTCCTCTCTGAAGCATGAATTCCCCCTCCCAAACATCATCAATAATATTTAGGGACTAGAAAACATTTTGGCAGCACTCTTCAAATCAAAGGATATAGATAGCTCTGGCTATATATTTATCGAATCTGTAATTCATTTTTACATATGGGGTAAAGGAAATGAGATAAGAGACAGATGAACATTTCCTGGCATGTAGCACAAGGATAGGAAGCGTGGCACTAGACAACATAGTCTCTGATGCTATTAGACAGGGTGTACCAGCTCATTCCTGGACATGACCTTTCATTATCAAAATCCATTTCTTGAAAACCGTAAGCATATGGTGTATAGACTGCGCCAGAATGGTACACTTAGTACCTGTCAAAGTATACAAAAATTCCCTCTGCTGTTCTCATTGTGATAGGAGCAGATGAGGAAAGAATACTGGGTTTAAGAGGCAGAGGACATGCCCAGATCTTAGCTCTTACATCACCTGCATGACCCTGGGAAAAAATTGCTTTACCTCCTCTCTATATTTAGCTTCTAAATGAAGGTGTCAGATTAGATAAATGAATGGATGAATGACAGATTTACTGGATACAGTGTTAAGTAGTGAATGAATGAAGTATTTATTAAGTGCCTGCTATATTTTAGAATGAAATTGTTAGCCTAGATGAAATGGATTGGCTGGAAGAATATTGGTTCCTGCCCTGAAAGTGGCTGTCATTCCTCTGGTGGTGGCATTGGACATTCCTCGAATCTTGGATGGGAAAACAGTTTGCTTTTCATACATTTTGTTATTACCCTTGCTGACCCACAAGCCAGAATGTTCTGGTTTTCCCCAATGCTACCTGAAGTTCTTGATGATCAGTGGAAAAATCTGCAGGACTAGATTGGCCACAGCAAATTTGAGATTTTTATGCAAGTTCACAGCTAGAACCCGGGTCCAATTACTGTTAAGGGTTTGATTTTGCTGCTGTGAAAGCCCCGTGGATTAGGCCTTTCAGAGGAATGGAAAAAAAGCTGCTTCTGAACTTTGTGCCTCCACTGGAAACTCTGGGACAGAACAGTCCTTGGAGTGCCGGCACATTTACAATGTAAACGTTTTCTTTTCAAGGTCAGGGCTTGAAAGCACTAGGCTGCTATTGAAACTGCAGGGGCAGAGCTTGGAACAATTCTTCTTGGTGTTCTAAAAATATGGAGCTTTATTTGCAAACTGCAGGATGCAGTTTAAAGGACAGAGATTCAACATTTAAATTTTTTAAACTGCCATGTAGCCCATTTCTCTCTGTTTTGGGGGGGCTCCACACAAAGGGCTACCAATTGCTGGGAATTGCATCAAATTAACCCTCTTGGCTTCTAGCACTGAGCCGCCCCCATCCCGTTCAGTGCTGGTGATGTGTCATTAGATTCATGGAAGCTGATTTCCTGACACATTAGAGCACATTCTGAAATGCCAGTTTGGTAGCGTCAAGATCATAGTTGAGAAAGCTGGGAAGCAGCTAGGACAAAATGACCCATTCTTTATTGATAGTTGGGATTGTCCAGTGATTAAAAAAAAAAAAAAACTTTTTTTTTTTGCTGGATTTATTATACCAACTCTCTTTTGTTCCAGTCAAATAGGCCAGGTTCCTGATCCTTGAACTTGACATTCCATCTTGTCTTTCTGTGACTTTGCTTAGGCTGTCCTCTACAACTGGAACATTCTCCCCCCACCCTTTTTTTTTCTCTGCCTCTTATAATATCATCTTTAAAGCTTAGCCTGTGTACTTTTCTTAATCCTTCTATTTGTTAGTACTCTTTCCCTCCTTGTTTATTTGTTTTAATGGTTTTCAAAGGGTCCTTTATACTTTAAGAGAACCATTTGATAAGATGCTCTCCAAGACCCCTTCCACCTTGAGCACGGTATGAACTGATGTATCCAAGAACTTGATGGCATGATCCCTTTAATGAAGCAAAAGTGACCAGCAGGTTCTAAAACATTTGTCATAATAGGATCACAGAATTAGGAATCTTAGAAATCATCTAGTCCCACCCTCTCATTTTACAGAGGAGATACCTGCAGCCTAGAGACCTGTACTTATTTTCCTAAGGTCAAAAAGGGCCACAAGATCATGCCAGTAAGCCTGTGCTTTCCTTTGTGAAAGTTGGCTAACTGGTCATGACGTTATTGCTATAGGTATGATATATGAGTAGAATTGTAGCCTTAAAAGGAATTTGGGTGAATGCCATCCTGGTGGGAGGATGTGAGCCATGACTCATTAATTTGAGCCCCTGGGGAGTGTGAGCCAGGAGTAGGGAATACTTAATTGGACTCAGCTTGTTTGAGTCTGTTATGCTCTTGCCAATCTGGACATCTAATAACAACTGGAAGCAATGGCCTAGAGTCTGGAAGAGGCAGTACTTGGAAGATTAATGGAACTGGGTTTTGGGTTGGTGGCATGAGCAGGAACACATGTGACAGATCTCATGGTATCTCAAGGTAACAAGAAGTTTTGTACATGGCAAGAAAGGATCTAAACATTAGTTTGATGAGGGACAGGTAGATGGTTTGGTGGCTAGAGAGCCAGGCCTGGAGACTGAAGGTCCTGGGTTCAAATTCGACCTCTGATACTTTCTAACTGTGTGTCCCTGAGCAAGTCACTTAACCTCAATTATCTAACCTCTACCACTCTTCTGTCTTGTAACTATTGCTTCTCAGAAAGGAAGGGTTTAAAACAAAACAAAATCAATTGGTCTGATGAAAAAAAGGCTATTGGATTCAGGAAACTACTGAATAAATATGGATTGATATCTGGAGGATACCTTATATGTGGCATCCTATTGTCTGTAACTTAGTAGGTTTGCATACTGAATGTTTTACTTTTAATTTTGTTCTCTTAAGGGAAGAAGGAACATAGTTTAGTGGAAAAATTACTGGTATTAGAGTCAAAAGACCTGGGCTTAAGACCTAGCTCTATTATCAATTATTTGTACTATCTAGAGCAATTCTCAACTTTTCTGAACCTCACTTTGCTAATTTATAAAACAGGAAAAGGGCTGAAGTATGGAAAGCACTCTACAAACTTTAAAACATTATAGAAATGTAAGTGATTTTTATTTATTACTGGTAAAATCTTAGGAAAACTCTGGAGAGCTAAGGGAGAAATAAGAAAGTGCTCTTGCTAAGGAGAAGCTGGGAAGGGAGTATTTGGAGTACCCAGAGGACAAGTAAGGACTGGCATCAGGGGTGGAAATATAGAAAGGGTCATTGTTCTACCAGTTCAGTAGAGCAAACTCAATAAAGGTAAAAAAAAATAGGAAAACCCAAATAGGAATATGTCTGTGGCTTAGGTCACAACAAAAAAGGGGACAATTGTGGAAAGGAAAACTCAATCAAGCTTTGGACTTTCTGCCATTGAGGTGGAGCAGACAGCAGTTGGAATGTTGGACTGAAAATGATGGACAATGATGACAGTTGATGGGGGGAGGGTGACTGGGAGAGTGAAAATTGCTCTCAAAGTCTCCCTTTCCTGGCCCTCAGATGGGAAGGAGTGCTCTCTCCCTGTCCTTGGATAGAAATGCCTCTATTCCTGGATTTTTCCAACTGTGTGCTCTACCTGGATTCTTATGATCATGTCATTGAACAAAAGGATTTTAGGGTTGTGGTTTGAACTGTATGGCCAGTCTTTAGGGCATAAGCCTAAAGAGACAGACACAACCAGCTCTGAATGTCAGAACTTTTTCCTTCCTCTTGCTGTCTTCTGCTAAAAACTTTGAACTTAAGAAAGCTAGCACAGATATAACATATACAGTAATAAAAGAAATCCTCCACAAGCCTGTGAGGCCTGGCCTCAGCTCAAAAGCTGAGAGAGACCCAAACCCCATCTGGGGAAAAGTATAGGGCAATTCCAATTCCCTTTACCCTGACACCTTCCCTATTTAAACGTGTTATCAAACTCATCGTGAGTTAAATAACCCACAGTCATTTAAGAGGACTATCATTTCAAGGGGACATAGAGGGAGCAGAACCTAAGGACAGCCATTCAATCATAAACAGTCCTTATTGGACCTCTGCCAGTAGACCTTGGTCAGGGAGAGGCTTGTCCCTCAGGGGTCTGTGCTTACCTGCTCTAGGGTATCTTCAACATCAATCAATAGAGAAGATGTCCCCTGAGGCTATCATAGTTGACCCATTTCTCAGGAACCCCATTTTTCACAGACGGCCTCTCAACAGTGTATCTCTCTCCTTTTACATCAACAGCATCCATATTCCCTCTATCCATTCAATTCCTCCATTCCCTGTTACAAAACCTTCCTTATCCCCTGTTACTTCTTCACAACAATTCCTTTAACTACTACACTAGTAAGGGTTTTATGCCTGAGATTTTTTTTTTACAGCTTATCAGAGTTACATGATCCTGGACTCTCTAACACAGGAATACCCAAGAGAGTAGTGAATAAGTCAGAAGGATTCATCACTGTGGCTGACCTTTGGGCTGAGCACCATCATCATTCATGCCCTTCAGGGGTCTCCCAGTGTTCATGACTTCAGATAATTCATAGTACCATTTGGAGCACAGAACTCAGGAACACAAGTGCCCAAGAACACAAATGGAGCTAGGGAAAACCACTGGTCTCTCTAAACCAGCAGTTCTCAAGCTCTCAATTTGTAGCAATGAGAATACATAATGCATATCAGATATTTGCATTCCAAATCAGTTTTGAAGTAGCCACCAAAATAAGTTTTTGGTTTGGGGCCACCGCAACATGAGGAACTATATTGCGGGGTCACGGCATTAAAAAGGCTGAGAACCACTGCTCTAAACACTTGACTTGGGGAGAGGTATTTTACTAGAATTTACTACAAAAAGTATCATTCCTGGTTTGTTCTTATTCATCAATTTGTCTTTCTCCCCACTTTCTTCTCTTCCCAATAATACAGTGTAACTTCTGAAGACAAAGTCGACCTGTATATACACCAGCCAAGAAACCTACCTTCTCCCACCTTTATGTTCTGATTAAAGATAACCTCATATTGGGAGAAGGCCCTATGCATTCCTCAGGGTTATTTCCTGCAGTTGCTGCTTTGCCATCTCCATTTTCTCAACTGTTCTGGCTTCCTTTAATGTGGCAACTACAAGAGAAGTTACCTATGCAACCTTGGATTTTACAATTTAAATATTTTTCATTATTCAGTTTTAGTGACAAAGTTGTTCATAAAACTTCTCTCAAAATTCCCAATTTGTCTCTGGTGAGAATTAAGCAAGAATTTCATAGGCTTCATGAATTATACATCATTACCCCCCTCTGTTGTTCTTCAGGGATTTTTGAACGGCACTTTTTTTTCAAAGAACATTATTTGGCATTGCTTTTACAGCGCTCAGAAAGCTGAGTGACTGAGAGTTCTGTCAGTGACAGTTTCATATCAATTTGAATGCTATTCCCTGCCCCTCCTCCAATTCAAAATTATTTTATCTACTTCTTCCCCAAGGTCACTAATAGGCATTTGGAATATCTACAAAAAGTTAATATTTATCTTTAAGGGGAATGTAAAAGAGGTAACAAGTTGTAAGAGAATGAGCATTGGAGTAGGAACCACAAGACCTGGGCAGTGGTCCACACAACTGTGTGATTAGTCACTGTGTAATCACTCCCACTCCAATGCGCATTTATGGGAGTAGGGCTGGCAATGAGGCAGAAGGGCCATAGATGACTGATGTACACACACATATAATATATATGCACAGACCACATTTTCTATTCAGCAGGTCAAAATGTACATCTTTGATGTATGGTCAAACTTCTTGAATCTGATTCCTAGAAACTGATGACCTGAAACCTATTTATTCCTTCTGCAAAAGTGTCATTTCTACTATGTCCCAACTTAGCTCCTTTTCACAACCTTATATAGCTTTATTGTTTCATAGACCCAAGAGCAATACTACCTCAATAATTTCTCCCCAAAACATGTCCAGATTTGAACCCAGGTCCTTCTGACTCCAGGACTGATGCTCTAGCCACTGTCCCACCTAGTTGTCCTACATGTTTCAATTAGGATGCAATATGGCATAGAAAAAAGAGCATTGATTTTGAAGTCAGAGGATGTGACTTTGAATCCTATTTCTGATGTTTACTACTTGTGTGACTTTGGGTAAGTCACTTATTTGTGCTAATATAAGATTTAAAATTTTAAAATTTATGATCCTATGACCTTTTCAGGAACTTCCTGGTGAAGAATTTTCTACCAGCATTTAAGATTACTTAAAGAGACCGTTCCTCCTAAGGTTGCTAAAAGTTCAGTGGCTTGTCCAAGGTCCTGAACTAGAATTCAGGAGGTTTATCAGGAGGCATCTCACCAGTCCTGGACAAGCCACTGAACTCTGAGCAGCCTTAAGAGGTGGAAAGATATCTTGAGTCTTATCTTCTATTACATGAGTACTGCTTTATATCTTTTAGTGTGTTTCCAGCTGGGGGTTCTGAGCTTCTAGATAATTCTTAAAAATATATGCTCAGAAAATACAGATGCTGTCCTGTGGAAAAGTGAAGTTTACAATTTGTACTCAAACTTTAAATATCTAAGAGACAAATCTTTTTTCCTCTGCCAGACTTGAATCAGAAGCTAACTGACAAGGAGGAAAATGAAGGCTTTGAGCTATTGTTTCTTTTTACCATCTGGCAGTGGTAAAAGAAGCAGAGGCATGATCACAGGGCAAGGAGAAGGAAAGAGGTCAGGGGGTCTAGTCATTAAGACAACTTATACCCATGTTTTGATTGAGATAAGAGAGTTTCATAAAATATTTTTTGCAACAGATAAACTTGAACAAACATTAAATAAACATGTCTAAAATGATACTTTAGTAGGAACTTTAAAAATAGATTTTTAATAGAAATAATCTTTAAGACACAATTAGCTATTCCTATTTAATCAAAATTATAGTTGACATTTGTAGGGTGAGACAATATTTCCAAAGCACAATCCATACATTATCTCATTTACAAGTGTTTTAACTCTCTTTGACAGAAAAAGACTAGAGATAGCACAGCAGCAGCAGATACTTTCCTGGGCTTGAAGTCAGGAAGATAAGGGTTTAAATCTGCCTCTGAAGTTTATTACTTATTTGACCCCAGGCAAGTCACTTGTAATAATAGGTTTACAAAGCACTTTCCAAATGTTATCACACTTAACCTTTGTTTTTTACTTTGGCTTTGTCAGATATCATGTTTGCGACTCCTGCCTTCTTTTTATCAGTTAATGCCCAATAGATTTGACTCCATCCTCTTTTACCCTATGTGTGTCTGCCTTGGCTATAATATTCCTGGGTATTGTCAGTTGGGGACTGAGTACAGGAGGTGATCTGTGGATTATTTTAATCTCCACTTTTCCCTCTTGTTCTAGAATATTGGGGCAGTTTTCTTGCATAATTTCTTGTAGTATGATATCCAAGCTTTTTCCTTTTGTCATGGTCTTCTGGTAGACCAATGATTCTTAAGTTGTCTCTATTGGAATGATTTTCTAAATCTTCTGTTTTGTGAATGAGGTGCTTCATATTTTCCTCAATTTTTTCATTCTTTTGATTTTGTTTTATAGTGTCCTGCTGCCTTGTGAAGTTACTTGCTTCTAATTGTTGTATTCTGGTTCTTAAAGACTGGATTTCATCCCTGGCTTTTTGGTCATCCTTCACATTATGGTCTGATTTTCTTTGGAGGTCATCTTTCATCTTCTTTGTTTCCTCATTCATCTCCTTTGCCACGTTTTCAAGCTGATTAATTTTGGCTTTCAAGACCCAGTTTTCTGTTTCCAGATGACTTATCTTGCTTTTAAAGTTGTCTTCAACCTCTCTTAATTGTGTTTTGCATTGTATTTTGAGTTCTTCCAAAGCCTGTATCCAATTTGCTGTGGTTTCTGTTTTTTTTTTTTTTGCTTGGTGTTCCCTCATCCTTCTCTGTTCTGTTTGCTCTTTGTTCATTGCCTGCATAGAAGCTATTGATTGTAATTTCTTTTTTCTTTTTCTGTTGTTTGCTCATATTTATCCCTTCTTTACTCCCTGCGATTGCCTTCACTCTTGCTCCTCTCATTTTTGTTGACTCTGTGAGCTTTTCTGTCAGCCTTCAACCTTGGAGATTAGTCAGCAAATCTCTCAGCCCAGTCTGTGGGGGAGGGTTGTTGTAGCTTGAACTTCCCTGCCCTCTGAAGGCTTTGATGGGATTAAGTCCAGCAGTCTGTGGGGGAGGGGTGTTGGAGCTTGAGCTTCCCTGCCCTCTGAAGACTTTGATGGGATTAAGTCAAGGGAAGTAGGAGGGATTTTGAGCTGGATGTGCCTTGAGGCCAAAACCTCTGGAGGGCAACTAGGCTGCCCACTCTGAGCTCTGCTCTCTGCATTTCTTCTCCAACTGCTTCCCCACTGCCTGTGTTCGATGCTATGAGCCTGGCACAGCTTTGCCCACAAAGTATTCCCTCCAGACCAGCACCCTTGCCCACCTAGAGGTTCCAGCTGCCCTGGAGGCTTAGCACTCTAGGTGGGGGTGGGGGGCTGGGACTTTCCTTCTTCCTTCCCCTTAAACCTGAGAGTTTTCAAATTCAGGCTTTTGGGGGGTGTCCAAAATCTTGAATTTGAAAACTCTTAGAAACTCAGAAATTCTATAATATAATATAAATTATTCACATATATATTGACTATTACTTATTCTATTTCAAAATTAAACCTTTTTTTGAAAAAAAATAAGTTCAGGTGTTCAATATAATTGAAAATAGTGTCCAGTTGTCTCTGTTGTCTAATCCTTGATGCATG
Source organism: Monodelphis domestica (assembly GCF_027887165.1). Taxonomy (NCBI): domain Eukaryota; kingdom Metazoa; phylum Chordata; class Mammalia; order Didelphimorphia; family Didelphidae; genus Monodelphis; species Monodelphis domestica. The sequence continues at coordinate 99,244,093 of NC_077232.1, forward strand.
CAGTCAATCATTTCCAATGGAAGGTACTCTTTTCACATGAGAGCAATCCACCCATGATTTCTTTTCTCAAATTTTTATCACTGTTGCTATTACTATTACTAGTTTTTTTTACTATATTACATATATACTATATATATCTATATATCTATCTACATATCTATCTATATATCTATCTATATATATATATATATACTATAATATACTAATTACTATTACTACACTATTACTAGTACTTGGAATGAACCTTTCTAGGGTGGCTGAGTTGATCCTGTGTGCTGGAAGTTCTTTACATATACTTTATCTCCTAGTTTTAAATCATGAAGAGAAAAGTCTATAGGTCTAGCTTGCACCACAGTTCTAGATTCCTGAAATTCTCATATTTTGATTTGCAGATCTTGTATATATGAGGCAACAGAAGTATCTCCTCCTAGCAATGATGTATATACAGGCTTAAGATGTTTAGCATGCATTGGTGGATGACCAAACAGCATCCCAAATGATGAGATGTGTAGATCTCCCCTGGGCCTGTTTTGAAGGTAAATAGTGCTAGAAGGAGAATGAGTCTCAGTGCATAAGTTTCTAATCATGATTGATTTTAAGTTCTCTGTTCATTCTTTCAACTTGCCCTGAGCTCTGAGGATGGTTTGGTACATGAAACTTTGGAGTAACCCCTAAACATGAGTAAATTTGTGATAAAACCAAATCAGTAACTTCATGAGGATACATTATCATTAGTGGGCATCACAATACTAAATCTGCAGATTTTGTTACCAGCAGAGCTGTTGCAGCTATGCCTCTAAGATATGGTGGTACTCCTGAAGCTATTGGGTCTAGTTGAGCTGAATAATATGCAATTGGACATTGAACAGTTCCTAAAGCTTGAGTTAAAACACTTGAAGCTACTCTTCTCTGTTCCTGTATATATAGAGCAAATAGTTTGTTGTAATCTGGGATGCCTAGATCAGGGGCAGACAGGATAGCCTTTTTAAATTTAGTCAGTGCTGCTGGTGTTCTGCCTCCAACCTAAGTGGTTCAGTGACTGCATCTTTCATCAGTGCTATAAGGGATTTGGTGATGTCCCCATAGCAAGGAACCCATTGCCTGCAAAATCCTATTGTTCCCCAAATTGCTCTCAACTGTCTCTTAGTGGATGGGGCACTCAATTTTTGGATATCTTCAACACATATAGGGGAAATGAAGTGGTATGAATTTTAGATTTACTCCATCCTGTTTAAAATCACCCAGGAATGTATACACCCCCAAAGGTGTATAAAGGGTTAAGGATTAACTGTGGAGGAGGAAGTTCTATGACCTGCATGTGCTGGCAAATGACAAATCAGAAACAACTGAATGACCCTTGGGCTGTCCAAAGCCAAGTTTAAGCCACCATTGGTACATGTGAGACACAGGAAGTGATGTAAAGAACTGCCTTTATATTTCACATCATTTCCTGTGAGAGGTCTCTTTTGGCAGTGGAACTTAACTTGAAGGAGGTGTGAGACCTCAGACAGCTTCCCTTAGATGACCACATGGTGAGTTTTAAGACTGACTCCCCTTTTCCTTAGCTCTTTCTGGAGGCACTAGCCTCCAGGGAGGCCCCTCATCTTGGAGGAGGCCTTATGGCTAGATTTAATCTTCTGGGAAGGCCCTTTGATTGAGGCCTCTTAACTCTCTGGCTCAGACCAGGCCAGAGCAGATCTTCCCTTATCCCCCCTCTCTCTCATTCCTAATTTTTTCCTTCTATTGTAAATAAACCACCATAAAATTCCATCCTGATTTGAGTATTTCATTGGGATTTAGAATTTAAATCCCTGGTGACCACTAAAAAATATATTCAGTCTCAACCCTAAAATTTTATCCTTAACTGTTGGTGCCATCAGCTAAAACAAATCCTAAATACCCCACTTTTGGGAGATAGCATTGAACCTTTGCCTTTGAGATCTTGTGTCCTCTCTTATATAATTCCAACAGGAGATGTTTGCTATCTTCTTTGCATGCTGTGGCATTTGGTGAGGGAAAGAGCAAATCATCCACAAATTATATTAAACAGCTCTCCTTAAACTCGATATTTGCCAGATCTTGTGTCAAAATTTGGGAAAATAATGCTGGACTTTCTACATAACCTTGAGGTAGACAACACCACTCAATTCCCTTTGAGGAGTCTATATTCCACTAAGAGAGGAAACATATTTTAAAAGAAATATTCATAAAATAAAAACAAATCCTTAGAGGGAAGGCACTGGTAACTGGAAGAGAGAAGGAAACAAGCATTTACTAAATTCCTGCTAGGTACCAGGCACACTGCACAATGCTTCGCAAATATTATATCATTTTATCCTGACCACAATATTGGAAAATAGATGCTATTATACTTCCCATTTTATAGCTAAAGGGACTGAGACAGGCAGTGGTTAAGTGATTTACCCAGGTTCACATAGTTAAATTTCTACCTCAGCCACCTAACCGCCTCTAGGTAGTTGAATGAATGAATGAATGAATGAAATGAATGTTTTAGACTAGATGATTCCAAAGATCTCTCCCAATACTAATATATTGCCCATATTAGCTTTCCTGCCTTCTTCCATCTTATTTCCCACCATGTTCTATATGTTCTTGTGACAATGAACTTCTTGCTATTCCTCCCACAAGACCCTCTGTCTCTCTTTTCACTTTGTTCTCCATATCTAAAATGTTCTCTTTCCTTGTCTCTGCCTTCTGGTTTCCCTGGCTTCCTTGAAGAGATAAACTCTTATATCCTGCAAGAGATCTTTTTGGGGCCTCCTAAATATTAGTGCCTTCTCTCATTTAACCTGTGATTATTTTGTGTGTACATAGTTACTTATCTGTTTCCCTCATTGTTTTCCTCATTGTTTCCATCATTGAAAATATAAGCTTCCCTCATTGTTTCCCTCATTGAAATATAAGCTTCATGAGGGTCAGGACCATATTTCTGCCTTTCTTCATCTCAATGGTGTATAGCACAGTACCTGGCATATAATAACACTTGTTCAGTAGTATGTTATGACCTGGTTAGACCCTTCCAAATGGACAGCCAGTGGAGTACAGTGATAAATCAGGAAGAGTATACAGAGATCTCAAGGTACTGAGCTCCTGGAGGAATCAATGACAACAAATGGATGGTGGTGAAAATAAATATGGAGGATTGCTGAGGTTAACCAACAGTGTCTTCTCAGTTATGTCTGGGTCATTTCCTTCAGAGAGCCTATTAATACGAAAGTAGATAGAGAAAGTTGCACTAATTTAAGAAAATGCAGAGATACAATTTTTATTATTTTGGAAATATCTTACCCAATGATGATAGTTCAGATTCTATAATGCTTTGAGGTTTATAAAGCACTGTCTTACAATCAACCTGAGGATTTAAGGTGTGTAAGTATTATTATCTGCATTTTATAGTTAAGGAAAACTGAAGCTCAGAGATTCTCTGAGCGATTTGCATAAGGTCATGCAATTAGTAAGTTTTGAGCCTGTATTAACTGACTCAAACCTAATACTTTTCTCATTATGTCATGCTATCTCTAGGAATCTTTTCTCTTGAGAAAAATTTGTATATTAAAACCCCTCTCCCCCACTTTTTAATGTTTCTGGGAAAAATGAAGTTCATTTTAGAAATTTGGGAAAGCTTTCTTATTTTTAGTTCAAATATGTCAAATCAAGCATTCTCTTTCAGAAAAGACATGTGACATAGCAGAAAGATGTCAGGACTTATAGTAAAATGATTTGGGGTTGAGTTCTGACTGACACTTTCTAAACATAAGATCTTGGGCAAGTTACACCCTCTGTGGATATTATTTTCTTTTTGTGTAAAATGGAGATAATAATAATATACTACTTATCTCTTGGAATTGTGAAGTTCAAATGAAATAATGGATGTAAGGTGTTTTGTAGTCATAGTGTATTATAAAATACAGAGTAGATCTGACTTGTCCTTTTTACCTATTTGTACTCCTGACTTGGAGGTGAAAACATTCTTCTCCTCCAACTTCTCTCAGTATTCCACTACATGTTTTTTTTTAAACCAAAAGATTTGAATCAGTAATGTAACAATCATTAGAATATACTTAACCTATTTTCTGCAATGTGGCTTAGGCTCTCATAAAAATATTCCAGAAAATATCTTTCCAGGACAGAATAACATTCCTTACCTAAGGTGTAGGCAAGGGTACACTGGAGCCAGCTGAAACTTGCTGGAGAGAGCCAATTATTTGTGTTAGCATCTATACTGTGGAAATCATAAAAGCTACAAATCAGGGCTTGATTTATTGTTTTGTTGATTGTCTAGAAAATGATGGAGATGGATATATAATCTAGATATAAAAAATTATGACATAAGTATATCAGGAGAACATAGGATAATTTACCTAGCAGATCTATGGAGAAGGGAAGAATTTATGACCAAACAAGAGATAAAGAATATTATAAGATGTAAAATGAATAATTTTGATTATATTAAACTAAAAAGCTTTTTACAAGCAAAAACAATATAACCAAGATTAGAAGGGAAACAACAAACTGGAAAAAAATTTTTTTCAATAAATTTTTCTGCTAAAAGTCCAATTTCTCAAATTTATACAGAATTAAGTCAAATCTATAAGAATACAAAGTATTTCCCTATTAAAAGGTCAAAGGATATGAATAGGCAATTTTCAGATGAAGAAATGAAAGCTATCAATAATCACATAAAATGCTATAAATCATTTTCATTAGGGAAATGGACATTAAAACAACTTTGAGGTACCACCTCATACATATCAGATTAGCCAACATGACAGTAAAGAAAAGTGATAAATGTTAGAGGGAATATGGCAAAAGTGGGGCACTAATGAATTCTTGGTGGAGCTTTGAACTGATCCAACAATTCTGGAAGGTAATTTGGAACTATGGCAAAAGGACTATGAAACTATACATACCCTTTGATCCTGAATACCACTACTGGGTCTGTATAGCAAAGAGATCATAAAAAGGGAAAAGAATTTAATTGTACAAAAATACTTATAGCAGCTCTTTTTGTGGTGGCAAAGAATTGAAAATTGAGGCAATGCTTGAACAAATTGTGGTATATGTTGGCGACAGAATGCTATTATGGTGTAAGAAATGATAAACAGGATGATTTCAGAAAAAGCTGCAAAGATCTACATGAACTAATGCAGAGTGAAATAAGCAAAATTGGTGAACATTTTACACAGTAAAAGCCATACTGTTTGATGATCAACTGTGAAAGACAGCTACTCTCAGCTGTCCAATGATCTGGGACAATTCTGAGGGATTGATGACAGAATTCTATCCACTTCCAGAGAAAGAATTGTTGGAGTCAGATGCAAATCAAAATATACTATCTTTCACATTAGTTTATTTACCAGCATATCTCTAGGTATATTTGGGACTATCCTCTATGTCTGTGAAAAATGCAAGACAATATTTTCTATGTTTTTTTTTTAAAGAAAACCTTTATCTTCTGTCTTAGAATTAATACTAAGTATAGGTTCCAAGGCAAAAGAGGGTTAAAAGCTAGGAACTTGCCCAGGGTCACCCAGCTGGGAAGTGTCTAATGTCAGATTTAAACCCAGGACTCCCGGACTTCAGGCTTGGCTCCCTATCCCCTGAGCCACTAAGCTGCCACAACAGTACTTTTTCTAAAAGCGGGTTTTTGTGTGATTTTTCTGTCTTTTCATAGACTGTCAATTCCTGGTACTATTTATCCATACTTCTTCTACAAATCCAATCTGAACACCAGCAATTGTCTGTAGCAGTCAATTCGAGTAGTGATCAACAGAATTCACTGGTCTTTCAAATCTATATTGTTTAATCTTGACACCATTTCCTGAGTTTTGACAAGTTGCTCATGTCAAAGATTTCTGTTTTTTGGAACCATTCAGTCCTTGGCTGTTTTTGAAAACCATCTCTCTTTTGACATTCCTCTGTGATTAAGTTCTGGCTTAGTAACTTGCTAATACTACAGGTCATGCAAATGAAACAAACACCTTTTGAGGCTTCCTCAAGTGAAAGGTGTTATAAAAAGACAACTATTAATGATTCAAGATGACAGGTAGTTTTGTGAAAAAGAACCATGGAAAACGGGCAGGAGTTCTCGTCCCAACTCTTCCACTTTCATTTGTTAATTATTTTTTGAGCAAGCACGTAGTATGTTTAAGATCCCATTGCAATAGCTGAAGAACCACAAAGATGAATGAAAGAGTCCCTGCCATCAGGACAGATAGATATAATTTAATGTGAAAGATTTAACTGTTCAAATCTTTCTTTCAAAATTACTACATACTTTAGGGATCTGGGACCCTTGGATATTAAGATATGGAATTTCAATTTATAGAATCACAGAATCTTAGAGTTGAATGGCATATTAGAAATTGTCAAGCCCAATTCATACCTGGGGGGAAAATCCCCCAATTGCCAACAAGTTGGTGTGAGCTCTTTGTTTGAAGATCTCCAGTGATGAGGAAGGCAGTATCTACAGAGACAGCTAATAATAATAGGAGATAAAAAAATCCATTTTAAAATTGTTAACCTTAAATTTGGTTCTGTAACTTCCATCCCTTGCTCCTATTTCTTCTCTGGGTTTTAAAATAAATATAGTCCCTTCTTTAGGTGACAACTCTTAAGCACTTTAAAGACAACTATTAAGATTTCTATTAGTCCTATTAATTTAGCAGGCAATTGGGAATCATTGGTGTCTTTTGTATAGGGGAAAGAAGTAAATTATTTTTAAAGATATTGATTAGTAGACAAACCTTTGAGGGCTTACTTAAATATTCGTTACAGTGCCATGCATTGTGTTAAGTTCAGAGAATACAAAGAAAATCAATCTGCCCCTCCTCACCAAAACTCCACCCAAGCCCAAACCAACAACAACAACAACAACAACAACAACAAACAGTTCCTGTGTTTAAAGAATACACCTTCTTGACTTCCTGTCAAGATGGTGGCTTAGAGAAAGCTAAAGTTCAGATCTCCTGAAACCCTTCCCTATAAATCTCAAACTATATGCTCCTAGGGCGCCGAAATTCAAAACAATCAACAGCATAGGCCCTGGGAATCCTCCTCCTGGACCTGGACATGGATCAAAAGGTACAGCCCCCCTCAAAAGCCAGAACCCGAGATCACTTGGACCTAAGGGGTAGGAGCTCAGAGTCCAAGGCTCTGGGAAGCTGCGGCCCCTCCCCCCTCAGAGAGCAGGGTCGTCTGAAACAACAGTAACCCTCAGGGCCTTCTATCCTAGTCTCAGTGAAAGTCACTGCCCTCAGAGCTCCGGGAAGCTGTGGCCCCTCCCCCCTCAGAGAGCAGGGTCCTCTGAAACAACAGTAACCCTCAGGGCCCACAAGACAGCCTCACGGCCAGCTATTCTGAAGGCAACTTCCGGAAAGCAACCCGACCCAGTCGAGGGGGGCACCCAAACAGCAGGGAAACAGAGAGAGCCGGGGGAGAGTGTAACCCCCTGGCCGGATCCTTCCATTCCAGGTCCAGTGAAAGTCACTGCCTTAAGGCGTACTCAGTTCAACTCAGGGAAAGCTCATAGAATGGACAATCTGCCCAGGACTAAAACCTCTGAACACCAGACAGAGATAAGAAAAGCTAATCCTCCACATTCAGAGATGGCAAACTCCACAGAAGCACAGAAGCCCCCAAATCCCAAGAAAAATAAGAAGAAAGGGGCAACTTTGGACACATTCTATGGAGCCAAAAATATAAAATACAGAGGAGATAGAAGACGATACACAAGAAAATGCTCCGAAACCTCCAAAGGAAATGGAAACTCTCCACAAACCCATGAAGAATTTGAATCAGAAATGACCAAAAAGATGGAAGCCTTCTGGGAGGAAAAGTGGGAAATAATGCAAAAGAAATTCACGGATCTACAAAACTGGTGTGACAAAACTGAAAAGGAAAACCAGGCTTTAAAGGCCAGAATCAGGCAACTGGAAGACAATGATCGTGTAAAAGAGCAAGAATTAATAAAGCAAAGCCAAAATACCAAGAAATTAGAAGAGAACATAAAATATCTCACCGACAAGGTGACAGATCTGGAAAATAGAGGGAGAAGAGATAATTTAAGAATAATTGGACTTCCAGAAAAGCCAGAAATAAACACCAAAATTGACATCGTGATACAAGATATAATCAAAGAAAATTGCCCAGAGATTCTAGAACAAGGGGGTAATACAGCCACTGACAGAGCTCACAGAGCACCTTCTACACTAAACCCCCAAAAGTCAACTCCCAGGAATGTAATTGCCAAATTCCAAAGCTCTCAAACAAAAGAAAAAATCCTACAGGAAGCCAGAAAAAGACAATTTAGATATAAAGGAATGCCAATCAGGGTCACACAAGACCTTGCAAGTTCTACTCTGAATGATTGTAAGGCATGGAACACGATCTTCAGAAAGGCAAGAGAGCTGGGTCTTCAACCAAAAATCAGCTACCCAGCAAAACTGACTATATACTTCCAAGGGAAAGTATGGGCATTCAACAAAATAGAAGATTTCCAACTTTTTGCAAAGAAAAGACCAGAGCTCTGTGAAAAGTTCGATATAGAAAAACAAAGAGCATGGAATACCTGAAAAGGTAAATATGAAGGAAAGGGAAAAGGAGAAAAATGTTATCTTTTTCTTTTACTCAAACTCTCTTCTCTAAGGACTACATTTATATCAATCTATGTATACTAACAGGTGGGGAAAATGTAATGTGTAAATAGGGGGAAAAGAAAGACCAAAAACAATAATCTTTCTCACATAAATATTCACACAGGAAGGGGAGGGGAAGAAAACTCCTATAAGAAGGAGAGTGTAAACCTCAAAATTCCTTAGACTTATAAATGTTGGAAATTTCACCATTGGGATATTTCATACTTGGAAAATTTCTTACTGATAGTCTATTGGAATGGGAACCCCATTGGCATGGGAGGTTCCTTCTCTTCCCTTTTTCAGATTACTTTAGGACAGAAACCTTTTGCTGAACAATGGAAAGGACTTTGACCTATGCTTAAGCATAGAACAGGAATTTCTTTGAATCATGATTGATTTTAGAATTGATACAAAGGAGATACTTGGAATAAATCTCCACCCTATTCAGTCCTAACAGGATTGAGTAAGGGCTGCAGCCTAGATCAAAGATTTAATCATTTGAAAATATGACCTTCAACAGACATGTGAAAAAGCCAGAAACCTCTGGGGGGTCCTGGGTTAAGCTAGAGCCTCCATTGGCACAGGGAAATTGATGAACAGTGATTGGTAGATGGGAGAACTGAGAGGAGGAACTTGGATGATTTCCTTAAAGATAGGAGGGTCTGGAGACTTGAGGGGGGTTGAGGAGTTTGGTCGGGGTGATTGCGGTGGACTCGGAGAAGCTTGCGCTGAAGGAAGCTGAAGGTGGGGGCCTCTGAGACTGTTTCTCCATTTTGGTCACGTGAGTGATAGGGACTGATCTCTTTTCTTTGCCCCAGCTATCTAAGGGCTTGGGCCTTTTGGCCCAGCCTAAACAGAAGGGGGTATTTAAGCCCTATTCCCTTCTCTCCCTTTTTCTTTCTCTCTATCTCTAATTCCTTTCTTGCTCCTATTGTAATTAAACTCCAAAAAAGGCTGACGGCTGACTTGAGTTTTTCATTTAGGAATTACATAGCTGAATTCCTTGGCGACCTTAAATTAATATATATCAGTCTTTTAAAGCGATTCCCTTGTAACAAGAGGAAGAGAGTATTTACTTAAACCTTACTCTCAGGGAAATAAATTCTGAGAGGGAAGAACATCCAGATCCATTGGGATCTTGAATTCTATCTTACCCAACAAGGGTAGGGAGAAGGGAAAACCAAGGGGGGGAGGGGGAGAGGGAAAACAAAAAGGGAGGGAAAGAGAGGGGGGAGGGGGAGGGAACAAAAAGGGAAGGACTAAAAAGGGAAACATCAAGGGAGGGGACAAGGGGGACTGATTCAAAGTAAATCACTGGACTAAAAGGTAGAGCCGAAGAAGAAAAGGTTAGAATTAGGGAAGGATATCAAAATGCCAGGGAGTCCACAAATGACAATCATAACTTTGAAGGTGAATGGGATGAACTCACCCATAAAACGTAGATGAATAGCAGAATGGATTAGAATCCAAAACCCTACCATATGTTGTGTTCAAGAAAACACACATGAGGCGGGTTGACACCCACAAGGTCAGAATTAAAGGATGGAGTAAGACCTTCTGGGCCTCAACTACAGAAAGAAGGCAGGAGTGGTAATCATGATATCTGATAAAGCCAAAGCAAAAATAGACCTGATCAAAGGGGACAGGGAAGGTAATTATATTTTGTTAAAAGGGACTTTAGACAATGAGGAAATATCATTAATCAACATGTATGCACCAAATAACATAGCACCCAAATTTCTAATGGAGAAACTAGGAGAATTGAAGGAAGAAATAGACAGTAAAACCATATTAGTGGGAGACTTAAACCAACCATTATCAAATTTAGATATATCAAATCAAAAAATAAATAAGAAAGAGGTAAAAGAAGTTAATGAAATCTTAGAAAATTTAGAATTAATAGACATATGGAGAAAAATAAATAGGGATAAAAAGGAATACACCTTCTTCTCAGTACCACATGGCACATTCACAAAAATTGACCATACATTAGGTCACAGAAACATAGCACACAAATGCAGAAAAGCAGAAATAATTAATGCAGCCTTCTCAGATCACAAGGCAATAAAAATAATGATTAGTAATGGTACATGGAAAACCAAATCAAAAACTAATTGGAAATTAAACAATATGATACTCCAAAATTGTTTAGTTAAAGAAGAAATCATAGAAACAATTAATAATTTCATCGAGGAAAATGACAATGGCGAGACATCCTTTCAAACCTTTTGGGATGCAGCCAAAGCTGTAATCAGAGGTAAATTCATATCCCTGAATGCTTATATTAACAAACAAGGGAGAGCAGAGATCAATCAATTGGAAATGCAAATGAAAAAACTCAAAAGCGATCAAATCCAAACCCCCCAGAAGAAAACCAAACTAGAAATCCTAAAAATTAAGGGAGAAATTAATAAAATCGAAAGTGATAGAACTATTGATTTAATAAATAAGACAAGAAGCTGGTACTTTGAAGAAACAAACAAAATAGACAAAGTACTGGTCAATCTAATTAAAAAAAGGAAGGAAGAAAAGCAAATTAATAGCACCAAAGATGAAAAGGGGGACAGCACCTCCAATGAAGAGGAAATTAAGGCAATCATTAAAAATTATTTTGCCCAATTATATGGCAATAAATACACCAATTTAGGTGACGTGGATGAATCTATACAAAAATACAAACTGCCTAGACTAACAGAAGAAGAAATAGAATTCTTAAATAATCCCATATCAGAAAATGAAATCCAACAGGCCATCAAAGAACTCCCTAAGAAAAAATCCCCAGGGCCTGATGGATTCACCTGTGAATTCTATCAAACATTCAGAGAACAGTTAATCCCAATACTATACAAACTATTTGACATAATAAGCAAAGAGGGAGTTCTACCAAACTCCTTTTAAAACACAAACATGGTATTGATTCCAAAACCAGGCAGGTCAAAAACAGAGAAAGAAAACTATAGACCAATCTCCCTAATGAATATAGATGCAAAAATCTTAAATAGGATACTAACAAAAAGACTCCAGCAAGTGATCAGAAGGATCATCCACCATGATCAAGTAGGATTTATACCAGGGATGCAGGGCTGGTTCAATATTAGGAAAACCATCCACATAATTGACCACATCAACAAGCAAACTGATAAAAATCACATGATTATCTCAATAGACGCAGAAAAAGCATTTGATAAAATACAACACCCATTCCTACTAAAAGCACTAGAAAGCATAGGAATAGAAGGGTCATTCCTAAAAATAATAAACAGTATATATCTAAAACCATCAGCTAATATCATCTGCAATGGGGATAAACTAGACGCATTCCCAATAAGATCAGGAGTGAAACAAGGATGCCCATTATCACCTCTACTATTTGACATTGTACTAGAAATACTAGCAGCAGCAATTAGAGAAGAAAAAGAAATTGAAGGCATTACAATAGGCAAGGAGGAGACCAAGTTATCTCTCTTCGCAGATGACATGATGGTCTACTTAAAGAATCCTAGAGATTCAACCAAAAAGCTAATTGAAATAATCAACAACTTTAGCAAAGTTGCAGGATACAAAATAAACCCACATAAACCATCAGCTTTTCTATATATCTCCAACACAGCTCAGCAGCAAAAACTAGAAAGAGAAATCCCATTCAAAATCACCTTAGACAAAATAAAATACCTAGGAATCTACCTCCCGAGACAAACTCAGGAACTATATGAACACAACTACAAAACACTCTCCACACAACTAAAACTAGACTTGAGCAATTGGAAAAACATTAACTGCTCATGGATAGGACGAGCCAATATAATAAAAGTGACCATCCTACCCAAACTTATTTATCTATTTATTGCCATACCCATTGAATTACCAAAACATTTCTTCACTGATTTAGAAAAAAACATAACAAAATCCATTTGGAACAACAAAAGATCAAGGATATCCAGGAAAATAATGAAAAAAAAAACCACATATGATGGGGGCCTTGCAGTCCCTGACCTTAAACTATATTACAAAGCAGCAGTCATCAAAACAATTTGGTACTGGCTAAGAAACAGAAAGGAAGATCAGTGGAATAGACTGGGGGAAAGAGACCTCAGCAAGACAGTATACGATAAACCCAAAGATCTCAGCTTTTGGGACAAAAATCCACTAATTGATAAAAACTGCTGGGAAAATTGGAAGACATTGTGGGAGAGATTAGGAATAGATCAACACCTCACACCCTACACCAAGATAAATTCAAAATGGGTGAGTGACTTAAACATAAAGAAGGAAACCATAAGTAAATTGGGTAAACACAGAATAATATACATGTCAGACCTTTGGGAGGGGAAAGACTTTGAAACCAAGCAAGACATAGAAAGAATCACAAAATGTAAAATAAATAATTTTGACTACATCAAATTAAAAAGCTTTTGCACAAACAAAACCAATGTAACTAAAATCAGAAAGGAAACAACAAACTGGGAAAAAATCTTCATAGAAACCTCTGACAAAGGTTTAATTACTCAAATTTATAAAGAGCTAAATCAACTGTACAAAAATCAAGCCATTCTCCAATTGATAAATGGGCAAGGGACATGGATAGGCAGTTCTCAGATAAAGAAATCAAAACTATTAATAAACACATGAAGAAGTGTTCTAAATCTCTTATAATCAGAGAGATGCAAATAAAAACAACTCTGAGGTATCACCTCACACCTAGCAGATTGGCTAACATGATAGCAAAGGAAAGTAATGGATGCTGGAGGGGATGTGGCAAAGTAGGGACATTAATCCATTGCTGGTGGAGTTGTGAACTGATCCAACCATTCTGGAAGGCAATTTGGAACTATGCCCAAAGGGTGACAAAATACTGTCTGTCCTTTGATCCAGCCATAGCACTGCTGGGTCTGTACCCCAAAGAGACAATGGACAAAAAGACTTGTACAAAAATATTCATAGCTGCACTCTTTGTGGTGGCCAAAAACTGGAAAACGAGGGGATGCCCATCAATTGGGGAATGGCTGAGCAAATTGTGGTATGTGTTGGTGATGGAATACTATTGTGCTAAAAGGAATAATAAAGTGGAGGAATTCCATGGAGCCTGGAACAACCTCCAGGAAGTGATGCAGAGCGAGAGGAGCAGAACCAGGAGAACATTGTACACAGAGACTGACACACTGTGGTATAATCGAACGTAATGGACTTCTCCATTAGTGGCGGTGTAATGTCCCTGAACAACTTACAGGGATCCAGGAGAAAAAAACACCATTCATAAGCAAAGGATAAACTGTGGGAGTAGAAACCCAGAGGAAAAGCAACTGCCTGAATACAGTGGTTGAGGGGACATGACAGAGGAGAGACTCTAAATGAACACTCTAATAGAAATATTATCAACATAGCAATGGGTTCAAAGCAAGAAAACATGTAATGCCCAGTGGATTTACCCGTCAGCTATGGGGGGGGGGAGGAAAAGAAAATGATCTATGTCTTTAACGAATAATGCTTGGAAATGACCAAATTTAAAAAAAAATATATATATATATATATATATATATATAAAGAATACACCTTCTTGACATTCAGCACTTGTTTATATGTATATATGATTTGGGGTTTTGGTTTTATAGTTTTGTTCTTTCAAAAAATGAACAATGTGGAAATTAAAATGGTTTTGAATTATAATATATTTATATATAACTCAGTGGAATTGCTTGTCTACTCTGGGAGGAGGGAAGGATGAGGGGAAGGAGAAAATATGAATCATGTATCCATGGAAAAATTTAAAGAAATAAAAATAAAAAAGATTAACCTAAGAAAAAAAGAATATACCTTCTCATGGGAGAATATAGACATAAGTAGGCACACTGTATGTATGATGTAAGATGTATGATGATTAAGTGAAGATAATCTGCAAATGGAAGACTTTGGCATTTGGGAGGACCAGGAAAGGCCCTTTAGCTGAAGGTAAGTTTTGAGCTGAATCTTGAAGGAAGTCAGGGAAACTACAAGGAAGACATAAGTGGAAAGAACCTTCTAGGCATGGAGACAGCCAGTAAAAATGCAGAGGGAGGAGGTATAGTGTTTTGTTCAAGGAACTGCAAATAGGCCAGTAGGATCATAGAGTGTGTGAAAGTGATTAAAGTATAAGAAGGCTGGGAAAGCAAGAGAGGGTTCAGGCTGTGAAGAATTTCAAATGCTAAATTAAGGCCTTTATATTTGGTATTGAAAATAACAGAGAGTCACATAGTAGGCAGTATATACATGCTCTTATTATTTTTAATATTTTATTAGAACCTGTCTCATTCTGAATCTCTAGATCATCACCTCTCCAACAAAAGGTAGGAAGCAAACTTCATCTTCTATCTTTCAGAATCATAATTGGTTGTTGCACTGATTTGAGTTCTTAGGTATTTTGAGGTTGCTTTCATTTATATTATTATAGCCTATGCATAAATAGTTCTTCTGGTTCTCATTTCAGGCTGAATCAATTCATACTAATCTTTGCATGTTTCTTTGAATCCCATATTGACATAATTTCTTATGGTATAATAATATTCTACTAATTCATAAATGATTGGTTGTTTAGCCATTTCCCAATTAATGACCATCAATTGTTTCTAGTTCATTACTACAACAGAAATTGCTGCAATAAATATTTTGTACACATGGATCTTTTTGCTTTGGCTTCTGCCTTTTTGGAGTATAGCTTGGTCAAAAGCTATGTATACACAATTAAGTGAATTTTGGTGTATGGTTCCAAATATTTTCTAGAATGGTTGGACCAATTCAGAGTTCCATTACTGTGCCTTCCCCTGCATAGCCTAACAATAGTGATTTTCCATTTTTTATCATCTTTGCCAATCTGATGGACATGAGAGAAACTTGGAGTCATTTTAATTTTAAATTTTCTTATTATAAATGATTTGCAGCATATTCATTTGGATACTAGCAACTTGAATTTCTTCCCTTTAGAACTGCCTTTTGTATATTTATCAATAGATGAAATTGTTCATATCCTAATGTATTTATATAATTTCCTTAAATATCTTGAATATCAAACCTTTATCAGAGAACTGTGCTTTGAAGATTATTCCCAGTTAATACTCTTCCAAATATAATTGCACTGATTTTGTTTAGGCAAAAACTTTTCAGTTTTGCATAAATCAAAATTATATATTAAAATTTTCATTATTATTATATTAATATAAAGATCTTAGAAAAATGATGAGAACAGTATTTCATAACTAACCTTAAGGAAATCACATGATAATTTCAATATATATATATATATAGAAAAAGCTCTTAATAAAATATGACCAATATCCATTTATATATAAAAACATAGTAATAAATAGATCTTTCTTTAAAATGATATCTAAAACCAAAGCTGTATTATATATATATATAATGAAGAAATTCTCAAAGTCTTTTCAACAAGATTGAGTATAAGAAAGAGTATCCATTTTCACAACTATCATTTGACAAAGGTTCTAGAAAGGCTAGTTATAAGTCAGACGATAAGAGTTGAAAGAGTAAGTATAAGTAAAGAATAATCAAATCATATTTTATAAATAATATAATATTTTACTTAGAGAATGTAAAATTACTTATAGAATATAAATTTATGAATGTTTTTCAATGAATTTGATGATGCTTAAATTATCTCTTAACCCATTTTCCAGGAAAGTTGTTTTTAAAAATAGATACTCTATATCTTCTATATCCTATATATTCTAATTTTTAAGAATTTTTATTTTTTTCAAATCTGGCCTCAGACGCTTCCCAGCTGTGTGACCCTGGGCAAGTCACTTGACCCCCATTGCCTAGCCCTTACCACTCTTCTGCCGTGGAGCCAATACACAGCATTGACTCCAAGACGGAAGGTAAGGGTTTAAAAAAAAAAAAGAATTTTGATTTTGTTTTAATATCTCTTGTTGTTTCACTGTCATTGATTTCTATTTATTCTATTCTGTTTTTTTCAGTAGTTTCTTATGTTCTAAGTCACTTATTTTCCATTTTTTCAATGTTCTAATTTCATTTTTAATTTAATCTTTATTTTATTTCAGTCCCTCTTGGAGTCCTGGTAAAATTGAAAGGTTTTTGCATAAACAAAATCAGTGTTGTCCCCAACCAGAAGTTGAATTCATTCTCTACTATGACCCTGACAGTTCAAAATTTCATGCAAGATATTGCTTCCTATAAGATCTCCTTGAGTGAGCTGCCTAAGTGTTGAATGATTCTTGCATCCTTCTAGGCTTTGAGAAGAGTACAGGCTTCTGAACTTACAGAGTGACTTGGGAGGCCTGACTTTCTCTACAATGACAGGGACTGTCTCTGTCCCTTGTTAATGCTTTGACATGCAGGGTCTAGATCCTTCTGGCTTCACTTCTGGTTTACCTGAACTCTGATTGCCTTCTAAATACCCTCTTGTATGAATACCCACAAAATCCTTCTGGTTGACTTCTTATCCATCAGCCTTGCATTCTATCTCTTCACTAGCTACCCTCTGCTCCTCTGTTAGAAATGTGGAGTCATTTCACCTCAGATTTACATTTCTATTTCACCATGAATTTTAAAATCTCTGATTAAGGGAGGAACTCAGCCCAGAACATTCCATTTCTTATCTGGCTACACTAAACCTGGAACATCTCTGAGCTCTGCATTCTGCCCTCTAGGATGGTTTCTCCTCTCCTCCCTCAGCTTTTCAGCTTTCTTTTGCATGTTGCCTTTCCCCTATTAAATTGGAAGCTTCTTAAGGGCAAAGAATTCCTTCCTTTAAGAGATTTACATCACTAGCATTTAGCAAAGTGCTTGGCACATAGTAAATATTTAGTAAATGGCTTTGACTATTATAAAATCGTGAACTGAAAGGAGGCTTTTGCTAGTGATTCTATCTTTTTTTTTTTTAAACATTATTTTATTTGGTCATTTCCAAACATTAGTCATTGGAAACAAAGATCATTTTCTTTTCTTCCCCCTCCCTCCCCCCACCTCTCCCATAGCCAACGTGTGATTCCACTGGGGATCACATGTGTTCTTGATTCAAACCCATTTCCGTGTTGTTGGTATTTGCATTAGAGTGTTCATTTAGAATCTCTCCTCCTTCATTTCCTCTCAGCCCTTGTAGTCAAGCAGTTGCTTTTCTTAAGTATTTTTACTCCCACAGTTTGTCCTCTGCTTGTGGATAATGTTTTTTAGATCCCTGCAGATTGTTCAGGGACATTGCATTGACCCTAATGGAGAAGTCCATTACCATCGATTGTACCACAGTGTATCAGTCTCTGTGTATAACGATTTCCTGGTTCTGCTCCTTTCGCTCTTCATCACTTCCTGGAGGTTATTCCAGTCTCCATGGAATTCCTCTACTTTATTATTCCTTTTGCACAATAGTATTCCATCACCAACACATACCACAATTTGTTCAGCCATTTCCCAATTGATGGGCATCCCCTCATTTTCCAATTTTTGGCCACCACAAAGAGTGCAGCTATGAATATTCTTGTACAAGTCTTTTTCCTTATTATCTCTTTGGGGTACAAACCCAGCAGTGCTATGGCTGGATCAAAGGGCAGACAGTCTTATATCGCCCTTTCGGTATAGCTCCAAATTGCCCTCTAGAATGGTTGGATTAATTCACAACTCCACCAGCAATGGATTAATGTCCCTACTTTGCCACATCCCCTCCAGCATTCACTACTTTCCATGGCTGTCATGTTAGCCAATCTGCTAGGTATGAGGTGATACCTCAGAGTTGTTTTGCTTTGCATTTGTCTGATTATAAGAGATTTAGAGCACCTTTTTCATGTGCTTATTAATAGTTTTGATTTCTTTAACTGAAAGTTGCCTATTCATGTCCCTTGCCCATTTATCAGTAGGAGAATGGCTTGATTTTTTGTACAATTGATTTAGCTTTTTGTAAATTTGAGTAATTAAACCTTTGTCTGAGGTTTTTATGAGAATTGTTTCCCAATTTGTTGCTTTCCTTCTGATTTTAGTTACATTGGTTTTGTTTGTACAAAAACTTTTTAATATGATGTATTCCAAATTATTTATTTTGCATTTTGTGCCTCTTTCTAAGTCTTGCTTGGTTTTAAAATCTTTCCTTTCCCAATGTATGACATGCATACTATTCTGTGTTTGCCCAATTTACTTATGGTTTCCTTCTTTATGTTCAAGTCATTCACCCATTTTGAATTTATCTTGGTGTAGGGTGTGAGGTGTTGATCAAAACGTAATCTTTCCCATACTATCCTCCAATTTTCCCAGCAGTTTTTATGAAATAGTGGATATTTGTCCCAAAAGCTGGGTTCTCTGGGTTTGTCGTATACT
The DNA here is from genome assembly GCF_027887165.1 of Monodelphis domestica. Taxonomy (NCBI): domain Eukaryota; kingdom Metazoa; phylum Chordata; class Mammalia; order Didelphimorphia; family Didelphidae; genus Monodelphis; species Monodelphis domestica. Next base: position 99,263,061 of record NC_077232.1, read on the forward strand.
GTCCTGCTGAGGTCACTTACCCCGAGTCTATTCCACTGATCCTCCTTTCTGTCTCTTATCCAGTACCAAATTGTTTTGATGACCGCTGATTTATAATATAGTCTGAGATCTGGGACTGCAAGGCCCCCTTCCTTTGTATTGTGATTCTACCTTTTGATGAAAGAGCAGGACTCCTCTAGGACCATTCACTTTGACATCTTAACCATCTGAACTATATTTTAGGGAAATAATTTAGACTGTTCCCTGCATAGTACTAACACATTGTAGTCTCTGGAGGAATATTTGCTGGATGAATGAAGAGCAGGGACATATATGATTATAAATTGACAGACTAGAATCAGGGAAGCAACTTTGGAGTCTATCAGAAAAGCTTTGTTTACATATGACATGTGAGAGAGTCCCAGATTAGCAGGCTAGGGAGAGTGAGAAATTCTGGAGGTAGAACTGATAACACTTGGCAATTGATTAAATGTGGGGGTAAGGAGAGAAGGAGGCATCAAAGATGATCCTAAGATTTCAAGCCTGAGTGACTTGTGACAATTGTGCTGTTCTCTGCTAAAAGTGGGGAGGCAGAAATGAAGAACTGGTTTGCTTTGGGGAGAGGATGGATTCAGGTTCGGACATATTGAAGATGAGCACTCAGTAGAATCTACAATAAAGATATGCCAGCAGTAACTGGAAGCATAGTCTTGCGATCCAGAGGAAGGTCAGGGAAGCAGAAGTTTGAGGTCATCTGTAGAGAGGTGACAATGAAAGCCAAAAGAGAGAGTGGGAGTGGAGGACAAAATGATTTGATGCCAAATTTAGAGGTAATCATCACCAATCACTCAGAGATCAGAGTGGGTAAGAATTTCAAGAGAAACAGGAATATATACTGTCAAAGGAGCCAAGAGAGGAAAATCAAGGGGGAGCTCTGATGGGGTGGTGCAAAAAGACCCACAAGATGAGGACAGAGGAAAAAGTCATTGAATTTGACAGTAGATAACCATTGGTAACCTCCAAATGATCAAGTTCACTAGAGCGGAGGGAATGGAAGCCAGCTGAAGTAGACCAGGAATAAGGGTGGAATCAGTGAGTGTAGATTCCTCTTTCAAGATGTTCTGTGTTAAAGCTAAGAAAAAAAGTACCATCAAGTGATTTAGTCATTTCCTAATTTGTACCACCTGCTTCCTGAAGGTTTGGAGGTGTCTTTAAAGTAAAACACAGTAGAGTACAATATGAAACATTTTAGAAAACAAGAGAGCAGAAGAGAAAGAACATGTGCCACCAAAGATTGCATATTGTGACATTTAATAGACATTTGTTAACTTGACTTAATAGGATACTTAGGCAATAAATTTGACAGCATGTTCTTGGCATGTAAGGCAGAAGGAGAAACTCCATGGTTGTATATTTTTCATTTTCTCATAGAGAATGTCTCTCTACTTGATCTATGTTGTAGCATGGGTTCTTGTCAGGCTGGGTCATTAAGTAAAAAATGAAAAGCATTCTACAATTTAATAATAATGACTTAATTTTTATATAGCACTTAACTTAATATTTATATAGCACTTATTAGGTACCAGACATTGTGCTAAGTGTTTTCCAATTATCTTATTTGATTCTTTCAACAACTTTGGGAAGTAGATGCTATTATTACACCCATTTTATAGATGAGGAAACTCTCTGAAGTAAACAGAGTTTTTCCCAAGGTCACGCATCAAGTGTGAAATTTGAATTCATGTCTTCTTAAATCCAGGCTTAGCACTCTGTTAACTATACTTCCTAGCTACCACATTAATTCCCTAATAAAGACATTGTCATATGCTTATTTGTTTTAACACAAACGTTTATATAAGTTGTTACGCATTTGGATAATTGCCTTTAGATGACGCAACCATATTGTATTTATATCATACTTCTTACTTTTCAAAGTCATTTCCCATGTGTTACTTTATTAGTTTCACCACAAATCTCTAAAGTAAGCAGGGCATATTTTATTAATCTTACTAGGAAAAGGAGAAAATGGATTCACAAGTCAGGTAAGTAACTTCTCTAAGGTCCCAAAGCCAGTTAGTATATTTTCGTGGAGTCAGAGAATGGAGCCTTTCTGAATTCAGAATTTTGCTTTGGCATAATACCGGCTTGTATTTTATTGCGTCTATATTAAAAATCTAAGTGTAGCTATTGTCAGCATCTCAAATTCCTATTTAAAAAAATGAAAATTCTACTTACTGCATTAGTTACAGATGTTTATAAGAACTATACCTATGCCTTATCTCTTTGATGAATTTGACCTATAATTTGATTATATAAGAAAACATCCCTGCAGGAGCCCTCTGAAGGAACAGGAAAGAGCAGAGGAGATGAGGAGCAAAACCAGCTGATAGTAACAAGCTCAGTGGGGAGTAGAAAGGGAAAAATGATTGTTAATAAAAAAAGAGATTTTCATCTAAAATGGAAAAAATAGAAGGGTAAAACAACTGTATTTATAAAAATGGCATGATTTGCTTCCATTTATGGGTATAATGGAAAAAGGAATCCAAATGTCATTGGGGTTAAGATTGGGTTAAATTGAAAAGAAATTCAGCTTTGGAAAAATAGCAGAGCCTGATCTCAATTGTAAAGCATTCATTGAAGGAAAACTCCAAATATGAGGGAAATGATCTTAATTTTGGACAGTCTCTTTTTCAGTGACCCACAGTGGCATTTAGGTGTTCATTATACTTCTCTAGTCTCCAGACCCCTCTGTGAAGACACTGGGAAGAAAATATCCACTTTCTACATCAAGAAATTTGGGGATAGTAAGGGACTATCCCTCCTGAGATTCTGGATGTCCTTAAAGGTGAGCAGCTATGTTAATGGCAAGAGGATTGGAGTGGGTATCAGAAGACTCAGGTTCAAAACTGACTCCACCATTTACTTCCTTTGGGACTTTGTGCAAGTATCTTGATCTCACTTTCACTTTGTTTTTCATTTGTCAAATGAAAGCTCTTTACTAGCAAATTCCTAGGGTCCCTTTTAATCCTAAATTGATGATCCTGTTCCTTTTGGAGCATTGCCTGAAGAGGCAGAGAGATGGGGACAATGAAAGGAAGGATGGAAGAGTAGGTCATCTTAACTCTAGCTTATATAAAGGGTATAAAACAATTGCTCAAAATTCCCATTCTCTTTTTGGCTCCTGACTGTGGTGTTTAAATTATTTTATTTTAATAACAAATTTCCACACGCATTTTTCTGAAGTCATGTAATCCATATTGTCTCCCTCCCTTCTTACCTTCCCTGCCTCCTAGAGCTGACAAGCAGTTCAATCTATGTTATACATGTATTGTCACACAAAACATTTCCATATTGTTCATTTTTGTAAGTGAATTTTTGTAAGTGAATAATCTTATAAAACCAAAACCTCCAAACAGATACCCAAATAAACAAATGATAAATCATATATTTTCATCTGGAGGTAGATAGTATTCTTTTTTTCATAAGTTCCTCAGAATTGTCCTAAATCACTGTATTGCTGTTAATAGCAGCATCTATTACATTTGATCATTCTATGATGTTGCAGTTGCTGTGTGTAATGACCTAGATTCTGTTTATTTCACTTTGCATCAGTTCATGTAGGTCTTTCTGACTCTTTCTGAAATCCTCTTGTTTATTATTCCTTATAGCATTCCATCACCACCATACACCACAATTTGTTCAGCCATTCCCCAATTGATGGTCATCCCTTTTAGTTTCCAATTCTTTGCCACCACAAAAAGAGTAGGTAGAAATATTTTTGTACAAATATGTCCTTTCCCATTTTTTTCCTCCTGATTGTTTTAATCAAAGTCTTTCTGAAATGAAAGCTCAGCTGAGAGCAGTTCTCTGTAAAACAGGGCATGTATAAGGAGTCAGGGTACTGCCAGAAGGAAGGGAGGCCCATATGGAGAACTGTAGTTGTGACCAGTGCAGAATGAGGGAAAGCACTGTAAAGGGAGAGGTCACTTCACGACATTTGAGAGAAGGAAACAAGGAGTAAAAGGAAACCAATTTTAGTTATCAGGAGGTTAAACAATTTTCAACTGAACCAAAGGATCAGAAAACAATTTTTATTTTCTTTAAGTTCTAGGGTCTAGCTAGCTTGAAAGTGAAGATAATAATAGCTGACATTCCTAGAGTGTTTCATAATTTAAATAGCAATTATCTAATTTGATCTTCCCAACAGTGCTGTGAGGTAGATAAAACAAGTATTATTTCCATATAAATTGAGAAGAAAAGTGAAGAAATGACTTTCCCAAGGTTCCACAGCTTATAAATGTCAGAACCAACATTCAGAGCCAGATGCTTTAATTCAACCTTCAGCATTAAGGATAAGAGTAGAGTCTATATAATATTAAAAGGTGGAACCTATTCTATTTGGTACTTATTTAAGTGAATATAGTCTGTACCCTGAGGCTATACACATTGCAGAAAAGTATTTGGAGAAGATGGTGAGTTGTAAGGCTGTGCTCCTAAGGTCATGGTCTAAAAAAGGAGGTGGTGATTGATAAAATGAAGATGATAAATATAGAGCTAGAAGGAATTTTGGTGTTTTTATTTCACTTTCACAGCTTTGTACCGACCATCACTCATTACTGGAATGAATTATCTCCTTACCTCTATTTCACAAGGTCCCCTTTCTCCCTTTAAGATGCAGCTTTGCTCAGGCACCGTCTTCTACTTGAAACTTTTTCTCATCCTCACATTCCTCCCACCAATTGTCAGTGCCCTCTTTCTTCAAATGTCTTATATTTAACACACACATACATAATATATATTTGTATGTGTGAATTTATATTTATTAACTCTCTCTATACTCTATATTTGTATGTACTTGTTGCCTCCCCCACTTGAATGTTTTTTTTCCTTTACACTTGTATGTCCAATGCCTAGCCCTGAGCCTGACATGCAGTAAGAATTTACTAAGTAGTTGTTGATCAATTGATTGATTAAAACTTAATATTTGTTGATCATTCAGTCATAGTATCACGGAATTTAGAGTTGGAAGGAACCTCAAATTAACCCCCTTCAATTTAGACAAGAGAAAACTGAGACCTAGAAAGATGATATGACTTGTAAAGGTCATAAAGGGAATAAATGGCAAAGCCATGATTTGAACCAAGATCCTCTCACTCAATGGTGTTTGGAATTTTTTGCTGCATTGTTTATTAGGGAAAAGGGTGGGTTAAGTAGATCGACCAAGATCAATGCAGCTGGGTCCCCAATGTGAGCCCAATCAATTCCTTTATTCTGTGGCTGTATACTACACACCTTGTGCTGGCCAGCTATTTGGCAAATACATGTGATTGGTCCCAAGGGGTACAGGGAAAGAAAGTGGGTAGATTAGTGCAAATCATTCCCAATTATGGGAGAAGGTATATGTCAAAATTCATGTCTATGAAAGGTTGGTTATAGTAGTGTCTTTGGATGATGAAAACATTTAATATACTAATATAAGGAACAACTCAAAGGAAAAGTTTGCTAGATAAAAAAATAAAACTTGTAGTCCAGTATTGGACTCCTACATAAGGTAAGATAATGTTTCTATTTAAAAAACTGTAACAAATGCCTCAATTTATGAATCAACAATGAAATATTAGCTTTTGAAGGAGACTTAGAAATCATTTAGTTCAACCCCATCATTTTATAGATGAGGAACAGAATGACTTATGTAAGGTCACTTGAGCAGATAAAGGCACAGCTGACTCTAAAACCCAGATCATTTGATTTCTAATGTAATGCCTTTCCCCCAGTAACAATAATTCATATTTACTTTTAGAACACATTTAATAGCATTTTCCTCAGAACTGTCTTGTGAGTGACACATACATTTTTATCCTGATTTTTCCAGAAAATTTCAATTTGAAGAAGTAAAATATCTTTTACTACTTGGGCATGCAAGTAGTATATGTAAGACCTGGAATACAAACCCAGATATCTCTATTTTAGCTCAAGGACAATCTGGAGGAGCTTTAGTTCAGTATTTAAGAAAGATCCAGAAAGATTAATTTACTTGTCCAAGTCTACACAGGTACTTAAGGGAAGCACTGGAATGGAATATGCCACCCTCAGAATTACAGAATTTCAGAGTTTTAAGGGACTTCATTGGCCACCTACACTAACACATTTGTGAAAAATAATCTCTTCTACCAACATAATCAAGGGATCATCTAGTTTTTGAAGAGCTATGGTATAGCTGAATGATAATAAGAGCTAGCATATACATAATGATTTAGAGTTTGCAAAGTGCTTCACAAATAATTCATTTTATCCTTACAGGTAGGTGTTATTATCCCTATTTTATAGAAGAGGAAATTGATGCAGACAGAAGTTGTGACTTTCCCAGGGTCACACAGTTAATGAGTGTCTGAGACAGGCTTTTCCTCACTCCAGGTCCAATATTCTATTGTATCACTCAGATGCCTATTGAAATTCCACTGGTTTTGGAGGCAGATGACTGGGATTCAAATTTTACCTCCTCTATACCTTGTGTTATATTGGAGAAGTCACTCTCCCTGGGTTTCATTTTCTTCCTCTTTAAAATAAAGGGGTTGTTCTAAATGGCCTTTGACTTCCATCTCAGGTGTAGAGCTGGTCTACCATTCCCATATTATTCCTGCACACTTTTTATCTGAGGATGAGAGGCTAAGCAGTTGTATTCTATACCACTCTTTCTTCCTCCCTCCCTTCCTCCCTCCCTTCCTTCCTTCCTTCCTTCCTTCCTTCCTTCCTTCCTTCCTTCCTTCCTTCCTTCCTTCCTTCCTTCCTTCCTTCCTTCCTTCCTTCCTTCCTTCCTTCCTTCCTTCCTTCCTTTCTTCCTTTCTTTCTTTCTTTCTTTCTTTCTTTCTTTCTTTCTTTCTTTCTTTCTTTCTTTCTTTCTTTCTTTCTTTCTTTCTTTCTTTCTTTCTTTCTTTCTTTCTTTCTTTCTTTCTTTCTTTCTTTCTTTCTTTCTTTCTTTCTTTCTTTCTTTCTTTCTTTCTTTCTTTCTTTCTTTCTTTCTTTCCCCCCTTTCTTTTCCCTCCCCTTCCTCCCTGTTTCTTCTTCTTCCTTCTTTTCCTTGACTTAAGAATCTGAATTCTTTCTCCTCTTATTGATATTTTTACCATTGTTGTAGTTTTTAATCACAAAATCCTTTAAGTGAAAGTAATATTTATAAACAACTCGGAAAGAGAAGGAATTTGGATTGAGTAATGTTCTTTGTGAACTCAATATATTCCACTTCCTCAAGCTTCTCTTGACCTTCTTTCTTCTAAAGCCCAGAATCTCCTGGGAATTGTGATTTCCAAAAGAATGTGGGATGAAAATAAGCAACTATATAATCATGGCCCCACCAAGCTCTTACTTTATATTTAAAGAGGTTTTTCCTTTTATCCTTGTAGTCCTAATCTGACAAATCCCTTGATACAGCAAACATTTCCTGAAGTCCAATTTCCCTCTCAAGAATTTCAGAGCAGGCAAACTCAGTTATAATGAATGGTGCCTGTTAGAATGAACTATCACTCAACAGCATAAGTTATTTTAATGGGCCCATCACTTGAAACTAAACTTTCACCATCTGTTCTACCCTTTAACTGCAAATGCAAAAAGAACAACATTCCCAGTGGCATCATAAAAAGTTAGATATAAGTGATTTAAATGCATGTTTTCGTTCTGTAGCCCGTGCAATGTACATCTAGAGATTGGCTCATTTTGTATTTTTTTCATGGCATACTCTAAATTGAGAGTCAGAATTCTTTTGCACTCATAAAAAATGGCTATTGGGCTAATATAGAAAATCTTCTGTTATATAATGCTGCAAGACCCCCACAGAAAAAAGGAGAAAATTATATGTAAAATAAATGCAAAAATAATAGTAGAAATGCGATCTATTGAATTTGTTTTCTGCCTCTGATCTGGGTAGGAAGCTGTGTAGTTTGTCCAGGCTTATTTGTCCTTTTTGGTATGAAAAACCACCTTAATCTACATAACAATATTTTATGCTATCAAAACTTATGGGTCAGCAATTATACATTTATATATACTGAATTCTGTTTTCTTTGTTACTATAGTATGCAAATTCTTTCCAACTTTTGACCATATCAGCCAATTATTTTTCAATATATTAAGAAAGTGCACTGAATTTGGATCAGTTTTCCCTGGAGCATGTTTTAACTCAGATTTTTTTCATGAAGATAGAAGAAGGAATCCTTAAAAAATCATTCATTTTCTTTGTGGTCTAGAAAATTTCAGAAGCATGTTTTACTGAAATAATTTTTGTATGTGCTATAACTGAATATACAGAGATATGAAAAGGCTATAGTGTGAATCCATTAGTACATACATCTTGGATAGACAATATGGCTGGAATATGAACTAGCCTCAGAACTGAATAGAAAGAGAAAAGAGAGATGGACAACACTGAGGAAAACCATGGGGTTCTATTCGTGATCCCAACCTGCTTTTTGAAACAAATATCCATTTTTTAAAAACCAGACACTTTACATTGATGCTAAGGATTAAAGTTGGATGAACTAAGTGATGATGAAGGGATGCATGATGGATGTGACTAATGATCTTTAGGAATGAGGAATACTCTCATTTGTCCACCAGGACTAGTGATTTGGGAATACTAGTGAAAGTTGAAGCCAGTCCTCTAAAGAGATAGATAGGAAACTCATTACCTCAAATTCTATATAGAGAGAGCCAGCTCAAGAGGGTCTCAAGAATGAATAATGAAGATACAAACACAAGAGAAAAGATGGAAACTGTTTAAATAGGGAAAGAATTTAGACTTTAAAGATATATAAAGAATATGGCAGCAAGTAGAGATAATAAAGAATAAATACAAAAGAATGTTAGATTTCTTTCAAGAATTCAAGCTTGTAAGATCAGATAATGACATATTTTTAAAAGCTATCTTGAATGCAACAGGAAGTTAAAAACAGAATTGGATTATTGTTTAGGTTGGATAGGAAGATGATAACAGACAGTGGTTATGCCATATTTTGCTTATGTTTTCTCTACCAAAGAAGACAATATTTGGACTGGGAAAGATAGAATTAAAATGATTAACAGGAAGCTAAAATAGAAGATAAATGAAAAGATGGTAAAAGTTTGCTTAGCTGTCTTACTCTCACAAGTAATGTATGAATTATATATCCCAAGGTATCAAAGGAACTGAAGGCTATGATTGCTGGGCACATCACTGAAAAATCATGAAAAAATCAGAAAAATCTCTCTGGAAGGAGAGGGATGAATGTCAAGGTATTCATAAAAAGAATAAGGGTAGAGTTTTCAATGTATTGGTTGATGATGAACTTGAATTTGAGTCCTAGAAAAAAATCACAAAATATATAATTCAAGATGTGGCCTCCGAGCATTTGGGCAGCTAGGAGGTGCAATGAATCGAGTATGCTTGTCCTGGAGTCAGGAAGATTCATTCTCCTAAGTTCAAATCTAGTCTCAGACACTTAATAGTTGTGTCATCCTTTTCAAGTCACTTAACTCTGTTTGCCTCAGTTTCCTCATATGTAAAATGAACTGGAGAAGGAAATGGCAAACCACTCCAGTGTCTCTGCCAAGTAAACCTTAAATACAGTCATGAAAAGTCATACATGATTGGAAAGTGAATAACTATACATTTAGATTGATTAGATGATGCTTACAAGTTAGTCTGGGTACATAATAGACATCTCTAATTTTGACATGATTATTAATTAGATTAGTAGATCAAGGATATGCCATATGCCTACTCTGCCTAGGTTTTAATAAGACATTTAAAAAAAGTCCTTCTGTCCTTATGGACAAAATAGAGGGATGTGAACTAAGTGAATTTAAATCCATTTAAATGACTTAGAAACAAAGGGAAATGTCTATTGCATTCAAATATGAACTCGGATAACTGGTACCACATGAACTTGGGCAAGTTACTGTAATTTTCTAGTCATAGTTTCCTCATCTACAAAATGATATAAGAATAATACCTACTTCATAGCATTCTTGTGAGGTTAAAATGAGATTTTTGTAAAGTTCTTTGCAAACTGTAAATGCCATCATTACTTTCACCATCATCATCATCATAATGTTAACCCAGAGAAAGGTCTCTGATGGAGATGCCCAGGCATCTATTTTTGACTCAATCATTTTTAGCACTGAAATGAATAAAGACAATTGGCATACTTGTAAAATTTCTAGATAACAATGCCAGAGGATGAAAAAGTCAATGTTCATCAAGATCTCAACAGACCAGAACAATGGTCCAAATCTAATGAGTTCACATTTAATAGGGATAAATATAAATCCCTACACCCTGGTGTAAAATAAATCTATTAAGCATTGGGGAAAGGGTAGGGGAAGAGGGATAGGCAACAGTCAACATGAAAAAGGTTCAATAGTCAAGAAAATTAAAGCAGTTCATAGGTACATGAAAAATACCTTAACATTAACAAAACAATTTATGATAATTTTAAAATACTTTAAAAGCATATATTAGTTACTTCCTATATTTGAGATACCATGATGGACTCTGGGGACACAAAGGCAAAAATGAAACTGTTCCTACCCTTGAGGAGTTTGCATTCTAGGGGGAGATGACTTGTACAAATATAGGTAGATGTAAAACTATATAAATGCAAATAGTTCCACTCTACTCTGGCCTTCATTGACAATAGTCACTATGTAACTTAGAAGATTCCATTTGTTCAAAATATAATTCAAACACTTTTCCTTGGTATTCAAGGTACTCTCCCTACATTCCCTTTCTTGCTTTTTCTATATTTTTGTTTTAGGAAGCTCCCTGCTCTTGAGATGCCCTCCCTGCTCTTGAGATGCCTTCTCATCTTCATCTGTTGAATTTTATCTATCATACAATTCAATACAATGGTACAATTCAAAGATCTTCACTGATCCAATCAGGCAAGACTTTTGTAATTCTATAAAGCATTTATTCATTCAAAATATTGTATATTTCAATTATTTTAAATTACACTTCAGGAGGGGAAGGAATATAGAATCTGGAAGGGATCATCTAATCCACCTCTTTTATTTTCTAAACTCAATATATCTATCTTAGTGACTAGCAAGGTATTCTTCATGCTAGAGGACCTTTTATGCATAGATAAACTAGTTTGATAGTCATTTCCCAAGCTTTGAAGAATTTACAGTACAAAATGAAGCTCAAAACAGACATACTATACTAGGAAGTATATTTAACCAGATAGTATAAGAAAAAACAAACAAATTATGCACTACATATGTACATTAAATTCTTTCATTCTCTCCTCTTTTGGCTAGTCCTGTCATTCTCCTTATCTAGGTCCCTCTTTTTACTTTGACTGAATGGCTCACTTAAATATGGCAGATGTAAATTCTCCTTCCTTTTCCTCCATCCCTTTCTCATCTCCTCATTTATAGAATCTTAACCCAAGTTATTTTAATGCTATACTCTTTGGTAGCAAATTGGATTTGAGGGACATTGTAGATAATGTTAACACACCATCAAACATTTCTACCACTTGGTCAGTGTTTCCATTTGTCTTTTATGTGTAGCTTGTAGTAAACAATGCATGGCTGATACTGCAAACATTTCTAATTCTTGTTGATTTCTCATATCTGGGCAAGAATTCAATCTATATCAATGTGCACCTACACTTAAATATATGGGTAGAAAGAAAGAGAAAGAGAGAGACACAGAATGATATAGTACCCCAAATGATATTACTTTGGTAAATTAAAATGTAAAATAATATATTATTGGAGTGATAATTAAATATGCAAAAATTGAACAAATGGATCTTATTTGATGAATTTTACTGTATAAATACAGCATATGTAAAAATGGGATTCAGATTTAAATGCACTTATGACTTCATTCCTGGCCCCAAATCAGTACTGACATTGAAAATTACCTCTTATTTGAAAGTGCCACTATAATGCAGGGCTTGTTTATAATATCTAGAAAAAAGTGATTTTTAGGACAAATTATTTAGCTTTTTTCATCTCTTTGCCAAGATTGATAAAAGGTGCATTCAATCAGTCTTTTCAACAAAGTAAAATAAAATAATTTGGTGCCCAATGATTTCTAATAGGCTGGCATGAAACTGGACCCAATTTTCCCTTTCTTTTTTGCTGTGAGATCTTTTAAAATCCCCCCTTGGTCAACCTCTTCTATTTGAATTACACTAATTTGAGACTCTGTTGATTCTGTCTGGGATTACAGATTTGTGCAAGCCCATTCCACACTGGGCGAAATTTTCTCTGCACCTGGCTGAACATATTGGTTTTTGCATATTTATACAAATTGTAGTAAAACATGAGAAACAGCAATCTTGTCAACTCAGATTTCAAGCAAAATGTCTTGTCACTTAATTCTAATAAAATGTTCACTTAGAATATGAAAACAGAAGGCATACATCTCATTTATATCTAATGCCCATGGTGCCCACTTGTTAGCACTCTCTATAGGCTATATATTTGGGGAAAAGGACAATGGTAGAGAAGAAAGCGAATTAATTCCCAGCCATTTCATTTTATATGTGCCCCAAATTTAATTTTAAGACTATTTCTTCTTATCTTGATTAGACTTTAGATTTCTCCCATCTTTTAACTTAGACTGAGTCAAGAACTATTACCAGGCTAATTTATTTTGGACTTATCAAACTCAATCTTTCTAATTTTTTTTTTGCATTTGGTTAAAGTAATTAGACTTTCTGAGTCTTAAAGTCAATTATGGAATATAGCTTGAAAGTTAATTGTACTATTCCTACTATTAGTACAACAACAACAACAACAACAACAACAACTACTACTACTACTACTACTACTACTACTACTACTACTACTACTACTACTACTACTACTACTACTACTACTAAACCTTGTAAGACTAAAGGCTGAAAATAATACATGTCTTTCATTTTGTTTGATGTAGCTGCACACATTTTACCTCCAGATAAAGCTAATGAAAGAGCTGAGATCCAAGAATGGAGCAAAATCATTCCAAAAGCAACATCCTCCTGATTTCAATGAATACTATGGTGATGAAGAAATGTAGAATCAATGGTGGGGACATGAAGATTTCTTTATGGAAATGGAGAGATTTATGATGTAATTCAGGACATGGGCATTCTCAACAGAAATTATAGGAGGGTTATTCTTAAGAAGAATGGATTTGCAGATGATTTATTTACATAGATGTTACCATGTAAAATACTCACATTATCTAAGATTCATAAATGAAGTTTTCAAAATATAGAGACCAAGCATAAGAAATCAAAATTTTATAGGAACAAGGTGAAAACATCCCCATCAGAATAGAATTATACTGGGAATATTTGGAGAGCCTATGGATTATAAACTTACATACTGACATTTTCATTCAAATAAATGTTATTTTATTGATTTTTACAATAGCCTATTGAATATTAAATTTAAAGACATAGCAGGATAATGATATGTTTCAGAAGCATTTTTATTTGCTCTACATACAAACAAAATTTGGGCAAAAATTATTCATAGCAAAATTCTATGATAAAGTTTTGATAGCCAAGATATAGAAGGAATTGTTACAAATATATAGGAACAAGATCCACCTCTCAATAGAAAAGTAGTAAGAGGATATGAACAAAGAATATCACTTATCAAAGTAAATTATCAATGATGCTACAAAAATTTTCCAAATAATAACAAGAGAAACGAAAATTAAAACTAAGCTGAGATGACAAGAAAAAAAGAGAGAGAGAATGCCAGAGGTCATGAGAATGTAGATACATTTACTATTGGTAAACCTGATTCAACTATTTTGGAAAAGAATTTGGAATGATTTCAAAATGTTTCCATTCATCACTAAGCCATATATATATATATATATATATATATATATATATATATATATATATATATGCCCTTTGATCCAGTAATAGTTTCCTATATAGGACATACATAAGGAGGTCAAGTATAGAAGTAAAGGATCAATAGGTACAAGCTCATTTATAGACCCAATTTTTGTTGTAATAAATAACTGGAAACAAAATTAATGTCCATAAATTGCAGAATGGCAGAGCAAATTATGTCTGTCAGTCAATAATAGTTTATTTAGCACCTGTTTAGCCAGGCATTGGGCTAAGCCCTGGAGATATGAAATGGGCAAAAGATATTTTCTGCTCTCAAGAAGCTCACAGTCTAATGGGGAATACCCATGAAGACAACTACGTAGAATCAATATATAAACAGGATAAATAGAAGACAATAAAAGAGTGGCCTTAGAATTAAAAGAGATCATAAGTGATTCTTGTAGAAGATGGAATTTCATTTGGAACTTGAAGGAAACAAGGGAGTAGAGAAGAGGAGGGAGAGTGTTTTAGGCATGGAGAAAAGCTGATAAAAATGTTTGGACTGAGGACATAGAGTTACTTGTTTGAGGGACAGCCAAGGAAGCTAATGTTACTGGATCAAAGAATACATGGATGGCAAGGTGTAAGAAGGTATAAAAAGACTGGAAGGCTTAGAGGGAACAAAGTTTTGAGCTTTGAATGTCAAACAGAGGATTTTATATTTGATCTTGGAGGTAATAAGGGGTGTGACATTCAGTTTTGTGCTTTAGGAAGACTAATTTGACAACTGAGTTGGGAGAGACAAGTGAGGGAGACCAGTTTGTAGGCTATTGTATTAGGTGATAAGGGTCTGTTCCAGGGTGACAGCAGTGTTTTAGAAGAGGAGACCTATTTGAAAAGGGTCTTTTAGGAGGTAAAATTTCCAGGCTTTGGCAACAGGTTGGATCTGGGGGGGAAGAGAGAGTCAGGAGTCAAGGATGACATCTAAGTTGCAAGCCTGGGTGACAGGGAGAATAGTGTAATAAGGATGTTTGGAAAGGGGGAAGGGTTGGATGGGTGATGATTTCAATTTTGGACATGTTGAATTTAAGATGACTTTGGGACATCCAATTTGAGATATATAATATACAACTGAAGATGTGAATCTGAAGGTTAGGAGAGGTTAGAGCTAGATGTGTAGACCTGAGAATCCTTGCTATAGAGATGATAATGGAACCATGGGAGATTATAAGAAAAATATAATGGGATATTAATGTGCATAAGAAATGACATAAATGATTCAGGCAATATAGAGTGAAATGAGCATAAATAGGACAATAGTTTATGCAAAGGCTACAGTAATAATGTGAAGGAGAACAACTCTTAAAGACCTAAGAACTCTGATCAAAGCAACAACTACTGCTGAATTCCAAGATTGATCAGGAAATGTGACTCTTCCTCTTGACAAAGAGTTGATGGATTATAGGTGCACCATGGGATAGATATGCATTCTCAAAGATGGCAATGTGCTCTTTTATATTTACTGACAATACCTATTTATTATAAAGGAAAGAATTGCCTATTTAAGTAGTCACTTAACCACCAGCAAGCCTTTTTCAGTTTTTACTATGTTCCATGTACTCTATTAAGTCCTGGGGAGATGAATCAATTAATCACTCTACAACTATTAACTGCCTACTATGTGCCAGGAATTGTAATAGATATTGAGTACAAAATACAAAGAATGAAACAGTTCCTATCTGTACCAGAGTTTATATTTGAATGAAGGAAACAATAAATATAATATATATGAAATAAATACAAATTAATAGATATTTATTTATTCATCTTTAAATTCAAAGTAGTTTGGGGAGGAGGTCTTTAGCCATTGTGGGGATCAATAAGGTCTTTATACAGGAGATGATGCCTGAGCCACATCTAGAAGGCTCTATGAGTTACAGATAAGGAGGAAATGTATTCCATGGATAGGAGAGGGGCCAGTACAAATAATGGAACATCATTAATAAAGAATAAATGGAAGGCTGGTTTGACTGAATTGCAGAGTCCTAGAGAGGAAGTAGTGTTTGAAGATATTGGAAAGGTAGGTGTGGCCAGGTTGTATAGGGCTTTCAAAACTAAGCAGAGGCATTTAAATTTTATTCAACATGTAGAAGGAAGCCACTGGAGTTGACTGAGGAGGATAGTTACAAAAAAAATATATCTATCCTTAAGGAAAATTACTTTGTTCACAGTGTATAGAGGGGTCTGGAGTAGGGAGAGATAAGTCTAGGAGATCAGTTAGCAGGCTGTTTTCATTTGGGTAAGAGGTTAGAAGAGCATAAACTAAAGTTGTAGCTTAATTAGTTTGTAACAAAAGAGCTAGAGTAAGAGATGCTGTGAAAGGAGAAACAGTTTTGGCAACTGATTGAATATATGGAGTGATGGAAAGTGATGAGTTGAGGCCAAGTCCTGAGATTGTAAATCAGAGACATTGAAAGCACTTTACTAATAGGGTAAAAAGGATCAGCCTAAAGGGTCCCTGCCCTCAAGGCATTTACATTCGAATGGAGTAGAAAAGACATCCACCAATGGATATGCACCAAATACATACAGAGTAGATACATGGAACCTTAGAGTGGAAGGCACTAGCCCTTGGGATGAATTGGAAAAGGATTCTTGAAGACTGAGGTTTGGAGGCTCTCTTGAAGTAGGTGATTGTACCAGACTAAAGTGAAAAGAGAGAGCCTTCCAGGAAGGCATAAGACACACAGAGTATGGCGATGGGAGATCGAATTTATGTTCCTTTTGGTTCCTGATTTGTTGCTTGTTTTTGTTTTTGATTATGGACAGCAAATAGGTCTAGATGGCCAGGCTACAATGTGAATGGAGCAAGAAAAGGTGGAAGATGGCTGGGATCGTAAGGGGGCAGGTTCTGAAGACCTTTAAATGTCAAACATTGGAGTTTATATTGGATCCCACAAGTAATAAAATCCCAAGACCCTTCCTTAAAGTTTTTCCAAACTGATTACCCAAGTTCATAATTAATCATTTTCTCTGACCCTTCCACCCCCTATGATGTCTATCTTGGTTTTTATTGCTAGATTTGGACACCCAGGCTCCAAGTGTGCCAGCATTAAGTGGGAAGTGTTAGCTTGTTACCCTCTAACAAGGGAATAATGAAAAGTTATTCCTAAGCAGCTTGTGGGGCCAGAGTAGGCGAGCTGACCCTTTCCATCTAAGATGACAGTGAGAAAGAACTCCCCCCTCACTAGCTACTCAGTGTATCCACACCTTTCCCTCAACTTCCCACCTTGGCTCTGCACTCAAACACAGTCTTGTGGCTTTGGCAGTGCTCCAGAAATCATCAAGACTAAAGATTAGCAGAGGGGAATCAAATAACAAGAATCCCTTTAAACAATATTGAAAGTTTAGGAGATTAAGACTGTTCCCAGGCTGGTTGGTGTGTGAATAAATAATCCAAATTCCACAACTAGGAAAGCTCTTTTCTTGCCTGGGAACTCTACTGCACTGTGATCCACTTAGCAATGTTCTCTGCCATTCAGATCTAATGATATCCATCCTGTGTCCAGTGGGGCAGAAGCACAACAATCATATGCAGGATGTTCTACAAATTTTAATGTACTTTTTAAAAACTATTAAAACTTTAAATTACACTAAGATTTTGGGGACACCCATTCATAGCATCTGAATCTTAGTTATCACTTATGCAATCCCTTACCCCTCGCAAATAAATGGGTGACAAATAGACAATGAGTTTCTCTTTAAATGCCTCCAGGGGTGAGGAATTCATTATCTTTCCAAGCATCTGAAGTATAAATGCTTTTTTATTGAGAGGCACCTGTGGTTCCTGGAACCTATGAGCAATTTTGTTGAAAAGTCTCATAATTTCTTAATGACATAGCCAAATAAAGAAATCATCTGACATCTCACATTTCATAGGGTTATAGATGTAGAGCTGCAAGAGACACCTTGGTGACAATTTGATCCAATACTCTCTAGGGATGAGGTGTCTCAGACCCAGAGAGAAGGGACTCACCCATGATGCCCTGGCTTGAGTTCAAGACATTTTCTGCTTTATTTTGCTACCTATAAAAAACAAACACAGAGGAATAAAAATCAACAAACCCTTTTAGGATTAAAAAAATTTTACTTTAATATTTTATTTTAAATGTTTGCTCATTTTCTAAGTAGAAGTTGGCCAACAGTCCCAGGACCCGTTTCATCAACTTGAGACAAGAGAAAAAGAAAGGAAAGAAACCATTCTAGGGAAGGGAAGGGAATTGAAAGTGTAAAATCTTGAGGGCACCTTCCTTTCCTACCTGGGGCTCTCATAAGAACCCAGGTTCTAGGTACTTCTTAATCCCAAATTCACTCCAAAAAATATCCCCAAAGTCCTAACGTGTTTTTACTATTTTTTCAATATTCACTCAGAGAACAAGAGGTCTCAAGCAAAGGCATTTGATGAGCCCATTTCCATGTTGTTGGTATTCGTACTAGGATGTTCATTTAGAGACTACATCCCCAACCATATCCCTTTGACCCACGAATTCAAGCAGTTGTTTTCTTCTGTGTTTTTACTCCCACTGTGTGTCCTCTGAGTACATGGAATTCTTGATATGGAACTTTCTTACTTGATACAAGTCATCAACTTCTCTGCATCTTACATTGTTATTGAGTTACCAGGAGGCACCCAAAGGTGGGTGATTTTCCCACAATCTTGTAGCTGGCATGTAGACAGTGGGCAGCATGGCATTGTAGAAAGAGTACTATCTCTGAATCAGAGGATCTGAATTTCTTTCCACCCATACTTTCTACTTGTGTAACTTAGGCAAATCACCCAACCTCCTTTGGCCTATTGAATCTATGATCCTATAACTTAAAACCAGTTTACTTTATGCCACATCAGGCTTTTGTTGTTCAGTTGTTTCAGACTCTTTGGGCTTTTTTTTTTTTTGGCAAAGATACTGAAATATTTTGTCTCTTCTCTAGCTCACTTTACAGATGAGGAAGTAAGTGACTTGCCAAGGGTCACACAGCTTATAAGTGAGGCCAGGTTTGAACTCAGGAAGATGAATCTTTCCCATTTAATTTTCAGCACTCTATCCACTAGATCACCTAGCTGACTCATCATGCTGCTTCATAACAAACAGCTCATATTCACATGAAGACTTTCTTCCATTCAATGTAACAAACATTTATAAATACCTACTGTGTTTAAGACTTATAACCAGATATGAATATAAAATAAAAATAAAATAACAAAACCACCAACAGCCTGAAAAATAGTGATGATTGTCCCCTGAAATCAAGAGTCCATTTTAAACTGCAAAA
This sequence comes from Monodelphis domestica, assembly GCF_027887165.1. Lineage (NCBI taxonomy): Eukaryota > Metazoa > Chordata > Mammalia > Didelphimorphia > Didelphidae > Monodelphis > Monodelphis domestica. The sequence continues at coordinate 99,282,200 of NC_077232.1, forward strand.
AGCAGGATTTATTTTTTGGTCAGATGTTCTCAAGGCTGCTTATGCTTTACTTCTCAGGCAACGCTACTATCAAAGACTTTGTATGTTTTATTCCTTTTGTCCTAATTAATATAAGCTGAACCTTATAGTGAGTATTTGCCTGTCAAGTGCCCTATCTTTTCATTCTGGTTTCTGCAGCATCAATATAGATGGAGAAATAGAAAATGAGTATGGCCAACTAGAGACAGATGATCCAAGTTCAAGTGTACTTGCAATTATGGCAGAATCTTAGACAATGACCCTTTGGTCACTTCTCATTGGCATCATTGTCCCTTCAGGAAGGATTGATAAGGAATCAAAGAAGCCCCTCAAGTTCCATGTGTTCAGAACAGAATTTATTTCTTTTACCCCCCCCCCCAAATCCTCACCTATGACTGAGTTAATTTTCCATCAGTAGCATCACCATTCACTCTCCTATACTGGATACATTACTGTTATTTTGACTCTTCCCTTTCACTCCCTTCTTATCTCTCCATTCACCAACTCCTAAATGGTATATTTCTGAAATCTGAATTATTCCCAACTCTTTATTCCCATTGCTACCACCTTAGATAGGTCATTATTGTAATTAAACTGGACTACCTAACTGGCCATTTTGCCTCCATTCTTTGCCATCTTTAACCCCTACATCATTGCACTCTTCTGTAGTAATCATGCTAATTGGATTAATCATTGTTCATAGTTTTGTCAGTGTCACTGCTCAAAATCCTTCATTGACTATCTACTACTGCAAAATACTATTGAAATTTTAGTCTGGGAGGCAGTTGGTGGTTCGGTGTTTTTAGAACTAGATCTATAAATGGGAGATCCTAGGTCTGAATTTGGTATGACTCTGGGCAAGTCATTTAACCCTCATTATCTATCCCTTTACCAATCTTTTGCTTTGGAATCAACACTTAGTATTGATTTTAGGAAGCTAAGGGTTTAAAAAAAGGAAAATTTAGGTGGGTATTTAAAGTTCCCCACAAACTGAAACTTTTCTAGAATTACCTCAAGCTAAAACTACTCATTTTAGTAAACTTGTACATATTTTATTTCCCCCTCTATCTGGCCTCTGTGGTTTAATGCTATTGTGCATTTGTTAACATTATTTTCTTGGCCTAGAATGTGTTTCCTCTCTTTTTAGTTCATGGAAATCCTAGCTATTAAAAAAAAAGTTTTGCTCAAATTCTATCTCCTCTATGAAAAACCTTCCCGGTGTCTCTCATTTGGGAGTAATTTTTCCTTCATCACACCTGATGTGACATTTTCTGTGTATACCATACTTGTAGATGTCCTATTTCTCTCATTCCCACTAAATTGTATACTTTGAGAGCAAGGATCTCAGTTGTTCCCATCTTCTAAGGATTTCTACCCATGTTTTGGTGTGACTACTTCAGTACCTACCCAGTGTACTTCTTTGTTAGGAAGTGACAATGGCCTCTAAGAAAAGGAAAGCTGATTGACTAGAAGGATAAGTACATTGACAGACCCTTATCTTCCCTCCTCCATGGAAGAGGAAGATGAGAAGGTGAGGAGGATATGGCATCAGAAACAGCTAAAGGTGATTAGTGAATTCATACGGCACAGCTATTTAACACCAAAGATAGACTTACTCTATGCCTCTATTTAGGTATATACTGATGTCTACTCTACCTATGGAGTGTTTAAAGCTTTGAACTAAAAAGGCTTAAAACTGTACTTAGACTCTTGGAATACCTGTATATTGGATAGGTGCTAAAATGGACAAATAATCTGGGACCAGAATTAAGTAACAAGAGGGAAACTGGTTGTATCACATCTGGGAATTTTTTTCTTCAAATTCTCAAACTGTTTGCTGCTGATAAATTTGATCACTTTTATTATCATTTTCACAATTTTGTTCATTTTAATATATATATATATATAATTTTATGTATAATATGAAATGTTTCTTTTATGTCACCATTATTTTTGGAAGATTAAAAAAAAACTCCCCACTCTAGATAGTCCTCTCTTGTGACAAAGAAAAAAAAATTAAACATGTGACACAGTGACCATATCTGACAATATATACAATATTTAGCTTTTTTTAGCTTTTCTGCTAAAAGGAGGGAGACACATTTTAGCATCTGATCTCTAATATCTTTATTAGTTTTTAAAATTAATTGGTTCATTTTATTTTAGTGCTTTTCATTTATATTGTCAGTCAATGTATATAATATTAGTTCATTTCTTCACCACTAGTAATCAGCCAATGACTGTGAAATATAGAATACAACTTGGAAATAACAAAGCTATGAGTAACTCAAAGATCAATCCATGTCAATTCAGCACACATTCATTAAGTACTTATTATAGTCAAGGCATGGGTCTAAAAAGGTAAAGTAACACAGTATGTGACCCTGAGAACCATTAGCAACTGGGTAAATCAGGCAAAGCTTCACTGAGGTGGTGGCTGAGCTGAAACAGGAAGGAACGTAAGAGTTCTGACATGGAGGCAAGGAAAGGGAGGCATTCTAAGAATGGCTGATATGAATGCAAAGAAGCAGGAGAGAGAAAATGTCAAATTTAGGAAATAGCTGGTCAACCAGTTTTTTTGGAATGTAGAGAATATGATGGAGGGTGTAGTAATGTGAAATAAGGCTAGGAAGGTTGATTGAAGCCAGATGCTAGAAAGCCTTTTATGTCAAGTTAAAGAGTTTCTATTTCTCGTGCCTCTCTAATGGATCTTTCTCTAACCACTGATATTTTGTCTGGAGTTAATCCTCATACTCCATACTTTTCCCTCCCAATGATTTTGAATTGTCAGACACCAGTGTATATAAGCCATAAACTCCATCTTTAATTGCCGGTCCCCTTATTTCCTTTCACTTGGATCCTCCATCTGAAATGTCTCGCTTCTGATCTGCTTCTCTATTCTACTGTTTTAGCCAACAAATATTTATTAAGAACCTACTATGTGCTAAACACTCTGCTAAGTGTGGGGGATAAAAAAAAATATTTCCTGCTCTTAAGGACTTCACAGTCTAATGGAGAGAAAATAAACTTAGAGATAATTGTGCTACCTGGAATGCCTGCTCCTGAAATGAAAAACTTAATTTCATCTTAAAACTCTGTTTCTTACTCCTTTCTTCTTTTGGTACTAATTCAGACCTGACTCCCTTATAGTTATACTGATTATCTTTCCAGTAATTGACTCATTCATCTCTATAGAGGAGTCAGAAAGTCCTTGGTCATCTTTGTCACTTCTAGATTTTATTCTATCCCCTCCCATGCCCCTCACCGTGTACTCAACAACCCTTCCTCCTTTGAAATTCAGACTATCTGAATTCCTTCCTACATACTCCTGGTGACCATTCTGTATTGACCAAAAAGACATTCTTCTTTTCTCAAACACTTGCCAGGCACTTGCTTTCAATGTCATAGAATGATTCCACTCTCAGTTACAGAAGTGGTTGTATTTTTGAACTTACCATCACTCTCTAGTTTTCCAATTCCATGTTAACTAACTTCAAAATAACTTTATCTGAGAACTTTTTTTATCAACCCAATATTCTCTGTTTGTCCTGACTCAAAACCCTGTTCATCATCTGCCCAATCTTAAACTTCTCTGTGCTTCACCTTTTCTTGCCATTACCTCTTCACAGGCTATATTCTATGTTTTTCTCTTTCTCAATCCTTAAGTAAAACTAGTTTAATTCTATACTGTCCTCTACATCTGAGATCCTTGCTCTCTTTTGCTGTTAATGATCATGACTAACCAAATTTCAACCTTGGATTACTCCTACCATCCAATTCGGCTCTTTTTCATATGCTTTTAATTAAAGTTAGGGGAAATTGAGAAACTAGATTTGCCTGCATCTGCTACAAATTTAATGTTATCTAACGTCATCTGGGTACTCACTGCAACAAGGTAAGCTTTCTATTTCTCCTTAAAAGATTCACTATCCTATTCTCTACAGTGGCTATTGCAAACTTTATCTCTCCTCACATCTCTCATAGAATCCTCTACCTCATCCTCTTAGTGGTCTTATCTCATTCTAAACAGGAAAAATGAAAGTCATATATTAATAATTTTTTATAATACCTTCAATTTCTTTTTCTTCTCTAATTGCCAAAGCTAGTGTTTCTAGTACAATATTAAATAATAGAGGTGATAATGGGCATCCTTGTTTCACTCCTGATCTTTTTGCAAAGGCTTCTAGTTTGTCCCCATTGCAGATGATGTTTGCTGATGGTTTTAGATATATACTGTTTATTATTTTTTAGGAAAGGCCCTTCTATTCCTATGCTTTTTAGTGTTTTCAATAGGAATGAGTGTTGAATTTTTGTCAAAGTTTTTTTCTGCATCCATTGAGATAATCATGTGATTTTTGTTGGTTTGCTTGTTGATATGGTCAGTCATGTGGATGGTTTTCCTAATATTGAACCATCCTTGCATTCCTGCAGTAAATCCCAGCTGATCAGAATGAATAACCATCATGATGAGTTGCTGGAGTCTTTTAGCTAGCATTCTACTTAAGATTATTGCATTTATATTCATTAAGGAGATTGGTCTATAGTTTTCTTTCTCTGTTTTTGACCTGCCTGGCTTTGGAATCAGTACCATATTTGTGTCATAAAAGGAATTAGGTAGAACTCCTTCTTTGCTTATTCTGTCAAATAGTTTGTATAATATTGGGATTAGTTGTTCTTTGAATGTCTGATAGAATTCATTTGTGAATCAATCTGGACCTGGGGATTTTTTCTTAGGGAGTTCTTTGATGGCTTGTTCAATTTCTTTTTCTGATATGGGGTTGTTTAGGTAGTCTATTTCTTCCTCAGTTAGCCTAGGAAATTTATATTTTTGTAAATATTAATCCATATCACCTAGATTGCCATATTTATTGCCATATAATTGGGCATAATAATTTTTAATGATTGCTTTAATTTTCTCTTCAGTAGAGGTGAGGTCTTCCTTTTCATCTTGGATGCTGCCAATTTGGTTTTCTTCTTTTCTTTTTTATTTAGATTGACCAGCACTTTGTCTATTTTATTTGTTGTTTTTTTTTTCCTGAAGTACCAGCTTCTAGTCTTGTTTATTAAATCAATAGTTCTTTGACTTTCAATTTTATTAATTTCTCCTTTTATTTTTAGGATCTCTAACTTAGTCTCCATCTGAGGATTTTTTATTTGTTCACTTTCTAGTTTTTTTTTAATTTTGCATGCCCAATTCATTGACCTCTGCCCTCTCTAATTTGTTAATATTTGAACTCAAGGATATTAATTTCCCCATGAGTACTGCTTTGGCTGCATCCCATAGATTTTGAAAGTATGTCTCATCATTGTCATTTTCTTCTATGAAATTATTAATTGTTTTTATAATTTGTTCTTTAACCGATTTTGGACAATCGTATTGTTTAACTTCCAATTAATTTTTTAATTTACCTCAACATGTACCCTTACTAATTTTTATTTTCATTGCATTGTGATCTGAAAATGTTGCATTTATTATTTCTGCTCTTTTGCACTTGTTTGCAATGTCTTTATGCCCTGTACATGGTCAATCTTTGTGAATGTACTATGTGCTGCTGAAAAGAACATGTATTCCTTTTTGTCTCTATATACATTTCTCCACATATCTACTAACTCTAATTTTTCTAAAATTTCATTCACTTCTCTTAACTTTCTTATTTATTTTTTCATTTGATTTATCTAGTTCTGATAGAGGCAGTTTCAGGTCTCCCACTAGTATAGTTTTTCTATCTGTTTCATCCTTGATCTCAACTAGTCTCTCCCTTAGAAATTTGGATGCTATGCCATGTGGTTCATACAAGTTGAGTACTGATATTTCCTCATTGTCTATACTGCCTTTTATCAGGATGTAATTACCTTCCCTATCTCTTTTGACTAGATCTATTTTTACTTTAGCTTTGTCAGATATCATGATTGCGACTCCTGCCTTCTTTTTACCCCATGTATGTCTTCCTTCCTCATGTGTGTTTCCTGTAGATAGCATATGGTAGGGTTCTGGATTCTAATCCACTCTGTTAATCACTTGCATTTTATGGGTGAGTTCATTCCATTCACATTCAGAGTGATGATTACCAGCTGTGTATTTCCCAGCATTTTGATTTCTAATTCTAGTCCTGCCTTTTCTTCTTTCACTATTTCCCTCTACACCAATGTTTTGTTTTTAATCAGGCCCCCTAATTCCCACCCTTATTTTACTTCCTTTTCTACCCCCTCCCTTCTTATTCCTCCCTTATTTTCTTTACAGTTTTTTTACACTACCACCATCCTCTCCCTCCCTTGTACTGCTTCCCTCCCCACCAGTCAGTTTTTTACCCTTTTACTTCCCTATAGGGAACAAATCAATTCTCTGCCCCCAATGGATTTGATTGTTCTTCCCTCTTTGAGTCAATTTCAATGCACATAAGAGTTGAGTATTTCCTATCTCCAAACTCTTTACCCTTCCAGTGTATTGATGTTCTCCCCCTCCCGCTGTGAGCTCCTTTGTGACATATAAATTTACCCCCTTTTGTTTCTTTTCCCAATTATTTTAGTATTAACCTCTTTTTAGCTCTAGTTTTATATATATGCCTTGGCATTTCATCCTATACAGTTTGTCACTGTTTCCTCTAAGTTTAATTCTTCTAGCTGCTCAGGTGATAATAACAATTTTTAAGAGTTACCAATGACCTCTTTTCCTATAGGGATACATATTATTTTAACTTATTGTCTCTTAAAAAAAGTGAGTTTTTTTGTTTTGTTTCTTTTTCTTCCCCTCCTCCCTCTTTCTTAATTACCTTTTGATGATTCACTTGAGTTCTGTGCTTGGGCATCAAATTTTCTGTTCAGGCCTGGTCTTTTCTTTACAAATGCTTGGAATTCTTCTATTCTGTTAAATGACCATACATTCCCCTGTAATAATATTGTCAGTTTTTCTGGGTAATTGATTCTTGATTGTAGGCCTAGTTCCCTTGCTTTCCAGAATATCATATTCCATGACTTTCAGTTCTTCAGTGTAGATGCAGACAGGTCCTGTGTTATCCTCACTGTGGTTCCATGGTATCTGAATGACTATTTCTTAGCAGCTTTTAATATTGTTCCCTTGGTCTGGTAGTTCTTGAATTTGGCTATAACATTCCTGGGTGTTGTCAGTTGGGGACTGAGTACAGGAGGTGATCTGTGGATTCTTTCAATCTTCTCTTTTCCCTCTTGTTCTAGAATATTGGGGCATTTTTCTTGGATAATTTCCTGTAGTATGATGTCTAGGCTTTTTCTTTTGTCATGGTCTTCTGGTAGACCAATGATTCTTAAGATTTCTCTCCTGGAATGATTTTCTAAATCTTCTGTTTTGTGAATGAGGTGCTTCATACTTTCCTCAATTTTTTCATTCTTTTAATTTTGTTTTATAGTGTCCTGATGCCTTGTGAAGGCACTTGTTTCTAGTTGTTGTATTCTGGTTCTTAAAGACTGGACTTCATCCCTGACTTTTTGGTCATCCTTCTCCTTCTGGTCTGATTTTCTTTGAAGGTCATCTTTCATCTCCTTTGCCTCATTTTCAAACTGGTTGATTTTGGCTTTCAAGACACTATTTTCTTGTTTTAGTCCAAGTGCCTCTGTTTCCAGATGATTAATCTTAGTTTTTAAGTTCTTTTCCTAGTTCTCTTCAGGCTCTTTTAATTGTGTTTTGAAATGTATTTTGATTTCATCCAGAGCCTGTATCTAATTCACTGGGATTTCTGTTTTTTGCTTGGAGTTCCCTCATCCTTCTCTGTTCTGTTTGCTCTTTGTTCATTGCCTGCATAGAAGCTATTGATTGTAATTTCTTTTTTCTTCTTCTGTTGTTTGTTCACATTCATTCCTTCTTTACTTCCTGCTATTGCCTTAGCTCCTGCTCCTCTAATTTTTTTGTGGTTTTTGCTTTTCTTTCTGCCTTCAGCCTTGGAATTTGTCAGTAAATCTCTCAGTGCAGTCTGTGGGGAAGGGTTTTTGGAGCTTGAGCTTCCCTGCCCTCTTGAGGCTTTGATGGGGTTAAGTCCAGCAGTCTGTGGGGAAGGGGTTTTGGAGCTTGAGCTTTCCTGCCCTCTGAAGGATTTGGTGGGATTAAGCCCAGCTGGGTTGCTCAATGTGCACTGAGGTCAAAACCTCGGGAAGGAGGGGGGGCAATATGAAGTGTCTCTGCTGCTGCAACTATGCCTTCTGCTCTGAACTCTGCTTTTCTTCTCTAACTGCTTCCCCACTGCCTGTGTTGGATGCTCTGAGCCTGGCAAGCTTTGCCCACAAGGTACTCCCTCCAGACCAGCGCTTTTGCCCGCCCAGAGGTTCCAGTTGTCACTGCAGGCTTAGTTCTCTAGGTGGGGGAGGGGTCCCAGGACCTTCCTTCTTCCTTCCTCTTAAACTGGAGTGTTCTCAAACTCCAGATTTTGGGGGAATACCTTTTAAATTGAGTCCAGCAGGAGGGTTCCTTGGCTCTATCTTGTTGTTAGGTTTGATTTTCAGTCCCTTAGGAGCATTTAGTTTGTAATTGGTAAGGAAGGGTTTTCAGAGGTCTGAACTTTTGCTGCCACCATCTTGACTCTGCCATGTCTTCCCTATTCTTAAAAAAAAAAAAAAACCAAACCTTTACTTGGTCCTTTCATCTCTACCAGTTATTGTCCTTTATCTCTTTTTTCCTTCTTGAGTAAACTCCTCAAGAAATGCTATCTATACTCCATACTGCCACTTCTCTTCTCTTTCACTTCTAAGTCCTTCACAATCTGCCACATACCCTCCTCATTCATTTGAAATAGCTTTCGTCAAAACTCTGAATGATGCCTTAATTATTAAATCTAATGTTTTAACTTCACATTCATCTTCCTTCTTGACCTCTCAGTAGAATTTGATACTTTTGACTGCCCAATCCTTCTAGATAAAATCTTTCTGGATTTCAAGTTATTGTTCTCTCTTGATTTTTCTATTTCCTCATTATTGCTTCTATATCCATGTTGTTGAATCCTCATCCATGTTATGCTTACTAATCTGACTGTTCTCAATGGCTCTATCCTGAGCCTACCTCTTTTTTTGTTGTTGTTTAATATTTTCTCACTTGAGCATCTCAATAGTTCCTGTGAGTTCATTTATTATCTCTGTATAGATTTTTTTCAAGATATAGTTCTCTCAAGGACTTCCGGTCAAGATGGCAGTTCAGAGAAAGCTAAAGTTCAGATCTCTGGAAACCCTTCCCGACCGATCTCAAACTATAGGCTCCTAGGGCACTCAAATTCAAAACGATCAACAGCATAGACCCTGGGAATTCTCCTCCTGGACCTGGACCTGGATCAAAAGGTCAAAAGGTATGGCCCCCCTCAAAAGCCAGAAACCGAGAACACTTGGACCTAAGGGGTAGGAGCACAGAGTCCAAGGCTCAGGGAAGCTGCGGCCCCTCCCACCTCAGAGAGCAGGGTCTTCTGAAACAACAGCAACCCTCAAGCCCTGCAAGACAGCCTCACAGGCCAGATACGTCTATCCGAGTCTCAGTGAAAGTCACTGCCCTCGGAGCTCCAGCAAGCCGCGGCTCCTCCCCCCTCAGAGAGCACGGTCGTCTGAAACAACAGTAACCCTCTGGGCGTCAAGACAGCCTCAGGGCCAGCTATTCTGAAGGCAACTTCCGGAAAGCAACCCGACCTAGTGGAGGGGGCACCCAAACAGCAGGGAAACAGAGAGAACCGGGGGCGAATGTAACCCCCTGGCCGGATCCTTTCATTCCAGTTCCAGTGAAAGTCACTGCCTTAAGGCATACTCAGTTCAACTCAGGGAAAGCTTATAGAACGGACAATCTGCCCAGGACTAAAGCCTCTGAACATCAGAAAGAGATAAGAAAAGCTAATCCTCCCCATTCAGAGATGGCAAACTCCACAGAAACACAGAAGCCCCCAATCCCAAGAAAAATAAGAAGAAAGGGGAGACTTTGGAAACATTCTATGGAGCCAAAATACAAAATACAGAGGAGATAGAATACGATACACAAGAAAATGCTTTGAAACCTTCCAAAGGAAATGGAAACTCTCCACAAACCCATGAAGAATTTGAATCAGAAATGACCAAAAAGATGGAAGCCTTCTGGGAGGAAAAGTGGGAAATAATGCAAAAGAAATTCACGCATCTACAAAACTGGTGTGACAAAACTGAAAAGGAAAACCAGGCTTTAAAGGCCAGAATCAGGCAACTGGAAGACAACGATCGTGTAAAAGAGCAAGAATTAATAAAGCAAAGCCAAAATACCAAGAAATTAGAAGAGAACATAAAATATCTCACCAACAAGGTGACAGATCTGGAAAATAGAGGGAGAAGAGATAATTTAAGAATAATCGGACTTCCAGAAAAGCCAGAAATAAACACCAAACTTGACATCGTGATACAAGATATAATCAAAGAAAATTGCCCAGAGATTCTAGAACAAGGGGGTAATACAGCCACTGACAGAGCTCACAGAACACCTTCTACTCTACACTAAACCCCCAAAAGACAACTCCCAGGAATGTAATTGCCAAATTCCAAAGCTCTCAAACAAAAAAAAATCCTACAGGAAGCCAGAAAAAGACAATTTAGATATAAAGGAATGCCAATCAGGGTCACACAAGACCTTGCAAGTTCTACTCTGAATGATTGTAAGGCATGGAACATGATCTTCAGAAAGGCAAGAGAGCTAGGTCTTCAACCAAGAATCAGCTACCCAGCAAAACTGACTTTATAATTCCAAGGGAAAGTATGAGCATTCAACAAAATAGAAGATTTCCAACTTTTTGCTAAGGAAAAACCAGAGCTCTGTGGAAAGTTTGATACCAAAAAACAAAGAGCAAGGAATACCTGAAAAGGTAAATATTAAGGAAAGGGGAAAGGAGAAAAATGTTATCTTCTTCTTTTATTCAAACTCTCTTCTATAAGGACTACATTTCTATCAATCTATGTATACTAACATATGGGGGAAATGTAATGTATAAATATGGGGTAAAGAAAGACCAAATAGAATAATCTTTCTCACACAAAGATTCACATGGGAAGGGGAGGGGAAGGAAACTCCTATAAGAAGGAGAGGAAGAGAGGGTTTTTTTTTTACTTAAACCTTAATCTCAGGGAAATCAACTCTGAGAGGGAAAAACATCCAGATCCATTGGGATCTTGAATTCTATCTTACCCAACAAGGGTAGGGAGAAGGGAAAACTGAGGGGAAGGGGGAGAGGGAAAAGAAAAAGGGAGGGAAAGAGAGGGGTGAGGGGGAGAGAACAAAAAGGGAGGGACTAAAAGGGGAAACATCAAGGGGGGGGACAAAGGGGACTGATTCAAAGTAAATCACTGGACTAAAAGGTAGAGCCGAAGAAGAAAAGGTTAGAATTAGGGAAGGCAATCAAAATGCCAGGGAGTCCACAAATGACAATCATAACTTTGAACGTGAATGGGATGAACTCACCTATAAAATGTAGATGAATAGCAGAATGGATTAGAATCCAAAACTCTACCATATGTTGTCTTCAAGAAACACACATGAGGCGGGTTGACACCCACAAGGTCAGAATTAAAGGATGGAGTAAGACCTTCTGGGCCTCAACTGACAGAAAGAAGGCAGGAGTGGTAATCATGATATCTGATAAAGCCAAAGCAAAAATAGACCTGATCAAAGGGGACAGGGAAGGTAATTATATTTTGTTAAAAGGGACTTTAGACAATGAGGAAATATCATTAATCAACATGTATGCACCAAATAATATAGCACCCAAATTTCTAATGGAGAAACTAGGAGAATTGAAGGAAGAAATAGACAGCAAAACCATATTAGTGGGAGACATAAACCAACCATTATCAAATTTAGATAAATCAAATCAAAAAATAAATAAGAAAGAGGTAAAAGAAGTGAATGAAATCTTAGAAAATTGAGAATTAATAGACATATGGAGAAAAATAAATAGGGATAAAAAGGAATACACCTTCTTCTCAGCACCACATGGCACATTCACAAAAATTGACCATACATTAGGTCACAGAAACATAGCACACAAATGCAGAAAAGCAGAAATAATGAATGCAGCCTTCTTAGATCACAAGGCAATAAAAATAATGATCAGTATTGGTACATGGAAAACCAAATCAAAAACCAATTGGAAATTAAACAATATGATACTCCAAAATCATTTCGTTAAAGATGAAATAATAGAAACAATTAATAATTTCATCGAGGAAAATGACAATGGCGAGACATCCTTTCAAACCTTTTGGGATGTAGCCAAAGCGGTAATCAGAGGTAAATTCATATCCCTGAATGCTTATATTAACAAACTAGGGAGAGCAGAGATCAATCAATTGGAAATGCAAATGAAAAAACTAGAAAGCAATCAAATTAAAAACCCCAACAGAAAACCAAACTAGAAATCCTAAAAATTAAGAGAGAAATTAATAAAATCGAAAGTGATAGAAACTATTGATTTAATAAATAAGACAAGAAGCTGGTACTTTGAAAAAACAAACAAAATAGACAAAGTACTGGTCAATCTAATTAAAAAAGGAAGGAAGAAAAGCAAATTAACAGCATCAAAGATGAAAAGGGGGACTGCACCTCTGATGAAGAGGAAATTAAGGCAATTATTAAAAATTACTTTGCCGAATTATATGGGAATAAATACACCAATTTAGGTGACATGGATGAATATATACAAAAATACAAACTGCCTAGACTAACAGAAGAAGAAATAGAATTCTTAAATAATCCCACATCAGAAAATGAAATTCAACAAGCCATCAAAGAACTCCCTAAGAAAAAATCCCCAAGGCCTGATGGATTCACCAGTGAATTCTATCAAACAGTCAGAGAACAGTTAATCCCAATACTATACAAACTATTTGACATAATAAGCAAAGAGGGAGTTCTACCAAACTCCTTTTAAAACACAAACATGGTAATGATTCCAAAACCAGGCAGGTCAAAAACAGAGAAAGAAAATTATAGACCAATCTCCATAATAAATATAGATGCAAAAATCTTAAATAGGATACTAGCAAAAAGACTCCAGCAAGTGATCAGAAGGATCATCCACCATGATCAAGTAGGATTTATACCAGGGATGCAGGGCTGGTTCAATATTAGGAAAACCATCCACATAATTGACCACATCAACAAGCAAACTAACAAGAACCACATGATTATCTCAATAGATGCAGAAAAAGCATTTGATAAAATACAACACCCATTCCTATTAAAAACACTAAAAAGCATAGGAATAGAAGGGTCATTCCTAAAAATAATAAACAGTATATATCTAAAACCATCAGCTAATATCATCTGCAATGGGGATAAACTAGACACATTCCCAATAAGATCAGGAGTGGAACAAGGATGTCCATTATCACCTCTACAATTTGACATTGTACTAGAAATACTATCAGCAGAAATTAGAGAAGAAAAAGAAATTGAAGGCATTACAATAGGCAAGGAGGAGACCAAGTTATCACTCTTCGCAGATGACATGATGGTCTACTTAAAGAATCCTAGAGATTCAACCAAAAAGCTAATTGAAATAATCAACAACTTTAGCAAAGTTGCAGGATACAAAATAAACCCACATAAACCATCAGCTTTTCTATATATCTCCAACATAGCTCAGCAGCAAAAACTAGAAAGAGAAATCCCATTCAAAATCACCTTAGACAAAATAAAATACCTAGGAATCTACCTCCGGAGACAAACACAGGAACTATATGAACACAACTACAAAATACTCTCCACACAACTAAAACTAGATTTGAGCAATTGGAAAAACATTAACTGCTCATGGATAGGACGAGCCAATATAATAAAAGTGACCATCCTACCCAAACTTATTTATCTATTTAGTGCCATACCCATTGAACTACCAAAATACTTCTTCACTGATTTAGAAAAAACCATAACAAAATTCATTTGGAACAACAAAAGATCAAGGATATCCAGGGAAATAATGAATAAAAATCACATATGATGGGGGCCTTGCAGTCTCTGACCTTAAACTATATTACAAAGCAGCAGTCATCAAAACAATTTGGTACTGGCTAAGAAACAGAAAGGAAGATCAGTGGAATAGACTGGGGGAAAGCAACCTCAGGAAGACAGTATACGATAAACCCCAAAATCCCAGCTTTTGGGACAAAAATCCACTAATCGATAAAAACTGCTGGGAAAATTGGAAGACAGTATGGGAGAGATTAGGAATAGATCAACATGTCTCACCCTACACCATGATAAATTCAAAATGGGTGAGTGACTTAAACATAAAGAAGGAAACCATAAGTAAATTGGGTAAACACAGAATAGTATACATGTCAGACCTTTGGGAGGGGAAAAGCTTTAAAACCAAGCAAGACACAGAAGGAATCACAAAATGTAAAATAAATAATTTTGACTACATCAAATTAAAAAGCTTTTGTACAAACAAAACCAATGTAACTAAAATCAGAAGGGAAACGACAAACTGGGAAAAAATCTTCATAGAAACCTCTGACAAAGGTTTAATTACTCATATTTATAATGAGCTAAATCAATTGTACAAAAAATCAAGCCATTCTCCAATTGATAAATGGGCAAGGGACATGGATAGGGAGTTCTCAGATAAAGAAATCAAAACTATTAATAAGCACATGAAGAAGTGTTCTAAATCTCTTATAATCAGAGAGATGCAAATAAAATCAACTCTGAGGTATCACCTCACACCTAGCAGATTGGCTAACATAACAGTAAAGGAAAGTAATGAATGCTGGAGGGTATGTGGCAAAGTAGGGACATTAATTCATTGCTGGTGGTGTGGTGAACTGATCCAACCATTCTGGAGGGCAATTTGGAACTATGCCCAAACGGTGACAAAAGAATATCTACCCTTTGATCCAGCCATAGCACTGCTGGGTCTGTACCCCAAAGAGATAATGGATAAAAAGACTTGTACAAAAATATTCATAGCTGTGCTCTTTGTGGTGGCCAAAAATTGGAAAACGAGGGGATGCCCATCAATTGGGGAATGGCTGAGCAAATTGTGGTATATGTTGGTGATGGAATACTATTGTGCTAAAAGGAATAATAAAGTGGAGGAATTCCATGGAGACTGGAACAAGCTCCAGGAAGTGATGCAGAGCAAGAGGAGCAGAAACAGGAGAACATTGTACACAGAGACTAATACACTGTGGTATAATCGAACGTAATGGACTTCTCCATTAGTGGCGGTGTAATGTCCCTGAACAATTTGCAGGGATCTAGGAAAAAAAAAACACCATTCATAAGCAAAGGATAAACTGTGGGAGTAGAAACACCAAGGAAAAGCAACTGCCTGAATACAGAGGTTGAGGGGACATGACAGAGGAGAGACTCTAAATGATCACTCTAATGCAAATATTATCAACATAGCAATGGGTTCAAAGCAAGAAAACATGTAATGCCCAGTGGATTTACGCATTGGTTATGGGTGGGTGGGAGGAAAGGAAAATGATCTATGTCTTTAATGAATAATGCTTGGAAATGATCAAATAAAATATTAAAAAAAAAAAGAAAGAGTGGAGAAGAGAAAGATCCAGAGGCCACAACCAGATGGTCCCTAAGGAAGTTTCATTGATGTATTTTATTCTTACATTACAAATATTTGCACATCTACCCCACTCCATGAGGAGTCTATGGTAACAAAGTAAAACAATGGATTAAAACTAATAATAATACAGTGACCTTATCTGAAAGTAATGCAACATTCTGCATCTTCCACTCCCCACCCCTAAATATTTAAAAAAGAACAGAAATCTATTTTCTCTCCCTCTGAACTCCTCCCTATAAAAAGAAAAGCATTCTTTTAAACAAATATTAATAGCCAAGCAAAACAAATTCAGTGCCTGTCTACTAAAATACATCTTCTGCATCCTAAATCCACCATCTCCTTGTCATTTATCGCATGTACCATCATTGGTCCTCCCAGATCATGAATGGTCATTGTTTTGGTCATAGTTTTTATAGATTTCAAAGTTGTTTGTTTTTACTATGTTGTATAAATTGTTCTCTGGGCTCTACTTATTTCATTCTTTATCAGTTTATTAGTCTTTAATAGTGTTCATTTTTTGAAATAGAGGGCAGTTAGGTAGCACAGTGGATAGAGTGCCAGGCCTGGAGCAGGGAGGATTTGGGTTTAAACCTCACTTCAGACAACTTCCTAGATGTGTGAACCCCAATTGCCTAGCCCTTACCACTCTTTAGCCTCGAATGTATTTTTAGAATTGATTCTAAGACAGAAGGCAAAGGTTTAAAAAAAAAGGGGAGGCGGACTTCTAAGCATTCCTGATGAAAAGAGTAGAGCTACATAGAAACTTTGAAGTTCAAACATAGATGTTAAGAGAAACAAAAAGTAAATATGAAAGAACAATGATAAAGAATGAAACAAGGACAAACTACTTCCATTCTAGTACAGGGAGATGGTACATGTGTCCCTTCTGCACTGTATCATCATCAAGGATCATAGAGGGAATCTAATTAGTCTGAGGACCTGAAAGTAGTTCTCTTATATCTTAAGGATCTTAAAAGAAGAATGAAAAGAAAGAGAAGGAGAATACAGTCGTGTTGGGGCAGGGGAGGGGGAGAAAATAAAATTAGGAAATATTATTTTATATAAATAGACATCTATACAAACAAGAGATGGGGGGAATGGTTGACACTTGAATTTCCCTCTCATCTAAATTGCTCAAAGGATGGAAGAATACACACATACAAGGCTGAATACAGAAATACATTCTACTCAACAATAAAAAGCAAAGGAAAAAAGGGAAAGTGGGGGGCAGATTAGAAGGAAGGTAGATCAGGGGAAAAATTAGTCCTAAGCAAAACAAACCCTAAAGATTTACAAAATTATTTCTAGTTCTTGAAGTGGTAAAGAATTGGAATCTTACTGGGTCCCTATCTTTGGGAAATAACTGAATGAGTTACAATGTATGGATGTGACAGAATGCTGTCATGATGCAAGAAATAAAGGGGATGATTTCCAAAAAACCTGGGGACATGTATGAACTGTTGTAAAGTGAACAAAACCAAGAAAGTAGAAGGCACAGTGATAATACTTTAGAGACAAACAGCAATTTCAGAGGACTCATGATGAAGCATGCTCCCCACCTCCTGATAGAAAGTTGAGAGACTCAAAAGTACAGACTGATATGTTTTTTAAAATGTGTATATTTTTTCTTTTAGACATGTATAATGAGGAAAGTAATCTTGTTTGACTAAAATGTTTGTAATAGGTCCTCCCCCCTCCCATTCTCAACGTGGGGAAGAATAAGACCAAAATAATATGGATTATTATGGATTGAAAATTGATAATATGGATTGAAAAATAAAATTTTATTTTATTTAAAAAAAGATATAGTTCTCTCTCTCTATTATATATATATATATATATATATATATATTCCTAGTCTCTCTTCTTAGCCACCATCTTATATCACCCATCAATTGCTTTTTTGACATCTCCATATACCAAAAGCACCTCATACCCTCTAAAAACAGAACTCATTATCTTTCCCTCAGGTTCTCACTTCTTATGAATTTCCCTCCTTTCATTGCTTAGGACACTACCATCATCCAAGTCTCCTTGGCTTCCAAAATCAGTGTCACCTTAGACTCCACATGTTCACTCATTCTCCATATCTAACTAGTTACTAAATCCTTTCATTTCATTTTTCAATATATTTCACATATATGAGGTAGAGATAGAATTGACAGATATGGAGACATTATATATGAATGATGGAGAATAAAGAGTCTGTTATTACGAACCTATGTGGATAGGAGATTCCCAGTTTGTCTCAGCTCCTTGCTTTTGTTATTTTTGTTTTGTTGATACTGTGAAAATTAAATAAACTCCCTTGCCCATTTTTTATATTTAATTACCAAAAGTGTAAACATCCCATTCACACTTGAGTGGGGGAGGTCGGTGACCCACGTGTGTGATAGTGGGTGACAAATCAGAATCAAACTGTCTGCCCCCTGGGCAGTCCTAAGCAAAGCTTCATCTGTAATTGGTAGATGTAAAAGTGGAGGAAGGCATAAGAAGTGACACAGAAGAAAGTGTATTTAAAAGGGATTTACAACTTCTTGTGGGGAGGTTCTTCAAGAGTTCTTCGGGCTTGGGACTTCTTCTGAGAGTTCTTGAGTTCTTGTGCTTGGGACTTTTGACTGCTCTCATTCTTTGGAGTTATGAGTTCTAGTTGGAGGCTGGTAAAGAATCTGCTGACTGGACCTGAGACTTATACTTGGTGAGACTATTCTTAAATCTCTTCCTTTAGGCTGACACGTGGTGAGTGAAAGAGCTGACTCCTTTCCAGAATTTTCTGAATAGACCAGCCTCAGGAGAGACCTATCCTCTTGAGAGAGGCTCCCTGTATCCCCAGGTCCTTAACTCAAAGCCGAGGCCTCTCTGGCTAAGGAATAAACTCCCCTGCTTGTGTTGAGCCAAGGGTCAGAGCAAAATACTTAGTGCATAGGCTAGATATTGTGCTAAGGGAAATTTAACCCCTTCATCTCCTGGAGGGCCACCCAGTTTGTCAACATTCTTCACATACCAGAGTTATGTCTGTGAACTTCAAGAAAAGAAAGTGGGTAGAGCCTATCTGGGGCTCTTTTGGCAAGGACAGGGGCTGGATCAGAGAGGTGAGGGAGAGAGGAAGATTATTGCAGGTCACAAGGTCACAGGACACAAGGTCAGGACTTAGAATAAAGAAGAGGTTTTAAATCTATAATTGCCTACCTTTTCTATTAGTAAACATTATGAAAAATAATAACTGGTAGTTATGTTAATTTTAAGTATAACAAATTGGCAACCACCTCGGTTTAATTTGGATTTTTAATTCTCTTCTGAGACAAGTTTTGAGTTAGTTCTTGGGAAGGCATAGGGGAATTTTTAGCTGATCTGATTGTTTGCTTTGATATTAGAGACACACCTTGGCCAAGACAGAGAAGCTGCAGTTTTCTTTTCAAGCCTATCACCCCAGATTGGTGAGTACTTCCCTCCCATGCGGTGACACCTGCCCCCCCCCCCCCATTTCTTTTAGCTTGAATGAGAACAGAGCCCAAGCCTTCTGCATACCAAAGGCTGGTGTCAGTCTGTACTTTTTCTAGTATACCAAACTGGCTGGGAAGCTGATGCAGACTCCTAGATCCTGTTGCATTCAGCACAACACAGTGTGCTAACTAATCCTGGGGTTACTTCCAGGCTGTGGGAGATTGAAATGAGGAGACTCTAGTACTCAGCCCCCTGCAACTTTGGAACTCAATGGTGAGGGGCTAGAGCAGAGTGCCTGTGGCATTAGGAATTCCCTAGCTCAGTACATTGAGAGCCTGGCCTGGAGACAGGAGATCCTGGGTTAAAAATCTGGCCCCAATTAAGTGAGTCACTGGCAGTTAGCAATGCAGGCAACTTTGAAAAAACATGGCTACTGGCTTTATCTCTGGGGGAGGGGAAAGGACTGAACTACAAGGAAGTGTTTTGGGGATTTTTTTTCCTTTCTCCTTTCCATCCTTGCTCTCTCTCTGCTTTTTAAAGAAACACCTAACCTCTAGTATCTTACCCTCTAAATGTAGTTATAGTGCCACCCCCTGAGGTGAGAAGTAAAACTGTAGGGAATTTAAAGAAAATCAATGCCAGGATCCAAAAGACCAGCCAGGCACTCGGGCGGCTATGCTGCAAAGTCCTCCAACACAGCGGTGTAAGCACTGCCATGAAGCTCAAAGTGTACAACGCAGCGGTCCTCAGCTTGCTCCTGTACAGTTGTGAGACATGGACACTGTACCGGAAGCACATGAAACAGCTGGAGCAATTCCATCAACGCTCCCTCCGGTCAATCATGAGGATCCGATAGCAGGACCGAATCACCAACCGGGAAGTCCTCGACAGAGCCAACTCCACCAGCATCGAAGTCCTGGTCCTCAGAACCCAGCTACGATGGTCTGGACACGTCATCCGCATGGACCCACAGAGAATACCAAGACAGGTATTCTACGGTGAACTGTCAGCTGGACTCAGGAAACAAGGCTGACCAAAGAAAAGATACAAGGATCAGCTAAAGTCCAACTTGAAGTGGGCTGGCATGACACCAAAGCGACTAGAACTCGCTGCCTCTGACAGAAGCAGTTGGTGAACCCACATTAACCATGCCGCCACCACCTTTGAAGATGAGCGACGTCGACGTCTTGCTGCTGCGCATAAACACCAACACCAGGCCACAACCTCATCTCCCATAACAACTGGCGTCCCATGCCCCATGTGCCACAAACTCTGCGCCTCAGCCTTTGGACTTCAAAGCCACATGAGGGTACACTGTAGATAAAAATGCACAAAGACAATTGTCATTCTCAGTCACCGAGAGACTACCACTATACTATACCTTTCCTACTACTCCTAGTGATCCAAAATAATAACATTAAATTAAATACATTTAAATAAAAGAATTATTAATAGTGAAATAATAATACTGAATTGAATTAAAACATTTCTAAAATTGAACAAAGCTAATATTAAATAAAATTAATTAAATGCAATATTAATGAATGATTTTAGAACACAGTTCTTACCCAATCTACTCCTCTCCTCCCCAGTCCTGCCCCTGATGTCCTCACTCCTCCTCTCCCCCATGTTCCTCTCCACCCCACCCCCAATCCTACCCCCCTCCTTTCCACCCTGCCCCCAGCCCCACCCCTGTTCCTCTCCTCCTCACCCCCAACCTCACCCCTGCTTCTTTTGCCCTGCCTCCCCACACCTGGACCAGTTACTCGCTCTCCATTCACCTATATCCCCTTCTCCTACTAGCCTCACTACAGCCTACTCCATTGAAATCCAAACTACAGGCCAAGCAGCAGTAACCACAGATGATTTGAATAAAGGCCTATTTCCTCTTAGAGATGTTCCTATGTATAATAGACGTGGAGACTTAGTAAACATTAGACATCATACACCTTTCTTTCCACAGGACATTGAGAGATTAAAAGAATTTTTTTTTCTTTTGAAACTTAATCCATACTGCTCATAAATAAGTTCGAAAGCATTTTCCACACATGTAATTCCACATGGATTGATGTGGAAGATTTGCTCCAGGCCCTGGTAACAGAAAGGGAAAGAAATAAAATTCCTTCTCTTGTTAATCAGGCCCAGGGAGAGGGAACACCTAGTTGGTTAACTGAAGATCCCAAATGGAACCCAAATTTAGAGCAAGATTACTTACAACTATGCCAGGCTATAAATGCATTAATAAAAGCAATGAGAGCTTGTTCTGATAGGCCTGGTAAATGGACTAAATTTGAAAATCTAAAAAAGGAAGATAATGAAAACCCCTCTCAGTTTATGGATAGGTTTATTGAGCTGGGAGGAAGGTACATAGAATTGGATCTTGATAGGGAAACAGATATTAGACAAATTAGAATACAATTTGTAAAAACAGTTGTAAGGTAGTTAAGAATTATTTTATGAGTAGCTGTCCAAACTGGCCTAATATGGATCTTGAAAAATTGAAGAGTGGCACTTTATGCTTTTGAGGGACATAAGGAAAAGGAGGAGAACACTGATTTAATGGAAACATTAAGGACAACAATAAACAATAAGGTAATTAACTGCTAAACAGGGAGAGAAGTATAAAGAGAATGCTACTTTAGTGGAGACATTGAGGAAGGAAATAAAAGAATTAACCAAAATAGTTGGAAAGGCAAAGCAAGGAGAGATCATAGCTTCCTTACAAGAATCTGCAAAACAACTACTAACATGCTTTTTTTGTGGAAAGGTGGGTCATGTAATTATTAATTGTAAGAAGAGAAATCAGGAAAATAGGAATAGAAGCTACAGGCATAATGATAATAATAGAAGGAATAGTAATTTCGATGAGGGAAATCAAAACTCACACCCAAACATCCGTACTCAGTGTGGGATCCCCTCTCAATCTGGGGGACCCCAGAGGTGTGAACAAAGGAATCTAGATGACTAATGGCACTCGAGAGGGGAAGGAACCTCACAGAGTCTGGTGATGAATTTTAAGCCTTTTCAAACCCCATTGCCTTATTGATGTTAGCTGTTTCAGTTTGTTCCCCTTCCCAGAATGAAGAAGTCTCTATAAAACAATTTTAAAAACAAGATGTATGTAATTTACTGTTAACCACTTCATAAGTTATCAAAATTGAAATATTCTGCTACACTTTCTTTATTTGTACCTCCCCTATGATTGTACTGAATAACATATCATTGTTAAAAGTCCATAAACAGCCTTTTGTTCCTTTTTTGCCTTTCTCAATTGTCACACAGGGATGATGGATGGACTCTATCAAACTGGTTTCAATCTGTATAAAAGTTTTGGAGAATTTAATTATCTAATAATCTCACTTGATTTTAACGGGTCATCAAAAGTGATTTTCAGATATCTGGGAGCATCCCTACCTCTGACTGATCATTTGCCTGCCTCTGAGTTGTTTGTAACAGGAGGTAAGGGTCCATTTGTACTTGAAGTAGAGTGCAATGATACTGTTGTATTTTCCAATCTCTGCATTTATTGAAAATGTAATGGATGACACATCTGATTTTCACTATTTAGTCCTTGGCTCCATGTGAAAATGGGTGGGAAATATTGGAGACAGTTCTGTTACACTGTTACAGTTTCATACCAAGAGGGAGGGAGGTGCCCAAGTGGTTTAGTTATCCTGAAATGGGTTATAATCTCATCTGGGAGGTGGGAATTGTTTTTCTTGTGAAGCCTAGTAGCTTAAAAATGGGTTTATTATATTTTTAACTCTTCAGCTTATTCTACCCTTCTACCAGACTAATCTAGATTCTTGGTGACATTTTTGGACCCAAAAGATTTTCATCCTCAGTACAGAGGTTTTTCTGGTTTCTCCTACCAAATCTTGGAATGATGGTAAAAATAGACTTTGTTAAAAATATCTCATCCAAGGTTGAAAGATGGGCTAGATCTTTAGAACTTGTGACAAATATTCATGAGTTCAAAGGTTTTTTTGAATGTTATACAGCAATGGCTATATAAAAACTCATGTGAATCCTAATGGTAGTGGGTTTGTTTACAGTTGTACTAAAATGGGCTCTTATAATTTTGGAGATTTTGGTACTTCTTCGAATATGTATTAGTTGTTGTACTACTGTTTTTAAAAGGCTTTTTTACCTTGTGAAAAAATCATGTATACTCATACTGTGGCTCCTGACCAAGTTAAAAGGGAAATAAATCTAATTTCTGAGTGAGCATCTTTTGTGTTATGCCTGTGATTGACTAACACATTGTCACATGGAATGTAAACTGTGAAATTATAATTTTTATTATAATTTTTTTCTTCTTTATATTTGCAATAGGATATTTGATCCCCTCACCCCCTTTTTTCTTATCCTTGGCAATACTTGAAGTACATGATATCAGTATTAGTGTTTTTTGACTTGCAGGATAAAGTTTACAGTATCAGTTTACAGTATCTATTAGTCCTAGTGACTATGCATACCCAAAAGCTTTAGACTATCAAAACCTGCCATATATTGATAAATGTTATGGGACTTTGCTTAATGATTGTGTCTGATTCCAGAAGGGAACAAAAAGAGTCAATTTACAGTGCCAAGTAACATGAGGTCAAAAAGTACCA
This sequence comes from Monodelphis domestica, assembly GCF_027887165.1. NCBI lineage: Eukaryota > Metazoa > Chordata > Mammalia > Didelphimorphia > Didelphidae > Monodelphis > Monodelphis domestica. Next base: position 99,305,823 of record NC_077232.1, read on the forward strand.
AACCAATCCAGGGAGGATTATTGAACTTCTATGCCAATGCAAAAGAACTTGAACCTAGTTTGAGACTTGAGGTTTTGAAGTTCGACATATGTTAAGATGCAACACTCCTTGCACTGTTACACTCCTTGTGAAATATTCTCAGTCAAGTCAGTCAAGTACTGAAGTTTGGCTATCATCCTGGTTCCTCCTATCCCTGACAGTAGAGGTAAAATCAGACCAGGGAATGATTTTTCCCATTTGTTGCTAAAACTTATTCCCTTCTCTCTTATAGTTTGGCAGTTTTCTGTAGTCCTGGCTGCAAATGGGTAAAGTGCTATATCGCTGCAATTGTTCTACAGGCTTGTGAGAAACAAATCAATTTAATGGGCCTTGCTAGTAATTCGAGGACTTGTGACATATATATATATATATATATATATATATATATATATGTATATACATATATACATATATATGTATATATATGCTTTTTCTCAGAATTTTATACATATAAGATTTTTATTATTTCTTAATTTGTACTTATTATTTTTACAGATTTTAATTTTTGCTCTTTTTATTTGGGATTTTTTGAGGGGAGGGTTGTTTTTTTCTTTTGACAATTATTTCATATACCTTGTAATTCAGCCATGTATCCTGGGATGATTTGGGTGTTTGTCAACACCCTCCTCAGGGAGGGACTGTGTAATTATCCTAAAATCCAAGATTTAAAATCTTTTGGAGAAATTTCAGGAAAAGAAACTTGTCAACAGTCCGAATTCAGAAAGTGAATCCTTTTGGAGAAGGTGCAGTGAAAATGCCTGCAGAAGCCACACACTGCATCAAAAGATCCAGAATGAACTTTGGGATATAATGAAACAAACTGTAGGGGGTTGAACATATTGATTCTGAATGTAAACTCTTATGCCAAATTATACCCTAATTGGCATGTTGTCAATGTTGTGATAGTGATATCACCTTTAAAGACTGGTATATATTAATTTAAGGTCACCAAGGAATTCACTTACGAAATTCCTAAATGAAATACTCAAGTCAGTATGGAGTTTTATGGTGGTTTAATTACAACAGGAGTAAGAAAGAAGGAGAGGGAGAGAAGGAAAGAAGGGGAAAGGGAGAAAGGTTAACTCAACCTTCTGGCAGAGCCAGAGGGAGCTTAGGCCTGGAAGGCCAAGGTAGAGAAGGAAATCAGTCCTTCACTCACATGACTGATCTGAAGGAAAGCTGCCTGTGGGCCTCCTCCTTGCTTGAGCTCCTAGAACAAACTGGCCCCTCGCCCTGTCCACAGGAAGTGAGCGAACTCCTAGAGGCTGTTCTCTACCTCACTTCCTGCACCTCACACATGCCAATGATGGCTCAGGCTTGGCTTGGGATAGCCCAGGTGGGAAGTTAGTTATTTCTGATTTTCCATTGACTAGCACATGCCCATGTAGTGTGGGTGTGCACAATTTTGGGTGCTACACCAAACAAGATGGAGATTTAAAAATCACAATGTGTCTGTCAATCATTTTTGTTTTCTTCCTCTCATATTTCCCTCTCATCTCTAACTATTGTAGCTTCCTCTTAGAAAGTACAATATTGTATGTACTTTTAGTTTAAATGATCCATTGGGGAGTTTGGTCTCCCAAAGGATCACAGTGGGATTGTGTCAAGAGAGTTCATCCCCTCCTCTCTCCTGAAGGGCTTCCCAGTTTGCCAACATTCTTCATCTACCAGAGTTATGTCTGTGAAAGTCCGTGAATGTCAATAAAAGAAAGGGAGCAGAACCACTTGGGGCTCTTTTGGCACAGATGTGAGGTTGGAGCAGAGAGGTGAGGGAAAGAGGAAGATTGTTGCAAGTTAGGACATGTGATCAGGACTTAGAATAAGAAAGATTTTAAATCTATGCTTACCTATCTTTTCTATTAATAAACTTTATGAAAAAATAACTGGTAGATATATTGATTTTAATTATAACAACATCTTACCCTATCTTCTCTCTGATTTCTTACTTCACTCTTTCTATATTTTGTAAATAAATCTCTTGAATAATCCAGTCCAACCTTTTATAAAACCCCTTTCTCCCCCTTATAATACCTAGACTTTGTATTAGGCTTGCTCACATGGATCCTGATTCATAACTTGCCTCTTTTTCTCAATGCTAGCTAAATCATTTTTTCTCTCCACCCACAGTCACAGAGATTTTGCTAATACAACACATTTTTGCCATTATGGCATAATAGAACATAAATAGACTGTAGAATGTCACCAATAAGGATTTTCATGTGCAAAGTGACATAATGACCATACCAAGGACATCAGTTACCAGAAAAGGAGGTTGACTGGTCACCTAACAAGAATAAATATAGTTATCAAATTATTTTGAAAGAAAACAAGCCCTTTGGATAGATCATAGGTGTTCAGCATGCATGTAACAGAGGTGCTCTTGAGATAGTAAATGACTTGGAGGAAGACCTCTGCCACATTGGATGGCACCTCTATAGAGACTTTATGGAAAGGTATGAACAAGACTCAGATAGGATGAGAAGGAATATAAGGCTCCCTGAGCCATCCTAGGAAATGGTCTCCTCACATCTGTGAAATCAGACAACACATTATCAAAATATTTCCTTTAATGTCTAGCACAGTAGGTATCATATATATTGGATAGATGCTGCAAATTGGATGCTTCTTGTAAAATGGGACTTAATAAATGCTTAAGTGAATCATTGAAAGAATTAGTTGGTCATAAGCCTAGAATTTATTTTGAAATGATCTAAGTGGAAAGAAGATCTTGGTTGCCTAGCATTTTGTGGTTGGGCTTAAGCTGGGGATTGTGTTTTGGATCTCAGGGAGAGTAGGAGCAACATGTACTTTTTTTTTTTTATCAGCATATACTTTTGACCAGAGTCAAGTTTAGACAAAATCATGAAATTTGTCTTCTTCTCTCCTCTGTCACAGTTGCTCATGTAGGAACATTTCAGGATGCATATGGCTGTTGTGCAAGGGCTGCAGATGGCTCCTTAGAGCTGGGTTGAACAGATATTTGTCAAGAAGACCTGGGTGTTGACATCCAGACAGTTACGCCAAGTTTAAAGACTCGGATGGGGATACAGACAGAACTGGAAGCCAAGACTCTTCATCTGAGCATGCAAACACCTGGGATCCTTGCTAAGAGGATTGCTAAGATATTGGCAAAGGCTAAATGCTGCCTTTTTACTGTTCCCTCTGAGGAATCTCATCTTAGGGAATGCTCATCTGGTTTGAAGTGGGACTGACCACCTGAACCTCATTGCTCTTTGGTGACTAAGGTCTAATTTTGGTCCTGATCTTAGCAAGGTGCTAAGGAACTGCTTCCTACAATGCAGCACCAGAGTAAAATGACCAATAAGTATTTCTCTGGGTGTCAACTTTTAGCATTGTATCCAAGAAACACCCAACACCTTGACTGAGGTTCCTGTTGAAACTCAGATTGCTTGGGAATGGGACGATATATTGGGGACAAAGTGATGTTTCGACAGGGGTCATGGATTCCTTTGGAATTCTTGAAAAGCTTATGGATCCCTTCTCAAAATAATGTTTTTTAATGCATAAAATAAATGTGTGCCTTAAATAACTTTCAAAGAGGAATATTCAACAGAATATTCCCATTTTATTAATCAGGAAATCTTATATGACTTTGTATGTAGAAGAGGCAGCTTCTTGGTCAAGAGTCTTTAAAGTTGTGTTTTACTCAATTGAACCAAATACTTCTTTGGTAATCAATAAATAATAAAAATAGTAGTATTATATTCTTTCTACTTCTCAGTCAATTAGATATGTGATGTAAAGTGGTCCCTATAAATAATAACCAGTGGTTGGTTCCTATTTTTTGTTTTTAATCAAAGTTCTCTTGATATAAGTATAAATCATTATTATAAATTTTATAGATCTGTGAAATAGGTGCATGGGTCAATAATTAACAGTATCTTCTTGGTTACATTTTTTAGATATCAGTACATTTTATGCTACTTTCCTTTCTTTTGATTATTCTGCTCTTTGAGGAAGGTTACAAATTAGTTTCTGAGAGCCTTTAAAAATTATATCATCTCCAGAATGGCGATCCTCAGTATTTATTTAGTTATCTGTTCCCTGACTTTGTTTGTGAGCTCTATTTCCTCATATAGAATAATAAGACCTGAAGTACAGTATTAGAGTATCAATTGAGTAGTACCAGTCATTTGTGAAGACAAATTGCTTTAGAAATGCCAACATCTGTTTCAAATCTATTTTTTCTTCTGGTTTCATGTAAGGTTTTATCTGGGTTTATTTGGGTCTAATGCCAGTGTTTTTTCAGATGCATTTTTTCTCTCTATTTCTTTTTCTTTGATTAGAAGAAGATATTCTTGGTAATTTTGATTCTCTTCCTCCCCAGTGCTTGCTAATGAATTGCACTCTAACTTGATGTAACTTACTGTTAGTTGCCTTTCTGTCCACTTAACAAGGAAATAATGTACTTGCTGGCAAAGATGACTTCTCTTTTGTTTTGAACTTTTTATCCTTTTTGCAGAGGTTGTTTTCAGTTAAGTATCTCTAAAACTGGTAATATTCAGGATCAATGTCTTTTAATTTTATCTGTGTCCCATTTTTTAGAATCAATGTCTTGTTTATATTAGTTAGACTGAAACTTTTAATTTCTTATAGTGACTGCTTCTCAGATGTATCCTTTTTTTTTTTTTAGTTTGATGTTAATGTTAACCTTTGCTCTAACCAGCAGATGATCTGGCTACCCAAACAGTAGATTCTAAAATTGCTCCCACTGTTATAATGAATAATTTCCTGCCAATTAAGATGCAAACGATTTCAATTTTGGATGTGATTTTGTTCAGTATTTGCCATGTTCAGTGCTTTCCAATATTCTTTTTGAAGAAAGTATTCACAATATAAGCATGATTCTTCTGAATAATCTGCAAGCCACTGACCTTGTTTCATTTCTTAATCATAAACCATATTTTCCAACATTTTTTACCATTACCCCCTGAGTCTACTTTCACATGAGTGAAATCACTGAATATCAAGTTATATTTTGATTCATTTTGGAAAACATTCTTGAGGTCTTTATAGAATTTCTCTTCTTCATCCTTTGAAACCTATATGAACAAATTACTATGTGAATAAGTTATAACTGTTTTCATGGTGTTTAAAATGCTGACACTCATCATAAACACAATAAAGATAGATGAATGACTTGCTCATAGAATGCTGTGTCCTGTTTCCCTAAGGTACCACTTAATCCATCAGCTCCTTGATTTTTCCCTCTCAGATCCTCTATTTGCCTTCAAATTATTTCTGTCTTCTGTTTCCATGAACACAAATCTCAATATGGTTGAAATTTTGTTCCCTTCATTATTGTAATATACATATTACATTATTATACATATTACATGAACAGTCATTGTTCATGGTTCATGTTATATTTTTAAAATAAAATAAAGGTTCCTAAAGGATCTAAAATTGTGCAATACACAGAAAACTCTGCCTCCTTTTCCACCATTCTACCAATCACTGTGGAAGTGGAAGGAGACTGTACCAGACTAAAAAATCAAGGTATATTTTTATCCATTTCGTGGGTTGTAATGGACAAAGAATCCATCATCTAGTAGCCAGTCTACTGCTGATGAGCTTTTGATACTTAGCTGGGCTAGTCTTTGGAAAACAGATGCAATCTTTTATCAGAAACATATTAAAAAATCTTTTCAACCTGGAACAGCATGAAGTTCATTGGCAAAAATCTTTCCAAGTAACTTTTAGTTACCTACACGATATAAAAAGGCTGTGGGCTAAAATTGGCAAAATCAACACTAACATGATAATCATAACAGCTGATGTTTATGAAGCATTTTTGAGATTTGAAAGTCACTTTTACATGCATTATCTTATTTGACCCAAACCCTAAGTCTGTGAAGTAAATAGTACAATTATTGTTACCCCCATTATGTAGATGAGGAAACAGACTTAAGGGACTAATATGACTTTCTCTCGACCACACAGATAGTGTTGGAAGCAGGATTGAAATAAAAGTCTCTTTAAACTACAAATTTGGAATGTTTTCCTCTGCAGTACACTGATCTATCAAAGCAAATAAACATATTTAATTATTCCCATTTTACAGATAAGCAAACTAAAAGCTCAGAGGTGCTAAATAGCTTGCCTATGTTCACAAAGTAAGTGTCAGAGCTGAGATTTGTTTTAGGACTCCTAACTTCAAGCCCAGCATTCTTTCAACTACCTTGGCTGGTAGGGAGAAAGAGAAAATGAGAATGAATATTAGATTTACAGCAGGAGGACCTGAATTTGAATTCTGTCTCAAGCTGCTGATTGACACTGAGAAAATCAATCTTTTCCAGCCCGTTTTCTCTTGCAAATGGGTTTAGTATCACCCATCCACTTTGCAAAGTTGTTATAAGAATTGAGTGAAGTGAAATAATGTATATAAAAAGCTCTATCAACTTTAAACCTTTATATAGCAATAGTAACTACTACTATGCCAGCTATTATTGGATCTACTACCACTACTATTGTCATTATTAATATCTTTTACTCCATTTACTCAGTTTTAAGCAGAGCAAAAGTACATGGAGATTTCTTCAGACCAAGAATTCTAAACCTTTTTGTGTGTGTGTGTGTCATGAAACCTGTTAGTAGGCTGGTAAAACCTATGGATTCCTTCTCAGAATAATGTTTTAAAATATACAGAATAAAATGCCTAGAATTGCACAGGAAACCAACTATACTGAAGTAGAGTTTCAAAATAGTATACAAAAATTAGACCGCAGGTTAAGTTCCTGGTAAGCCTTTTCTTGACAGGGGCTAGTTGGGGAGCTGTTCCGAGAGGACTGAGTCATGGAGAATGGCAAAAGATAATGACTATTGATAGCAGATTAGTCAGTGTGGACTTGTGTCTATGAGTGTGATTAAGACACAATTAGTCTTTCAAACTAAGTGAAAGCTGCTAGGAAGAAGGCATTACTCTGACAGAAACTCTAGTTTTATCAATAATATTTAGGGAAGGGGATCATAAAACTCTCCCCTGGCTCTCTAAAAAAAGAGTGATGTACTTTGCCTAGAGAGAAAGGAAATATATAACACCAGCCAATTTTAGAAACACAGATTTAAGGGAGGAATAATTAAATTAAGTAACTGGAGTTGGTTTTTACCATTTCAAGGAGGCTGATGACTACTGCTCTCTACACCCTTCTGGGTCTTGGCTGACCTGGGGTCCCTGGTGCATAAGAGGAGGCACAAATCAACCAGCCTTATGACATCATCCCCAAAGAGCACAGTTGAAAGGTCACGTTAACAGATGGTTTACATTATGAGTAGAGTTGGATGAACTCATTATGCTTAATGGGAATGAATTTATGACATTATTGACATAATTGTACCAATAAAAATAGATTTAAACCATAGAATGATCCCTTTGCACAAAGTTCTGGAATCTCTTAACATAATCCTAAAAGAAATTACTTTTAGATAATTGGCACCTTCTGTCACTCTGGTGACATTTGTATTGTGTCGCTGTTGAATAATAATTCTTGATTATACACTTTGTTATGGAGGAACAATGGTACAGATAATCCGAAACAACGAAGAGTGCTCAAAATCACATATACTTGCTTTTGGAAAATATTTATTCATTCTACAGACATTTAATAAATATACAATACTGTTTAGCACTATGGGGAATGTAATAGAAAGAAAAACAAGAAAATCTTTTCTAGAATCTTCACCCAAATTGCAAAAAGTAATTGGGGAGTCAAGCTATGCATTTATGAAAGAAGTTAGATTTGAACATTCTATGGCAACCTGTGAAAATAAGAGCAGTTACATAAAGGACACTGTAGAAAGTAACTGAACTGGGAGCCAGGATCATTGTATTTTTAGAGTTAGAAAATACCTGAGAGACCACATAGTCCAGTGCTAACATCTTATGAAAGGGGAAATGGAGAACCAGAAATGTAAGCTGATTTGTGCTCTGGAAGTGAAGGCACTCATTTGAATTCTACCATTGACTTTGATAAGTTGTTTCAATTAAAGTCAAATAGGGAGAGGGTGCAGCTAAATGGCTCAGTGGATGGAGAGCCAATTCTGGAGACTTGAGGTCCTGGATTCAATTCTGGACTCACATACTTCCAAGCTGTGTGACCCTGGGCAAGTCACTTAAACTTCATTGCTTAGCCCTTGCTGCTTTTTGCCTTAGAACCAATATACAGTATTGATTCTAAGACAGAAGGCAAGGTTTTTTTTTTAAAGAAAAAATAATCAACCAGTTGTTTATCTAGATATAAAAGAAGAATAATTACTGTGCTTCTATCCTATCTGCCAGGAACCCACTAAAGACTAATGAGATGTAATCTGGAAATTCCCCCAAGTTCCTGAAAAAAAAGGGAAAAGTCATTATCAACTGACTAGTCTTGACCTATTCATCATATTTCTAGGGATTCTAGTGTGCCATATTTTAAGTGGAGTTTCCCCATGCCAATGAATTCATAATCTTTGCCCAACTTATAATAAAAAGAACATTTAAGAATGATTGAGTTTTTTGGCAGTGCTTAAATCTCCTACCTCCTCACTCTGCTAAAGAAATACAAATATCTTACTAAGCTTCTCTGTCAAACAGGAAAAATAGAGGCTGAAAGTATAAGAATGCATACTTGACACTGGCTTAGGCTGTGGTCTCTCCTATGACAAAGATGGATGAATTATAGTCAAAGGAAAGCCTGTGCTAAATTCACAGCATTCCGTTCATCTCAGTGAAAACTTGGACTTGAATGACAATATTTTGAGGTATAATTTTGTATTAATTAATTATTAGAAAGTAGCAATCAAATATCAACCAGAAAATTTAGAGAAATATTTGGCTACCAGCACTCTTTCAAGTAGGGTGAACTCTATTCATATCACCATTTTACAGATGAGAAAACTGAAGCTGAGATTTAAGTGATTTGCCCAGGGTAACACAGGGAAACACAGTTTCTGAGGTTAGACTTGAACTCAGAACTTCCTAAATCCAGACCTAGTGTACCACTTATGTCCTGACTTAAAAGGAAAAAAAAAACATTTTGCCTGAGATCAGGTGAAGAAAGGGAATGAAAGTGGATCAAATAAGCCTTCAAATTCTCCAGAAGAATCCTGAGAAACTTCTAGTTCAACCCATCCTAATTAAGGAAACTGAGACCCAATGAGGCTAAATAACTTTTCCACAGTCCCTTTGAAAGTAGAGCTCACATGTGATGTTAGAAGCCAGGTCCTATAACTTCAGAACTGCTGCATTAAAAAAACAAACAAGCAAACAATTTGTTCCACATTTTTGTTATAGAAACCATTCCCTTTCCAGTGTCCATTTAATGCTAATGGTGGCTTCTCCCACTTAATGAAGAAATACATAGCCTGCTCTAAGATGTGTTTGAGTCTACTGGGGTCCTTTCTATTTTTCTTTCCCATCTTGAACTTGGTGAGCCATATTTGGTTATGGGCTTCCCATTTCTAAACAGTTTGAGTACCAAGTAGATACAGTTCAAGATAAGATTGGAAATATAAAATGGTACCAGATTGTGAAAGGTCCCAAAGGACTGGTTAAAGGAATTTGAACTTTACTGTGTAGGATATAGGGAATCATCAAACTGGTGTCAGCAGAGAAGTGATATATAAGCCACTGTAAGATATGAGATATCTGTAGTTTTTCACTGAAGAATATTTCTCGTGGTGGCGTTCTTTTCTGATGAGAAGCACATTCTTAAGGAATTCACAGTGGGAAGTGAATTAGAGCTTCTCACCAGAAAAGTATACCATGGTCAGCAGAATTCTCAACCTAGAAGGTTTCTGCCAAGCTTGGCACAGTCTATTTCCCAGGAGAGCTGGTTTCCAAACAACAATAATGAGAAATGGGACGTTGTCTTAACTGAATTATGATCATTTTGAGGCTAAAGGTGCTGTTTTATTCTGCTGTATTCATCAGTACCAAGAATTGTGTTGGCATGGAATTCACTATGTAAACTAGAAACAAGAACTGGGCTCATTATCAGAAAACCTGGTACGAATCTTGGTTCTCCATTAATTCTGTCTGACCAAGTCTATTCATCTCTTTCAGTCTCTTAGTTTACTTACTGTAAAACGAATAGATTGGATCAGAAAAGGAGTTTTTAACCTGGAGTCTAACTCTATTTCAGTATAATTGGTTTTGGTTATAATCTTATGTTTTTTTTTTCTTTTATGCATTTAAAAACAATATTCTGAGAAGTGATCCATAGACCTCACTAGGTTGACCAAGGGATCTATAACATTACAAAAATATTAAGAATCTTTGGATGAAATGATCTGTATAGATCCTTTCCAACTCTAAAATTCTATGATTCTCTAAATACTTGTGATTGACCGATACTTAAGTAGGAGTAAAATAACAACTGAGGTCACCCAATCCTATTCTTTGCATACTTCACAATTACTTTCTTCCTTATCCTTCCTAACATCATATCTAATTTCTCCTTGATTACCGGCAGTGAAGTTGCCTCAATCACATCCCTAGGGAGTCTATTTCATTTCCTAATTACTTTCTCTGCTTAGAACATTCCCATCATACTGTATCTAACCCAAATTTTCTCTCTGTAGCTTCAGGCCATTGCTCCTTAGCCTAACATCTTCTAAAACTATGAATAATTCCCTTGATTAATTTATATTGTTACCTCGGAGCTGTTTATACATTAAAATTATGTCCCTTGAGTCTTATTTTTGCTACACTATATAAAAGTTTGACTCTCTCCATCTTTTCTCTCATGTCTCCTATCTCAGCCCTTATATCTTTGTAGTCTTTTTGGGGGTAACTTCTCTGATTTTTTTCTTCCCTTTTTAATCTTAACATATTCATGTAAAGGCACTTTAATAGAAACTACTGCCTTTATTTTGAATATTTTAAATTACACTCAGAAAGCTACACATTTTATAGGGGAGCATTTATTTGAGGGCTTGGGGGGGGGGGACACAACTACGAGGTATAACCCACACTAATGTATTTAAAGGGCTATCTGGTTTACAGTGTACTTTCAAATTTATTATCTTATAACTCTTCAGACTTCTGGTTCTTGAATTGTTCCTCTCCTTCAAGCTCTTTCTAAGTCACTTTAGCTGCTCAGCAGCATGACCCTACCTCAGACTTCTAACATACTGAACTCAGGAATTCCATTTTCTTTTCATACCTAACTCTCTTCCCTCTTTGAACCTATTTTATCCTTGTCACAACTTCTGATCTTCTCTATTTTCTCAGATCACCATGCTTACATTAACTTTACTAGCCTTCCTATCATATCTTAGAACAATGGTCAATTATTTCATTAATCTCTTAGCCATGGCTCTAGACTCCAAATTCCCATGACTTTCTGCCATTCTTTCCCTGCTCATGATCAATTAAGGACAACCTCTGCCATCACATTTCTCCATTCCCATTCTGTGGCATCATGAAATAGTGTTGATTTTGTCCATGATAAAGTTATGTTGTATAATTTCATCTGAGCTCCAAATGCTCTTTAGTAATCCTTTATTCAAGTCATTGATATAGTAATTCACAAGTAGAAAAATGTTTGAGCTAGAAGAGGTATTAGAGGTAGTACCTAGTCTAATCTTATAGATAAGGAAACACAGAGATAGTAGAGTAGAGTAGTAGTCTCTCGGTAACCGAGGATGACGATTGTCTTTGTGCATTTTCATCTATTGTGTATAGATGAGAGTGCACAAAGACACTTGTGCGTGAATGAGATTTAAGTGGAAAAGTTGATGCACAGAGACTCTCTCAGCAGCACAAAAAATCCAGTGGCAGAAAAATCATTACACCTGGAGACTTCCTCAGCTGCATTGGATGGCCGTGTTGCCTTTTGTGCTCCAACACTCCCTAAGCACTCCACAGTGCTTTGCTGCATCGCCCTCTCAGCCATTGAACCTTCTTATTGGTTTCTTCCATCTGTTCGGCTGAAGCAGTCTTCACATGCTGGGGATAAACACCAAACTTCCCAGTTAGACCCTCTATCCCAATCCCCAGAAGAACTTTCATATTTTTTCCCTCTTTAGACCCCTGACTCCTCTTCAATCTCATCATTTAAGAGCAAATGAACTTTTGACACAAATTATTGGGAAGATTAAGGCTAATTGACATGACCTCCTCAGTTCTCCTCTACATTTGAACATATTTTGTTTTCATTCATATTTTTTTCCCAAACATTCTCTTCTATCATTCTTATTACTTTTTCAATATTTTTTTTTTCTTGAGTGCTTAGTACTGAAGAGAGAAGCCACAAAACCATGCCACATGAATCCAGGAAGAATTCATCTTATCTAATCTCAATTGGGTCCTTTATGTTTCTATATAATCCTTGAATTCTTCCTTGGCTGATGCAATCACATTGTTTTTGTTCCAAAAATTTCCTCTTTCCTCCCTTACCTGCTCTCTAGTCATACTCCTTTTAAGAAAGAAACTTGGCTCTTATTTGAGTAAGAAAATCAAATTCATTCATCATGAGATCCCTAGTTTGCCTTATTCCATACCTGAGAACCTTCATCATTACCCATTCTCTCTTTTTAGCTCTAGTCTTTGAAGAAGACACCATTTTTCTCCTTGAGAAAATGAATCCCTCTATTTTTGACCATTCCTTATTATTTTCTATATCCTTTAGGGTTTTTTTTTCTAATGGCTCCTTTCTAACAGCCTTCAAATATGCTTAGGGTTTCCTAATTTTTAAACAAACAAAAGTCTCAAATCCTTCCCCTTTTGGATCCTATTATTGTATTCCGATGTCATTCTATATCGATTTTCTATTTTATTGCCAAATCTTAGGAAGATATATCTTCAATTAATGCAGAAACTTCAATGCCACCAAATCTTCTGTCAACCCCTTACTATTTGGCTTCTGAACCTACCACTCTACAGAAACAGATATCTCAAAGGTTATTTTTTTTTTCTTATGTCATCCTCATCCTCCTTGATCACTCTGTAATTCTTGACACTGTTTGACCAACTCTTCTTAAGGAATACTTTTTCCTCCTTTAGTTTCCTGGTATTTCTCTCTTATTTGTCTGACCAATGCTTCTCTGTATTATTTCCTGATATGTCATTAATCTTCCACCTTCTAATCATAGGTGTCCTCCAAGGCTCTATCTTTGTAATCCCCTCCTATAATTTTTCTAACTTCTGTCTCTTTGCTCCCTGAATAAAATGATCACTTGCATGCAAATGATCCCCTAATTAATATGTCTAGTCCTAACCTCTCTCCAAAACTTCAGTCCTACATTGGTACCAATCCCTTGCACATCTTTACTTTGATTTCAAACTAATTTTAAACTCAATATATCCAAAAAGAAACTCATATACTCTATTAATGTGGCCCTTTTCTAGATTCCTTTTAAAGGGAATACTATCCTCACTCAAAGAGGTTCATAATCTCCAAGCCATTCTTACCTGTTTTCAGTTTTTCAATCCCTCAGTTCTGATATACAATCACTTTCTAATTACTGTAGTTTTCCCTCTAGAATACTGGATCTGACTCCTTTTTTATTCTCCACTAAATCAGTACCCTAGTATAAGCCCTTATCATTATTTGTTTGGACTACAATAGCCCTATGATTGTTCTCCTTGTATCCACTTTCATCACTACAAATCCATCTTTTGTCTAGTTACAAAATAAGCTTCCTAATGAACAAGTATGATAAAGTCACACTTTCAGCAGAGTAAAAACCCAGCACTGCTCCACATTCCTCCCATCTCCCAAGGCTACATCCCAGATGATCTTCTCTACTAACACCCTACTCCCCCATCCTGCTTGTCCCAAATTAAAATATTGTTTGTACCATTTTGAAGTCATTCATCATACTATCTCTTCTAATATTTAGCATGTTGCTTTGTATATTGTTAAGTCCTTAACAGATGTTTATTTCATGAATGATCTAATTGGATTTTCATTACATAGGGCAGGGAATATCCCCTTTTTACATATGAATAATTTGAGGCTCAGAGAGATTAAGGATTTGACCCTAAGACACATAGCTTTGTAATTCAAAACCAGTTCTTGTATTGCAAGTCCAGGGTTCTTTCTACTATATTAAATTGTCTAGTTACAATTTTAATATTAGTTATAATCTAATTCATAAGATCTTAGTAGCAGGACTCAGAACTGATATAGAAAGTTATATTTTGGCCAAATATGGAAAGCAAAGATGTGTTCATCAGTGTTCTCTCATAAAAATGTCCATCCATCCACCCATCCATTCACAAATACAATTCCCCTTACTATACAGATATATACATTTTCTAAAAAGGAAGAAGGAGATGGCAGAGGATGAGATAGATAGTGTCCATTGAAGCAACAAACATGAGCTTGGACAGACCTCAGAAGATAATGGAGGATAGAGAGATCTAGCTTGCTATGGTCCACGGGGTCATAAAGAATCAAATATGGCTGAATGAACAAACATTTCCTTCCAAATATGAAAATATTACCTAACAATTGCTTCTTTCCAAGAGAAAAATTCTACTCAGTTGATATAGGGCCTAATAATGTCAGTAGGGAGTTCACTTGGACCACATGAGCCTAGATCTCCCAGGGAAAGGTGGCATTCCAAAAAGAAACTAAGCAGAATTGGACCTAGCATGAAGGCAAATAGGCAACCAGGGTGGCAAATGTTGCTGTTCTAGGGGCAGGATGATTCCTTTCAATAGGAGCATTAATTCTATCTCTCTGCCTCTTCAGATCTAGCCAACCTAATGACCTCCTTCACCTGGGCATTGAGTATCTCCCTGTTAGGGTCCTAGAGTCATCAAACTCCTATCTTTTCCAAAAATACTGATAAAGCATGTGCATAGAAATAATTATTGAGCCCGTTGAAAAGAAATGTTCAGGAGCAGGGAGTAAAGTGAAGCATGATTGAAATAATAGGCTAGATAAGGCAGTCACCGATCTGGGTATTAGTTGTTACATCACAAGAAAGGCTTTAACTTTTCACTTCATTTTTTTTCTGTCTTCCTACTAAAATGAACCAAAATCAGTTTCACGTCTATAGGCAAACTCTACATAGTTTCAAACTCTAAGTGTCATGTTCCCTTCATAGCAACATATGGATTTCATGAGAATTGGAGCTGGAAGGGTCCTTAGACTTTGATGAACCTGTGATTTCTTTAATAAAGTACAATCCCTCATACCATAAATTTATCCCTGCTCTCTTGTCCAGACCTTGAATAGCAACAGTATACTTTCACTGGACCTCTCATATCCTTATAATATTCCATTTTATATTGTAGTTATTTGTGCATGTCTTGCTTTTCCTGTAAAATTTAAGATTCTAGATGTCAAGGAGAATATGTTATCAGAGCCATAACCGGAGAAGGGTTGAAGGGAGTGGGAGGAAGCAAAAGCTTTGGAAAGCTAGAGCAATTGAGCAGCAAATTCTTGGAGGATCTTTCTCCCATCCTTAACTCATCATAGGTTTATTGTCAGAATCCAATTAGAAAATTCAATCAATATTAACCACCTCCTATGTACGAAGCAGTGTTATCGGTGCTTTGGTCCATATTCTTCCATAAATATTTCATAGGGGATATGAGATTCTACATGAGATTCTCCTGACATTTCATGGATCCCAATATAGCTCATAGGCTATGATGTATAGCTCAGGCTGCATTCTCAACATATGACTAACTCATCATGTATTTTTTACCACAACTTTGTCTGATAATATCCTTTATTCCACTCCTTTTGTGCAATTTTGGCTTATAAAGCAATACAACCTATTCATGCTCACAATATATTTTTTGTATTGCTTTTTGGGGAACCTCAGCTTGAATTCTATTAGTATTCTATAAATCATAGTCAGATAGCATTACTGAAAGAATAGTTTTTTAAAAAGATGGGCTTTTATTTCAGGGAGTAATTGGTCAATTACTTCCAAATAATCCAGTCTACTTTCTTTCTGTCCAGTTCAGGGCAAACTCATTGTCCACAGCCAATGTCTTTCCAAGATATATAAAACTGTGGTTAAATCACCTGCCCAAAGTCACTCAGTAATAGTAGTGGCAATTTAGTGTTATAAGGGCCAGAATTGGGATTTGAACTCAGGTTCATTGATTCTAAATTATTATATCATTCTGTTTTCTAGAAGAAGGAACCTGGATTACAACTGTCTCATTATTCTGTGAAAATAATCAATTTATAGTTACATAGACTATACCCATTGACATAAGAAATAAAATTTAGAGAGTGAAAACTTATTCGAGGTCTGTAGTCTATTTTTCTTAAATATTAGGGTAAACTATTTTAATTTCCCTCCATCTATGTAATTAATGTCCATATTAGAAATCAGTTATCTTTGATAATTACCATTGGTGATATGGCTCATAAACTGAACACCAGCCTTGCTAATGAACTGAATGAAACATAATTTCTTGTTGTTCAAAGAGATGATCGGCTCTAATCAGCAGTAAATTCAATCAAAACTTACTGACATCAATTGAAATCATATTAGAGTTTGTAAAAATAGAATAATTATACTCATCTAGCAAGTTACAGGTATTGTAACAACATGAAGACACTGGCATATTTAATAAATGCTGGAATCTGCCATCGCCATGTGAGCAGATGCAAAAACATATAATCTGCATAAATAAATTAGTGAGCAAGACTTATGTTTTCCACATAGCACTTGAGTTTTGTGGGATTCAATTAATTTTTTTTTAATTGAAACACTCTTAATGGCAGATTGAAAAGATGGTCTATACTGAGTCCTAGAAACCAGCCAACTGAATCTTTTGGGTCTATCAGAGACCCCCATATGCTTGTTTATCTCCCCTTTTTTACAGATCAACAATTCAAAATAATTATTCTTTGCATTTTTTGCATACTGGATTAAATTTTACAGTTCTCTTAGTTTTCAATTCCCATGGCAACTCTGTGGTGACATTACTCTCCCCATTTTAAAGATAAAAAAAATGGAGGTTTTGAGAAGAAGAATGATGTCTGCAAGGTCACACCAGTTAACGAGTGAATGAACTGTCACTAGACTCTTACTTCTTAGTACAGATCTCTTTCAACAAAAACATGCTACCTACTTTTGGCATACAACTTCCTGCTTTAATGGTGTGTGTAAATACCCGTTAAGGGCTCACTAATATAGTTTTAAACTTTAATAGTGAAATAGATTTGATCTGAATATTTTTCTTTGAATTAAATAGCTTTGATAATGAAATAATTTTAAGCTCTAATAGCTTAAAATTGTGCTAAGACTTTTGAGACACCCTATTTAGTACTTTAAGGTTTCTAAATCACTTTCCTCTTGATAACTGTGTGAAGTAGGTAGCCAGACTACTATTATTCCAAAAGGTTGAAGAAACTAAAGTTTGTACAACACTTTGGGCATACTGGGAATCATCAGAGCATGGGCTCCATGAGTCCAGTGCTCTGTCCATTATAACATGCACTTCTGAATAATGAAACAAGGCTATTAAGGGTAGATGACCAGGGTGACTAGAGTTGACTTCTTTCTCACTAACACCTTGGTGACTTCCCTTATCCCTAGGAAGAGATCTTCATCTTGTCACAGACAATGAATACCTTCTCCCCTATGGTGCATGGCAATCTCTTGTTATCTATGCATCATAAGACATCCATCTCCCACCTCAGGGTCACCACATTGGGTGACGTCAATGCTTGAAATGCTTTCCCCTTATCATCTTTATCTTTGAGAACTCCGAGCTTCTTTTACAATTTAGTGTAAGCTCTACAATCTACAGGGGAACTTCTCTCAGCTTCTGGCATCTTCCCCAATTTGGTTACTTTGTATTTTGGTTATATCTGTTTTCTAATCTATATTAACACAGTTTTTTTTTCCTTCTCCATTTGAATGTAAGCTTCTTTAGGCCAGGGGACCTTTTTCATTTGTCTATTCCCAGTGCCTAGCTCAGTAACAGACACAAAGGAAGTCTTTAATAATGCTTGTTGATTGATGGATCCCTTTGAATATTCTTCTACCCTCTAAACTCCTAATACAGGTTACAGCTTTCTTTATTTTCAAATTCTCCCTCCCATTGAATTCTCCCTCTTAACCTGGTTATAATGGAAAGGCATTCCTTGATCCTTTTC